>NC_055987.1:8760163-9389092 GCF_018446385.1 Zingiber officinale | reverse complement strand
TTTTACATCGACTTCAAAGAAGCCGAATGCAGTATATTCATATTGGAATTCTCCAAGTAAGAATACAAACACTCCACCGACAAGAAGAAGATGTTCTGGCACTAGTTATTTTCCGAGATAACCGATGGATTGGAGATCAAGCTATATTAGCCACCATGGAAATCTACTTAACACGGGGAAGTCAAATGGTTTATGTTATACCTGATATTATGATGACTATTAATGATTTCTTCAGAAATATACACTTATCTATCCTTCAAGAGGATATAACCAGTGGCGTAACGGAGAAGCCAATCTACTTATCACAAGAGGCATGGTGGGACGACTATCAAAAACCCTAATGTCGGGTTTGCATACGAAGTATAAGGCATGGTAGACTATTTAACAAGTCATGGAGTGCGAGCTCTACCAGGGCAACGTTATTCAACAACAACATTACTTGGACTAGACTGGGTTATCCGCCCAACTCAAATTTATCTTCCATTGCAACCAACAAAGGTAAACAGCTGAAACCTTATAGATGGAAGAATATCCATCAGTTTTTCTAATTACACTGTAGCAAGAGACCCCCCTTAAGAAGAAAACGAAGAAAATGAACTCATGGTTGTCCTTATGGAGAAATATTCTGGCATTGATATATGTTTAGGATATGAAGATGATTATAACCTAATCACGGCAGCAGTAGATAAGGAGGAATCCCCTTTTATTCTAGTTCATAAACTAACTAATCATGCAGTGATACTATAACAAAAATCATCAGGAGCTGCGGGTTTTGATTTAGCGGCTGACAGACCCACTGTCATAAAGCCCAGAGGGTGAGCCATAGTTTCTACAGGGCTTAGCCTGGAAATTCCTTGGGGAACTTATAGTCGCATAACAACCAGATCAAGTGCAACGTGGAACTTAGGCCTTGATATAGGGGTCGGTGTTATTGATTCTGACTACAGGAGTGAAATCAAAATAATGATTTTCAATCACTCTGATTAGCAAGCTATTATTGCACAAGGAATGACAGTTGCACAAATCATCTTTGAAAAAATAATCCATCCTGATGTCTATGAAGTTCCACAACTGGCAGTTACTGTTAGAGGCTCAGGAGGCTTTGGCTCTATAGATGACGGTGCATCATCAAGCAATCCTGAACCACACACGACAAAATACAAACCTAATTGGGATATTCTTTTACCCAAGGAAAAGCAAATAATTCTACATTTGCTAAAGATGAGACCCTCATATGGCATCTACAGGAGGATCTAGGGATAGACTATGCAAGAGCTACAAGCCCAAAGGTCACTGTACTCCAACCCATAGAATCTACCCTTGAAAATCCTAGAGAGGCAAATGAGGAACCGACAGAAGAAGATGATAAATTCTCCTATATTCAGTATTTAGCAGCATTAAATACTCCCAAAGAAACTATTTGGGATGATTATAAAAACGAAGACTGGATAAATCCTTTCCATAATCCTTCTAAAGCACAATAATTAATAACAGCTTGTCATGAAATGGAGTATCTTATACTAAGGCAACTAGTTAATGCACTCCCGGAACCAGCAGAGCAACAAGTATACTCTACCAGCACAGTAGTATCACCATATCAACCACCTAATGATACAGTAGTGGGGCCACCTGGTTACCCGCCAGCACTCAAGAAACTAGGTCCATCTCAACCAATTCAACCAACTTTTCCTAAAGAAAAGACTAAATTCCAAGGTGGGCTCAATATGAGATGTGGAGCTTACCTCCAGCTCAACAACAAGGAGGGTCATCTTTGTAATCCCTGAACAACTAGGACTATTCCATGATATCTTCTCAAGGTGGGAATCCATTACTTTAAATCATGTTGCAGCTCAAGGCTTCACTGATCTAGTAGAAAAGATGGAGTATATGGAAAACTTTCTGGGTGAAATTGAGAAATTAGCTTGGATCCAATGGCGGATGACTTATTCCACATAATACGAAGCCCTTATTCAAGCTGCAGTTGGAAGAACGAGAACTCAAAATATTATTTCTCAAATAAGAAGAGTATTTTCTTTCGAAGACCCGACTCAGGGTTCAACAGTTATTCAGGATGAGGCATATAGAAGTTTTGAAAAACTATCCTGTGATAATGTCAAAAATATCGTTCAATATATGAACGATTATATGAGACTTGCCTCAAAAACTGGAAGGCTTTATACAGGCCCAGAGCTATCTGAGAAGTTTTGGTTCAAAATGTCAGGAGATCTTGGTGCACGAATTAAGGCAGCTTTCGAGGAAAATTATTCACGCCTTACAATAGGTGTCTTTCTAAGGGTCTTATTTGCATACAAATTCCTTGAACAGGAATGCAAAGGCACTACATTTAAACGATCTTTAAAGGATCTTTCATTTTGCAGCCAGATACCCATACCTGGCTATTACAAAGGACAAGGGCAAAAGAGATATGGTCTTTGAAAAAGTAGGACCTACAAAGGGAAGCCGCATGATACCCATGCACGAATTGAAAAACGAAAGCATCTACTCAAAAACAAGAAATGCAAGTGTTACCTTTGTGGTTAAGAGGGGCATTTTGCTAGAGAATGCCCAAATGATAAGCGAAGTACAAAGAGGATAGCAATGTTCGAGCAGTTACATATCCTTGGAGACTGCGACATATTATCAATACAAGAAGGGGAAAATCAAAGTGACGCTATCTTCAGTATTTTAGAAGGAGAAGAGGATGCAGGAGATTTACAAAGGTCAATTCAAACCCTTACTCTTTCCGAACATTTATTTATGTTAGGACAAATTGACGGAGGGTACCGACCACAAATTAAAGTTTCTGATGAACAAAATACATGCCAACATGAATGGCAAAGCAATGGTGATACTTTCCCTCCCCAACCTTTAAAATGCACCGAGTGCAAGAGGGAAACGTTAAAACGGGCCATGATTCATTGTCCTAAATGCCTTATAACCTTGTGTAATCTTTGTGGACCTTATTATTTTGACAAACAGGTATCCATCTTACCTACTACTCCTGCTCCTTTCTTTCCTAATAAACTATTGCAGGAACAACATAAATATATTTCTTGGTGTAAAGCAGAAATAGAGAGACTTCAAAAGGAAGTTTGTTATTATAGAAGTTTTTATGATCAACTTCTATTAGAAGGCGAGCTATGCTCAGATTATAAAAATCTAACAAGACATGATATATCTGAGGAAGAAGCTGCGCACATGTTATATTATGAAAAGACAGAGAACATATCAGCAATTCATGAAGGCAAGTGCCCAAAACTTGTCAAAAATATGCTATATAATTTACAAGTGGAAATTGATATCCCGGGCATTCCGAGATTCTCTTTGAAAGCCATATTGGACACTGGAGCAACTACTTGTTGCGTTGATCAACACTCAGTACCAAAAGGAGCGTTAGAAGAAAACTCATTTATTGTCCATTTCAGCGGTATAAATTCCCAACAAACAACAAGATTAAAGTTCTGACCTGAGAGGATGACCATTGGAGATAATAATTTCAGAATCTCATACACATAGTTTCCTATGGTCCTCGGTGACAATTCAGATGATAATAGGCTGCAATATTATTCGGGCTATAAATGGTGGAGTTAGAATTGAAGGTAATACCGTCACCTTTTACAAAAATCTAACAACTATTAATACACTCCCATCAGCCGATGCAGCAACAACAATACAAGAGCTGATCTCGAAGAGGAGGAATATTTACAAATTAAAGAGATAATTCTTACACTATTGGAGGATCCTCTCCAACTTTTAAAGAGCAATTTGGTCCTCTACTGAAGGAATTAGAGCAACAAGGGTTCATAGGAAATGCCCCTCTACAGAACTGGTCTAAAAACAAAATTCTTTGTTATCTTGATATAAACAATCCTAACTTTATTATTGAGGATAGACCAATAAAACATCTGACTCCAAATCAGAAGGTCGCATTTACAAAGCATATTGAAGCTCTCCTCAAAATAAAGGTTATTAGACCCAACAAAAGCTGACATCGGACAACAGCAATAATTGTTAACTTTGGTACAACTATTGACCCAGTTACAAGGAAAGAGGTTAAAGGAAAAGAACATATGGTCTTCAACTATAAACGTCTCAATGATCTAACAAACAAAGACCAATACAGTTTACCAAGAATAAATATAATTCTCCAGAAGGTTAGTACAAACTCTATTTATTCAAAATTTGACTTGAAAAGTGGTTTTCATCAATTTGTTATGCACCCTAAGTCCATGAGTGGACTGCATTTTGGGTGTCCGATGGGTTATTTGAATGGCTAGTAATGTCGTTTGGCCTCAAAAATGTGTCTGTCATTTTTCAAAAAAAATGGACAATTGTTTCAAAGACACTGAAGAGTTCATCACAGTTTACATTGATGACATTCTTATTTTCTCTAAAAATGAGGCAGAGCATGCTAAGCATTTAAAAATTATGCTAAGTATTTGCCAACAACATGGGCTGATCTTAAGTCCAACAAAGTTAAAGATTGCAGTCCCAGAGATAGAATTTCTTAGTGCAGTACTTGGTAACAGAAAGATAAAACTACAACAGCATATCATCACCAAGATTACAAAATTTCAAGATAAAGACTTGATGACAAAGAAAGGCATGCGTTCGTGGTTAGGAATTCTAAATTATGCTCGAAATTATATTCCTAACCTTGGCAAATTACTAAGTCCTCTGTATGCCAAGACAAGCCCAACAGAGGATAAACGGATGAATTTCTAAGACTGGGCCTTGGTTAAAAGGATAAAAGAAATAACTAGAAATCTCCCCAACCTAGAGGTACCGCCTGAAGACTGCTTTATTATTTTTGAAACAGATTGATGTCTTGAAGGATGGGGTGGTATTTGTAAATGGAAGAACTGTAAGTACGACCCAAAATCATCAAAAAAAGGTATGTGCTTATGCAAATGGCAAGTTTTTCCCGCCTAAATCAACTATTAATGTTGAAATATATGCAGTCATGAATACTCTGAAGGCCTTGAAAATATATTATCTTGATAAAAGGGAATTACTTATTAAAACTGATTGTCAAGCAATAATTAGTTTTTTCGGAAAAATAGCCTTAAATAAACCTTCTAGAATCAGATGGCTTGCCTTCACCGATTATATAACCGGAATAGGCATCCCTATTCACTTTGAACATATTGATGGCAAATACAACCAGTTAGCCGATGCATTATTCCGACTAATTACTTGTCTTACTATTTCAAAATGGCCAACACAAATTCTTAGTGGACTGGAGTTGGTCCCCATGGCGCTGGAGGAAGTTCAACAACACCCCAGCAAGGAAGCGGAAACGGAGCTTCTGAGGACACTCAATCACCTTTGTACTTGGCGGAGCAGTACCAAAGACTACTCCAAAGGCAATACCCTATATCTTTGGATGAAGATGACAGAATCAGAAATGAACTACACCAACTTCAACAACAAGCCGTAGTGCAAGCAACAAATGCTTTACAACAGCTACGAATTCTGCACTCCCTAAGCTACAAAAATACCAATCCATCAACACAAAGGATAATTGGTGGTCAGGATGGCTCCCTATCACAAGGCAAGTGGACCACCAGTTAGAGTTATCAGCAAACTTACTTTGTGATGCCGTACGACGAATGAATAATTTTAGAGTATAAACGCTGAGTCACGAAAGGAATCCTATCCTAACTTTACTTTATCTGTGTGTACTGTAAAGAAAAGTAGTTATGACTTTATGCGTGTGTTGTAAAGTAGATATAACTTTATGTGTGTGTTGTAAAGTAAAGTAGGGAATCTTATCTTGCTTTACTAAGGGGTGCAAAGATAAGCATCTTTTTATCAGTAAAGTAGAAGGGTTTGCATCTTTTAAATAAGTTCTCATTTCTTTTATTTCTCACTTGTTGTCCAATCCATAACATTTTCTTTCTTTCTTTTTTTCTTTTTTGTCGCTCCCTATTTTGGCATCTTAGAGACTTACAGATCTTGAATATTCCAAACATGTCCAAAAACATCATACTGGTCAAGACTTGAAGAAGCACTCAAAGGTCCAATCTAGATATTTGTTCACCCACCTAGGCAGCAACCTATCGAAGATTTTAGATACTCAAAACACTAGTAAACATACTTGTAGTTGATAGATCATTTTTTTGTATGCTCATTGCCATCACTATCAATCCAAGTATATATTGTCTTACAAAAAAATGTTATATTTTAAAAAAAATGGTTGTAAGAATGTCTCCGCCTATTTGATTGTTTTCAATCGACAGTAGCTCCAAGGTTAGTTGTTCATAAGTTGGTTATAGACTGTGGGAATCTGCCTACAAGCTTAGCTTGTTGTCAGACACGACCAAGACCTTTAGGGCTATAAATGAACCAAGCGTTCTTGAACAAGCTTGATGTTCGGCTTAGTAAGAGCTTATTTATGTTCATTCAATGTACATAAGATTAATTAAACAAACAAACTTGAACAACTCGTTAAGCTAAACAAACAAGCTTGAACACATATGTGTTCAGCTCGTTAACATTCGTGAACAACGTTCATGAACAATGTTCACGAACCATATTCATTAATAAAATTCTTTTCAATATGATAAATAAACAATAAAATAAATAAATAAATTTAAATTATCAAACTCAATAACCAATCAAACAACTAAAAGTTTCAAACAATCAAATAAGCTTGAATTGAGAGCTTGATAACATCTAAACGAACCAAGCTTAAGTCAAGCTTGAATTGAGAGCTTGATAACATCTAAATGAACCAAACTCAAGTCAAGCTTCAAACGACCTCAAGCTTATAAAAAATAAACCAATCCAAGCTTGAACACTCATTTCAAAAGCTTGGTTCATTTTAAGCTCGGCTTGGTTACCTTATCAAACAAGCTTAAACACCCCAAAGCTTGGTTCGACTTGACTTATTTACAACCCTAAAGACCTTTAGGTTAGTACGATTTGCCAAAGCATCTAAGAAGCTCCAGTTGAGAGCATCTCTTGCTTCTAACTGACTATAACCAAGTTGTAGAAAGAACTAATTTTGCAGAGATCCAAAACTGTTGGGAATCATGTCGGTGAAGTTGTGATCCAATTTGATTGCTTTTACATTGGGAGCATTCGGCCATGAACTTGGGCATCGCCCATAAAGTCGATTGTCATTCACATACAAAAACTACAAGCACGTAAGATGGGCACCGAAATTGTGTGGTAGGGGCCCAAGAAGGTTAAAAATTATGAAAGTACTTGGAGGAAAGCTTTGTTAATTCTGTATGTATTCATCTTGAAATATGTTCCATTGATAACATAAAATAAGAAAATTAAGGTTTAATTTGATATCAGAATATATTTCGGAAACACATTTAATCAAATTGTCAATCAATTAGAATCTTTTCTTTTAATATGTCAATCAATTAAAATTCTTTCTTTAATACTCCCTCTCAAGTTGGAGCATGGATGTCAAAAATACCTAGCTTGTGAATAAGTGTGTGAAATAGAGATTGCCAGATTGGCCCAATACCTTGGTGAATATGTCTGTGATCTGATTTTCACTTAACACATAAGTAATCTTAATTTTTCTTTTTTTTGATTCGCTCGCGAACAATGTGACAGTCTATCTCAATGTGTTTTGTCCTCTCATGAAAAATCAGATTGACAGTGATGTGCATTGTTGCTTGATTGTCATAATATAAAAGTACTGGTTGTTGATGATCAATACCCAAATCTCGTAATAAGTAACTTAGCTACGTTACTTCACAAGTGGTGGAAGCTATGGGTCTATATTATGCCTTAGCTGAAGACTTAGATACGCTCGTTTGTTTCTTGCTTTTCCATGAGATAAGAGTTTTTCCAAGAAAGATACAATAACTAGTGATTAATCACCGTATAGTAATGTCTCCACCCTAGTCCGTATCACAGGACCCAACTAAACATAAATCACCTTTAGAAGGAAAAAATAATCCTTCTCCTAGTATACCTTTTAGATATCAAAGCAATCAATGAACTGCATAAAGGTGAGATTGTCTAGGTTCTTGCATAAATTGACTAAAAGTATTAACTGAAAATGAAATTTTTGGTCTTGTGATGGTTAAGTAGATCAACTTTCCTATCAATCATCGATAATGCGTCGGATCTTTGAGTAAGTCATCATTATTTGAGGTGAACTTCAAGGATTGTTCAATGGGAAACTTAGCCGATTTTGCACCAAGTAATCCTGCTTCTTGAAGGAGATCAAGTGTGTTTTCGTTAGTTGATGGAAATACCTATTTTAGAATGAGCTACTTCAATTTCAAGGAAATATTTTAACATTCCAAGGTCCTTCAATTTGAAGTAAGATGCAAGAAAAGTCTTCACATTGTTGATGACCTTTTGATCATTCTCTGCTATAAGCATATCATCAACATACAGTAAGATGATTGTAAAAGAGTTTCCACACACTTGTGTGAAGAGTGAGTAATCGACCCATGATTGTTGGAAACCAAACTTGGTAATGACAGAAAGAAACTTTTGAAACCATGATCTTGAGGCATATTTTAATCCATAAAGGAATTTGTGAAGTCGGCATACAAGTGACTCCTCCTGTTGACGAAAATCAGGGGTAGTTGCATATAGATTTCTTTGGCAAGGTCACCATGTAAAAATACCTTTTGAACATTCATTTAGTGAAGAGCCCAACCACAAACAGAGGCAACAACTAGTATGCATCGAAGAGGGGTGAATTTTGCAACTGGAGCAAATGTTTCGTTATATTCAATACCTTCTCGTTGGGTGTATCCTTTGACAACCAGACATGTTTTCTATCTTTCAACAGTACCATTAGAGTTTTACTTGATCTTGTATACCCATTTGCATTCAAGAGGGCGATGTCTTATGGGAAGGGGGACAAGGGACCAAGTCTTATTTGCTTCCAGTGCAGAAATTTTAGCATTCATTGCTTTAATCCATTTTTGGTCTTTACATGCTTGCTAATATATTTCTGGTTTGACCAAGTAAGAAACATTATGGATGAAAGTATGGTGAGAAGGAGAAATATTACCTTGATAGTGGGTGTTGAATGCTAGATTTAATCAGAAGAGACGAGGTAGTGGTTAGCAGAGTATAGTTGACTTGATAATCTTGAAGGTGGGATAGTGTGCGGCTAAGTCTAGTAGATCTCCGGAGTATTGATTCTAGTCGAGGAAAAGTTTCATTCGGCTGATCTGATTGTTCCTGTGTATTTGGGTTGTGTGTAGGCATATGATGTTGGGTTGGAGGTCAATGAGACTGAGGAGGATTATTGACATCTTATATAGGTTAAGTAATTAAAGGTATCTCTATTTTGTTATAGACAGGCTTTGGCAAAATTGGTAAATCGATTTGGTCATCATATGACGTGGTTGAGTATCGAAAAATATTTTCATGAAATATGACATCTCAAGAAGTAATCATTTTTATGTCAATCAAATCATAAAGAAGATGCCCTTTTTACCTTGGTGGATATCCAAGAAAAATACAATGTAGTGCATGAGCATCGAATTTATGAGTGAATTGTAGATTTATGACAAAACAAAGATAATTATAAACCCGCAAGTGAGAATATGAGGACGTTTTATTATGTAATTTTTCATATGGTGTTTTATTTGATAAGAGTGGAGTGGGTAAACAATTAACAAGATAGCATGTTGCTTTGATGTGCTCCCCCCAAAATTTCAAAGGAAGATTGACTTGAAAGCGAATAACATGGGCTACATTTAACAGATGATGGTGTTTGCATTCAACTACCTCATTTTATTGGGGTGTGCAAGTATAGGATCAATGAAAATTGGTGTCATTGCCATCAAAGAAGGTTTGCAAAGAAGTAAATTTCAGGCCATTATCATATCTTAATGTTTTGACTTGGTAATTATGTTGTATTTTGACCCAAGAGAAAAATTCTTGATGACTGATTGGACTTCAATATGTGATGCATAAGATGAACTCAGGTATAATGAGAATAATCATCAACAATTGTCAAAAAAATATCTTTCTTTATAATAAGAATGAATTCTATGGGATCCCCAAATATCACAATGTTTCACATCAAAAGGTTCATGACTGTAAATTACTAATGGAAAAAGGTAAATGAAATTATTTTGCTAAATAACAAATATCACAAACATTACTTGAAAGAAATATCTAGAATAGTTTTAGATAATAATCAGAGTGGATGAACGGAGGGATGCCCAAGAAGTTTATACCAAAGGTTGCCTATCAGGTTGATGGCGCTGCAAAGCTGAGGGATTAGATTCACTGTAAGGTAGTACAAGCTATTACTCAATTTGCCCAACCCAATCGTCTTCTTCGTAGTTAAATCCTGCATTACATAAGAATCAGGATAAAATGTCACTTTGCAACCTAGAGCCTGTGTAAGGTTGCTAATCGAAAGCAAGTTTAACTTGAATTTCAGAACATAGAACGCATTCTCAATAGTCACATTGTTGCTTAATTTCATAGACCCATGGATTTTATTTTTACATGTCCTCCATTTGGTAGTTGCACACTAGCATGTTTAGAGATAAATTTAATTGCAGTAGGTGAAGTATTAGATATGTGATCAGTGACACCACTGCCCAAAATCTATGTGTTATTTGCATAAATAAAATCAATACCTAAAGTATTAATAAGAGGTTCAGTGTTACCGATATCTTTGAGAAAGAGGGTCATAATCTAATCATATTCTTTTGTCGTCAACTGCTTGGTTTCACTTCTCTTCATATTGGAAACAACAAAGGAATTTATAGATTTTTTACCTTTCGATTTAAAGTATTGTCTTTGATATTTGTGTCTCGGAGGAAAACTATAAATATAAAAGCAACAATCGATGGTATTGTTAGAGTGTATACTGAAAGCCTAAGCTTTTGTAAACATTTATTTTGAATAAAGAATCACATTTGGTCAAATTGTCTACATTTAGTTGTAGTTGTTCAATTAATTGATATTGTAGATAACATAGTATGTGGTGCCACATACAGAAGATGATGTTATCAGTACCTTATAAATTATAAACAGTAGCTTACGACCAAAATGGAAAGGAACAAACCATTGGAAGGTCGTAGTGTAATTAGATATTAGTTTATCTTAACTATATAATTACACTAGTACACTTAGAGTGTATTGAGTAGGACCATTAGAGGTTGTTTCTTTTATACTGACTTTATAAAAAACAAAGACCTCAGTTATTATGGAAGTATGTGCTCTTAATCCTAATATAATAACAAGCACATATATTTGATATTTATTTCTTTAATTTATCAATGGGTGAGATTTAGTTCGATAAATCAATAAGCCCGATAAGTTGGGAAATGATATCACTTATAGTGTGTGTTGTTGATTATAGAAGAAAACTGTGTCCTAGAAATCTATGTTGATAATGTCCCCAAGATGAACTCATAAGGATTGTCATGTTAAACCCTGCAGGTGGACTCAGTCCGACATGATAATAAGGTTGAGTGGTACTATTCTTGGATTAAGATATTAATTAAATGAGTTGTCAGTAACTCACTTAATTAGTGGACATTCGACATCTTAAACACAGGGAGACTAACACACTCATAATAAGAAGGAGCCCAAAAATGTAATTTGGGATTGGTGCGATAGTTCAATAATAGTTCTCTAGTGGAATGAATTATTATTGATAAAATTAAGTTGTGTGTTCGGGGCGAACACAGGATGCTTAATTTTATCGGGAGACCAAAACCAATTCCTCCTCTCGGTCCCTATCGTAGCCTCTTATTTATATAGTACTATACCCACCTATACCCACCTTCATACCCATGATATAGGGGTCGGCCAAGCTAGCTTGTGGATCAAGCTAGGGTCGGCCAAGCCTTGGTTCATGGCTTGAACTCAAGCTTAGGTGGCCGGCCCCCATTAAATTTAAAAGAATTTTAATTTTAAATTTTTCTTATGTGTAAGATATAATTTATTGGAGAGAATTAAAATTAAAATATCTCTTCTACAAAAGATTAAGAAAAGAGATTAGATCTCTTTCCTTATTTGTAGATAGGAAAGATATTTTATTTTTTCTCTTTGTAAATTATTCACATGTTGAAAAATTAAAATTATAGAAATTTCTTTTTATCAACCATGAAGGGATTTTAAAGGGAAATTTTATTTTTTAAAATTTTCGAAGACAAATAAGGAATTTTTAATTGTTGATTAAAAATTGTCTTGTTTGCTCTCCATGAGGTGGCCGGCCATTACATAATTAATTATGAAATTTTATTTAATTTTTCTTAATTAATTGATGTCAAGTAAAATTAAGGAAATTTTATTGTAATTAAATTTCTTTATTTACCAAATCTAAGGAATATAAAAGAGGGGGTTGGGGGTGCCTTCATGAGACACAACCTCTATTATTCTCTCCTTCTTTTTCCTTGGTGTTGTGGCCGGCCATCCTCTCTCCCTCTCTTCCTCTTTGTGGTGGCCGAAACTCTTCCTTGCTTGGAGCTTTTGTGGTGGCCAGATACTACTTGGAGAAGAAGAAGAAGGAGGAGAGAAAGCTTACATCCCTTGGAGCTTAGTTGGTGGAAAAAGTTCTTCATCCTTGGATTTTGGTGCTTGGCCGAAACTTGAAGGAAGAAGAAGAAGGTGCTAGGTGGTCCTCATCTTGGAAGATCGTTGCCCACACAACGTCCGAGGTTAGAAGAGGAATATGGTAGAAGATCAAGAGGTCTTTCTAAAAGATATAACTAGTATTTTTCCTTTCCGCATCATACTAGTTATTTTTGGAAATAATACCAAATACAAGAGGCGTGCGATTCTAGTATTTCGAATTTATTTTCGATGTTGTGTTCTTTTGTTTTTTCTTTTCCTTGTGATTTGATTGATCTTTTCGGTTGACCTAAAGTTATTTAAGGAAATTAAATATTAACTTTCCTTAAAAGGCTTTGTCTAGATGGTGGTGGTTGTTCCCATATCCAAGAAGGTCATGTGCCTCACCATGCAGTCCTATAAGCCAATTTTGGAAACTAATATTTAATGAAATTAATAACTTAGGTGATTTGGATCGAACGTGTTAAGTTCCGCAGGAGATCCGAGTCTAAACCTAAAAGAACAAATAGATTAAATTTTGGATCAAACGTGTTAAGTTCCGAAGGCGATCCAAGTTTAATTTAAAAGAACACATGGTAGCTAGGAAAAGGTTCAGACCTTTGTACAAAATTTTTGTACAGTGGAACCATTAGGTTTTTCGAGTAGCAACCAATAGGTATATCCATCCATTTCTCTTTGTCTCTCGTGTTGTAAAATAAGCACACGGACCTTCCGGGTGTTGGAAAGATGATTCATTAAAAGTATGGATTCTCGAACCATGAAAAAAGAATCATTCAAACTCATAAGAAATTGCAAGACTCGTTCTTTTTCTTCTTTTTTTTAGTGAGGTTCTTGATGCTACCACAAGTGCAAGTGATTAGATCGTGGTACGAAGATAATTCATCCCAAAGAGCTTTCATCTTAGTATAGTAGATTGATAAAGATTGATATCCTTGTCGAAGTTTTGTAATTTCTTAACAGATTTTAAAAATCCGAGTGTCATTCCCTTGTGAACTCTATCTTGTAAATCATTCTATATATCGATTGTGAATTCTATGTAGATAATACTACTTGCAATGTTAGAATCAACATAGTTAAGAATCCATGAAAGCACCTTGTGATTACAACGCTCTCGTGTTTAAAATGTGTCATGGACTTCTTTCAACCTCTTGATTGTCCCATTGACGAAACTAATTTTGTTTTTCGTGCTTAGAGCTATGCGCATTGCACGGCTTCATTGTCCATAATTATTTCCTTCAAGTAATTTGGAGTTGAGAACCAGACTGAGGTAATTCGAATAATGCAAAACGAGAGGATCCAAGGTTGGCTCCCTTCTTCTTAGAGCTTTCTTCTCCCATTATACAGTAGAAGTGTATCGTCTTCATAATCTTTATTGCTCTAATACCATGAAAAATATGAAAGTAAGTGGGAGAAAAACTCCGTTAATTCTGTATGCAATCATCAATAGTCAATTACAAGAACATATACCATCTTTTCAACTATAAAATCCGCCCATCTGATTGATTACATAAAATAAGAAAACTAAGACCTAATTTGATATCATATAGAATATATTCTGAAATTCTTAATTCTGTATGTAATCATCAATAGTCAATTACAAAAACATATATCATCTTTTCAACTATGAAATCCGCTCATCTGATTGATTACATAATAAGAAAACTAAGGCCTAATTTGATATCATATAGAATATATCCTGAAAATCATATTTAATCAAATTGATGGGTCAATCAATTAGAATTCTTTCGGTAAGACAGGTGGTTCCCCTGTACGTCAAGCATCACAAGAGAGGAACTCCAAAGTGGAGGCGGGATGACTCCTCCAAGATCGTTCCGCGCTAGAACAAGCTCAGTCAGCGTGGTTAGGTTTCCAACTGAAGTAGACACAGTGACGGCGAGCGGGTTTATCAGCCAAGTGCAGTCCTGTTATGCTGGCGAGGCTACTGATCAAAGAAGAATTGCTTCCTGTGAGTTTGTTGGCTGCAAGAGAGAGCACCTTGAGCTTCGAAATTAAGGGAGCCAATGGCGATAGATATGAATCAATCATCATGCAAAATCTTGACAAGTCATTGCACACAGAAATTGCTCCTAAAAAATAAATTAATTAATATTGAGAACCAGGATCCTTAAGAAGTTAAGAGTATCAAATCACATAAATAAACATCAGAAGTCTGGCTTCAGGCAGAGGGATTGCCTAAATGGGGGTTGCCTAAAAGTGGACGTCAGATTCTACCTTGTATCAGTAACCAATCTCCACACGACACTCTCTCTCAGACTGAGTTCATGATCTATGATCTGGTGCATGAAAAAAAAATCTCATTCATAAAAAATATATATCTAAAAGAATCAAGATTACGATTTCTTCACGTTGCACACTCAAGATTGGAACAACCACTGGATCGAGAGAGGGATCAAAAAAAAAGAAAAAGAAAAAGAAAAGAGGAACAGAAAAATAGGACAAAAATGAAATATAAATCTCATCAAAAGAAACAAAGTAAACCCGTGGATAATAACAATGGAAACTCCTGAAACGTCAGGACCAGAAAGGTCTCCTCGAATAGCCTAAAACGACACCCATCAAGCTAGGTTGGGAACGGCGACCGGAGGAAGCAAAGCACGCCACGTCGTCGTGATCGGAGACACCATCAAGAACAAAGAAAGGCTGCGGTAAGGCCTGGAAGGAAGGCGGGAAGTGAGATTCCGGTAGCCTGGCATCGGATGCGGCGAGGGAGCGAGAGCGGAGGCCGCCTTGCGAATCGTGTCCTTGCTCGAAAATGGAAGAAACAAGGAAACCGGAGAACTGGAATGATAACGGGCGAGGGAGCGAGTTTATATAGAAAGGGGCAAGGTAAGGAACGTTGTAGATGCAACACACGTGGACGGCGTAGATTCCAGATAGTGACGCGTATATTGTAATCCCGGTTATATATCGACCCCTCATAATTCGTTCAAAGGAGTTCATTCTATAAGTAATAAACAAAGTAAACAATCAATTTTATTTAAGATTCGATGAAAATAAAAAAAAAATAGAAAAAAAACAAATGAGTATATTCTATATACACGATGAGATAAAATGGAAGAAGTTATGCAAATATTAGAATATCAATGGAACCATAAAATTGTTGTCATTATTTGGCACATCTAAATGCTCGTCTTAGGCATGTAACAGAGTTCAATCTGTGGCTAGTATCTTTGAGCTTGAAGGACTTACGCTAAATCTGCGAACCAGTAACTTAAAACAAGGGACCAGAAGAGTATACAGAGTGGCAAGGATGAATGGTGCCGCGATAATCCAACCCAACAACTGCAAGAAAAAGGTTATTGATGATGTATTGAAATCATAATTATCGAGATAAAGTATAACCAAGAGATGATTTATTAAGGGTAAATTATAAGGGCTTCTCCATGAAAGATTTTTGGAGAGGTTTGTGGGGTAAAAAAACAAACTATAACCATTGTAGACAAGATTTGGGATTTTCACTGAATATTCCAAAACTACTTTTTTATTTCGAAATTAACCCTGCGGATGGTACTAGCAATTAACTAAAAGTTTAAGGTTTGTAGAGAGGTTTTTCTTATGGTGAAAATAAATTTTTATATTTTGATGCGACATATTTAAAAAATATAAAAAAACTTTATTTAGAAATTAACGATTGAAAATACTTCACTAACCGCATGAAATATGCTGATAAAAACGTCTTTCGAGGCCTGACCAGTTATCACTTTTTTAAAGGCATCTGAGGTCAATGCGAAATGGTGACCGCCGGAGATGAGTTCGCCAAGCCGCAAGAATGGTACAATTAAACTGGGCAAAAGTAAAGAGTCTTAGGGATCATAAATAAATAATCAACCATTATATAAAATAAATATATGCAAAGAAAATTCATTATTTTGGTATAGAAACAAAGGAAGATATTGTGATTTTAATATTTGAAAGCACTGTGGTTGCATAAAAAAAAAATCAGAAATAAGTGGGTTCTAAGTTAAAACATTCCCTATGTAAACTAGTTCTAATCTCTCAAATTTAGCATGATAGTTTCTCTAAAGAAGGCTAGACTCTAAAAGAAAAAGTATCAATTTTTTTTCATAATTAACACACATGGCCCTCTGAGAACAGTCTATCTGCAAGGGCTTACCCACCACCAATGATCTAGAAATTAGCATAATTTCTGTTTGCAGGGAAACTTAAAATGTGGTAAAATTCTCATGTCATAATACCCAATACACAAGCATTTTGTACTTGTGCAACATTGCGGAAGACTTGTTTCAGCTGTTTGGATTGCCTAATTTCTACGATCTGCAAGACTATAAATGCATGCATCATATATTAAGTGATCAGTTGAAGAGTAGTGAGGTAGAGATGCTACCACTAACAGGAACTTCCGGATCAAGATAATGCATCTATGAACATATATAAACCTTCCTATGTTTGCCTTTTGATGAAAGAAAGGGTGATATAAAAACGTTTTATGCATATTGACAAAAATGGGAATTAAAAAAAAAAAGACCAACACAAAATGGATATTGGAACTTGCTTTAGCTCTAAAGATAATATCACCTCAACTCAATTGGGGTGGCGACAAAATTGGCAAGCATGAGAGTTGGAGCATGGCAATGGTTTCCAATGAGTCCTATGGCTAAACCACAAAGGAAAACCGTCGTCCCTGGTAACAGCACAGGAAGAAAAATAATGATTGATTGCATTTAAAGTGTAACTATAGTCTATTAGTTATATCAAATATGTATTGGGAATCCATGCAACCTAGCCAGACGTTGCAGCAATACTGTACCAGTAATCCATACAAATAAAATCACAAATCACACATGTAACAAAATCCTCAATTTTTATGCTAATTATGATATGAAAGTTAGAGGAAGTTGATAATCGCCAGATAATTCTTTCTTTAAAATCACAAAAAAAAAACGTAAACAAGTTTCATGACATGCTATCGTAACAACAAAAAATTTTGTGAACAATATATGGTGATCAATTCCAAATAAATATCATAATTTGAAGCTACCAATCAAAACAAAGCCTCCAGGTTCAACCTTAACTTTTATAAATGCCATCCTCCATATTAGTTTCAACTATTTTAGTTTTAAGGTTGGCTACTTGGATCTTATTTCTCCATTGAAATCAACACAAGACTATACCGTATGAATATATTAACTAGAGTTCTTTTGGTCACCCTGTACTCCTCACCTTCCACTTTACTAAAATTAAATAGTCTAACTATAGTCCAGCAGCACAATGTCAGGGTGAAAAAAAGCAGGATTAAGCAATCAGGTCTTAGTTTTGCAAAGATATAGAAGTATAATAATGTAATAGTCTCATTATCCTCAGTATTGCAATCATCTCAATACTAAGAAGAGAAAAAAAAAACATTGTGTATCAAATCATCAGCAAAGACAGGCACAAGCAACTTAAATTCTTACCACATATTGGAAAGACACCAAGAGTAATGCCTAAAGCAGTAGAAAGGGCCAATTGCTTCGGTTCAGCACCCCTACATTAGAACAGACACTCACTTTAAAATAGTCGTAACTGAAAAATCAGCTAATATCAATACCACAATAAACAAAAAAATTATGGAACCAATATCACCGACCAATATCACAAGGATCAATTTTTTTTTTTTCAATAACAAACACGAAACTAAGCGTTAGAAAATAGATCTATCAAAACAATTACAAAGGACAGATAATAGATCCACATATATATTATTTATAAGGAAATAAGATCTAGAGTGAACCCGCGTTATCGGGAAGACAAGATAACAAAAGGCACAAACGCATCATCCAAAAAACTACTACGATGACAAGAATTCACCTTCTAATAATCTGCATAAGCGGATCGACGATCTTCCTCTTGAGCCAAGCCATTAAATGGAACGACATGTTTAACCGACACAATCCCAAAGATACAATCTTTTCCCCTTCAACGAAATATGAAAAACAACAAGAAGAAGAAAAAAAGAGAACCCCTATTCCGAATCAACTTCGAGATTTCGCTGCAACTTGCACTGGATAGCGGAAGATGGCGGCTCCTCTTCAATCCACAAGAAACGAGTTCTCCATTTCTAGATTGCTTCCTTCCAATTTCACACTCTTCAACCAGGAAGCTTCAATCTTCGAAACGCCCTTCTCGCCCTCCGATAGATCGCAAACGAGTGGATCGCCGACCGAACACGTCGCCCCCAAATCAAGCCCACCGATTCGTTCACGGAACATTGTTAAAATTAAATTAATATAATAAAATACGATACATTATTAAAAAAAAATTATAAAGGCTCTTAAGTTTTGACTTCTAAAAGTATTAATTATTATTTTATGTATATTTATTAAAATTATGAAATAAAGTATGAGAAATAACTTTTGTGAAGCCAAAGAATGCCTGATATCTCTTTGCAATTTCCTAAATTAATACTCGATTTATCGATGGAGAATAATCCATCAAAAAGTATTTTTAATCTTCTCTATAATTTCAGCAGCAATTGCAACAGTCCTCACTGTTCGCCGGCCTTCGGCGAGGTCAGCGGAAACAGGGGCAGCAGGTCCGGCTGGGGCATCCTCGTCCTGGACCGGGGCGAAGGGTGCAAATAGAACCGCCTCTCTTTGATCGCCTGCTCCTCCTCCTCTTCGTTGACGACGATCACCTCCTTGTGTCCCACCTCCTCCTCCTCCGCCGCTGCCGGGCTCGCTGGCTTCGAGGCAGGGCCCGCTGCTGCGGGTTTATGGACGGAGAGCTTCAGCCGCGAGCAACCGCCGCCGCCCCGCCGCCTCTCGTGGAGCCGCTTGACGCCGGAGAGTCTCGCTGCGTCGACGGACGGAGAGTTTGGCGGCGAGCGGCGGTGCGGGGGCTCGTGGTGTCCTGTGAGGCGCTGGACGAGCTCCTTGAAGGTGGCGGCGTCGGCCTGGACGAAGGTGGTGGAGGGCGGCGGCGACGGCGCGGAAGGTGGCTTCTCCATGGGTGCAACACTGCGATCCAATTCTCCGTTGCGTGAAGGAATTAATTAATTACAAAAGAAAGCCAGCCAAATAAGAAGAATAGGGTTTGGCGTCCATTTTGGACATATTTCGTCGTCGAAGAAACAGAAAATGGCGATTAATTGGGAAAGGGCAGACTGAATCATTGATGGGAGGAGTTGGCATGAACAGTAGGGAATTAATTCTATCGGTCAAAATTAGTTAATCGTTTACTTAATTAGTCAAAACAGCACGAATTTGAATTATTATTATTATTAAATTATTTTAATCCCTATCATTTTCTTATTCATAATAAATTCACCCTCGATGAAGGGCATTCCTTTCTCGTCTAGTTCCCCGGCCGCCGCGAGGCGCAAAACGGCCCGCTTCCTTCTCATCGGCGACGGCGACTTTCAACGTGCGGGCGAGCACCGACATCAAGCGAGACTGCCGGGAGAGCACCGCCCTGGCGGCCGCGTCCTGAGCCAGCACGATCTCGTAACCGTCGTAATAAGACTCCATGCCCTGCGCCATCAGTTGCCACACCAGCCCGCCGCCGAGCGACCCGTCGCCGATCCTCGCCAAATCGTAGACGCCGGCGAAGACGGCGTCGAGGTAGACGTCGCGGGCGTGCTCGGAGTAACCGGGGTCCTTCTTCGACTTCCCGAACTCGCTAAAAACCAGCGGCTTCTTCAGTGTCTTCTCCGCGTCGTCCCAGTGACTCCGCAGCCATCGCTGCACGAATCTGGTCCGTGCTTCCTCGTTTTGACCAGGGAGCCTGAAATTTTGACGAATTAATCTTTTAAAATTAACTAGATTTCCCTTAATGTGACACAATCTTATATCAAATAGAATTTAATTAAATCTTAACCAAACGTCTGGGTAAGCATGGATGGTTGAAAAGTCAATCTCCTCAATAAGATTGCTGCTGATATAGTCCGTTCCAACTTGATACCCAGGATTGTACTGCTTCTTCTCAGGCATGGAGTCACCGTAGAACCCTTCCATCCCAATCTCCACCATGTGTCTCTCGTCCACCGACTTGCAATAGCTAGCCATCTCTTGAACCCAAGCCTATATATACATCATTAGTTTTAACCACCAAATTAACTCTCTAACTAAGATTAGTCACGTTAATAAATTAATTAATTAAATTGTTCGAGGAGACGATCGAGATGACGTCCCAGACATTGACAGTCTTCCCGGAGTTGTCTTCCTGGCACCGAGGCTCGTTTATTAGCTCCCAGGCGAGGATCGTTGGATCGTCCTTGTAGGTTACGTTGGTGAACTTGTTCACTCTCGTCAGCACTTTCTGCGATATGGAAATGAGAATATATAAATATATAATTAAAGTTAAACGTGTGTGATTTTGATCGTAAAATAAGTGTGTTTAATTACTGTACCTGGACGTGATTCTTGTAGTATCCTCTCACCACTGGGTTTGTGTAGAAGTCATCCTCCCCGTTGACTTCGACGCCTGCTTCGTGTGCCCATTCCACGTACTGCGCCCTCCCTCCGAAGTCCTTGTAGTTGTTCGCCAAGCTAAGGATCAGTCTCACGCCGCTCTTCTGAGCCTCCGCGATCACAAAATCAAGTCCCTGTTTTCGATCATAAATGTGCATGTGTGTATTTATACGAAGATGTAAAGCCGATCGATCGATCGATCGTTAGTTAATGCATCGAATGCATGCAATTGTTCTACTTGGAAGACTCGCTCGTCGTAGACTCCCGGGGAGAGCTGGAGGGCCCTGTCTCCCCCGTCGGAGAAGGCCCAGGCGCGGCCGACGGTGAGCCCTGCGGCTGCGGCGGCGCGGAGCACCTCCGAGACCTTGGGCCGTTCCGCCGGCTCCGCGGCCACGTGCATCAGCCAGTAGGCGTTGAAGCCGTTGAAGAGGAAAGGGGAGCCGTCGAGGACGAACTGCGTTCCGCGCCGCCTGACAAAAGAGCTGCTGCTGCTGCTCCTGCCGACGCGGAAGCTGCTGCACGGAACAGAGACGATGGCCAAGAGCGCCAGGGCGGCCGCAAGGCAGCAGCAGGACTTGGCCATCTTGCTGCTGAACAGAAACGTGGCTACTCGATTGCGGCGCCACTGCATGGGGATAAAGATTAATCCGCCATTTATAAATTCGACTGGGGTATAAATTCCAGATTTTGCGATGTTATTCTGCTTTTTTAAAATAATAATAATGATAATAATAGTAATAATAATTTCGGTGGTCTAAGTGCACTAAATAATCGACAAGCTTGTAACGAACACTAACGGGGGTTGTTGCGTCGATCAGATATGTGTATTTATATATTGAAGGTATAAATATATATAAAAGGGAAGAAGAGAGATCGTTGAAAAGGGCCGGGAGATGCTCACGGAAAAGGGAAGGATATTGTTGGGGGTGACGGGGGAGAGTCATGTGGGCCGTTACGAGGGATTAGATCATGTCTTAACCGATTGGGTTCACTGACTTCGACAGTTCCGGAGTTTGTTTCCTCTGTCAAATTGACCCGTTCGGGATGAATTGTTTTTTTCAGGGAAATATTATTATTGTGTATTATTGACAAACTATAATATTTATAACTATTAGATCATGTTTATGAAGACTCTTAAATTTGAAGTTAAATTTATAGTTTTTATTAAGAAAATATTTGAAATTCAAATATAATATTTTAGGAAATTTTGCATGGTGCTTTCTGATTTACCTGATCATCACTAAAAAAAAATTAGTTCAGATCCTCTGTCCCTATTTTTCTCTGTCTCCGTGTCCCACTATCGATCAGACGGATCAGATTAAATTTGAAGAATGATTTACATCTTTAAAATATTTATAGTATCATCGTGATATATAAATCATCTTTGAAATTTAATCTAATCCGTCCGATCGACAATGGGACACGAGGACAAAGAAAAATGGAGACAGAAGATCTGAATTAAAAAAAAATATGATAATTTTTAATAATAAGGGGGAATTAAATAATTATTTTAATAATAATATTTTTTTAGAAAAAACCTATACTGATTTAAAAAAAAGAGAAAAATAATTGTAACGAAAATAGATTCCCCTCCTCTTATTTGACTCGAAGCAAAGAAGAGTATTTATTCTTTTCCGATCTTTTCATTTTGTTGTTTCCTTCCAAAATAAATCTTCATTTGATTGAGCTCCATCTTAGGGCAGCTTACTTAGGTAGATCAAGCTTGTCTCCAGATATCATCGACTCGGGCAGATTGAATGGAAGGGCAACAAATTTCTCATTCTTTTCACCAAAGGATTTTATTCAGTTCTAGGAACCAGAATAAATAATGCAAGGAGACCCCAAATTACACCGCTGTTACGTAGTCAACACCATAATTGCCAGTCACAACGCACAAGCACTAGGCCACAGCTCAAGAAAAGCTATACAAAGCTGTGGCGCATGAGAGGATTTTGTCAAAAGTGTGCTGAGAAACATTGAACACTGATATTATCCGACTAAAGCATAGTAAGTAATGTTACAGAATCAAGAGGCAGCAGAAGAGAAAAGGATGATAGAAAAATAGCAAAGTTAATCCAATTGAGCAAAAGGCAAACCATGCTTCAACAGTATTGCTTCATAATATCTTTTATCGTTTACAATCTCCATCCATCCAAAACTGTAGAACCTTCAAATAATAAAGGTCTTCAAAACAAGAACTTGGAGTCTTCCTATGGTGAAGCAAGTTCTCTGGTTGTTATGATTGACCTGTCAAGGGAATGTCTTACAAGGCCATGTGAAAACCTGCCTTTGGAGCCTCTGATGCTACGACTTCATACTTTAAAAGGGTATGGAGGCACGCATGGGAGATTCATCACTGATTACATCTTGATGGGTCTGGTTAGATATGAGAGATACACCATCATAATAGTAATCATCATATGGTATCCCTTCGGTTTCAACATGACCTACATTTCTCAATGCCAAGGAATCTGCTACAGGGAAATATACCAGCATGAATACCCCAACCGTGATGGAAGATAGCAGAACAAAGAACGCTAAAAACACAATGCCTTCATACAGCCAATTGCCTGGTGGAGGAAGAATGGACAGTGAGAGAAGAGCAGCCCTGGATGGAAGAATGATTACTGGCGTTACCAGCACATAAATCCTTCGACGCAGACCTTGGTTGATAACCAAAGACAACAGCCTTGTGCAAATGTATATAACATAGCCAATCAGCAGAACATAAAAGCACGCAAGAATTATAGTGCTCAGTAGGGGATACATGCATATAGTGTCACCATTTGATGAAGAACCAACATATCTGAAGAACTTTGCTATGTTTCTTTTCTTGGCACTGCTCACTTCATTGTTATACTTTGGTCCAAATGAAACAAGGGCAAAGTGCATGGAAAGAATCGGAATGCAACAAAGAAGCACATAACTTAGGGTCTTTCTGTTCCATCGAGGACTAAGTGTGCCAGACTCCTGCAATGCAGCATGCAGAAGGAATGATAGCAAAAGAAACATGCTTGGTTCTGCAAATCCTAAATTTGAAACGACATAGAACTTGCAGATAGTTTTCTGCCATGCTTGATCAGAGACAATTTTAGATTTCAGGTAACTCAGCCGGATGATCTCTCCAAAACCCCACCAAATACAGATTATAATTAGAATAATACGGCTAACCCAGGGCCCATTAAAGTAGTTCAGCTGTGGATAATGCCTTCTCCTGATGCAAAATTGGAAGTACAAGGAGTGGAATATGCATACTAGACCAAGGACAACCGCGAGCAAGACTAGGGAAATTGTCAGTATACCAAATACATCGGTGGTAAGACGTGTCAGGAGCATCACCTGAAAAACAGATTCCAAGCATGCTATCTGCCAGGATCAAATCCAAGAAGACCCAAAAGTATGTTCATATATTTGCTCCGAAGCAAAGATGTATTTTTCACAAGCAACCAAACAAGCTGTAGCAAATTTGTCAAATTAGTTCTCCTGAATCATCATGCAACATAAGAATATAGTTTACTTTATCAAAATAGAAACAGTGATTAAAGTTGTCTAAATCTCAGGTCTGAATGGTAAGACAAACTAAAACAGGTTGGTCTTGCGTGTTCTTTTCCTTTGATACCCTATAAGAAAATAATTAGTGAAAATATAATTAGGAATGTGGGCATCCACCCAAGTGTCAGAATTTTTTGTTCGTCCTTAAAAAAAAAAAAGGTACAATGATAGTTGGAATAATATGAAAACCCTACTTCAAAGAGTTCATAGAATGAATCTAGTTGCCACAACATGACCATTGTATTAGTAAAACACTACAGAAAAATAAAGAAAAATACCAACCACCATAACCTTAAGTTTCAGAGAACTAAATTCCTTAAGAAGAGAAAAATGTCAACATCAAGTTACTTAGGGTTGCAACATCAATACATTAAAACTTCTGATCTAATCCACAATCTAAACTTCAAAAATTCAAGACATGGAACACTGAGCAAATAACCAGAAATTCTAATGTAATGCAAGAATTACCCTGTACGTATCTGCAATATGGCAAAACAGACGGAACTGATTATTGGTCTTAGAAGAAAAAAACAATAATTTGCATCAGAGCATAGTATGTTAGAACTTCATTCACCATAGTTCCATCTTCAAACACAGTATCCAATTGTTGACAGAGGAACAAATTTGTGTTTCCATATTCCAAAAACACATAGGAAGGTTTAGTCGGACTATACCTATTGCTTGCAACCCAGAAATTTGAACAATTTTTAATAAATAATAAGCTTAAAGTAAATCGGTAAAACTACAAAATTTCTACAACATTCCTAGCAGAGTAGCTATAAAAATCAGAAAAAATTCAATTGGACAATGCAATGTCGAAGACCAAGACGTGGTAACTATTCGAGGGGAAAACCCTTCTTATTTTGAAAGAAGTAACTTAATGCCCATCAGAAACCCAAAACTGACATACGACCTAGGATCCACGTTCTCAACCAAATTACAAAGAATTTTCACCAAAGAAAAAGTCAAATAGACGAAGACGACGCGGAAGAAAAGAGAAGAAAATCTACCTCCCAAGCAAGACAATCGCAGGAACCAAAGTTACATCCCCTCCGGACAAGATCTCGGAGCTCCTCCCTTCTGGAGGCGGCCGAGAGCCAAATCCTACGGTCAGGAGCTCAAACGAGAGTCCTCGCAGGAGCCGACCACAGACGGCAGAAAACAGCAAGACACAAATAGCCGCAAAGCGAAATCCTGGTCGGAAGGAGGAAAAAGCAAGAGGAAAACAATTAGTACGACGGGGAGAGAGAGGGAAGGAGGGAGAGAGGGAGGGAGAAAAGGTAGGAGGAAGAAAAAAAAGGTCGAGGGAAGAAAAGCCTGGTGACAGGCTGTCATTCCTGGACATGGTAAACTCACCAGCCGCGACGTGGAGCATGCAGCGAAGACGAGCGCGTGGCCCCTCCTGCCGTCCATCGTGTATCGGACGGCGGATCCGTCTCCTCAGGGTACGGCGCGGGGTTTGCGTTAAAAAAAATAACTCTTTCACCCCACTGACGTTACCCGGACAAACTACCGGCGCTGTAAGCGGAGATTAGACGTCGGTCCTCCTCGTTTACGTGGTCATTATGGAAGAGTACACGGCGGGTAGGAATCGCAATAAATACATCACTTTGCTGTTCGAATTATTCGGCCATTGCAATAAATAATCCAGCTGTAAATTAATTGAATTTAACATTATATTATTCTTGCTTAGGGGTAGACAAATTTTCAAAGAATGCTCCTGTTATTATTAATTATTATTATTATTATTATTTTATATATAATGTTATTCTATTCATTTTTTAAAATATTTTTGCCTAAAAAAATTCACTTATGTAGAGGAACAAGATTGAAAATATAGCGATTCGACATGAAGATTGAATGACAATTTATCAAAGACGCATGTAGAGATTTGAATTTGTCAAAATGTATATCTTATTTTGATATTTATCAAAGAACAAAGAACGTATGTTTTTAAGTACACTTCCTATTTTATCTTTTGACAATTTGACTTTTTATATCGTTTTTCTTTTTTAACATTAGTCAATTTTTAAATAACATTTTAATACATTTGAAGGAGCAAAAATAAACAATGAATAGCATATTTGAACTCCTTGCAATTTTAGAAATCCACTTGAACTAAAATGAATGTAATCAAAGTTCTCTAGGTCGATCAGTGGGTTTCGGTCAAAACCCATTGATAGACCTAGAGAGCTCTGATTGCACCCATTTTATTTTCTATGGTTTTTTGAAAATGTAAGGAGTTCAAATATAGTGTCCATTATTGATTTTGACTTTTGATAGATGTTAACATGTAAAATGAAAAAATCATCAAAAATACACACGTTGGCCCTGATATGGGAATCATATCAGACCCAACGTGGGCATGATATGGAATAATATCAGGCTCACGTTGGGTCTGATATGAGTCCATATCAGGCCCAACATGTCTTTTTTTACCGATTCTTTAATTTTATATATTAACATCTATGAAAAGATGAAATAAATAATGGACACCATATTTGAGCTCCTTGCAACATCAGAAATCCATAGGAATTGAAATAGATGCAATCAGATAGAGCTCTGATTGCATCCATTTCAGTTTCTATGGATTTCTGATGTTGCAAGGAGTTCAAATATGGTGTCCATTATTTATTTCGGATTTTTCATAGATGTTAATATATAAAATCAAACAATCGACAAAAAAAACCCACGTTGGGCCTGATATGGAATGATATCAGGCCCACGTTGGGCCTGATATGATTTTATATCAGGCCCAACGTGGGCTTTTTTGTCAATTCTTTGATTTTATATATTAGCATCTATGAAAAATCGAAATAAATAATTGACACCATATTTGAACTCCATGCAACATCAGAAATCCATAGGAACTGAAATGGATGCAATCGAAGTTCTCTAGGTCCATTAGTGGGTTTTGACCGAAACTCACTGATAGACCTAGAGAGCTCCAATTGCATCAATTTCAGTTCCTATGGATTTCTGATGTTGCAAGGAGTTCAAATATGGTGTCTATTATTTATTTCGACTTTTCATAGATGCTAATATATAAAATCAAAGAATTGGCAAAAAAAGTCCACGTTGGGCCTGATATTGACTCATATCAGGTCCAACGTGGGCCTGATATGAAATCATATCAGGTCTAACTTGGACCTGATATGAAATCACATCAGGCCTGATATGATACGAAATCATTTTAGTTCCTATAGATTTATTGCTCTGGAAGCTTGTGATCTTGGCATGGTCTAATTGCCCCTCACACACCTGGTGAGCTAACATCAAGTTGCAGAGTCCACTCAACAGTTTTTCTCTCATGTTGAACTATGAAATTATAAGTTGTCCTCAATCCCATGTTAACTACCTTGTTTGTTCAGTTTGTTTGCTAGAATTGTACTTTTTTTTTAGCTTGGGAGGTGGGACTATTCAAGTTCATAATATTCAGGTGCTAGGTGGCTGCTGATACATCCTCTTTCTTGTTGCCTTTTCTTTTTTCCCCATTGAGCACATTTTTTGAGTTCCTATGAAATTAATGAATTGATTGTGTTAATTACTTGTTATGGGTCACTGTTCTTTCATTGTGTGATGACTCCATTGTATTTTGCTTATGCTAAAACAAATCTGTCAACATGTCCGTATCACCCAATCCTCTCATTCTCATTATAAAACTCAAGTCTTAAGGTACATGTTGTGGTTGTCATACATCATTTTTTGTATATGACTGTAGGATCTACTTCTTGTAAGATATCTTGAATGAAAACTTAAATTTGAAGACCATTGTCTACTGAACCAAAGCAGCACCTGAATCCATAAACAATTAAATAGATTGTTTGAGGTTAATAGGTTTGAGTACTTGAAACTGAATAGAACAATTGTATGAATGAAATGAGAGAGAAGGTTATTATTATGAAGATGAAAAGGAGCAAATGTCAACTATCAGTTAAAAATATTTGTTTTAAGTATTTTTTAAAATTCATATCTAATGATTAAAGAAACCATTAGGTTATGCATACAGATCCATGCCAGATGATATGAAGCTCATGAAAGACCATAATGCTGGGTCTTGTCATTTTAGATAGTGAAATCTCAGTTCAGGTGCATTTGGCTGAGTAGAACACATATCATTGTAGAAGAAGTTATTTTCTCGAGAAGTTTGATTTCTACATCAAGCAGAGAGCTTGATGCTCAATATGTGATGTAAAATGATTTTTGTTCATTAATATTCTCTTTAAATCAGTTAGTCAGATTATCATCTATGCATTTTGATTTATTTTAATTATTTTTTTGGTAAGCTATCTTGTCAGGTTATAAAAGTTACATTTTGTATATGACACTTATGACAAAAACATCTTTGATTAATCTTGTTATGATATTTATGATTTATGAAAGCTTAATTACCCGTCTAGTCTAGATAATGTGTTCCATTGAGACATTTAATTTGGCATGAATATAGGTTTCTCAAAAGTCTATGTGGTTAAGTTTACAAATACTCTATGAGAAGATTATGATGCACAATCATATTAAACTCAACAGAAGCTTGGTAATGACAAATTTAGGTCTATGCTAATGAATAAAGGAACCCTTCAGTGTGCTCGATTGACATGATCGATACCATTTTATGAGTCTAGTACCTGTATGATATTTCTGTCTGTATGATAAAAGTGTCATCACCATGCATATTACATTAGATGTTTTTTATTATTTGCCTGACATTTCTAGGCCTTAGTTTATGATTTCATATCAGGCCCACGTTGGGTCTAATATCTATTAATATATATATTTATATATATTAAAAGTCGAAATAAATAATGGACACCATATTTGAACTCCTTGTAATATCAGAAATCCATAGGAACTGAAATGGGTGCAATTAGAGCTCTCTAGATCCATCAGTGTGTTTTGACCGAAACTCACTTATCGATCTAAAGAACTTCGATTACATTCATTTTAGTTCCAATGGATTTCTAAAATTACAAGGAGTTCAAATATGTTATTTATTATTTATTTTTACTTCTTCAAATGTATTAAAATGTTATTTAAAAATTAACTAATATTATTTTTTTTTTGCATGCCGTAAAAAAAAGAGAAGAAAGAGAAATGTAATGGAGAAAAGAAAAACGGTATAAAAAATTAAATTATCAGAAGGATAAAATAGGAAATGTATTTAAAAAGGTATGTTGTTTGGTAAATATTAAAGTAGGGTACATGCAGAGATTGAAATCAGGGGCAGAATTTGATTCCAGGGCTGCCTCTGTGGCTGGGAATGGTGAAGTGCCTCAGCTTCCCAACCTCCTCCTTCATGTACCCCCCGCAGAGGAAGGCCATGGAGAACCTGTCCTCCACCGCCCTGTCCACGTCATGGACCATCACGTCCGTCGTCCCGCCTGCGCTCCTCCCTCGCGCCACCATTCCCGCCGTATATATCGCCCCCATCCTCCCGGGCGCATCCGCCACGTACCCCGTCGGCGCGTCCACCATGATCACGTCCCACTCCACCTCGTAGAACGCGCTCGGCAAATCAGTCAGCGCCAGCTCGCAACCTGACGGCCTGCTCGACGCGCCTCCTCCCGCCTCCTCCGCCACCGCCCCCGTGCAGTCGCTGGACTTCCCCTTCTCCATCAGCTCCTCTGCCTCGCGCACTTTCGTGCCGTACCTGACGTGGTACGCCTCCAGAGTCGGGGACTTCTTGGTCACTCTCGCAATCCACTGCTCGTCCTCCTCGAGGAAGACGGTGCGGCCCCCGTGGTTCAGCGCGCTCCACATCAGGCTGTCGTGGCCGAGGCCGAAGACCAAAAAGTTGCAGGGGGACCTCCGCTGCAGCACCCGCGCCGTCACGGACACTTCCTCCAGGGTCTGCTGCGGTGTGATGTTCAACGTCGCGTAGTGTATGATAGAATGCGCCAGAGAAGGCGGGATCTTCGCGCATCCATCCCTTTGATCTCCTGACGCCGGCGATCGATTCGCCACGGATGAGGACGAGTTGTTGGATGGCAGGAGGAAAAAGAGGAGGAACACTGCGACGACGAATCCGAGGAAGAGGAGCTTTGGCTTCCCAGCACTGTTTGAGCTCTTCAGCTTCATCTCAGAGGATTGATTAGCTTGGGAGAGCTTTGGACATCGGCATGGAGTTTTATGGTGAGTCGATGGGAGTCGGTTGGATACGTAAAATTGCAGCATTCGGATTGATACGGATAGGTGGCCAACTCTTTAGATGAGGATGTAACTTGTTTGGTGCATGGTTGTGGAAGAAACTCGATCGTTTGGTGACACTGAAGTATGATACATAATTAATATCTATTTATGTATTTATATATCTTTCATACCAGCTAAGATAGTTTATTTATTAGTTACCAAGTTTTATAAGATCAAAGTATATCCTCTTAATGATCATAATGGAATTAGAAGATGTTAATTCGAAAATATATGGTGCATGTCATTTTGATCGTTCATGGTTGAAAGAAAATGAAATTTGATTGGACAACATCATCGAAAGGGATGCAGTATTTTATTTATGCTGTTATTTATTTATAATAAAATCGGGTGCAAGAGATGGCCATACATTTCTTAACAGTATGCAGAAATGCAATCAGAAGTTCCAAAAATGAATATGGAGACGCTTCAACTAGAGGCTAAAGCTGCCTCTTAACCACTTTTTGTCCAATTGTGTTGCAAATCCATGAACGGAATGTTTCGATGTTTTGATTTTTAGAGACTGGAAGTTAAAGTTAGAAGAAAGAAGGAAGTAAAGACTTTAAACAAAGAAAATTGCAAATGGTTTCAAGTGTTGTGACGCCTGGACCACATTATAACAATGCTGACAAAATGCTTATCTTCAAAGGGAACTTATGATGTGTCAGATCTGAATTTTCTTAATTTCATGTTTTCAGTGTAACAAAAATCCTGTGTCAAAGACTGTTTCTTATTCTTGTCGAAAATTCATCTTTAAGAGGGTAATAGATGCTCCTTTGATAATTTTGCATAGTGAAACACTCTGTTGATGATTTTGCCTTAGGAACTGTCAGTAGAGGTCCAGCTGCACATCGTATTATGTATATAGATAAGCACAAAAAAAAACACATGTTAGGAGTTAAGGATGGGTCAGAAAGAAAACGACTGAACTTAATAATTAATGAGCTAGATAACAATTTACAGATAAGCAAACCCCAAATGTTTCATTCCAACTCTCCACCAAAGATATGGTCCATCTCCTAAACTCGTAATACAGCGACATGCATCCTAACCATCGCATCACATCATGAAAGAAATATTTATCCTAAAATTAGAAAAGAATTGCAAAAGATCGGTGTATCAGGTACCTGCATGGCTGCATCCCCATACAAATTAATGCGGTGAATATAAAAAATCTCCGCTTACATTAAGGAGATCAATTCGAATCATCCGGGACGAAAGGTACAATTAGATGATCGATTTAACTCAGCAGTTGGTCTATCTGAATATAAAAGCTCAGCTCTACGGATTACACACTCTGCTTAGTCAAATCAAATACTTTCACTCAGTCAATTGGCTTGCCCCCCGGGGTTCAACTCCCCTGACCCCATATTCTACTCAGTCATCTCATATACTTCTAGTCGATCGGTCTGCCCAACTCCAGGACCTCAGCTCTCCCGACCCCAAGGCTCAACTCCCTCCACTTCACTCCGCTCAGCCACCCCTAGGCACAGCTCCCTCGACTCCACTCAGCTCAGCCAGAAGCATCCCGACTCCTTAAGGATGAACATATAACAAGAGTGGTCTTTAGCAGTCCATCTTGTTAGGAAGTATACTAAAAGTCTAGCTTTTGGTATAAACATTTATTTAGAAATAAGAATCACATTGGTCAAATGTCTACATTTATGATAAATGTAGTTGCTCAATTAATTTATATTGTAGATAACATGGTGTGTGGTGTCACACACAGAAGATCATATTATCGGTTCCTTATAAATTATAAACAGTAGCTCACGACCAAGATGGAAAGGAACAAACCATTGGAAGGTCGTAGTGTAATTAGGTATTAGTTTATTTTAACTATATAATTACATTAGTACACTTAGAGTGTATTGAGTAGGATCATTTGAGGTCATTCCTTTTATACTGACTTTATGAAGAAACAAAGACCTCAGTTATTATGGAAGTGTGTGCTCTTAATCCTAATATAATAACAAGCACATATATTTGATATTTATTTCTTTAATTTATCAATGGTGAGATTTAGTTCGATAAATCAATAAGCTCGATAAGTTGGGAAATGATATCACTTATAGTGTGTGTTGTTGATTATAGAAGGAAACTGTGTCCTACAGATACTAGGTTGATAATGTCCCCAAGAGGAGCTCATAAGGATTGTCATGTTCAACCCTGCAAGTGGACTTAGCCCGACATGATGATAAGGTTGAGTGGTACTACTCTTGGACTAAGATATTAATTAAATGAGTTGTCAGTAACTCACTTAATTAGTGGACATTCGATATCTTAAACATAGGGAGATTAACACACTCATAATAAGAAGGAGCCCAAAAATGTAATTTGGGATTTGTGCGGTAGTTCAATAATAGTTCTCTAGTGGAATGAATTATTATTGATAAAATTAAGTTGTGTGTTCGGGGCGAACACGGGATGCTTAATTTTATCGGGAGACCAAAACCAATTCCTCCTCTTGGTCTCTATCGTAGTCTCTTATTTATAGAGTACTATACCCACCTATACCCACCTTCTATACCCACCTAAAGGGGGTCGGCCAAGCTAGCTTGGGGATCAAGCTTGAACCCAAGCTAAAGGGGGTCGGCCCTAATGAAATTAAAAAGAATTTTAATTTTAATTTTTCTTATGTGGAAGATATAATTTATTGGAGAGAATTAAAATTAAAATATCTCTCTTAAAAGGATCTACAAAAGATTAAAGAAAGAGATTAGATCTCTTTCCTTATTTGTAGATTGGAAAGATATTTTATTTTTTCTCTTTGTAAAATTATTCACATATTGAAAAATAAAATTATAGAAATTTCTTTTTATCAACCATGAAGGGATTTTTGAAGAGAAATTTTATTTTTAAAATTTCCGGAAACAAATTAGGAAGTTTTATTTTGTTGATTGAAACTCTCCTAATTTGTCTATTTGAGGTGGCCGACCATGATTAATAGATTAAGAAATTTTATTTAATTTTTATTAATTAATTGTTGTCAAGGAAAGTTAAGGAAATTTTATTATAAATAAATTTCCTTATTTGCAAAGCCAAGGAATATAAAAGAAGGGGTGGGGGTGCCTTCATGGGGGACAACCTCTATTATTCTCTCCCTCTTTTCCTTGGTGTTGTGGTCGGCCAACCTCTCTCCCTCTCTTCCTCTTTGTGGTGGCCGAAACTCTTCCATTGCTTGGAGCTTTTGTGGTGGTCGGATACTACTTGGAGAAGAAGAAGAAGAAGGAGAGAAAGCTTGCATCCCTTGGAGTCTTGGTTGGTGTTTTCTCTTCATCCTTGGTGAAGCTCTTGATTTGGCAGAACCTAGCAAGGAGGAGAAGAAGGTGTGTTGGTGGTTTCTCATCTCGGAAGATCGTTGCCCACACAACGTCTGAGGTTAGAAGAGGAATACGGTAGAAGATCAAGATGTCTTTCTAAAAGGTATAACTAGTATTTTTCCTTTCCGCATCATACTAGTTATTTTTGGAAATAATACTAAATACAAGAGGCTTATGATTATAGTATTTCGAATTTATTTTCGATGTAGTGTTCTTATGTTTTCTTCTTTTCCTTGTGATTTGATTGTTCCTTTTGGTTAACCTAAAGTTATTTTAGGAAATTAAATATTAGCTTTCCTTAAAAAGTTTTGTCTAGTCGGTTGTGGTTGTTCCCATATCCAAGAAGGTCATGTGCCTCGCCACGTCAGTACTGGGAACCAATTATGGAAATTAATATTTAATGGAATTAATAACTTAAGTGATTTGGATCAAACGTGTTAAGTTTCGCAGGAGATCCAAGTCTAAACCTAAAAGAACAAATAGATTAAGTTTTGGATCAAACGTGTTAAGTTCCGCAGGCGATCCAAAATTTAATTTAAAAGAACACATGGTAGCTAGGAAAAGGTTCAGACCTTTGTACAAAATTTTTGTACAGTGGAACCTCTGGGTTTTCCGAGTAGCAACCAACAATTGGTATCAGAGCTAGGGTTTTGCCTCTGTGTATTTGGTATTAGCTTAATTATGCACATGTCATACATAATTTAGGCAGGATAATAGTAGGATGTGCTAACTTTGTGGATGCAGGATCCAATTATTATGGCTTATAGTTATTATGTGTGTGATTGGATCCTTGGACATGTCAAGGGCATTTTATTGTGTGTGCATGATTGTATTATAAAATACAGCAGGAGCTGTATTTAGTTTTATTAGGATTTTATCTTTTGATCTAGTTACATGTACATTCCTTTTATGGAATATAGGATCGATGGATGTAAATTTTATTTTATGATCGATCTAGTTTACAAGTACATTCCTTCGAGGAATATAGGATCGAAAAATGTAAAATTCTATTTATGTCGCGGATCGAATCTTGCAAGGCGTGGAACCTTTTGAGGACCAGAGGCGCATCGGAACAAGGAGCAAGATGGATGCGACAACTAGACCCGGTGGCAGTGGCCAAAGATGGCAGTAGCTAGGGTTGGCGACACACGATGGAAAACAATAGATAAAAGCCATAATAGTTGAAAAATAGTTTTTCTATTTATTGCTTTTTATGTTGTATTGTGTGTGCTTGTTAGTATGCATGTTAGGTAGACTAGCATAGGCAAAATTCCTCACTTTAAATAACTAAGTGGGAGAGGGATTTATTTTAAATAAATTCTGCGGTCTCCATTACTGGTTTATAAGTGATGCAACAAGCTTGCGCGTTGGCTCTGAGTGCCTTCCTCCATATCGGATGAGCTTGTTTGCGGATCACTAGATTAAACTTCCATTTTGGATGACTATAGGAAGTTAATTAAGAGCGTGTGATCTTCCCCATCGGAAGGGGCATAATCTTATTAATGGACTTAGTGTCATGTAATGGTATACACTTAGGCACATCTAATAATATCCTCCCCATCGGAGTCACTGCTATTATTTGTGTGACCGAAGAAAAATCAACTATTAATTTGTCAAATAAATAGGTTGACAAGATAATAAAATTAAAAACCCCTCTTACAAATGTTTGATTTTGTATACGTCCACACTATCGTGTCATACAAAATTCACGGTGTTTGAGGTAATTTTATTTGTCATAAAGATTTATTGACAAGATAATTAATGGGTAAAACCCTCCTCTTACAAATGTTTAAATTTTGTATACGCCCACACTATCGTGGTATACAAAATTCACGGTGTTTGAGGTAATTTTATTTGTCATAAAGATTTATTGACAAGATAATTAATGGGTAAAACCCTCCTCTTACAAATGTTTAAATTTTGTATACGTCCACACTATCGTGGCATGCAAAATTCACGGTGTTTGAGGTGTTGGTGAATTCAAATAATATTGTTTGAGGAATCAATGTTATTTTAAATTCAAAAGTTTTTGACCAAATATTTGATCAAAGACAGATCAATTATTAATTTTATTCGTTATAAAGTAAAGTTGACGAGATAATAAAATTAATGGATAAAATCTCCTCTTTGATTTTGTATACACCATCGTGGCATACAAAATTCATGGGGATTTTAAGGAATTGATCTTGACCAAATATTTTTGTAATTCTTAGGATTTAAAATGTTTGTCAATTCCCTAATTGTTATACTATAGAAAAGACTTAGTAGTCCCAATTGTAATGATTGGAAATAGGACTTGGACATTAAGGTAGACTGTCTTCTTAGAACTAAGAACAATTTAGGTGTATTTAATTCATTAGTTGGAACATGTCTAGTGGTGTTATCTACTAGAACCTGGAGTGTAGATACAGATACCATTAATCATGTCTGCAATTCATTGCAGGGTTACAGGAAACCTGACAACTAAATGAAAATAAAAAACACCGTCCACATGGGCACTACTTCAAAAGTAGCAGCTGTTGCAGTGGGAGAGGTTTATTCTCTAATAGGAATAAAATTTGGATTATTAGAAATTGTCTTTACATACTAAGTTTAGAAAGAATCTGATTTCAGTTTCTAAACTATTATAGAATAGATATCATGTCTATTTTGATAACAAAGTTGTTATCAAGAAAAATAGGGAAGTTATCTATTCTGGTATGTTGGTTGACAATTTATAATCCAATAACTCCCACGATGCAACAAATGGAAATTAGTAACACATCTTCTAACTTTAAGAGAAAGCAACCTTCAGAAATGAACCAATTATATCTTTGACATATAAGACTAGGTTATATTAACTTAAGTAGGATTCATTGGTAGCTGATGAACTTTTGGGTTCATTAGTAGAGGAAATTTTTCCAACATGCGAGTCTTACTTGGAAGGAAAAATAACCAAGAAGCTTTTAAGTCTAAGGGGTATGGAGCCAAAGATATATTGGAATTGGTTCATTCTGATTTGTGTGATCCTATGACTATCCAGACAAGAGGTAGTATCGAATATTTCAAGATACAAATACAATTACTTGATGTGCCGCAAGACTAAGTGCTTTGATTAGTTCAAAGAGTACAAGGCTGATGCGGAGAAATGTTAAAGTAAAAGTATCAAGTCACTATGGTAAGATCGTAGTGGCAAGTACCTCTTGGGACAATTTAGGAGTCACTTATCAGAAGTCGGGACTCAATCCCAACTAACTGCACCTAGTACACCCCAACAGAATGGTATAGTAGAAAAAGGAAGGTATAGGACTCTTATGGAAATAAGAAGATTGATGATGAGTTATTGCCAAATTGTACCTTCCAAAATCAGAACTCTCTACTCATATAGAATTGCTGAATAGGTGTAAGCCTATTTTGAAGCATATTCGGATTCGGATAGTCCAGCACATATGCTGAAGAGAGACAATGATAATTTGGACAAGAATTCACTTGTTTGTGGGTTATCCTAGAGAAATGAAAGTAGGTTTATAGTCTTAAAAATCAGAAGGTCATTGTTAGCATCAATGATCAATTTTTAGAAAAGGACTATGTAATAAACCACGTGCCCATAAGTAAATTTGTTCTTATGGAAATAATAAAACACGTGTCTAATCTAGTACCAACTGTACAAGATGAGATACCACAAGAAAACTGCAACACGTATCACAAATGATACACAATTGCAGAAAGTGTCTCGTCGTAGTAGGAGGGTTGTTAGGCAACCTAAAAAGATTCATGATTTGGAGAGTTTTTGGACTCGATCTCTGGAGGACATGAACCTGATCTCCGGACATATGACGAAGCACTCCAAGATAAAGATGCAGCATCTTGGCAAAGAGTAATGAATAATAGAATTAGAATATATGTATTCTAATAAAATTTGGAAGCTTGTAGAACCACCAAATAGTGTAAAAGCCTTTGGGTGTAAAAAGGTCTATAATAGGAAAAGAGGGATAGACAGGAAGGTAGAAACTTTCAAAGCAAGGCTTGATGAAAAAGGAAACTTTTTCACTGGTAGTCATGTTTAAGTCTATCTGGATTCTTTTATCTATTTGGCAAGTGGATGTCAAGACAGCATTCCTTAATGGAAGTCTTGAAGAAAGCATCTATATAAAGCAACCAGAAGGGTTCATTACAAAGGGCTAAAGAGCATCTTGTGTGCAAACTCAATCAGTCTATGGACTGAGGCAAAGCTTCAAGGTCTTGGAACATCCGGTTTATCAAAGTAATCCAGACCTATGGATTTATTTAGTAACCGGATAAGTCTTGTGTATACAAAAGGTGTGATGGAAACGTGGTGGTATTTCTTGTTCTATACGTAGATAACATTTTTGGTCGTTGGAAACAATATCAAAATGTTGTTAGAGGTAAGGGTATGGTTGTCCAAACAATTCGATATAAAGGACTTGGGAGAATGAATATATTCTTGGGATCAAAGTAATAAGGGATCGCAAGAAAAGAATATTGTACTTATCCCAAGCTTCATATATCGAAAAAAATCCTTGCTCGTTTTAAGCATGCAAAACTCCAAGAAAGTTTTCTTACCTTTTTAGCATGGAGTAACTTTATCTAAAGAAATATCTCCGTAGACATCAAAGGAGATAGAGGAAATGAAGGCAGTTCTTTATGCTTCAGCTATCGGAAGCCTAAAGTATGCTATGCACGAGATCAGAAATCTGTTTTGCCAAGGGCATAGTTAGCAGATATCAAAGTAACCCTGGACAAGGACAGTGGACTGCAGTAAACCATATATTGAAGTACCTTAGAGGCACTAGAGATTATATGCTAGCTTACAAGGCAGTTAATTTGGTCCCTGTGGGTTGCATGGATTTTGACTTCCAATCGGATAGGGACAATAATAAGTCAACCTCGGGGTTTTGTGTTTACTTTAGGAGGTAAAGTCATAACTATGAAAGAGTGATAAGCATAGGTGTTTTTCTGGACTCCACCATAGAAGCTTAGTATATGGCAAGTCTTTGAGGTAGCCATAAAAACTGAATGACTCAATAACCTCAAGATAGACTTAGATATGATTTCTAGTTTGTCCAAAGATTATTATAATTTATTGTAATAATGTTGGTGCAGTAGCAAACTCGAAGAAAGCATAAGTCTATAAGGCAAGTAAACACAATAGAGCGCAAGTACCACCCAATACGAGAAATCGTATAAACGAGGAGAAGTTGTTGCCACCTAGATTGCATTAGGTGAAGACCTATAGATCCTTTCACTAAGGTCCTTAAGGCAAGAGCTTTTGATGGGCATGTTGAAGGTTAGGAATCAGATGTATGACAGCAGATATAGCAGCTTAGTCTTTTAGTATAAGTGGGAGATTGTTAGGAAGTATATTAAAAGCCTAGCTTTTGGTATAAACATTTATCTAGAAATAAGAATCACATTGGTCAAATGTCTATATTTATGATAAATGTAGTTGCTCAATTAATTTATATTGTAGATAACATGGTGTGTGGTGTCACACACAGAAGATCATATTATCGGTTCCTTATAAATTATAAACAGTAGCTCACGACCAAGATGGAAAGGAACAAACCATTGGAAGGTCGTAGTGTAATTAGGTATTAGTTTATTTTAACTATATAATTACATTAGTACACTTAGAGTGTATTGAGTAGGATCATTTGAGGTCGTTCCTTTTATACTGACTTTATGAAGAAACAAAGACCTCAGTTATTATGGAAGTGTGTGCTCTTAATCCTAATATAATAACAAGCACATATATTTGATATTTATTTTTTTAATTTATCAATGGGTGAGATTTAGTTCGATAAATCAATAAGCTCGATAAGTTGGGAAATGATATCACTTATAGTGTGTGTTGTTGATTATAGAAGGAAATTGTGTCCTAGAGATACTAGGTTGATAATGTCCCCAAGAGGAGCTCATAAGGATTGTCATATTAAACCCTGCAGGTGGACTTAGCCCGACATGATGATAAGGTTGAGTGGTACTACTCTTGGACTAAGATATTAATTAAATGAGTTGTCAGTAACTCACTTAATTAGTGGACATTCGATATCTTAAACATAGGGAGATTAACACACTCATAATAAGAAGGAGCCCAAAAATATAATTTGGGATTGGTGCGGTAGTTGAATAATAGTTCTCTAGTGGAATGAATTATTATTGATAAAATTAAGTTGTGTGTTCGGGGCGAACACGGGATGCTTAATTTTATCGAGAGACCAAAACCAATTCCTCCTCTCGGTCCCTATCGTAGCCTCTTATTTATAGAGTACTATACCCACCTATACCCACCTTCTATACCCACCTAAAGGGGGCCGGCCAAGCTAGCTTGGGGATCAAGCTAAGGCCGGCCTAAGCATGGTTTATGGGTGGCCGACCCTAGCTTGAACCCAAGCTAAAGGGGGTCGGCCCTAATGAAATTAAAAAGAATTTTAATTTTAATTTTTCTTATGTGGAAGATATAATTTATTGGAGAGAATTAAAATTAAAATATCTCTCTTAAAAGGATCTATAAAAGATTAAAGAAAGAGATTAGATCTCTTTCCTTATTTGTAGATTGGAAAGATATTTTATCTTTTCTCTTTGTAAAATTATTCACATGTTGAAAAATAAAATTATAGAAATTTCTTTTTATCAACTATGAAGGGATTTTTGAAGAGAAATTTTATTTTTAAAATTTCTGGAAACAAATTAGGAAGTTTTATTTTGTTGATTGAAACTCTCCTAATTTATCTATTTGAGGTGGCCGGCCATGATTAATAGATTAAGAAATTTTATTTAATTTTTCTTAATTAATTGTTGTCTAGGAAAGTTAAGGAAATTTTATTATAAATAAATTTCCTTATTTGCCAAAGCCAAGGAATATAAAAGAAGGGGTGGGGGTGCCTTCATGGGGGACAACCTCTATTATTCTCTCCCTCTCTTCCTCTTTGTGGTGGCCGAAACTCTTCCATTGCTTGGAGCTTTTGTGGTGGCCGGATACTACTTGGAGAAGAAGAAGAAGGAGAGAAAACTTGCATACCTTGGAGTCTTGGTTGGTGTTTTCTCTTCATCCTTGGTGAATCTCTTGATTTGACCGAACCTAGCAAGGAGGAGAAGAAGGTGTGTTGGTGGTTTCTCATCTCGGAAGATCATTGCCCACACAACGTCTGAGGTTAGAAGAGGAATACGGTAGAAGATCAAGAGGTCTTTCTAAAAGGTATAACTAGTATTTTTCCTTTCCGTATCATACTAGTTATTTTTGGAAATAATACCAAATACAAGAGGCTTACGATTCTAGTATTTCGAATTTATTTTCGATGTAGTGTTCTTATGTTTTCTTCTTTTCCTTGTGATTTGATTGTTCCTTTTGGTTAACCTAAAGTTATTTTAGGAAATTAAATATTAGTAGTTTTCCTTAAAAGGTTTTGTCTAGTCGGTGGTGGTTGTTCCCATATCCAAGAAGGTCATGTGCCTCGCCACGTCAGTACTGGGAACCAATTATGGAAATTAATATTTAATGGAATTAATAACTTAAGTGATTTGGATCAAACGTGTTAAGTTCCTCAGGAGATCCAAGTCTAAACCTAAAAGAACAAATAGATTAAGTTTTGGATCAAACGTGTTAAGTTCCGCAGGCGATCCAAAATTTAATTTAAAAGAACACATGGTAGCTAGGAAAAGGTTCAGACCTTTGTATAAAATTTTTGTATAGTGGAACCTCTATGTTTTCCGAGTAACAACCAACACATCTAACTCTTGGGGTTAATCTCCCCCACTCAATGCTCCATTTTGTCAGATTAGCTCGCACAGCTCCTTTAATTGGTCCATTCGACTCCAAGTGTTCAGCTCACTTGGCACATTGCTCCACTCTGCTCGGTTCTGCTGACTCGACTCGACCTCTCTTAATGGGTCGGGCCCCTAAGCCCCAATAGACTCTATGCTTCATGGGTTAACACCGTAATGAATACAATATGTGGATTGTCAGAACACGTGGAGCAATATAATTATACTAATATAGAATATGGATGATGTAATTGTTTGATATGGCGGAGATACAGTGATGTGATATTTCTCTTACTATGAACATTGTAGGATTGATTGTGAATCACGTGTATTAAAAACTTTCTTTTGAATTTTAAAAAACAAGTGTGTAACGGAAAGAAGCAAGTAAGAGAAGGCAAAAAGAACAAAAAAAACATAACACTATTATTTTTACTTGATTCGAAACCGACGACTCCTACTCCAAGACTCAGACTCTTTGGACTTTTCCAACGGGTAATTCATTAACAATTGTAAAGTCAATACAGATAGAGAAAGTATAACAACTTATACTTTCTAATCCAATAATAAGTAAAAGTAGTATTTAAATTATATCGACAAAGCAAAGTTAATCTTGAGGTGCCTTGTTTTCGAAGATTCCTTTAGCGCTTAAAAAGGGTAGCACTAGCACGAGATGAGCACAGAAAGAATAGTGTGGCTGCTTCTTCAAAAAAGAATGTTAACTTTTTTTTCCTTAGACATCTAGCCTCCTTTTATAAATGAACTTGCTCATATCAGATTCATTGAATTCGGGATAAACTTTTCGACTTTGAATTTTACAGATAATTATGTAGAGAAAACTAATTAAATAATTCAGATCTTATTTGTCGCTTCGGTTCCGTCTGATTTGGTCTAGTCTGGTTCGGTTGGGTCTGGTCCAGTTCTATTCACTCTATCCACTTGAGGTGCCTCCAATCACTGGTTCAACACAGCAATCTTTTGGAGATCATATCCTTTGACTCCGGACTCAGAATCATGTTCCATCAATTGACATGCATGCAGGATTCAAAAATTTACGTATCTATCTACAACACAGAGTTAGAAAAATATTTGTATGAACAATTTATATATATTTATCAACTAGATTCCGTGTTACCAAGACCAGGATCTAGTTTTAGTCTCAACTTAGATTCTTAAAATGGATCTAAGTTGGACCAACACTTATAGTTCCACTAGAACTCGTCTTCACTAGATCTCTCTTCTCCAGTACTTACCTCCACCTACCATTCGCAAACTTACTTGACTCTAATCTCTTCCTGCCAGATGCACCATATGAACTTCAACCAGTCATCTAGTCCTCCCTAACTTGACTGGACTTCTTGCCAGTTGTTTGGTCCTTTCTGACTCATGCTCAACTTCTTACTAATCGTCTGGTCCTCCCTGACTAGACTAGACCTGACCTAACTGGACCTGACCTAACTATACTTCAGCTTGGTGTCTGGTCTTCTAGATTCATTAAGTCTTTTAGTCCTTCATACTTAGTAAACATATTAGATCACACATAATCTAACTTTAACCATTTGTCATGTATCAAAACCCTAGTTTGATTATTAGTGTTGACTGCATCAATAATCTCTGATGTAATGGCAACCCGGGTTAAATTTAGAAAAAAATACAGAAAAATAAGCATGATGTTGTTTTATTCTCTTAAGCATTGTTATGAGTCTCCATTGTTATAATTTTTCTATCTTAATCCGTTATCATCTCCCTTTGACATACATCAAAACATGCAAAAATAAATAACAAACTGAGAGCTATTAGATTTTCGTAACATAAGGTTCACTCTTCCCCATTGACTTACATAAAAAAGATTTAGCTAATTAGTCTTAGGTGTGCACTAACAATAACTTTTGAAAAGTTTTCAAAAATATTTCCAAGTCATCAAAAATATTTTAAGTTAAATGAATGGAAAAAAATTATTTGACATACATAATTATGACACATATTAATTTTTGAAAATATTTAGAATATTTGAAATAAAGTAATTATTGTAAGGAATTTTTATATAGAATTTTTGAAAGATTTTTTCAAACTTTTATAAGGATTTTTCAAGGTATTTCAAAGCTTAAGAAAAACTTTCTAGATTTTTCAAAAAAAAATTCAAATAAATTTATAGAGTATTTTTATGGATCAACTTTTCAAATCAAAATATTTTTCAAAGCATTCTTCCTTAAAAAAACATGTATCACCAAAATGTTTTTAAGATAATGTTTAAACATATTTTCAAAGTGTTTCACAAGGAAAGCATATTTTTCAAACATAATTCAATAATTCAAAAAGTTGTCTAATGCATGTATTTGTAGAAAATTTTCAAAATAATTTTGAAATTTGTCAAAAGAATTTTGCTAATTGTTGAACCCATTTGTCAAAAAATTGAAGATAAAATTTTTAGGATATTTTTAAAAATAATTTATTTGAATATATTTGTAAAATGTGTCTTTTCAAATGAATCATTCCCTTAATCTGATATTTTCTTTGGAAATCCTTATTAACTACATGGCTTACATACCTATGTGTCTGTGATTCTAGAAGTTTATGGTTGACCTAAAAGATCTAGACACTAAGTGTAAGATACCACAAAATTAAATAATAAATATTATTGGAGGAAAAATCTTATTGGATTTTTCAGAAATTTTTAGAAATTTTTCGAAATTTAAACAGGGTTCGTATGACTCGTTTTGAGGGGATGAATCGGTGGGACTAGGTGGAGGCTTGTTTAGAACACCATTTAAGTGGAAATTAATTGAGGAATCAACTTAAGGTTTGATTAAATTTAACCCTAAGTGTTTATTTATTTAGCCCTAATTCCTTATATTTTTCCTTCCTCCCCCCCCCCTCGATTTATTCCCCTTCGCGCAAGTTTCTTTTCTCCCGAGCCTCCCTCTCTCGATTTCTCCTTGCTCGATCGTTGACCGCCCACGAGTTCACCATCGGTAGTCTTCTCCTTCAGCATGCCTCAGTCGACCCTCCCTTCGATCTTACCTTGTTGTTGTCTCTCCTTCTCTTTCGATCTCTCTCTCAGACGACCAGACGTCGACGGGGAAACCTCTTCCACCGTGATCTAGTCGTCACACGTCGTCCAAGGGAAGGCATCGCCGGATCTCGACGGTACCAACCATCTCCAATGGAGCGATCGCATCTTTGACGATCTCTTGCTCGTGATTGACGGTTGCTCGGCGACTAGGGCATCGCGGGGAGCTTGCTTCGTGTCGTTCACAACCATTCTATCCCTTCCGAATCTCCTTCTCGATCGGTTCATTTGAGTGCATTCCGGATCTTCACCAGCAAAAGAGGATTGTGCTACATTACATGGAGGCGACAGATTGAGGTAATGTAGTGTCGGGAAATGCTGTGAATTCAAGGATTCTTGTGTAATTGGGTTCCGTTTGTAATGATCCTTCTGTTCTGTATTGGAGGAAGCATTGGATCAGTATACTGTGGAGTTCCTCTATGCCGATCACTACTCTCTACCTTTCTTGCGGCTGTTGAGGTTTTGGTTGAAGAATTGGGGTTCGATTGAGGTAAGTATTGTCTTGTTGGTTAGGGTTTTAGCAACTTATAGCTTTATAGGTCAATTCTGGACTGATTCTTGGAAGAATTGGTGTGTGTGTATTTTTTGTAGCTTCTGTACAGAGGTTGGTAGGGCTGTGAGGTACTGGATTGGCTGTTATATCTCAAGGTAAGTGATTTTCCAATGAGGTACTTCTGTTATTTCCATCAGTAGGTTTTCTAAGGGGTCTAGAGCTTTGTGCTTGCTTAGATTTATGAGTGGTGTGATACGGATTGGATGAATTGTTATGGTTGGATTAATTGAGGTGGATGAACTTTGTAGGATTAATTCTTGATGATTAGTAGATGATACATAGATTAAATGATGGTGTTAAATGGATAAAATGATTATAATTTGGAATTTGGTTGTGATTATTATTGTTTGGATTAATTGAGGTCAATGAATTATATAATGATGATTCATGATGCTTAGTGGTTGTTTGGATAAATTGTGATTGTTGTATTTAGAAGAACTTATGATGGGATTTGATTAATGGATGAATTTGGGTAAGTTGTTATGATGGATTCATGTTTAAACATATTCTAAATGGGTTGTGTGATTAAGGATCATTTAGAGGATTAATCAGAGATCAGATTGGAGTGGAGTTATCCTAATTGGGTTAGGAATTTTGTTTAGCTATTTTAATTCTTATAAATTTAGCTAAATAAAATATATATATATTGATCGCAGGAATTGGATTCGGGACAAGCATCTCGATGATTTGACTCGATCTACAGATAAAGGTGGGTATTTCTTCCTTGGCCTTTATATAGTTTGCCTTCGACCTTAATGCATCGTTATTATTTGATGGATTAGGCTGCTTTACCTTATATCGTGTTCGTTTGTTACTTTCCTGTTTGATACCTATGCTTGATCTTTGAAGTTTCTAGTTATATCATATACAGTCTCTACTCTTGATATCTGCTCTGCTATATTCACACGTGTAAAGTATGTATTGTAGGGGCTGTTGGGTTGTTTACCATGCTGATTGTGCATATGACGTGGATTGTACGTAGGTTGGTATGTGTTATAGGAGTCATCATGTTGACCGTACATTTGCATGTTGTATGTACACACGTGTTGGTTATGTACTTTTGGAGGAGTTGTGTTGATTATATTTTTGTTGTATATACACGTGACTGAGATGTGTTTTTACTAGAGGATACACGTTGATTGTACCGATGTTCTGTGTACCTGTGTCTAGAGGGATTATTGGAGATTTTTTGATGATTATACATGTGTAGTGGTGTACATGTATTAGTGGGATATGTGGATATATCATTACGATTATATTCATGTTGTAGGGTACTTATGTGGATTTGGGGGTTGGATGGATGATGACGTTGTCTGTATCATGATTATATATATATCATGTTCATCATTCATTACATTGTTGACGACTAGTGTCTCCCTTGTGGTTGAGAGAGTCGTCAGTCGTTTATAGCTGTCCTTTCGACCACTGATGAAGAGTAGTAGATAGGAGTGAAGCTAGTCCTGTTGCGCTTATTTAGCCGCTCGGTGTTCTGTCAACCTCGACCACTCTGGAGTAGTGAGTCTTGAGGGTACAGTAGTCAGAAGGCTAGAGATGCGAGTGGTCAGGGACCCTTAGCTATGTAGTTAGATAACTACTTAGCTAACCGTCTGCTTCAGGCGCCTATAGCGGTGCATGTACTGGAGGCTAGTACGGTTTGTCACGGACCCAAGCCTCTCGGTCATACAGGGGGCGTGGTGTCTAGAGAGGTGGCGGGGGTAACCATGGAGCATGCATACACATTTTTTTGCATATGATGCGTGGTGCATCTTTGGAGATATTTTTACATACATGCCTAGTAGATACTAGATGCATGTGATTGTAGTTGTTGCACTTGTTTGAGATATGTTTGTTGCATATGGTTGTCATGTTGCATGCATGTTATTTATTTTACATGTATATGCAGTTGTATTTATATTGCACAGGTGTCATGAGTGGGTTTGTTGCAGATCCGATGAGTTTACTGATCATTGTACCATGTGTCATTTCCAGATTGGGTATGTGTTTATCATCTTGTCAGTTGTAGTATGTGCAGTTTTTGTATGTCAGTTATGATCATTATACCATGTGAGATAGACTGGTACTGGTAGTTTTATTCATTCGTTATGTCGGTATGATCATGTTCTTTATTTCCTACTGAGACTGTATACTTTGATCTCCATGTTTATTTATAGATCATGCACTATCTTGTCTATTACCCGCTGAGTTACCTATACTCACCACCGCATTTATACCTTTATGTTTGTAGGTAGCAGTTAAATGTTTGGTGTGTCGCTTGGAGTATCCTGTCTGCCGGGTCCTACGTCACATCCGATGACCGTTTCGGGTTTTGTATATGTTTTATTTGTATTTGGTGTTTGTTGTATTTGGTGGGTTGTTGTATTTGTTGTTGTGGTTGTTGTATAAAGTCTAGCCGGCTAGCAGTGTTTTAATTTGCTTTTTATGGGCTTGTCTTTATGTTTTTCCGTTGTGTTGGTTTTGATTTCAGCCGAGTGGGCTGATAAAAATATATATAACTGTGTGGTTGTTGTTATATTTGTCCAGCCGTGTAGGCTGAGATTATTACCTGCGTGGTTGTGTATATATTCCAGCCGCATGTGGCTAATGTATATTTTGTATGTATGTACGTCTCAGATTATCACCCGTACAGGGGAGATGCTGTCGGATTTTTGTCTGACAAGGACTCCTCTGGGGGCGTGACAATTTAGTGGTATCAGAGCAAGTTTATGATGCCTGTTTTTCGTGTTTTGGGATTTCGTGTTTCAGTTTTCTTGATATGACTTTTCAGGCTTTGAGACCAGGCAGTAGCAGGACATCTCCAGGCTATAGGAGATATGTTTGCATATTGTTATCATACATTTCTGTTGGTATACGTATTGTTGTCCATGATAGTTATTATGACATGTGGTAGTACTCTTTTGTTAGAACATGTCTAGTTGTTTGTATCATACATTTCATGTGTTGGGTTAATCACTGATCACGGTTGATTGATCCTACTGGAGATCAAGGATTACAGTCTCAGGGGATTCGTCATATCATACTACCTGTTACTACTAGTTGGTTGAGAGTTATAGTCACATACAAGTCTCTATTATTTTTGCTGGGTTGTGGATGATATCTGTATACTCATGTTGACTCAGTTAGTAGAGTACCGGTTTACTCTTGTTTAGGATTGGTTTACCTGTTTGATTTGTGCAGTGGGGTTTGACTTATCTTAGTTGGTTTCGTGATCCTATTAGTTCGGTCCGTAGATGATTGATTTACTCTTGTTGATTCGGTTAGTAGAGAACCGATTTACCTTTGTGACTTGGGTAGTTGTATATCACTTTAACCTTAGTTAGGATCATCAGTGGATGATTGATTATTCTTATTGGATCAGTTAGTAGATAATCGATTTATTTTGTTGGTTCGACCAGTATGGAGCCAACAAACTCTATATTATAGGGATTTTAATCTTTGGGTTATTTCGTGCTTGGTTAGATATTTTGAGGCGTATGTGAGTACATGACTTGTACCGTCGTAGAAAGGACTGAATTAGCCGTATACCATTGTCGGCTTGGTCAGTTTATAGAGGATCGACGTATCCTATTTCATGGGGACTTTGACCATGGACTGTCTGTACCTAGTTGATTGACTTAGAAGGTACATTCGGATAGGATATCTCTGTTGGTGCAACCTTAGGTCAAGGTTGACCTGGTTGACCTGACTCGAGTTGTGTTTTGATGTTTGACGATGTTTGACGAGAAGAGAGTTGTATTCTTGATGTTTGACAAGAATAGGTGTTTGGGAGATTGTAGGTGCAACCTTAGGTCAAGGTTGACCTGGTTGACCTGATTCGGGAAAAGTCCAAGCAGGTAGTTTGGCACACGGAAAGTCCAAGTATGGAGACTTGGCACGCGAAAAGTCCAAACAGGGAGTTTGGCACGGGGAAAAGTCCTGGTGAGTGAAGCCAGGCAGTCGGAGAAGTCCTGGTGAGTGAAGCCAGGCAGTCGGGAAATCCTGGTGAGTGAAGCCAGGTGAAAATCCTAGCGAGTGAAGCTAGGTGAAAGTGGAAGTCCTGGTGAGTGAAGCCAGGCATTCGGGAAAGTCGTGGTGAGTGAAGCAAGGCAGTTTGGAAGTCCTGGTGAGTGAAGCCAGGCAGATTGGAAATCCTGGTGAGTGAAGCCAGGTAAAAACCCTAGTAAGTGAAGCTAGGTGAAAGTCCTGGTGAGTGAAGCCGGGCAAGGGAAAATTCAGATGGATCAAGGGTGATCGGACATCTGGTGTTGGGAAGTCCAAGTAGATAAGGGAGTGATCGGATACTTGGCACGAAGAGGAAAGCCCAAGTGGGTCAAAGGTTGACCGAACACTTGGTGGAGAATTCTAGCGGTCGAGGGTGACCGATGCTAGGAATGATGAATCAACAGTCAAGGTTGGCCGGATGTTGGTGTAAAGCACGAGGTTTAGGGGGGAGTTTGGATCGATGCGGTGACCGATCGGGGACCGATCGATGATACCTTTGGATAGCGATCGGTCACCGGACCGATCGATCACCATCTAGTAGCCTCATGGGTTATCGATCGATGCGGAGACCGATCGGACAACGATCGAGGCGCAAAGTTCGGGAGAAGAAGCTGATCGGTCTACGGACCGATCGGGAGGTTATCGGTCCATGGACCGATCGAAACAGAAGTGAAGGCTAGGGAATGGATCGGTCCGTGGACCGATCCAGTAACTGATCGGTCCACAGACCGATCCAGGCACTAGCCGTTGCAACGCAACGGCTAGATTTCTTCTGTCTTCGTTGCAGGTTCTTCGCAGGTATAAATCTAGGTGAAGGGCTGCTGCTGCGTACTTCTGCTTCCTCCTTAGAACTTCTGTTCTTGTGTTCTAGAGCTTCTGCTCTTACATGCTATCAGAGCTTTGCTGAGCTCCTCGCAGCTGAAGCTTCGCGTGAGCTTCTCGACTGGATTCTCGTCAGCTGCTGCTGGTGTGAAGCTGCTGTTTCATCACTCCAGTCAACAAGAAAGGCAAGCAAGTGTTTCATATTATTTTTTGCTTTCTTGTATCTGTTGTACTCCTATCTTGCTTGTGCAAGAAACATTGTGGCGAGGTTTCTCCACCCAGAAGGAGTATATTGTATTAGCCGGTTCTCCGGGGACTCATCCACCGACGGATTGGTAGGCTTCGTCCACCTTACGGACACGCCGAGGAGTAGGAGTTCATCTCCGAACCTCGTTACATCCATCGAGTTTGAGGTTTGATCTTCTCACCGTTTCCTTTCTACTGTTTTATTTCTGCTGCTAACTCGACTTGTAGAAAGAAAGAGAATTTGGGGTCGGCTATTCACACCCCCCCTCTCTAGCCTCCGTACGAAGGATCCTAACAATCTCCACTGATGTGGAAAAGTATAAAGCTACCTTCTTAACACTTATGATATACAACCGTTACTAGCAAATTCCGTGAGATCTTCACAGAATAGAGGTTGGTTCTTCGAGGAGAGCTTGAGGACACGAAGAGGGATTGGAAGTTCGAGTTCTCTGCGAACCCTAGAGGTTTTCTCCTTCGGTTTGAATTCAAGAATCATGGTAAGTTGCTTACTCACCTGCGGTAAGAGTAGTTCGGGATTTCTTTTAGTTTTCTGCCATATGTTGAGGTTTCAGATTCTTGTTTCCTTTAGGATTTCGAAGCATGTTTTAAGGGTTTTGTTTTTGATGCTTATTGCCATGAACCCTAAGGAAAGGAAGATAATTTGTATAGGTTCAATTTGAGGTTTCCATGAGTTTTATAAAGAAGATTGTTCTTCCCTTTTAGGCTTTCGGATGTTGTTGTAAAAATTTCGGAATTTCTAGGGATTTTGTTCCTTCTTGCTTTAGAATTTTTACTGTGAAGATTGGGTTTAGGGCTTGCTGCCGTGAGACTCAAAGAAAGGATAAGGAAGAGTTAAGTATGTTGAGCAATTTGTTTCCTTATAGTTTCCTTGTCGTGGCACGGAACAGAGAGAATTGTTGTGATTTCGGTTGCCTTATATATGTTTAAGCTGTGAACAAGTTTTATATGGGTTCTGTTTTAAATTTCCAGCAAGCCTTATGGACCTTGTTGTGCAGATCTAGATCTGTGCTATGAGAGGGGCACGAGCAGCCTTACTGTAAGTTTCGGTTGTGCTATCCAATAAACAAGAACATCCCATAAGTTTATATCAGTTTTAGACCGTAGTTAGTTTCATTGTTACTGTTTTGGTTGTGTAGCTTACTGTAGAATGGTATGCTTGTTACAGAACATGAAGAACGGCTATGTTTGGTTAGGTGAACCCTAGTTTCAGTTTTATAGCTTTGGGTATTTTGGCTTAAATCTTGTTGTGTGACTCAAGCATGAGACTTTAGGCTTTTATGTGCAATTCGGTTTCATGTTAGCTCCTGTTTTTTTTTTTTTTATTTTGAAGCATGTTATGGAAGAGGTTTATATTTTAGGTTGCAGCCATGAAACCTAACGAAAAGTTGTTAGATTCGGAAGTTAACCAATTGTTCGGTTTAGAAGGGTTGAGTGTAGCACGTTGGGTTTTCCTTCCTTATCTGCTTTCTTTATACTGTAAATAGGACCTCCCAATTCCCTTCTGTGGGTTAAGCTACCATATGAAATATTGAGTTTGGAAATGCAAGTATCTCATGATATCAAGTTTTGATCGGTAGCTAGGTTAGGACAAAAGTAAATTAAAAGCATACATGATCCTGATTGGAACATTCCTGTTAGTGTGGTGTCCTTATCCTTTTGAGGATGGATAAATGTGTCTATCATTGTGATATGATCCACTTTCATAACAGAATTAAGTTGTTCCTAATAAGCATTCATTCTTATTTCTGTTGTTCCTTTTCAAACAGCCTTGTCTTGGTATAGGTTGGCGTAGTCAATTTAGTCCTTTAGGTTATCTAAATCGTCTCATAAATGACTGAGGATTATGAGTAGCTATAAGTAAGAAAAGACCAAGGTCTTGATAGAATCTCTAAATTTCAGAATTTGGGATCAGCAGCACGCCAAGTGCTTGAAGAAATGCCGAGGCATTCTATATTAAAAGAATTAGAAGATAAGAAACCTTTTAGTTCTTTCCTTGCTTGTGGAAATTTCTGGTGTAGATTAAGAGGTTTCAAGTATAATCCTTTGTAGATTTGTGAGGTTCTGTTGGGTTAAAGATGTTCTTTACATGATATGATAAGTTTTGAGGAAGTCTTTAATGAAGATCTCATCACAGTAGCTTAGATTTTAGCCTTGTAGTTTAGAATTGAGTAGCTAGGGATTTAGCCCTCCTTCCTTGCTTTCTGATTGTGTTTGTACAGAATTGAGGAAGTCTTGCAGTTTAGAATTGAGGATTTCTTTAGGCGTGCTTTCTGGATTGATCTTCAAAAGAATAGACAACTACATTTGATGAAGATTCAAGTTGGTTTGTTCTTTAAAGGATGACATTCTTCTTGATTAATATCTTCATCCTTAATTCTTTTTCAAACTGGACAATTGGGTAAATGGATAGAATTGGATTCCAATATTCATATTTTGACAAGCAATTAATTAGAAGAGAGATTCAATATCTAAAATTACGCTACAGACAATGAGAAGATATCATGCGTTAGATTGAGGGATGATTTGGCATCTACTTGAGAAGAAGAAATGAGCTTATCTAGATCTTGCGTTATTAATTGATTAACCTACTGTTAGACCCATTTTGTTATCAATTCTTTAACATGCAGTGTTAAGTTGTTTAGTGGTGTAGATTAGCAAATTAGTACAGATTTCTATTAAGCATTAGTGTAGATTTCTGTTAAGCCTTAGTGCAGATTTTTGTTAAGCTTAATATGCAGATTTTTGATAAGCTTAGTATAGTGCAGATTTTTGTTAAGTATCATAGTACAGATTTTGGTTAAGAATTATAGTTTTAGAATTTGTTTAAGCATACAGATTTGAGTTTATTTTCTACTTCAATATGCATGATTGTGTGTTACTTACTCGATTTCACTTATAGATGCATATGGAAAAATACCCTAACAGTATTTTGGGTTTAAGAAAAGTATAAGAAAGATAAAGAAAAGAAAGAAAAGGCCAAGGCCTTAAGTAGATCCCAAAGTCAAGACTTTAGGGATTTTGGCACACAAGGTGCCTATTAAAATGCCAAGGCATTTAAAGAAGAAGTAATTAAGATTATAAGTATTTTACTTTTAAGAAGAGGCTAGTACCCGACTTCGCAAGGTTGTCGTTAAACAAATCCAGGTGTCCAATTCCGAAGTTTTGGCCCTGGTAGACCGAAGTCTGCTCATTTATGATTGGTGGCTCGCTACCCCAACCTATTAGGGAACGCGCATAAGATGGTACTATATCTGGGCCCAAGAGAAGTTGATTACTATTTTGAAGTATTATAAGTATAAGTTTTTGAACAAGTAAAATAAGTTTTACCTAAGTATAAAGTATTAAAGAATAAGTTTTAAACAAGTGAAATAAAGAATAAGTTTAGAACAATGAAATAAGTTTCATTTTGTTTTAAAATTCAGCAAGTTTAGTTCTCTATGCTAGCATGATTGTATAGATTTGCTTTACATGTTTAGCCCTTCAGTATGTTTCTTTTACTAGTAGATGAGCATGAGTAATTTTCCTTTTGAGCATTCAGTTTTAGTTTTCAGTATATTCACATGCATATCGAGATTTTTGTGAGTTAGATAGCACTTACTAATCATTTTGCTTATAGATTGCATTTCCTCTTACTGCAGATACAGGAAAGGAAAAGATTTAGCAAAGGAAGGCGACAAGGTGGTGCGGATGACGTGTGATGCCAGGACTATGGAAGTCTTGGGACTAGAAAGGAGTTCCTTTAGTCTTCTTTCCTTATTTTTTTTTAGTTTCCGCATTTTAGTTATTGTAAACATTTGAGACTGTACTTTACACTCCGTGTCATTCGAGTTTAATTTTGTTCTAGGTTGCATGTAGGATGAGTTCAGTTTAGTAAGTAGATATTTGTGTGTTTGATACTTATTTAACTGCGTGGGTGTTTGATAAATGTTCCAGCCCCCTATGGCTGAAGTATACTATGTTTATATCTCGGTTTATGGTCACCGGTACAGGGGAGACTCTGTCGAAATTTTTCGGTAGAGACTCTTCGTGGTTTCGATCATACCGGTTAAGTAGAATTAGTAGTTAAGTAACGGTCACCTTAGGGAGTAATAGTAGTAGTAAGAAGGGTGGTCGTTACATAGATGTAGGGCCCTAAACATCCGAATGAATTATGTCAAGTGAAAAATTTGAAGCATGATCAAATGAAGAAAAAATTAGCTTATGACTTTTAGATTCGATGCAGGCCTTGCATGAATGGGATTGAGAGGAGGTAAATGAAGTAGGTAAATCATACCTATTGATGATTGACTGAACAATGTGAAGAGAAGGATGACCAAGTCGAGCATGCTAAGCTGGTTTATTTATATGTTCGCCAATAAAAGTTTTGATTGAAGAACATTGAAAATAGTAGAAGTCATTTTTTATTCTCCCATAAAATATAATAGTATCTATTCCTCTATCTTTTATAAGATAATAATTATAATAAAATTCAAAAGAGCATTGTTATAAAGACAAAATTAACGTGTGGAGAGTAAATTTTTGTAATAGATGAGACATGAAAGACATTGCGTATGTGAAAAATACAATTAGATAAATGAATATATGTGTTTCCAAGATTAACAATTTGTAACCCTTAACCATCGTCTACTTGAACCATATTTGAGCTATAATATGATATTACATCTGTAAGTATATATAATCTAATGTGACATGATGAGTTACTCTAATATCAATAAATCATTCAGTAGATGAAAACTCTAGGGGTTTACCACTATAGTCACAAACGAAAGGACTTTAGGATAGACTTGGGAAACAATTAGTTGTTTTGAAGGTGCAGGACCACCAATGAAATTTGAGTCAAATCGTCTAGGATATTGAATACCAATATGTTCAATTCTAAGACAAATGTGATAGATTCTCCGAGTATATGACCAATCAAATCTTCTGGAACATTGATTTTCAATATGTCAAATGATGTGACAGATTTAACATTGTTCTAAATTTTGTGTTTGGTCATGATGATGCTGATTATTTTACATCATAAATAAAATAAAAAGGGAATAATGGCATGGGAAAGAGGGTGGCTAGCTATGAAAAGGGATGATTTTTTATGTGGGATTTAAAAGGTGATGGTTTCATTAGTTTGTTTTTTTGGACGAGAAGAAAGAAAAAAAAAAAGAGGGGCTTGCCTGAAAAAAAATATATATAGAGGGTTGCAGAGAGGATATGAGGAGGAAAGATCAAAAGAAAAAATCAGTGCGAGAAAAAGAAAGTACAGAGGCCAAAGGACAATCAGGAAGATAAACGATAGAAAACTGAGGGGGACACAAAAAAGTCTAGAAAGAAGAGGGACAAAGTCCGTGAAGGGCCAACAATGGCGACGACGAGGGAGAAGTGGCGACGAGGCCAGATTGGCGGCACAAAGGAGAAGTCGCTGGATAGGACGCTGGCCTTCTCTTTCAAGCGGTGATGGCGACACCGAAGAGGAGAGGTGCAACGGGTTGATGAGGGCCGCCTCTGCGGCGTGGAGAAAATATGCTTTGTCGCAAAGCAAAGAGGAAGCTTTTAAGTGCTATAGTGGTGTTGAGAGGAAGTGTCGTCGCAAAGCAGAGAGAAGATTTTAAGTGCTAGCGAAGGAAGAAGAAGAGCAAGGATTTGATACCATGAAAGAAATAAGATTAGACAAGAACGAGATGAAATAATAAAATTATTGATTACTTTGATTTATCCATAAATGGACAATTTATAAATACATCATAAAACTCCGTCAATTGACAGAATAATTAACGAAAGAAATAATTAATATGTCCTAATTTTATTTGACAATAATCATATTGAATGATTCTCTTTTAAAATCTAATAAGTCTAAACAGTTAGGAGCAACTAAGTATCTAGGACAAAATTAAGTAAAATGAGACATATTAAGAATGAAGATGTAAGTAAGATCACAATCTTAAGAAGCAATTAAACAAATTAGGCCAATAGAGATTCGAGAAAACCAAATTGGCTTCACTAGCTAGATTCTACTAGTGCATCTAAGTAATGTCAACGACGATATTAACAAGAGATACTGAAGCAGCCTCAAGCCCCACACCATCATGATGCTCAGTTAGGGCATCCACAATGCCAAAAGAAAGCATAGCATTAAAAAAAAAAAAAAGACTACCAAATTTGGCCCCCAAATGAAAGATTTCAAGATGAGTGGCCAATCATCATCAGTGGTCAGCGGAAATGTTCTTGGCCGAGTTGTGCTTGTTGTTGTGCATCGACGCCTTGAAAAAGAAGTGCGAAGGATCCTTATATCCAAATTAAGCCATCTAGATCTAAGCAAGTAAATCTAGCTCAAAAATTTGTTTCTTCATTTTTCAAGGCAACTCATTGAATATGAGCTATAAAATGAAGTTCCAACAAGAAATGTTGACGTTAATAAACATGTCAACAGGAAAAAAAAAAAAAAAAAGCACAGCAGATAGCAGCTAAATAGACCCAATTCAAGTAACTATATATACACTCCGAACATGTGATATTTAATGCACATTCTCATCTGATAGCTCGTGTGACTGACTGTAACACATTTAGGTTAAAAATCTCATTGCCCAATGTTGGATCAAGATTTACCATCCCAAGTGCATGCATTGACAGGGGAGCACCATCTTTAAAGAGTTTTGCTGGTAAATAGTGTCTAGCAGGTGGTATGCCTCGTGCCTCAATAAATGAGATAGCCAGATGGTGAAATAGAAGAGCACGAGGGAAAAGTTAACAGGGCATGTAGCTTAATTGAGTGCCATTGATCCATAGGGTCAATAAAGGTAGAGAAGCTGAACCAGTTAATATAATAAGTCATTAACTCTTATGTCAAGCTATCAACCCCTAGACCAAGCATTATTGCTCAGGAGGGGCACTTCTTCGTTCTCCTCTCTCAATCATTAGAAAGAACACAAGATTAGGTGTAGCAGACTTATTACTGTCGATAGATGGTGTAAACATGCATATGGGTTGATAACTTGGGCATGTTAATCAATGTGGTTAATCAAAAAAGTATCAAGATAATTAAGTGAATCTATTAAGTCTAAACGGTTAAGAGCAACTAAGTATCTAGGCAGAAATATATTAAGGGTTAGATTATATATATTTATTTGTTTATAATTTTTAGAACAATTTAATCATTTTTTCTTTTTTAATTTAGAGTTAAGGTTTTTTCACTTAGTTATATAAGATTTTATACTTTATATTTCTAACATTCTTTTTGAATTCAATAATACAGTTAACTTTTTCCTCTTCTTAATTTCTATATGGTATCAGAGCGAGATTTTCTTTCTCTGATATAATTTTTTTATTGTCCCTTATTGTTGCTTCTTGTTACTGTTGTTGTCTCATACTATTGTTCTCAATTTCGGCGCCGACATCTTTTTCTATCAATTTCGACTCCGGCATCCTTTTTTACCAATTTCAGCGCTTACGCCCTGTGCTACCAATTTCGACACTGACGTCCTTTTCTACCGATTTTGGCACAAACGCCTTGTGCTGTAGATTTTTGCGCCAACGTCCTTTTCTGCATCGGGTTCTTCGTGTGACCACAGGTCATCCTGACACCAGTTTTCGCGAATTGTCGCCATGCCTTGTCATTATTGATGTCAAGGCCAGGTATCTATACGGTTTGATTATTCTGAGCATTATTCATTCTATCGCCATGCTTGGTCATATAGATGCTTCATAGAAATCTGATCCGTATATACTAGAGCAGTTTCAACAGTTCTTTACTTCACATCCCTCTGCCATGCTAACATCCTCTTATATAGGTTTGTCATCGTCTGATATTTCAAATATATCTTCATCTTCCTTTCATATAGGTTTGTCACCGTTTGGTATTTGATGAATATCTTCATCTTTGTGGATTTTGAACTTTGGTACCTTCCATCATATGTCATCTAATTTATCATCTTTTGTTTTTTTTCTTAGTTCATCTATATCTATTGTAACTACTGATGATACTCCTATGTTATTAGTAAGTATTGGTTCGATTATTACATCTTGTTTATCTTTTACTAATATTTATTATATTTCAAGTCTTACTTTAAATCTTGTTCCTATCATTCAATTATGTGAGTCTGCATACCTAATTTCTTTTTCTTCATCCAATTATTATGTTCAGGACTTGCGATCTCAGAGGTTGATTGGGGCATGTTATAAGTAAGGAAGACTCTACGTTTTGGATTAACTCAAAGTACCATAAATTGTAGCTTCAAGTGTGGATTTATCATCTTTTCGTCTGAGTCGTTCATTTTTTTATTTTTATTTATGACACTCTCTTTTATGTTATGTTTCAACATATGCATCCAGTTTATAATTTTTAGCTTCTACAGGAGTATTAGGACATTTAAAATACTCTAATATTTATGATTGTAGTGGTTGTAAACTGGCTAATTTTCTGTTTTACCATTTTCTAAAAATCTTTCTTTTTCTTATGCTTCATTACACTCATTGCTCTTAAGTCTATCTTATGAAACATGGGTCTAATTATCTTAATATTTTCAACAACTCTAGAGCTTTTATGAAAACTCAACATTCTAGTGTCATAAAGAGTTTTCATTGTGATTTGAGAGGTGAATGCACTTTGAATTATTTTTCATATTTACTTACTTCTGATGGTATTATTTATCAAACCTCGTGTATAGATACTCCTGAACAGAATGGTGTGGCTGAATGGAAACATAAACATCTTATTAAAATAACTTATTCATTTTTATTGTCTACTAGTGTTCCTAGTGCATTTTGGGAAGAAACTGTCCTTATCACTACTCACGTTATTAATAGAATTCCAACCTCATACAATTCAGATTTATCACCTTTTGAAAAAGTATCTGGGCATGCTCCTGTCTATTCCTCTATGTGTTTTTGGTTGTACTTACTTTGTCCTTTGTCTACATGTTGAGCGTAATAAATTAGCCTCTCGATCTGCTCTTTGTGTCTTTTGGGGTTATAGTGTCAGCCAAAAAGGATATCGTTGCTTTGATCTCGTTAGTTAAAAATTATATGTTTAACGTCATGTTGTATTTCTTAAGCATATTCTATGCTTTTATATTCCTGCTAGTTCGCTTAATATGGTAAAGTCAGATCTGTTTTGTATTAATCCTTTCAATACCAACACTGAGGAAGCTTCACTCATAGCTCCTACTAGTAGCTCAACTGAATCTGATATTTTGGTTTTTGAGATATCCGCTCCACATGCTCCTCCTTCTGCCACTACCCAATCATCTCTTGAGGTTGCGGGTAATCCTTCTCTCCACCATCATGACTCCAGTCGTGCTCATAAGTCTACTAAACTAACAGATTTTGCTTACTCTTATTATTCTCGTTCTTTTGCTTCATTTGTTACATCTGTTTATTGTCTTTTTGAGCTTGTATCCTATAGATAAGCTGTTCGTAACCAACTTTGGTATAATGTTATGGCTGAGGATACAAAATTCATCTTATTACTAAAAGTTATTCTCGGGAGTATGACATGGATTATAAGAAAATATTTGCTCCTGTTGTAAAAATAATGATTATTCATAATTTAATTATTGTTGTTTCTGTTTGTCAATAGAAAATATCTCAGATGGATGTCAAGAATACATTTCTAGATGGTGATTTTCATGAAGAAGTTTATATGACACGTCTCCTGATATTTCACACCAACCTAGTGAAGTTTGCATGCTTCGTAAGGTGCTTTATGGTCTCAAACAAGTACCTCATGATTGGTTTGAGAAGTTCTCTACAGTGATTACTTCTCTTGATTTTCATTCTAGTAATCATGATTCAGCATTATTTGTCAGATGTGCGAGTACATGTCGTAATCTTTTATTATTATATATTGATGACATGATTATTACTGATGATGATTCTGATGGAATTATTTTCTTGAAGTCTGAGTTGTCTCGTTGTTTTGCTATGAAAGACTTGAGTATACTACAATACTTCTTTAGCATTAATGTCGCTTATTCCCCAAAAGGTTATCTTGTATCCTAGTCAAAGTATATATCTGATATGTTTGAGCGTACACGTCTTACTGATAATAGAGTCGTCAATACTCCTATTGAGACTAATACTCAATATTCTTTATTTGATGGCTCGCCTTTGCTGGATCATAGTTTGTATCGAACTATTATTGGAAACTTTGTTTATCTCATCGTGACTCGTCCAGATATTGTGTATGTTGTTCATGTGGTTAGTCAATTTATCGTTGCATCAACTACAGTTCATTGAGATGTTGTTCTTCGCATTCTCAAGTATTTTCGAGACATTCAATTTCAAAGTCTTTTATTTCCTTCTACCTCATCTCTGAAGCTGCGTGCATACTCTAATACAGATTGGGCTAATGATCCTATAGGTCACAAATCTACCACTGCTTCTGTATTTCCTTGGTAATTCCATCTTTTTTTTAAAAGAGTAAGAAACAAGATATTATTTCTAGATCTTCCACAAAAGTTGAGTACCATGTCATGACCTCAACTACTTGTGAGATAATTTGGCTATGTTGGTTGCTTGCGGATATAGATATATCTCTTCATCAACTTATTCTGTTATATTGTAATAATCAGAGTGCTATTCAAATTGAGTGCAATTCAATTTTAATATATTAAAATTGATTATCACATTACTTAGCTCATCATCATCTTCAGATTGACATCACCACAATGTCTTTCATTCATTCAAATCTATAAATTACTGATATGTTTACCATGACATAATCTGTTTCATACTTTCTTTTTTTATCTGATAAACTCTCAATGCTTCTAATTGTAATGTCATGAGTTTGAGAGGATATTGAATTATATATATTATTTATTTATAATTTTTAAGACAATTTAATTTTTTTTTATTTAGGATCTTTTAACTTAGTTATATAAAATTTTATACTCTATATTTCTAATAACCTTTTAGATTCAATAATACGGCTAATTTTTTCATTAAATATTTTTTAAAAAATTCACTAGTATGATTAACTTTTTCCTCGTAATGAAGTTCTAAGATCACAATCTTAAGAAGCAATAGAACTAGTTCAGCGTTGAAATTAATCCTGGTCGGATTCACATCAACATCATGCTGTCCACATACTAGATCAGAGCTCTGATCATGGCAAGGATGAAGACCAGACGTGAATGAGGTCAGGGAGAGGATACAAATTAACCATTAATCGACAAAATTTTAAAAAGTCAACGTGGTGGATCGACGAAGTGAATATTTTCAGATGATGTTTCGAGGTCAAAACATATTAGTCAACCGGAAGTGGGCGAGAGCTTTGCAGTCATGAAGAGTAGAAACAGCAAGGAAGGAAGCTAAAGGTAGCTCTCAACACGCATCCACCAAAATTACAGGGCAGTGATCGATCATCATCGATCAGCGGTCATCAGAATTGTTCTTGGCCGAGTAATTGTGCTTGTTGTTGTGCATCCACACCTTGAACGCCCTCCTCTTCACCCCAATCTCCTGGCAGAACTGCTGCACCAGTCCCTCCTCCTCCCTCTGCAGCCTCCACCCCACCTTCTGCGCGAACCCCATCATCTTCTCCTTCTGCTCGGCAGTGAACTTGGTCCGGAACCTTCTCTTCGCCGCCAGATGCGGCGGCGGCGGCGGCCCCATTAGTGCCATCATCTCGCCCGACTCCGAGGCATGCTGGAGAGGCATGAGCATGGCGCGGTGGGGGACGGTCGTGACCCTCGGAAAGAGGAGAGCCCCCTTTCTTCCTCTTAGGCTATGAGGCGGCAGGTACTCCAACGGAGAAGGCTCCCGCTCCAGCTCCTCCTCGCCTTCTGTCTCCTTCCTGTGGAAGTTCCGGTGGCAGCCGCAGGCAGAGCACTTCAGGGCTTCGAGGGTGCCCTCCCTGCCGCTAGGCATGAACTCGCCGCAGCCGTCGGTGGCAATGCCTCCGATGGCCGCCGCGTGGTTCTTGAGGCACTCCCTGTACTTGATGCCCGCCGCATTCTTAGTGATGCATGAGCTGCGGTGGTGGTGACTACGGAGTGGAGGAGGGCTGTCATGGCCGCCAACATAGACACTGGCCATCGGGATTGGCATCAGATCTCCTTCGTGGCCAGAGACATCCATTCTTGTGCTCTCTCTGATCTCAAAACCAGTTGAAAAAAGGATAATATATGTGATTATATTTAGTAGAACTATAATTAGTCCAACCTCTCAACAGCTTTGGGCCTTTCGATTAATTAAACTGCATCTCTCAAGTTATGAGGTTGTCGAGAACCTTATCCTGATAATTCACTCCCTCTCTCTCTCTCTTTCCTAAAAAAAAAGGAAAAATAGAGAAAAAAAAATGAAAGGTGAGAGAATATATAACAACTAGTGTTTCAGAAATTGCAAGACAGATAAACTGAAGAAACAAGTTTCGGATTGCAAGAACAGCTTGGCTGGAGACTTGGAGACTAGATTTCTACACGCATCAGAAAACAACAAGAAATCTCCACAGTGCCTAGAGAGGACCAGCTCCTATCATTCAAATGCATGCATGCATGCTGCCCTTCATTGCCAAAGCAAAACCACAGAAAACAGGTAGAGTGCACAGTAGAGTCTTCAAGATGATTGGAATTAGGAAACATGTGCTATCCATGAGAAGACGAAGAAGAAACAGAGGCAGTAGAACAAGATTGAGTTGGAAAGAAGGGAAGAAGAGTAATTTGGTTTAAGGCTTGTGGTTGTAGGGCACTAAATAAAGGACTAAGCATGCACAAAGGTTGGAACAAGATGGAAAGAGAGAAGGGAGGGGCTCACTGTGGTGTCAGAGAGGTGTGGCATACTGTCAGACAGAGACAGAGAGAAAGAGAGAGAGGAAGACAAACAGTAGCGCATTATGCATATTGAGAAACATAAAGAGAACCATCTACAGGATTTCCTTAGAGCAAACACAGGATCAAAGCAAATTTTGCTGGTGAAGTTTTCTTTCTTTGTCTGTTCTGTGCATGTGAAGATCATTTAATGAAGTGTCAACCGGTTTACTTGTTTAGTCGCATTCCTTGAAAGACAGCATGGAGATTTTACAGGACTGATGTGGGATGAGACTCTGGTCATATCATATTGTTGCTCAAATTTTCTCTTTTTTCCAAAGCAATACTTCCCTTTCCTGATTCTTCTATTCTTCAGAGCTTTTTTTTATCGAATTCTTCTGAACTCATTTCTTTTGTAATTCCTTTTGCCATGTATTTTCCTTAGGCAAGTTCATGGAATCATCCTCGCATCTTCCCTAAAGGAAAGTCCATCTTTCTATATTGGAACATCTTAAAGGCAGTGTTTGCTCAAAAAGAAAACTAAAAACACGAAAAAGTGAGGGAATGAACAACTAGAAAGATCAAACCAACTTAAAGCTTATTTGATAGGTGAAGTTACTAGCGTGGACTTATGTGCCTTCATTTATGACACCAATTACTCAAAGATGAAGCAGCTCATTCTCCAGTCCGAGTCACAAGTTTTTCGTGAGACTGATTACTGATTTAATGCTACTTTTAAGTAGATATGTGCTTTTATTATATCAAATAGATAGTGAGGTCAGAAAGAGAAATTAATGAATTTCAGTAATATTTTTTTGTTATCTTTATCTTTAATTTTTATATCTATAAGAATATGATTTTTTTAACAAATAAAAATTTGTCGGCATTAGCCTTCTAGAAGGAGTTCAATTCAAAAGAACAAAAAAACACAGAGATGGTGGTCGTTTGACAAAGGTTGTACGAGCTTCCGATACGATAAGATTTAGACCACCACAACATAGAATGCCTATTTTTTAACAAATGTTTTTTTATTCTTTGTCAATTATTGGATTAAATTTCTTTTCCTTTCCTTTTTTTTAATAATAATTCCCAAAATAAATACTTTTCAGAATTTTAAAATCGTCACAATATCCCAAGTCACAGTACGTTTCGGGATCACATGTGACGCACAGACGACGAAGTCCAATTCGTTCTTAAATAAATTCAAATGTTTGCAGTTTGCGTATCTTAAATGCTGCAAAAATTTAATCTCTACCGTCACGTCACGGGCATAATTGAGTTATCATCATAATCTACCATTTCTCAGTCAACTCTTAATCAATTTAAAAAATCTTAAAATTAAATTATATTAATATTTTTTTCATACGAAAATAATTTTAAAATTTATTAATAATTTAAGACGTACAAATAAGGGATCTAAAATTTAAAACTTAACTATGATATATTATTAAAAAATTTCTCATTAATTAATGAGAAATATAGAGTTTGAAATTTAACTACAATGTATTATTGAGAATTTTTCTCATCGATAATTTTTTTTAATTTTTTTTAGTCTTACATCTTAAAATTAACAACATTATGAACGGAAAAAATTATGATATTAAATTAATTTTGTATAAGGAGAGTTCATTACAGCAAGCACTATTGTATGGTTCAGCGCATCTTTACCTAAGTTATGAGCGATATTTTAACTAAAATTAAGTATAGTATTTATTTTTATTATTAAATAATATTATTTAATTATTTACATAAAATTTTCATTTTATAAAATTTGTATTTATTAATGTATTATATTACTAGTATTATGTGATAGATGTAAGATAGGATAGGTGAAAGGTCAATTTTAAACCTAGTTGATAAAATTATCCTTTCATGTTAGTAGCCTATTGATGTAAGATCAATTCAATATGATCCCTTAAATTTTAAATAATCATAAATTTTGATTCGTGATTTGAAATTTAGCTTTATCGACGTCCACGAGTGTAAAATTTGAAAATCTACATTTATTATAGGGATTCTCTTACCCGTCAATTTTTAAACCCAAATCCCACCGTTTAGGTTCTCATTGAGACGTTGATGAGCACATTGAACTATCCATGTGGTTGAGAGCCCTCACAACGCAGGCACAACGACATAATTATCAGGGGCGTGCTCTACCGCTGAGCTAATAGCCCGTCGTATGGACCTCCCATGAGAGGCCTGCTATGCCAAAAGTGAAAAAAATCCATCGTTCTCTTTCCCTTTTACAAAAGAGGGACATGGGGATTTAAAAATCCATCGTTCACCACACAAGAGGGACATGGGGATTTAAAAAAGGAGATTCTATCAACTAACTTGTTTCGACCTAGGATAATAAGCTCATGAACTTGGTCTTACTTCGTCGTCGAGAAACGAAAGAAGACTTCCATATTCAAGCTTAGTTCAAACGTAACTCGCTTCTTTTGAGATGTGAAGTAGTGCCTAACCAAAATATTCAACAAACATAAACATTAGCTCTCCTTGAAAAGGAGATGATCCAACCACACCTTTCAGTATGGCTATGAGTTTCTGAAGATTTTATTACTATTTTTTAATAATTTTTTATTTTTATAGTATTTAAAGTATTTTTCATATTCCTAATAATTATGGATGATAATTATATTAATTTTAGTTTTTATCCCGTGATTTTTTTTTTAAAAAAAAATCTCTTTTCTATATATTATTTTTTAAAAAAAATGATACATAGGGAGAAAAAATTTCAGAAAAAAAAAATCAAGGATAAATACATAAAATAATGGGTCATAAAAAAATAAAAATAATAGATTATAATTTTATATATTTATTCTTAAATTTTTTTCCTCAATATATCATTGCTTTATCATTGTTCTATTTTTTTTTTCTATATTTTGTATCCTAGAGTATAAATTCTGTATAAACGCAAGTACATGTCTAATGTCTAATGTCTAATTGTACCAGACTCAACTTCCAATTATCAATCGCTATGTCGCCTACTGAATTTTTTACCCTTTTTAATTTAACCTTTTACATAAATATAAAATTTAACCTCTTCAAAGGACGCCGTTCTCACAAAGGACTGCCAAGGCGCTGCTCGATTGTCCCGCTTTGCGTTGTGTTGCGTTTTTGAGACCTTTTCCTCTACGCTCTCAACACCCGCCCACGTCCTGTCGGCTGTCCCCGTCGGAGCTTCAGTTTTTTTTTCTCCCTCCCTGCTGCCAGTGGAACTGGCAGTCAGCTCCCCCTTTCCTGTCCCTCTCAATTTGTAAAATCTTATTTCCCCTAAAAGTAATCCTCAAGAACAATCTGTCGTTGTGTACTGGTAGCCAGCGAATGGCCAAAGGTCGACTTGTATGATTCATTCAATCAAGAGGAAAGACGTGGATGTGACAACAGCGATCGATGGTGGAAGGCAGGCTCTGCTTCGGAAGGATGTGATCGTGGAAGCGGACAGTTGACGCTACGTGACTTCTTCGGCTGGGCATCCAGAGAAAAAACTTGTATCAACAAGTATCACTGCCCGTCCGTAGAGAATCCAAAGAGAATACTTAAACAGGTTGAAATACTCTCGGACTAAAGAACACGAAGCCTAAGGCAAAGCTGAAAAATAGAATGAGAATGAGCTCTGCTGTCTTATATTTTACTAATGCTAAAAACAAAGCCTGGAACAAGTTAGTAATAAGATTCATAATATCTAACAATCTAAATTAGTTCTAGTTAGCTATATATATATATCCTCTGTTTTGAGAGAAGATTTAGAAAGTTTTATTTATTATGACAGAGATTGTGAAACAAAATATATTGGATGATTCACATGGTTGTAGAAGATTAATCAATCAATTTGCAAGATAACACTAAAATTTTATTATAGTGATATTAATCAAACAGTGGTAACACAAACATTAATTAATCAATAACTCGAAGTTGAGCAATTATGTGGTATCAAAATGAACGGAACAGGGCAGATTTCCAATGATGATTCATTGGAAATTTTATAGAATGCAGACTTCAATAAGTAGACTGATATGGTTTGGCAAAAGCAAATTTTATAATTAGGCCATTCTTCAAAGCAAATCAAGATAAAAAGAGATCCCCAAATGTGATAATGAAAGAAAAACAAAAAAAGAAGCAAGAAAAAAGAAAGAAATTGATGTGCATAGGCACACGGAAACAAGAACATGAGAAACATAGAAGAATAAGATTGTGTATCAGTACCATTTTAAAAGGATTTAATCCCGAATGGAAATTAGGTGATTGTAAAACACAGTTTCTCCAATGAGAACGTATACAGTTACACCATGGCATACGCAGATGTTGGAAATTTAATATGAATTAGGAATTGAATTTAGATGGATTAATTAAGATTAATAAATTTTATTCATCCAACTTAAAAGGTTTAAGTACCACTTCATTAGTTCAATCTAAACCATTGATTAAAAAAAAAAAAGAATGCATCTAACAAAGAGATTCTATGTCCCTTGAAAAAGGATACAATTTAGATCATCTAATTCAAGTTAATTAGATTAGATGAATAAGATCTAATTGAACTAAGAAGTTCTTATATCCTTTCATTTAATATAAATAAGATCTCTCACATTCTCATTTTATATTCCAATTCAATGCACAGCAAACATTGTATTCTATATTTACATTTGGAGTGTTCAATAAGCTTGTTAGGTTCAAAGGTCTTGCGATTTACAGTGTTGCTATCGTAAGATAAAGTCATTATATCTCAAGAAACAATTGTCGTATTCCGTGAGCACCATGTGCAAGGTAAATTCATCTTAAAGAGATAGAGACCAACTATAGCATCTACTTCACCAAAATGGTGTTATACCATTATTCTGTCCGCTCTCAGATTGCACCACTACCAGCTCCAACAATTTTAAGATGATTTTTTTTTCATGCAATCTTGATGGATTCATCATCGACGGCTCTTGTTCCACCAGTGCATGGCAAAAAATTGAAGAAGTTTACATGTACTAATTTCAAGAGGTGGCAACAAAAGATGTTATTTTACCTAACGACATTGAACATTGTGAGGTTCTTACGTGAAGATCTCCCTTCCATATCTCAAGGCGAGACTCATAAAAGAAAGAGGGCGGCATATAATGTTTGGGGGCATAATGACTTCTTCTGTCGAAATTATATCCGCAATGGCTTGGACAACACATTATACGATGTGTATAGTCCAATGCCAATTATATTGTAAAGAAGTTATGTGAATCTCTCAAAAACAAGAACAAAACAGAAGATGTAAGAGTGAAGAAATTCATCATCGGCAAATTCTTGGACTTCAAGATGATTAATTACAAAACTGTGACAACTCAAGTCCAAGAGTTACAGTTGATCCTACATAATCTGCATACCGAGGGTATGATAATAAATGAGTCCTTTCAAGTTATCACGATAATCAAAAAACTTCCACCTTTGTGGAGGGAATTCAAAAATTATCTAAAGCACAAGCGAAAGGAGATGAGACTTGAGGATTTGACTATAAGATTGCGGATTGAAGAAAACAATCGCAGGCAATTGGAATCAATAAAAATGCCTATATTTGCAAAGGTAAATCTGATGGAACCAAACACTGGCAAGAAAAGAAAGTATCCCGGTAAAGGGCAAAACCAAGGGAGGGCCAAAAAGTTCCAAGGACATGGCACAACTATGGCAAACTGAATCACAAGGCCAAAGATTCCCAACATCCAAAGAAAGCGACTTAAGTACACATGACTAAAGATAAATCTGTGTCAATCGACATGTCAGAATTAGACTTGGCTACTATTGTATTTGAAGCCAACTTGGTGGATAATCCAAGGTAGTGATGGGTCGATAATGGTGCAACATGACACATTTGCTCTTAAAAGACCTAGTTTTCAACTTATACCCTTATTAATGGGAGAAAATTAATCATGGGTAATTCTACAACTTCTAATATTATTGGTCTTAACAAGGTGGTACTAATATGATGTCAAGCAAAGAAATGGCACTAATCGATGTGCTTCATGTTTTCAACATCCAAAAAAAATCTAATGATAGGGTTGGCTCTTGTCAAAGTTGTCAAAACCTTTAGGTAGAAGGGAAATATTTTTTTTCATTGAACTATCAAGTGATAATACATACATTATATAATGATACAATGTAATATGATAATTACAGTAGACAATTAAATGCGGCCTATTCTACCATAATTTAGAGATTATATTTCTAACAAGTGATACACTAATTACAGTAAAAATTGAATGCTGCCAACTCAATGATTATCTTTCCTAATTCACTCCAACAAAAATTAGTTTAAGGCTAGTGTTTGAGTCAAATAAGTATGTATTGACAAAAAATAGTAAATTCACAGGTAAAGGGTTCATGGAAAATGGTCTATTTAAAATGAATGTAATGACTGTACACCTTGATTTCAATGACAATAAAAAAATAAATTCTACTTATTTGGTCGAGTATTCTAATTTATGGCATGTTAGACTTTGATATGTAAATTATAACACTTTGCGACGACTTGTGAATTTAAATTTATTGCCAACATTTAATGTTGATCTAACAAATAAATGTGAAATATGTGTTGAAACTAAAATGACAAAGTTATTTTTTCATTCGGTGGAAAAAATGACCCCTTTAGAATTAATTAATTCATATTGACATATGTGATTTAAAATTTATACAAACTAGAGGAGGTAAAAAGTACTTTGTTACTTTTATTGATGGTTGCACTAGATATTGTTATGTATATCTATTGAAAGGTAAAGATGAAGCCTTAGAAGTATTCAAAAATTATAAGAATGAAGTTGAGAATCAAATTGGTCAATGGATTAAAAGAATTCAAAGTGACCAAGGAGGAGAATATGATAGTCCATTTGATGAATTTTGTCCAGAATATAATATTATTCATCAAATGACAGCTTCTTACTCTTCTCAATCAAATGGGATTACTGAGCGTAAAAATCGAACTCTTAAAGAAATGATGAATGTTATGTTGATAAGTTTAAGCTTACCTCAGAATTTATGGGAGGGGAGCTATTTTATCGACAAGTTGTATTCTAAATAAAATCTCTCATAAAAGAAAAGATAAAACTCCTTATGAGTTATGGAAGGGTCATACACCTTCTTATAAATATCTGAAAGTGGGGGTGTTTGGCTAAGGTGGAAGTATCTAAACCAAAGCAAACCAAAATAGGACCAAAGACAATCAATTGTATTTTTATTGGATATGCTAATAATAGTTGTACATATCAATTTTTGGTGCACAAAATCAGTAGTTCTTGATGTACATATTGGAACAACAATTGAATCAAGAAATATTATATTTTTGAAGATATCTAATAATGTCGAGAGACGAGGCGACGAACGCTGGATGTGATGCTCCTGTTGACCGCGCAGACCTCCGACGAGACGAGCCTGTAAGCACAAAGCGTTAGTACCGAGCCAGAGAGTGGTTCCCCGACGATGACCCTCCGACGCTTAAGTCAGATCTCCCATGATGGCAACAAGAAAGCAAAGTAGCGAAATGAAAGAAGCGGAGTAACAGTAGCTACCGTAGATTATTCATACCTCCGATGAAGCTCGGGGCTCCTTATATAGGACCCCAGGAGTGTGCATGCATGCTTCTCGATGTATGCACGCTTTTCAAAGTCTTCCCTGAAAGGACATGCCAGAAAAAGTACCTCTGATGTCATACTTTAATGACCCGGGCATATCCTGACAAGACAGCGGAAGCTTCCACCGTACAATTCTCTGCCTAATCTATGCCTGATCATGTCGCCGACCATGCTGTATGTTAGCGGCACGGGTCTTGAGGAGTGATCCTGTCCGAACCAGGGGTCAACGAACGCTGGGGACGTGGCGCTCCCTGCTGAATCCTCGAGTGCTCCGGCGAACCTCCAACAAAACCGAGCCGGGAGGGGTGTCCCGGCGACGGCCCTCCGACGCTCAAGTCAGACGAGGGAATAGATGAAGGAAGTGGCTCAAAGATGAAGACTCCTGTACCTCCGGTTGAAGAAGTGGAGGCCTTATATAGACTCCTGAGGAGGCTGATGTACATATACCGAGGCACACACACGTGTCCTCAACCCATACCCAGTATGGGCTTGTCAGAGGAGCTTGCTTGACTCCTTACTGCTACAGTACGAGCACGTCTTTGATGGGACAGTGAGCATGTCTTTGATGGGACAGTGAGCCCATGTCCTTGATGGGACAGTGAGCCTGTCTTTGATGGGACAGTGAGCCCCTGTCCTTGATGGGACAGTGAGCCCATGTCCTAGGATCCTGCATATCATCTGCTGTCAGAAGATGTTCCTATCCTTCCTTTTCTTACTCCCCATCAATCGTCCGACCGGTCGGCCGTTTCCTCGCGTCCGGCCGATCGGATGTTCTGATCCGCGCGGGAGCTTCCGGGTCATGTGCTGGACTGTTCGCAGCGTTGATGTTTTATTCCTTCGGCCGAGCAGGCCCTCTGCTCGGCCTTTCCTACTGTTCATCATGAGCGTCGGAACCCCGCCTCCGACGGGGTATATTGCTTCCGCTCGAAAGCCTCAGCTGGTCGTCGCCCTCCTTATCCGCTCGGCCAAGGCCTTTGGCCCTCCTCGCGGCGTTGAGTCTGCTAAATGGGGTCCCCCATTCTTACTGCCGGATCACTTGCCTCCTCTTCAAGTTTAGTCGAAGGAGGCAGTGAGTCCGACTGACTGGACTATGTGTCCGAACGGGCGGTCGTCATCTTACCGCCGCTTATGATATACCTAGAGCCGTTCGGCCCTCATAACTCATCATCCGCTCGGCTCTTCGTTCTGAATGTCTTGGCCTCCAGCGTGGATGTTTGCTTGTCTAAATCTTCTCGAAAATCGCGCAAATCTTTTCCATTAAGTCGAAGCATGCGCGGTATGGGCGCATTAATTGCGCTTGGTGACAGAGTGCCACGTGGCTCTTCTCGCGTGGCGGTGATGATCCGTACGATGGGACGCGATTACTTTGAAATGGACGGTTAGATGATAACCTCGTCTCTCGTGACCTGCATCCGACGGACGAGGTCGATCAGCCTCGTTCGCATAAAGCCTTCGTCTCCACCCTTACGCCGCATTTCTCTGTTTCATCGCTCGTCCTCCGTCGAAGGTGCCCACGGCTGCTTCATTCCGGTTGTCCTAGCTTTCGCCTCTTGGTGGTTTTCGGCTTTCTGGTGATCTTCTCCGTTCACCTTTCCTCAGTAAGCTTCTCCCTTCCTTTCGTTCGGCCTTTCCTTTTCGCGTGGAACTCCTTTCGTTCCCCTGCTTGCGAACTCTTGTCTGTCCTCCGTTTCCGAGTTTCCTTCGGCTTCCTTCTTTCTTTTTCTTGATACTTCAGTCATGGCAAGTACTTCCGTACCCACTGTGGATGTTCATGGCTCTTGGTATATGACCATGGAGAGTCGGTTTGATGAAGAGGGTGCTCGGCGTCTTGTTCGGACGTATGGGATCCCTGATGACCATGAAATAATTATAGCCGACCCGGCCGATCGGCCCCATAACCCGCCGATCGGTACCATTTGCTTTTTTCTGGACCAATTTCAGGGCGGCCTTAGATTTCCTTCCCATCCCTTTATTTTGGAGGTTTGTAATTATTTCCGCATCCCGCTCGGCCAGCTTGTGCGGGATGGTCGTCCTCTTTAGGCTGCATAGTATTCCACTTGACCCCAAAATATTCCACTTCTTCTTCTACCCCAAACAATCCGAATTGGGCACCTTTATTTTCCAAAGTAGAATAGGCTTCAAATTTTTTGATAATATGCCGACCTCCAACAAGCACTGGAAGGAGTTTTTCTTCTATATACGACTTCCTGAGCGGCCAGCATTTCGAACTAAATGGCAGACCGCTGTGCCGACCCAGCCGGAGCTCGGCAAATTCAGAAGCAATCCAGCCTACCTTCATGCGGCAAACTGGTTGTCCGGTCAGCGGTACAAAATCGACCAGTTGCTTCTCAAGGGGGTGTTGTACATTTTCGGATTATCTCCCGTTCGGGCAAATCTCCCCTACCGCATGAGTAAGGACTTTTTACTCTCTTCACCTTTTTTGTCTAACTGATTTTAATTTCTTCCATTGCAGCTGAAGTCATGTGGCGCTCCAAGGCCACCGATCATCTGAAGTTGAAGGCCGTGGAAATTGAGGCGGCGACTAAAAAAGAACTCGCCGAGCGGGGTCTTATTCCCAGCCGCCCGGCAGCTACCGGAGAGGGGGGGACGCAGTCCGCTCCTGAAACAGAAGTTACCCCATCCGCTTCAACGGAAGTTGAGGCGGACCCTGTTTCCTCTGCCCCAGCCGAGCTGGGGGTCCCCCAGGTCGGGGATCCCCCACTGGAAGTTCGGCGAAAACGTCAAAGAGACTCCAGCCTTCCGCCGACCCAAGAGGGCGGACCACAGGCGCCGATCGGGGTAGCTTCGCCAGATCGCACGCCGTCGCATATCGGGACTCCAGCGGCCTCGCCCACCGCACAGCCCTCTGGTTCTCCTCCATGAACTCGCCGTCGCTTACGACGGTTGGGCGAAACCTCTACCATAGGGGAGTCCTCGGGCAAGGCGAGTGCGGCCGAGGAAACGCCGTCCGGCCACCCGACCATCAAGACTACCCTCCGATTTCCATCGGAGGAATATTTGCTGTCCGCCGATCGGCCATCAAGCCCCGTACATGAAATAACCCTGACGGGTCCGCTCGCCAAGCTCTTCGAGGATGCCCAGATTCAAGTGGCCCTCATGACGCCTAAGCAGCTCGGCGATAACAACATGCAGCAAGCCACTCAGGTGAATTCATTTTTCTTTCTGTGTCATGCTACTGTCCGGTTCCTCATTTTATTATTTTCCTTACAGCGCTGGGCTGAGCAAATCGCCACTAGCCATCGGCTAGCCGAGCTGGAGGATCTCCTGGAGAAACTCCAAGTGTCGGGGGGTCCATCGGCCGAGCGGGAGAAACAAGCCCGCGAGGCCGAACAGAAGAAGGCCGCCGACCTGTCTACAGAGGTGGCTCGGCTAGAGGGCCAAATCAAGAAGCGCGAAGCGGATGCCAAACGCGCTACTGCCCGGAAGAAGCGAGCGATAGCTGATCTGGACAAGATGAAAGTAGATGTCCGTGCGCTAGATCAGCGATCCAAGGATCTGGAGGCCCAGCTGAAGGCCGAACGGGAAGACCGTTCGGCAGAGCGCACAAAGGCTGAAATGGACTTGAAGGCAGTCCAAGATTCCTTAACTGCTTCCCGGGCGGTACTCAGAAAATATAAGGAGGGAGAGCCGAGCCGCCTAGTAGCAGCGCGCCAAGACTACCTCCGCTCGGAACGATTCGGCGCAAAATTCTGCGGCAACGTCTCATCAACCTTCGCCGAGGCGGTCAAGGTCACCGTGGCGTACTTGAAGAAGGGTGGCCACCTTCCTGCGGGAATGCACATTCCCGCCTCCGACCTGGCGGCCATGATTGACGATATCCCGGATGCCTTTTTCAATTTTGAGGACCCGGAGTGAGGCGAGTTCTTCCAAGCACTTACTGTATTTCATCCGCTCGGCGGATGTAAAATTTTTGTACGTGCCGTTCGGCCTAATTGTATTCCTTTGCTTCCCTTTTTGTCGGTCCTTTATTACCCTCTTCTGTCTGTTTGGTGCTCATTTGTAGAGTCAGTTAAGCTATACGTGTCTCCCACTAGACAACCGATCAAGTTAATCAATTAACTCGTTTTTCTCGAAATTGTTTAGCGCTTGGCTATACTGTTTGCATTCAGTGAATGCGAAGTATTAACAAACCGACGACCGATCGGACTTAAACTATTTAGTTTTTGCGAATGCTCGTTGCGCGGATGTTTATAGACAATCGGCGCGGTTCTTGATTTTTAACGACGGAGCTCGTCGGTCTTCCGCTCGGGGATTTATAGACGCCGGCTTGTCTCTCGATATTTAACGACGGAGCTCGTCGGTCTCCCGCTCGGAGGGTTTATAGACGCCGGCTCGTCTCTCGATCTTTAACGACGGAGCTCGTCGGCGCGGATATTTATAGCCGGTCGGCGCGGCTCTCGATTTTTAACGACGGGGCTCGTCGATCTCCCGCTCGGAGGGTTTATAGACGCCGGCTCGTCTCTCGATATTTAACGACGGAGCTCGTCGGCGCGGATATTTATAGCCGGTCGGCGCGGCTCTCGATGTTTAACGACGGGGCTCGTCGGCGCGGATATTTATAGCCGGTCGGCGCGGCTCTCGATTTTTAACGACGGGGCTCGTCGATCTCCCGCTCGGAGGGTTTATAGACGCCGGCTCGTCTCTCTATCTTTAACGACGGAGCTCGTCGGTCTCCCGCTCGGAGGGTTTATAGACGCCGGCTCGTCGCTCGATCTTTAACGACGGAGCTCGTCGGCACGGATATTTATAGCCGGTCGGCGCGGCTCTCGATGTTTAACGACGGGGCTCGTCGGCGCGGATATTTATAGCCGGTCGACGCGGCTCTCGATTTTTAACGACGGGGCTAGTCGATCTCCGCTCGGAGGGTTTATAGCCGGCGGCTCGTCGACGGAGCTCATCGGTGCGGATATTTATAGCCGGTCGCGGCTCTCGATTTTAACGACGGGCTCGTCGATCTCCCCTTCGGAGGGTTTATAGGCCGGCTCGTCTCGATCTTTAACGGAGCTCGTCGGCGCGGATATTTATAGCGGTCGGGCGGCTCGATTTTAACGACGGGCTCGTCGATCTCCGCTTCGGAGGGTTTATAGGCGGCTCGTCTCTCGATATTTAACGACAGAGCTCGTCGGCGCGGATATTAATAGCCGGTCGGCGCGGCTCTCGATGTTTAACGACGGGGCTCGTCGATCTCCCGCTCGGAGGGTTTATAGACGCTGGCTCGTCTCTCGATCTTTAACGACGGAGCTCGTCGGTCTCCCGCTCGGAGGGTTTATAGACGCCGGCTCGTCTCTCGATCTTTAACGACGGAGCTCGTTGGCGCGGATATTTATAGCCGGTCGGCGCGGCTCTACGGTTTAACGTCTGGGCTAGACGGCCTTCAAAGCTAACTCCTTACCAGGTCGAGCGACCTTGGCCTTCATAGCTCATCTCGTGCTTGAACTATTTTTATGCCCGGCCGAACAGCACGGGTCATACGCCCTTTCCTCCCAGCTTGGAGAACGTACTCCTGGCCGAACGGCTCAGGGTTTGCTTCGTCGAGCACCTTGGCTCGACCAATATACCTCCGTCTGAACGGCGCGGGGCCTTCGTTCATCGGTGACGGTGCCATATATTTGTTCTCTTGATTCTTCATTTCTGCATTTCCAGTATTCGGTCAAAAAAAGTACACAGGATGATTTACAGTGGTACACCTTTCATCCCGCCCGATAAGGCTGGAGGTGGTTCGCGCTCCACGGCCTATCCAACTGCCGACCGTCTTCATCCTCCAAATAATACGCACCCGAGCGGAGTTTTTCGGTGATTTTGAAGGGACCTGCCCACGGAGCTTCAAGCTTGCCGACGTCGCCGACCGGTTTGACTTTTTTCCAGACAAGGTCGCCGACCTGGAATGATCGGGGAATGACGCGGCGTTTGTAGTTTTGCTTCATTCGTTGACGGTATGCCATCAGCCGAACGGATGCCTTGGCTCGCTCCTCGCCAATCAAATCCAGCTCCATGTTCCTCCGATCGGCGTTGCCTTCATCGTACAATTGGATCCGGACGGACTCGACGCCGACTTCAACTGGAATGACTGCTTCACCGCCGTACACCAGATGAAAAGGTGTGACGCCCGTTGCTTCCTTAGGAGTCGTCCGGATGGCCTATAAAACGCCAGGCACTTCATCCGGCCAACTCCCCCCCACGTGGTCGAGCCGAGTGCGTAGAATACGGAGAATTTCCCGGTTGGCTACTTCGGCTTGACCGTTGCTTTGGGGGTATGCCACGGACGTGAAGTGTTGCTCGATGCCGTAGCTTTTGCATCAATCTTCTAGCACCTTCCCTGTGAATTACCGCCCATTGTCGGAAACCAACCGGCGAGGGATACCGAACCTACAGATGATGTGTTGCCAGATGAATTTTTTGACCATATGCTTGGTGATCCTGGCTAGTGGCTCGGCCTCCACCCACTTGGAAAAATAATCGACCGCCACCAGCAAAAATTTCCTTTGCCCGGTCGACATCGGGAATGGACCCACAATATCCATTCCCCATTGATCGAACGGACATGAAACGGCTGATGTCTTCATCTCCTCTGCCGGTCGGTGCGAGAAGTTGTGATACTTCTGGCATGAAAGGCACGTAGATACTGTCTGAGCGGTGTCCATTTGTAAGGTTGGCCAAAAATATCCAGCTAGCAAAATCTTCTTGGCTAGTGATCGTCCGCCCGGATGTCCTCCACACGATCCTTGATGTACCTCTTGGAGGATGTAAGCCGAGTCTTCCGAGCTCACACACTTCAACAGTGGGCGAGAGAAAGCCTTCTTGTAGAGCTGATCGCCGATGAGTGTGAACCGACCGGCCCTCCTCCTGAGCAGCTGGGCTTCTTCCCGATCGGCAGAAGTGGTGCCCGAGCGCAAAAACTCTTTGATGGGTGTCCTCCAGTCATCCGGAAATCTGAGGCTTTCCATCCGGTCAACATGTGCCACCAAAGATACTTGTTCAATTGGCTTCGGGATACTGACCGGTGTCATAGAACTTGCTAGTTTGGCCAACTCATCGGCTGCCTGGTTCTCCGTTCGGGGAATCTTCTGGATAAGAACCTCGCGGAAATTAGCTTTGAGTTTTTCAAAGGCCTCAGCATAGAGTTTAAGCCGAGCGCTGTTGATTTCAAAGGTGCCAGATAGTTGCTGAGCGGCCAACTGTGAATCTGAATAAAGTGTCACCCGACCGGCTCCCACATGCCGTGCTGCCTGTAATCCGGCTATGAGGGCATCATACTCTGCTTCATTGTTGGTAGCTTTATAATCCAGCCGGACGGATAAGTGCATCTTTTCTTCTTGAGGCGAGAGCAGCAATATTCCAATCCCACTTCCGAGCCGAGTGGAAGACCCGTCCACATATATTCTCCACAGAGCTTCCGGCTCTGGCTTTTGCACTTCGGTCACAAAGTCAGCCAAGGATTGCGCTTTGATCGCCGAGCGAGGCTGGTATTGGATGTCAAATTCACTTAGTTCTGTCATCCATTTCATGAGCCGTCCGGACGCTTCTGGATTTAACAGCACCCTTCCTAGCGGGCTGTTCGTCCGGACAATGATGGTGTGAGCCAAGAAATATGGTCGAAGACGCCGAGCGGCTATAACTAAAGCAAAGGCCAACTTCTCGAGCCCGGTGTAACGAGATTCAGCATCTTTTAAAATATGGCTCAGAAAATACACCGGCTGCTCTTCGCCACTCGCCCTCACAAGTGCTGAGCCTACAGCATGCTCAGTTGACGACAGATAAATATAAAGTGACTCACCCCCGATCGGCTTGGCAAGTATAGGCAGATAATTAAGATATGTCTTCAATTCTTCGAATGCTCGGTCACATTCTTCATCCCACTGGAACTTAGTAGCCTTGCAGATCTTGAAGAATGGTAGGCTCGGTTGGCGGTTTTGGAGATGAATCTGGACAAAGCGGTTATCCGACCGGTCAACCGCACTTCCCTTGTATTTCTTGGAGGCGGCATGTCTTGCAGAGCTTTCACCTTCTGGGATTGGCTTCTCGCTCGGTCACTATGTATCCCAAGAAACGCCCTCCTTTGCTCCGAATAGGCACTTTTGGGGATTTAGCTTGACTCCATATTTGCGAGCGTTCGGAAGGTTTCTTCCATGTCCTTGAAGAGATCGGCCGCTCATGGACTTGATAAGAATGTCGCCACATAAACTTCCAGATTCCGCCGATCGCTCTTTGAACACTTTATTCATCAAGCGTTGATAGGTGGCCCCAGCATTCAATCCGAACGACATCACATTGTAGCAATATGTGCCGTCCGTTATGAAGCTTACTTTTCTTGATCTTCCCGCGAGCGGACTTGATGATAGCCTTGGTAGGCGTCAAACATACAAATTAATTCGCAGTAGAATCCATCCTGATCAGGGGATAAAAATCTTTGGGGCATGCTTTGTTTAAGTCCCGAAAGTCGATACAGACTCTCCACTTGCCGCCCGGCTTGGAGACTAATACTACATTAGCCAGCCAGCTCGGGAACTGCACTTCGCGTATATGGCCGGCCTCCAGAAGTTTCTCTACTTCCGCCCGGATGATTGCATTCTGCTCGGCACTGAAATCCCTTTTCCTCTGCTTCACTGGACGAGCGTCCGGTCGGACATGCAACTCATGCTGCGCTATGCTTGGGGAAATTCCGGGCAACTCATGTGTCGACCAGACGAAGACATCATGATTTCGTTGGAGGCATTGGATCAGCTCCTCCTTCTGCTCCTCCTCCAGATCAGAGGCAATAAAAGTCGTGTTCTCCGATCGGGTCGGATGGATCTGAACTTCCTCCTTTTCATCGTAAATTAAAGCAGGAGGTTTCTCGGTTATGGCGTGCACCTCGATCCGGGGCGCCTTCCGAGCGGAACAGGCTTCTGCTCGGATCATCTCTATATAGCACCGCCGAGCTGCTAGCTGATCTCCACGTACTTCTCCTACTCTATCCTCCACGGGGAATTTGATCTTCTGGTGGAAGGTGGAGACAACCGCCTGGAACTTGCTGAGCGCCGGTCGTCCCAAAATGATGTTATATGATGAGGGAGAGTCCACCACCACGAAGTTTGCTGTTCGCGTCCTCCTGAGCGGCTCTTCTCCCAGTGAGATAGCCAGCCGTATTTGTCCGACCGGCTGTACTTCGTAGAGCGGCGTTAACATGGGCAGCAGCTCGGCTCGATCAATTTGCAGCTGATCGAACGCCTTCTTGAATATAATGTTGACCGAGCTCCTGTGTCAACAAATATGCGATGAATAGTGTAATTTGCTATTACCGCTTTGATGAGCAGAGCGTCGTCGTGGGACACTTCTACTCCTTCTAAGTCTCCGGGCCCGAAAGTGATTTCTGGTCCACTTGCCCGCTCTTGGCTACAACCGACTGCGTGGATCTGTAGCTGCCAGACGCCCGCCTTTCTGGCTCGGTTAGAGTCTCCTCCGGTCGGCCCACCAGCAATAACGTTGATCTCGCCTCGGGCAGTATTGCTTCTATTCTCCTCTTCCCGAGCGGACGGTCGGGACCGTTCTCTGGACGCCCGTCGATTCTCCTGTCTTGGAGATCGGTGCCGATCGGGCGTCTGTTGATGACGCCTCTCGGTGCGTGTCCGGTCGGCTTCATGGGTCCTTTGTCTTCTGTCGATGGGAGGAGACCGCCATTCGGCATTCCTGGGAACGGGATTAGCCACGAAGGGAAGACTTCGACAATCCCTCGTGTTGTGCGTATCCGTCCGGTGGAAGGAGCAGAACATAGGGGTCCATCTCTTCTTTGGCTTGGGCCGAGCAGCAGCTACCTCTTGTACGTGTGATCTGGCATGGGGGGATCGGACTGCTTCAGCCCTCGGTCCTCTTGGCGGTTGATGAGCGGCCAAGGGTCTCCGCTCGGCAGGAGGAGCCCGTTCGGTTGGTGTTTCTTTCTTCCTGGCTGCCTGCGCTTCCTCCACGTTGATATATTCATTGGCCCGGTGTATCATAGTCTTGGGGCGGATTTCGGATGAGCGACCGGAAGAAGTCCCCGTCCACAAGGCCTTGCGTGAAGGCATTCATCATCGTCTCCGATGTGGCCGTTGGAATATCCATCGCCACTTGGTTGAATCGCTGGATGTAAGCTCGAAGCGATTCTCTCGGCTCTTGCTTGATGGCGAACAAGCTGACGCTTGTCTTCTGATAACGCCGACTGGTGGAGGAAGGCTGTTCGGAGGTCCTTGAAGCTAGTGATGGATCCGTCCGGCAGCCTCCGAAACCACCGTTGAGCCGATCCCGAGAGAGTGGTAAGAAAGACTCGGCACTTTACTCCATCTGTATATTGATGGAGCGTAGCTGTGTTATCGAACTTACCCAGATGATCATCCGGGTCTGTTGTTCCATTGTACTCGCCGATCGCCGGGGGCGCGTAATGTTTAGGCAGAGGGTCTCGTAGAATAGCCTCCGAAAATTGGCGATTGATCCGCTCGGGAGATGAGTCCGCTCGGGGGGTTTTCCCCTTTCTGGCGTCTCGCCTAGGCATTTCATCGGAAGAAGATCCTCTATCTCTCCGAGCTGGCCCGGCTTCAGGGGTGCGGAATAAGGCCCGATGGAATGCAACGGTGGCTTGAGGTGCGTCCGCTCGGCCACCCGATGCAGATGTTGCTTGTTGCTCCGGCCGCTCGGCTGATGCTTTTTGTTTTAACTCCACAAGTTTGGCGGCCCTCATCTCGACCAGAGCGTCGAGTTCTTCCGTCGAAAGCGTCACCGTGTGTTGTCGTCCAGCCTCGTCCATTGTTCCCGTTCGAATGCAGGTGCGTTCCCACAGACGGCGCTAAATTGATCCTGTCCGAACCAGGGGTCAACGAACGCTGGGGACGTGGCGCTCCCTGCTGAATCCTCGAGTGCTCCAGCGAACCTCCAACAAAACCGAGCCGGGAGGGGTGTCCCGGCGACGACCCTCCGACGCTCAAGTCAGACGAGGGAATAGATGAAGGAAGTGGCTCAAAGATGAAGACTCCTGTACCTCCGGTTGAAGAAGTGGAGGCCTTATATAGACTACTGAGGAGGCTGATGTACATATACCGAGGCACACACACGTGTCCTCAACCCATACCCAGTATGGGCTTGTCAGAGGAGCTTGCCTGACTCCTTACTGCTACAGTACGAGCACGTCTTTGATGGGACAGTGAGCATGTCTTTGATGGGACAGTGAGCCCATGTCCTTGATGGGACAGTGAGCCTGTCTTTGATGGGACAGTGAGCCCCTGCCCTTGATGGGACAGTGAGCCCATGTCCTAGGATCCTGCATATCATCTGCTGTCAGAAGATGTTCCTATCCTTCCTTTTCTTACTCCCCGTCAATCGTCCGACCGGTCGGCCGTTTCCTCGCGTCCAGCCGATCGGATGTTCTGATCCGCGCGGGAGCTTCCGGGTCATGTGCTGGACTGTTCGCAGCGTTGATGTTTTATTCCTTCGGCCAAGCAGGCCCTCTGCTCGGCCTTTCCTACTGTTCATCATGAGCGTCGGAACCCCGCCTCCGACGGGGTATATTGCTTCCGCTCGGAAGCCTCAGCTGGTCGTCGCCCTCCTTATCCGCTCGGCCAAGGCCTTTGGCCCTCCTCGCGGCGTTGACTCTGCTAAATGGGGTCCCCCATTCTTACTGCTGGATCAAGGAGGATATCAGTCGATCCTACTTTTGTCTGCTAGTGGGCCGAGCAAATGACCGCTCGGCTACTCCTGTTGTTTAGGCCGAGCAGGGTGGTCGCTCGACTATATACTCCCGTTGTTTGGGCCGAGCGGGGTCGCCGCTCGGCTACTTCCACTGTCTAGGCTTGCTGGATTGTGTTTCCGCTTCGCTGGCTGTGATCTAATCTTCCAGCCGCTCGGCACATGACCTGTCGGTCGACGCCTGCTTTGGTGATATTGGGTCTTTGAGCATCGGAAGCTCGACACGAGACCGAGCTGTGATAACACCGGACCGGCCATTCCTTAGTCCGATCGGCTGAGGGGGCACCCAGTCGAGTTCTAGCCTGGGGGCGTTGACTGCCTTGACTTTGACCCTCCACGTGGAGCTGACCCCTTGCGGGGGCGGGCCCCACCTTACCACCGGATCACTTGCCTCCCCTTTAAGTCTAGTCGAAAGAGGTTGCAAGTCCGACTGACTGGGCAAGTAGTCTGGAGATCGGTTGGCAGATCGACCATGATGCTAGTTGGACCTCGGCCAATCCATGCAGGACTGATCTTCCGGGCCGCTTGGCTATCTGATTTTTTACACTTCAGATGGGCACGGGACGCGCGGTTAAATGTTGGCGTCGCCCGAATCTCCTCGAAATTCATGCAAATCCCCTCCATTAAGGCCAAACACGCGCCTATGCCTAATAATGGTGCCCATTAAGCGGTCCTGTAGGAGTATGACACGTGTCGCCACCGCAGTCGCTGCACGCCCGAGGTGACAGCTACTGATATGACATTTTGTGGTTTGAATTCGATGGCTGGATTGGTGCTTCGATTCCCGTGACCTAGATCCGACGGCTCCGGTCAGCTAAGTCGATCTTTATAAAGTTGCCGCGTCTTCTTCCTCTTGCGCTTCCTGTGATAGTTGCCGGTGATCCTCTGTGTGCAACCAGTGCTCCGATGACCCTGCGCTCCTCGACGGCGGTCCACTGCTCTTTGCGGCTCCCTTTCTTTTTCCTGTAAGCTTCTCCAAACCTTTCTGTTGGTGATCTTCCACTATTCTTTCTCCGCCACACCACTGTTCCGAGGTATGTTTTGCGTTTTTCCTTCCTTTCGTTCGTCGAGCTTTCCATTCTCCCAATTCCTTTGGCAATGGCTAGTTCATCGCTATCGTCGAACATTGCTCCCGGACTCTGGTACACCACTATGGAGACCAGGTTCGACGCAGGCGATGCTGCGAGCTTCATAAATGTCTTTGACCTTCCCTCTGACCACGAGATAGTCCTGGCCTCCCCGTCCGATCGACCCCATGACCCGCCGACCGACTCTGTTTGTTTTTTCCGATACCAATTCGTGGTTGGTCTTCGATTCTCCATCCATCCTTTCATAACTGAGGTCTGTAACTACTTCCGTGTCCCTTTAGCACAGCTCGTCCCCAATTCCATTCACCTCTTGTGCGATGTGGTCGTTCTGTTCAAAGTGCACAGTATTCCCCTAACACCTCAGGTATTCTATTACTTTTATTATCTCAAGCAATCCGAGCTGGGCACCTACCTCTTCCAGTCTCGAGTCGGTTTGGTCTTTTTTGACAAAATATCATCTTCCAATAAACATTGGAAAGATTACTTTTTCTATATGCGACTCCTCGAGCGACCGAGCTTCCGCACCAAGTGCCAGGTCGGACTTCCGCCTCAATCGGACCTGCAAAAGTATCAGGGTCGGCCAGATTACCTTCACGCGGCTAACCTGCTTGATGGCCAAAAGTTCGACATTCACAAGTTGCTACCAGAGGGGGTGATGTATATGTTCGGTCTGAGCCCCATCCGAACGAACCTCCCGAGCAGCCTAGGTACAAAATTTCTCGACCTTCTTCTCTTTAGTCTAACTGATTCTTTCTTTCTTTTGTAGCTGACATAATGATGCACGCTCGGGTAGCCGGTCTGATGAAGCTGAAGAACGCTGAGATAGAGGCGGCAGCGGCAAAGGAGATGGCAAGCCTCGACCTGACTCCGGTTGGCTCTCATGAGGGCGAGAGCGAGAGCGAGGCGACACCAGGCGAAAATTTACGACAAGAAGATCGAGCAGGCTGCCAACAGGAAGAATCGAGCCATAACCGACCTAGAGTTGAAGAACCAGGAGGCTCAGAAGTTAACCGAGCAGCTTAAGGAGGCGGAGAACCTGCTGATCGTTGAACGGGACAGCCGTTCGGCTAGGGAGGCTGATCTTCAAGGGCAAGTGAGGACCCTTGAAGGTGCTATGGAGTCCTCCCGCGTTGCTCTGAAGACTTATTAGGACGTCGAACCGAACCGCTTCGAGACCATGAAGCAAGAATACCTCCGCTCGGAGAAATTTACTGACAAAGTTGTTAATCAAGTCATCCAGAGTTTCGAGCAGGCCATAATTAGGACGTTCAACTAGTTGCAGGTGAACGGGCATATCTCAGGCTCTTTGACTGACGACGTCATCGACCGGGTTTAGCTGAACGACTTGATGCCGGACGAAGTCTTCGACTACCTTGAGTGAGGAGGGATTTTGTAGTTTTGAATGTTTGACTGTCGCTCGGCAGCGTTTGGTTTGTCATCAATGAAGTCATTTCGCAGTTATCAACAAGCCCTTATCTATATAGCCCCGAACGGACGTCATGCTTGCCTTTCATGTATTGATAAATTCATCAGGGTCATACCTCTGGGTCTTAAGGATGCCGATCAACCCCGGGATTTATAGTCGCCGCTCGACTCTAGGGTTTAACGTCACCGCTCAACGATTTGATGAAGACTCGGGTTTAAGGTCGTCGCTCGACCGTCGTTGGAGACCTGAGTTTAACGTCGCCGTTCGATGATTTGATGAATACTCGGGTTTAAGGTCGCCGTTCGACCGTCGGTGGAGACCTAGGTTTAACGTCATCGCTCGACGATTTGATGAAGACGCGGATTTAAGGTCGCCGCTCGATCGTCGGTGGAGACTTGGTTTTAACGTCGTCGCTCGACGATTTGATGAAATCTTGGGTTTAAGGTCGTCGCTCGATCGTCGGTGGAGACCTGGATTTAACGTCGTCGCTCGACGATTTGATGAAAACTCGGGTCTAAGGTCGTCGCTCGACCGTCGGTGGACACCTCGGTTTAACGTCGTCGCTCGACGATTTGATGAAGGCTCAGGTTTAAGGTCGTCACTCGACCGTCGGTGGAGACCTGGGTTTAACGTCGCCGCTCGACGATTTGATGAAGGCTCGGGTTTAAGGTCGCCGCCCGACCGTCGGTGGAGACCTGGGTTTAACGTCGTTGCTCGACGATTTGACTTGTCGTTCGGCCTGAAGTTTGGCAATCTCGTGCTTTTGATTTCAGTCCTGTACTCAAAGGGCGCAGGGGTATAGAAAATACATTGATTACATCAACGCACTTCTCATACGACTTGGTATGGATGGAGATGGTTCGCGCTCGATGGGCGTTCTAGTTGTCGTCCATCCTCGTCCTCTAGGTAGTATACGCCCGAGCGAAGCTTGTCAACGACCTTGAAGGGTCCGGCCCATGAGGCTTCTAACTTGGAGACGTCACCGACCGACTTGACTTTCTTTCACACGAGGTCACCGACCTGGAACGATCTCGGGATCACCCTTCTGTTGTAGCTCTATCTCATTCTTTGCTAGTAGGCCATTATCCGGACGGCGGCCTTAGCGCGTGTCTCATCCACCATGTCCAGCTCCAAAAGCCTCCGCTCGACGTTGTCCTCGCCATAGCGCTGTATCTGATCAGATTCCACTCCTACTTCGACGGGGGACAACTGCTTCACCTCCATATACCATGTGGAACGGGGTGACTCTAGTCCCCTCCTTCGGAGTTGTGCGGATGGCCCACAACACACCAAGGAGCTCGTCACCCAACTCTCTCTTTTATAGTCAACTCAAACACGCAGGATCCACAAGATCTTCCGATTGCCAACTTTGGCATGTCCATTTCTTTGGGAGTACGCTACGTAGGTGAAGGCTTGTTCAATGTCATACCTTTCGCACCATTCCTTGAGTTTCCGACCGGCGAACTGCCTATCATTGTCCGAGACGAGCCGGCGCGGAATGTCGAACCGACAGACGATGTGATGTCAAATGAATTTTGTGACCGTCTGTTCGATTATTCTTGCCAGCGGCTCAGCCTTAACCCATTTGGAGAAGTAATCCACCACGACAAGCAAGAACCTCTGCTATCCGGTTGCCATGGGGAACGAGCCCACGATGTCCATGCCCCACTGGTCGAATGGGTAAGATACAATAGACGCCTTTATCTCCTCAGTAGGCCAGTGCGATAGGTTATGGTATTTCTGGCAGGATAAGCAGGTAGCAATCGTCCGAGCGGCATCCTCCTGGAGGGTCGGCCAGAAGTATCCGACCAGGAGGATCTTTTTTGCTAATGAGCGGCCGCCCGGGTGTTCGCCACATGATCCTTGATGCATCTCTCGTAGTATGTAATCGGTATCTTCCAATCCGACGCACTTGAGCAGAGGCCTGGTGAAGGATTTTTTGTAAAGTTGGTCCCAATCGACCAGCTCTTTTCCTCAGTAAGTTGGCCTCTTCCCGATCGGAGGGTGTAAATCCTGATCACAGAAACTCTATCAAGGCCGTTCTCCAGTCGCTTGGGAAGGTGAGCCCGTTTATCCGATCAATGTGGGCCACCAGGGACACCTGCTCGATCAGCTGTGATATGACAATCAGAGATAGAGAGCTAGCCAGCTTGACCAGTTCGTCCGCAGCTTGATTTTTTTGCTCGAGGGATCTTCTGTATGATGACCTCCTAGAAGTTGGCCTTCAGCTTTTCAAAAGCCTCAGCATAGAGGTTCAGCCTTGTGTTACTTATCTCGAATGCCCCCATAAGTTGTTGAGCGGTTAATTGAGAATCCGAGTGGATGAGAACCTTGATGGCTCCGATGTGTTGGGCGGCTTGCAGACCAGCTATCAACGTCTCATATTCGGCTTCATTATTTGTTGCCATGTAGTCCATCCGAACGGACAATTGCATCCATTCATCCTGGGGGGAGATGAGCAGTACACCGATCCCGCTTCCCTGTGGAGTGGATGATCCATCCACATATACCTTCGAAACAACCTCTGGTTCAGGATTTGGTATTTCCGTGACAAAATCTGCCAAGAATTGCGCTTTGATGGCCGTTCGGGGTTGATATTGAATGTCGAACTCGCTGAACTCTGTTGTCCATTTGATCAGTCGTCCTGACGTATCTGAGTTGAGAAGGACTCTCCCCAAAGGGCAATTAGTCAACACAATGATAGTGTGCGCGAGGAAGTACGGACGGAGCCTTCGAGCAGCGAGCACTAATGCGAAAGCAAGCTTCTCGAGACCAGTGTAACGGAACTTAAGTCTTTTAATATATGACTTAGGAAATACACTGGTTGCTCTTCGCCATTCTGCCGGACTAGTATCGAGCCGACGGCATGCTCGGCCGAGGACAGATAGATTCGGAGCGGCTCGCCGGCAGTTGGCTTAGCCAGTATACGCAACGAGTTCAGATACGCCTTGAGTTCCTCGAATGCTTGGTCGCATTCCTTGTCCCACTGAAATTTGGTGACTCGACACAATATCTTGAAAAAGGGTAGACTCCGGTCGGATGATTTGGAGATGAACCGAGACAATGCAGTTATCCTACCGGTGAGACGCTGGGTTTCCTTCAGGTTTCTGGGGGGCGCCATGTCCTGTAGCGCCCTTACCTTGCTAGGGTTTGCCTCTATTCCCCGTTCGGTCATAATGTAGCCCAGAAATCGTCCGCTCTTCACGCTGAACAGACACTTGCTGGGATTCAGCTTGATATCGTATGTCCTGAGTGTTTGGTAGGTCTCCACGATATCTGCACAGAGGTTAGCACCTCGGAGGGACTTGATTAGTATGTCGTCAACATGTACCTCCATGTTGCGGCTGATCTGCCGTCGGAACACCTTGTTCATCAACCTCTGATAGGTAGAGCCGGCGTTCTTTAGCCCTAACGGCATGACGTTGTAGCAGTACATTCCATCGACCGTGAAGAAGCTGACTTTCTGCTGATCTTCCTTGGCGAGCGGCACTTGATGGTACCCTTGATACGCGTCCAACATGCATGTCAGCTCGCACTTGGCAGTGGAGTCTACCATCTGATTGATCCGAGGCAAGGGATAAAAGTCTTTCGGGCACGCTTTGTTGAGGTCCCGGAAGTCGATGCAGACTCGCCACTTATTGTCCGGCTTGGAGACCAGCACTACATTTGCAAGCCAGCTCGGGAACTGCACTTCCCGGATGTGGCCGGCTTCCAACAGCTTCTCGATTTCTGCCCGGATGATTAGATTTTGTTCGGCGCTGAAATCTCTTTTCCTTTGCTTCACTGGTCGAGCGTCCGGTCGGACGTGCAATTCGTGCTAGGCGACACTCGGGGAGATGCCGGGCAGTTCATGCGTCAACCATGTGAAGACATCGTGGTTCTGGCGGAGACACGCCATCAGTTCGGCTCTCTGCTCGGCATCCAGATCGGCAGCTATGAAGGTTGTAGCTTCTGCTCGGCTCGGGTGGATCTGTACCTCTTCCTTCTCTTTATACACTAAAGTAGGGGGTTTTTCGGTTATGACGCTCACCTCCAGCCGGGGTGTTTTCCGAGCGAACTTCGCCTCGATCTTGACCATCTCGACATAGCAATGTCGAGCGACCAACTAGTCACCCTTGACTTCTCCCACCCATCTTCCATCGGGAACTTAATATTCTGGCAATAGGTGGAGACTAACGCTCGAAACTCATTGAGGGTCGGTCGGCCCAAGATGACGTTGTATGCGGAGGGAGCGTCCACCACGATGAAATTTGTGGTCCTCGTTCTTCTGAGTGACTCCTCCCCGAGCGATATGGCTAACCTCGTTTGGCCGATCGGTAGAACTTCGTTGTCAGTAAATCCGTATAGCGGGGTTGTCATTGGCAGCAACTCGTCTCGGTCGATCTAAAGCTGATCGAACGCTTTCTTGAAAATTATATTCACCGAGCTACCTGTGTCAACAAAGATTCAGTGAATAGTATAGTTACCAATTACCACTCGGATGATGAGGGCATCGTCGTGAGGAACTTCAACTCCCTTTAGATCTCTGGGGCCGAAGCTGATCTCTGGCCCACTCGCTTGCTCTCGGCTACAGCCTACCGCGTGGATCTCCAGTCGTCGAGTGTATGTTTTCCTGGCTCGGTTAGAGTCTCCATTGGTCGGACCACCAGTGATGATGTTGATTTCGCCTCGTTCAACGTTACTTCTGTTCTCCTCCTCCCGAGTGGATGGTCTGCTTTGCTCGCGCTCGGCTCGGGTGGGGTCGATGCTTCTCCTATGGGGTTGCTGCGGTGATCTTCTTGCGTCCTCTCTTCGTCCGGCGTTCTGTTGCCCGTGTCTTCGATCTGGAGAGGGAGACTGGTGGCGATAACTTTGGAGCGCCGATTGGGCGACCGAATTGAATCCGCGACATTCGCGAGTGTTGTGAGTTGTTGACTGGTGTAAGGAACAGAACATAGGGGTTCATACCTTTTATTTTGGTTTTGGACGATCAGAGGTCATGTGATGAACGACATGAGTCCTAGCTTCTTGGTGTGACCGTGTCCCTTCGGCTCGGGGTCCTCGTGGTGGCTGAAGGCTAATCGGCATCCTCCGTTCGATCGACGTCGATGGTTTGGACTACATTTCCTTCCTTCTAGCCGCCTGGGCTTCTTCCATGTTTATGTATTCGTTGGCCTTCTTCAACATGTGGTCGTAGTCTCGAGGTGGTTTTCGGATGAGAGACCGGAAGAAATCTCTGTCCATGAGCCCTTGGGTGAACGCATTCATCATGGTCTCAGACGAGGCCGATGGGATGCCCATGGACACCCGATTGAAGCATTGGATGTACGCTCGGAGGGACTCTCTGGGGCCTTACTTTATAAAGAACAAGCTGACGCTCGTCTTCTGGTATCGTCTGCTGCTTGCAAAGTAGTGTAAGAAGGTCGTTCGGAACTCTTTGAAGCTCCCTATTGATCTGTCTGGCAGCCTTTCTGAACCACCACTGCGCCGAACCAGAGAGTGTCGTGAAGAAAACTCGACACTTTAATCCATCTGTATATTGGTGGAGGGTGGCAGCGTTGTCGAATTTTCCCAAGTGGTCGTCCGGGTCTGTTGATCCGTTGTATTCCCCGATCGCCAATGGAGTGTAATGCCTCGGCAGTTGATCTTGCAGTATCGCCTCGGAGAACTAGCGATTGATCCGCTCCGGAGACAAGTCAACTCGGGGCGCTTTTCCTTTCTTCGCATCCCGAACGGGCGCTTCATCTGAAGAACTCTTTTCCTTATTAGCCTGAGCAATCTCTAAGGGCGTTTGAAACAACGCCCGGTGGAATGGAATAAGCACAGGTGGAGTCTCTCCGTGAGTGTCGGTCGACATTTTATTCTGCCCCCAGATGGAGTACTACTCCGATCGGTCTTCGTGCGCCGCTCGACCTCCTGAAGCTGAGGTCGCCTGTTGTGCTTGCTGATCGGCAAGAGCTTTCTGCTGCTGTTGTTGCTTGACTATCTTCGTAGTGTTGGTGCAGGTAGCACTAACGGTCTAACCCAGGTTTTGATGAATGACAAATAGGTTAAGTTAGTTGTGTTGTTGTCTGACACTTTGATCAAGTGTGCAGGAAAAGTCCAGCTTTCTGCTGCTGTTGTTGCTTGACTATCATCGTAGTGTTGGTGCGGGTAGCACTAACGGTCTAACCCAGGTTTTGATGAATGACAAATAGGTTAAGTTAGTTGTGTTGTTGTCTGACACTTTGATCAAGTGTGCAGGAAAAGTCCAGCTAGGTCAACGGGCTGACCGGATAGCTGGCGAGAAGTCCAAGCGGGTCGACGGGCTGACCGGACGCTGGCAGAAGTCCAGACAGGTCGACGGGCTGACCGGATAGTCGAGAAGTCCAAGCGGTCGACGGGCTGACCGGACGCTGGCAGAAGTCGAGGTAAGTCGCTGGACGGGCGGGTAAGTGAGGTAAGTCACCGGAAGGAGTGACTGTGAGGACGCGTTCCGAAGGGACATTAGGCGTCGATCCGCTTAGATCCATTTCGGATATCTAAGTCGAGATCGTGACTAGATTCCGGTCTCGGAAAGACTGAATCTAAGTCATACTTTGCTTATCGATAAAACTGTGCTAACATTCTTTTGCAGGTACATTTGCCTCGGACTAACCTTTTCTTGCAGGAGAAGGACTTTCTGGAGAAGAGGGGTCCGCGCCTGGATCCGGCGCCTAAGGGATCCGCGCCAGAGGCAAGTTTTATCCCGTGACGACGTTGACACTTGGAGAATGCTGGTTGGGAGTGTTACGTCACATTCCAGTGCGCCTAAGGGATCCAGCGCCGGCAAAGATATAAAAGAAGCCCTGTGCAGAGCTTCAAGATATCGCCTTCGAGAACTCAATCCAATCACTCTGCTCTAGGCCCAACGACGCCACAAAGCTCCGACGACTCACTCCGGCTCTCCTTCTTAATTTATTGTTTGTCGGTTAGCTTTGTTTTCCTTCTTTCATTAGCAATATTTGTACGTAAATTGTAATTATCCGAATTGCTAGTGAATTGCCCAACGAAAGTACTCAAGGAGTACGGGCCTTCGAGTAGGAGTCGTCACAGGACGAAGTAAAAATCAACAATGTTCATCTCTTTACTTCTTTACATTTCCGCTGCGTTTTAACTCGAGATTTTCGAATCGATATTCACCCCCCATCGAATCCAACGGTCTTACAAGTGGTATCGGAGCAGGTACCGCTCTGATTTGGTGCAACCACCAATCTTAGGGGGTGAAATAATTTTTTAATTCCAAACTGATATTATTATCTTTTGGAGTTTTTTTTGACATTTAAAATCTAAATTGGTACAACACCAACTTAGAGCTTCTATTTTTCCAAGATCGCTAATCCAAGACGAAGTCTTGGGATTTTCTTTCGATTAATTTAGTGTGTGCAGGATAAGATGTCTCAACAAGAAGGCTTCAAGACATGACGTCCTCCTCTATTCAACGGGGATGATTTTTCATGGAAGAGGAGAATGGAGGTCTACATGAAGACAGACTATGACCAATGGATGAGCGTCACAAGGGCTTACAAAATTCCAGTAGACAACTCCGGGAACATACTAGACCCTGAAGACTGGACAAATGATATAAAGAAAAAGGCATCAATTGAAAACAAAGCCATCAATACTCTACACTGCGGACTAACACGAGAAGAACTGAACCGAGTCGGACCGCATCAAAACGCTAAGGAGCTTTGGGATAAACTGATCGAGCTGCACGAAGGAACAAGCGATGCGAAGGTAACAAAAAGAGATTTGCTGTTAAATAAAATTTTTAATATAAAAATGCAGGAAGGAGAAACGGCAAGTCAGCTCCACGCGAGGATCAAAGATATCCTCAACGGTCTCCACGCGATAGGCCACCAAATGGAGAACCGAGATTTAATAAGGTACGCGTTAAATGCTTTTCCGCGAAATAATTTGTGGGCATTAATTGTAGATGCCTACAAAATTTCAAAAAATTTATCTAAATTAAAATTGGATGAACTCTTCTGTGAATTAGAACTTCATGAGCAAACTAACGCCGGGGTCGAGAAAGGTGTAGCTTTATTTGCAGGTTCCTCTAAAGAAAAGAAGAACAAACCCGAATCTGAAGAAGATTCCGATCAAGACTCTGAAGACGAAGAACACCTGGTGAACCTGGTAAGGAAAATGTTCACCAGGAAAAAGAGAAGCTTCAGCAAACAGGATCTTCAGAAGATCAGTTCGCCAGCCGACTCAAGAAATGTCACATGTTTCGGATGTAACAAAAAGGGGCACTACAAGAACGAATGCCCAAGATTGAAACTTGACAAACCAAAGTCAACAAAGAAGAAAGCCCTCAAAGCAACATGGGACGATTCCTCCTCAGACGAATCAGAGGGAGAAGGCAAAAGCACCAAAGTCACCTCGCGCTGATGGCTCGCGAAGCTGAAACGGAAGACGAATCAGAGGAATCGGAAGACGGGTCCGAACCCGAATCGAGCCACGAGTCCGCACTCGTTTCCGAAGGTTCCGAAGGTTCCGAAGAGGTATACCTAAACTTAAATCGTAAATTCTTTAGAATTATCTCGTGTTTAAATAAAAAATTAATTAAATTGGAAAATGAAAGTAAATCTCTTCTTGAGGAAAATCAAAACCTCAAGGAACAACTAAAAAATTCGAATCCAACTCAAGATCGAACACTTGAGGAGGAGAATTTATCATTAAAAAATGAAATTAATAAGTTAAAAGAATTGTTGGAAAATTCACAACAAGATCTAAAAATTTAGATTTAATTCTAAATAACCAAAAGACATGCTATAATAAAACCGGACTTGGATATAAGTCAAACTCAAACAAAACCTTTAAATCATTATTAACCCAACACAAAGCAACCAAACAAGCTTGGGTCCCGAAAGCGTGCTTAACCACGCAAGTAGGACTTAATCAATTCTATATACCTAAAGATAAAATACATTATATAAACTTGAATAAATCAGATCAAAAACTAAAATATAAATTAAAATCAAAATTCAAAACTCAACAAAATTTAGATTATCACCAAGTTGATTATAACTATAAAAAGAATCGACACAAACCCAAAATCTAAATTAATGGCCAATAATTCAGGGAGGCTCCGAATAGCCGGCACCTCCAAAACTAACCTACCCAGGCATGGTAACCCAAAACAAACTAACCCGCAGGTAATTAGGATTAGTTAAAGAGAGACCAAGTTTAACTTGACTCATGGTACTCGTGAAGTTTTTGGATGATAGACGTTAGGAAGCTTGGGCATCGCATGTCTAGAAAGATATGGTTTCGATCTGGTGGCCAAGTGGAACTGACCGAAGCTACCCTTAAACGAATCCTAACCAGTTAGACCAAGATTTAGTACTAAGTTTCGTGGATAGGACTATTCGGAAAACCTCGAAAGGTTGGTTACTTCTAATGATGTCCTTGTGACTCACCAAGCTTAGAAGTTTATCCGAAGAATGCCTATTTGTGGAAACCAAAGCTAAGTCTGAATCTAACACAAGTTAAAACAAAACTCTGTAATCTAACTAATTTCATCTCACAAAATCATAGGATTCCTTGATTGATAATATAAATCGGGTGAGATGAATAAAACTTAAAAATTACTTTCAAAATTTTAACTTAAAAATTTGTTGTTAAACTTAAAAATTATTTTCAAAATTTTAACTTAAAAATTTGTTTTTAAACTTAAAAATTACTTTCAAAATTTTAACTTAAAAATTTGTTGTTAAACTTAAAAATTATTTTCAAAATTTTAACTTAAAAATTTGTTGTTAAACTTAAAAATTATTTTCAAAATTTTAACTTAAAATTTTTTTTTTAAACTTAAAAATTATTTTCAAAATTTTAACTTAAAAATTTGTTTTTAAACTTAAAAATTACTTTCAAAATTTTAACTTAAAAATTTGTTGTTAAACTTAAAAATTATTTTCAAAATTTTAACTTAAAAATTTGTTTTTAAACCTAAAAATTACTTTCAAAATTTTAACTTAAAAATTTGTTTTTAAACTTAAAAATTACTTTCAAAATTTTAACTTAAAAATTTGTTTTTAAACTTAAAAATTACTTTCAAAATTTTAACTTAAAAATTTGTTTTTAAACTTAAAAATTACTTTCAAAATTTTAACTTAAAAATTTGTTGTTAAACTTAAAAATTATTTTCAAAATTTTAACTTAAAAATTTGTTGTTAAACTTAAAAATTATTTTCAAAATTTTAACTTAAAAATTACTTTCAAAATTTTAACTTAAAAATTTGTTTTTAAACTTAAAAATTACTTTCAAAATTTTAACTTAAAAATTTGTTTTTAAACTTAAAAATTATTTTCAAAATTTCCATTTTTAGACTTTCAAAAACAGTTTTTTGCCTTAGACTAGGTTTACATCCTTAGAAAGCATGTACCCATAGGACTAGTTTTTGAGCATCTCACCAACACCCTAGGGTTACCTTGCTTGTGTTTGACAAACATAGAAAGGGGTGAGATGCATAGGCCAACTGTCCGGACTTAAGATGCTAATTTCAGTGCATCAACATAAGTCTGGACGTTAAATACAATTCAGATATTAATCAGATTAAAGTTCATCAGTCAAGTCAAACACTGACTGGTTGTAATTAACTTAATCTGACTAACCAAGTGAAAGCTACTATCTTCTGATAGTTAGTTAGTACCTAATTGGTTAGACAGTTGGTTAAAGTGATGTCAGGTTCAGGGGGAGGAATTAATTAAAAAAAATTTTATATAAAATATTTTAAATCTTGTTTGAAAAATGTTCTCCCAAAAATTTCTTAAACCAACTTTTGAAAACTAACTCTTATAAAACTAAGTTGTTTTTAAAAATTGGGTTTTACTTTTTATTGAAAATTGATTCTGAAAATTAGATTTAACTTAGTTTTGAAAATTGTGGAAATTAGATTTTTCAAAACTTAAGTTTACAAACTAAGCTTCTCAAAATCACTTTCCTTACTTTTGAAAATCAATTTTCAATATCAACTTGCTTAAAATTGTGAAAATTCTTTGTTTTAAATCACAAACTTTTTATCCTTTTTACTTAGTCTTTGAAAACTCAACTTTTCAAGTATTTTAAACCATGGTTTTGAAAATAGTACTTTTGAACTTTAAAATTTTGATTTTTGAAAATTAGATTTAATTATTTTACTTTATCAAAATTAGTTCTACCAAACTCCTTTGAAAACTAAAAGTAAAGTTCAAAATCAATGTTTACAAACTGAAATTTGATTTGCAAAAACTCAAGTGTTAAAAATTATGAAAGTTAGATTTTTTCAAACTTAAATCACTGTCAAAACTTAAGTTTTAAATTAAATCGTTTACAAACTTAGTGTTGAAAAATAAATTTTTCAAACTTAGTTTTGGAATTCTGGTTTTTGAAAACTTGTGTTTGAAAATCAAAACTTAACTAGCTTTCTAAAAGCTAAAAGCTAAATGCTTTAAACGAATTTTCAAAAGCTTAAACTCCCCCAAGTCAACTTGACTATCTTTTTACTGTTAATTTTATCAATATCTTTGAATTTTTTTAACCAAACTTTTTATTACTCTACACTATGCTTGTTTACCCCTGCTTACTTTTTTATGAATGCCAAAGGGGGAGAAGGGTTAGGTGGTTAAGTTAGCTAAACCAATTTGTAAACACAAACTAACTTTAAAACAACACAAATGCATGTTGTTTCGCATATACTTTCACTAACTTAACCAGTCATTCCATCAAAAGGGAGATTGTTGGTGCGGGTAGCACTAACGGTCTAACCAGTTTTGATGAATGACAAATAGGTTAAGTTAGTTGTTGTCTCACACTTTGATCAAGTGTGCAGAAAAAGTCCGCTAGGTCAACGGCCGACCGGATAGTGGCGAGAAGTCCAAGCGGTCGACGGGCTGACCGGCTTGGCGAGAAGTCCACTAGGTCGACGGGCCGACCGGATAGTGGCGAGAAGTCCAAGCGGTCGACGGGCTGACCGGACGCAGTCCAGACGGGCCGACGGGCCGACCGGACGTCTGGGTAAGTGAGGTAAGTCACCGAAGGAGAGTGATCCCCGTTCGGAAGGACATTAGGCGTCGATCCGGCTTAGATCCATTTCGGATATCTAAGTCGAGATCGTGACTAGATTCCGGTCTCGGAAAGACGGAATCTAAGTCATACTTTGCTTATCGATAAAACTGTGCTAACATTCTTTGCTGCAGGGTACATTTGCCTCGGACTAACCTTTTCTTGCAGGAGAAGGACTTTCTGGAGAAGAGGGGTCCGGGCGCCCGGAGGCAAGTTTTATCCCCAGGACGACGTTGACACTTGGAGAATGCTGGTTGGGAGTGTTACGTCACATTCCAGGCGCCCGGAAGGGATCCAGGCGCCCGAAGCAGCATATAAAAGAAGCCCCAGGCAGGAGCTTCAAGATATCAGTCTTCTGAGAACTCTGAATCCAATCACTCTGCTGCTCTGCGCTCCAACGACGCTCACAAAGCTCCGACGACTCACTCCGGCTCTCCTTCTTAATTTATTGTTTGTCGGTTAGCTTTGTTTTCCTTCTTTTCATTAGCAATATTTGTACGTAAATTGTAATTATCCGAATTGCTAGTGAATTGCCCAACGAAAGTACTCAAGGAGTACGGGCCTTCGAGTAGGAGTCGTCACAGGCTCCGAACGAAGTAAAAATCAACAGTGTTCATCTCTTTACTTCTTTACATTTCCGCTGCGTTTTAACTCGAGATTTTCGAATCGATATTCACCCCCCCTCTATCGAATCCAACGGTCTTACACGTAGCTCATGCCTGTATGAGCGCATCGAGCTCCTCCTGGATGAGCATCACAATATGTAGTCGTCCAGCTTCTTCCATCTTCTCGATCCGGATGCAGGTGTGTTCCCACAGACGACGCCAAACTTGATCCTGTTCGAGAGTCGAGGCGACGAACACTGGGGATGTGACGCTCTTGCTGACCGCACGGACCTCTGACGAGACAAGCCTACAAGCACAAAGCATTAGTGCTGAGCCAGGGAGTGGTTCCCTAGCGATGACCCTCTAACGCTCAAGTTAGATCTCCCGTGATGGCAACAAGAAAGCAAAGTAGCGAAATGAAAGCAGCGGAGTAACAGTAGCTACCGTAGATTATTCATACCTTCGACGAAGCTCGGGGCTCCTTATATAGGACCCCGGGAGCGTGCGTGCATGCTTCTCAATGCGTGCATGTTTTTTAAAGCCTTCCCTGAAAGGGCATGCCAGAAAAAGTACTTCTGACACCATATCTCAATGACCCGAGCATATCCTGACAAGACAGTGGAAGCTTCCGTCGTACGATTCTCTGCCTAATCTCTGCCTGATCATGCCGCCGACCATGCTATCTGTCGGCGGCATGGGTCTCGAGGAGGATACAGTCGATCATGCTTTTGTCTGCTAGTGGGTCGAGCAGATAACCGCTGGCTACTCCCATTGTTTGGGCCGAGCGAGGTGGCCGCTCGACTACTCCCGTTGTTTGGGCTGAGCGGGGTGGCCGCTCAGCTACTTCCACTGTCTAGGCTTGCTGTGTCGTGTTTCCGCTTCACTGGCTGTGATCTAATCTTCCATCCGCTTAGCACATGACCTGCCAGTCGGTGCCTGTTTTGTTGATACTGGGTCTTTGAGCATCGGAAGCTCTACTCGAGACCGAGCTATGATAATGTCAGACCAGCCATTCCTTAGTCTGATCGGCTGAGGGGGCACCTGGTCGGACGCTAGCCTGGGGGTGTTGACCGCCTTGACTTTAACCCTCCACGTGGCACTGACCCCCTGCGGGGCGGGGCCCCACCTTACCACCGGATCAATATCTTTCCTTGCAAAGACAGGAAAGAAAAAAGTTCAAATAAAAGAACTTATGAAACTGCGAATATGGATAATCTTGAAAATAATAAAGAACCAAAACGTAGTAAAAAGACCAAAATAGTAAATTCATTTGGTCATGATTTCATGACTTATATGTTGAAAAATGAACCGGACAATAAGCGAAGCCTTATCAAGTCTTGAGACTCCCTGTTGCAAAGAAACCATTAATAGGAAAATAAATTTCATCATGTAAAACTCTACTTAGGAATTGGTGGGTATTCCACCTGGAATTTAGCCTTGAGGATGTAAATGGATCCTAAAGAAGAAATATAAGTCTGATGGAACTATTAAAAAGTACAAGACAAAACTAGTGATAAAGAGATTCAAACAAAAGAAAGATGTTGACTTCTTTGATACGTATTCACTAGTAACAAAGATCACATCCATTCTGAGTACTCATTGTTATTGCTGTAATACATAACCTTGAGATATATCAAATGAATGAGAAAAATTAAAAGAAGAAATATATATGAAGCAACTTGAAGGATATGTGACTCCAAGATAAGTAAATAAGATGTGTAGACTCGTGAAGTCACTATATGGGTTAAAACAAGCACTGAAACAGTGGTACGAGAAATTTGACAAAACTATGATGTCAAATGGATTTAAAATAAACAAGTGTGATAAATACATATATATATCAAAGGCACGCCTAACTCATTTGTTGTTATCTGTCTATATGTAGATGATATGTTCATCATGTGTAATAATCATAATATAATCATGACTATTAAGAAGATGTTGACTAAGAACTTTAATGTAAAAGATATGGGTATAACAGACATTATACTCGGGATTAATATCGTTAAGACATTAGATGGAATTATCTTTTCACAGTTTCATTATATTGAGGCAGTACTAAGGAAATTTAATACATATGATCTTTCCCTTGTAAAAACACCGATGGACTTAAACTTGCATTTGGCTAAGAACCATTGTGAACCTATATCCCAATTTGAATATTCGAGGATAATTGACAGTTTGATTTATATCACTAAATGCACAAATCCGGATATTGCCTATGCGATCAATAAATTAAGTAGAATTATAAGTAATCCAAATGATGATCATTGGAAGGTATTAATAAAGGTTCTTAAATATTTAAGGTACAATCTTAGAGTATGGATTACATTATACGAGATATCTAGCGGAACTAGAAAGTTATTATGATGCAAATTAGATATCTGATACAAAAGATTCTAAATCTGCCAATGGATATGTATTTATCATTGGTGGTGGAGTGGTGTCATGGAAATCCACAAAACAAATGGGCATAGCTCAATCAACCATGAAATCTGGATTTATAACCTTAGATAAAGTCGCAGAAGAGGTTGAATGACTTTGTAACCTCTTAGAAGATATCTCATGTTGAGAAAACACAGTGCTTACCATGATAATACATTGTGATAATCAATCGATAATTACAAGGGCATAAAATAGCATGTATAATGGTAAGTCACGACATATTCATCGACAACACAATACCATTAGGCAATATAAAATTGATTATGTCAAATCGAAAGATAACTTGACGGATCCATTTATAAAATGTTTGAATAAAGATCAAATATACTGCACATCAAGAGATTAAAAATCTACAAACACGAACATTTAAAGTGGTAACCCAACCTTGTTGACTGGGGAGATTCCATGATTTTGGTTCGATGGGACAATGAAATTATGAAAGTTCATGTAAGTACTTGGACTAGTTCCCCTCTTATCCCTAGGATGAAAAAGTGCTATCTACAATATGTAATGAGGTTAAGTTATAAACTTTTAACATCTTTTATACTTGCAAAAGTAGAGTATGATAGGATACTCTTTATATGAGATCACCTGTATAAGTGTGAATACGGGTCACTTCAATGAAATTACTTATGAATCCAAGATGTTGTCTATGACCAAAACAGATAAAATAGTGAGAACTCTAAAGAAGTGAGAAATGTTATTGTATATGTACCATTGTCTTGGTTTATACGAATGGTTGAGTAATTCAAAATATAACGTTCACTAAGCAATCTAGTAAATATGATGATACTCTACTAATAAAAGGTTCAAAGCCACAAGCTACCTCTTCTGATGTAATAATCTTTTGATTGAACTCTCCTTAAATGATAACATGCATGCATTAATTTTTATTCATGTGGGAGGATTGTTGGAAATTTAATGTGCATGAGAAATTAAATTTAGATCGTTGAATCAATATTAACAAATCTTGTTCATCCAACTTTTAAGTGCCTCTTCATTGATTCAATCTGAACTATTGATTTCAAAAAAAGAAGGCATCTAATGAAGAGGTATTATGTCCCTTCGGAAGGAATGCAATCTAGATCATCCAATTCAACTTGGATGAATGAAATCTAATTGAACCAAGAGGTTCTTATACCCTTTCATTTTGTATATATAAGATCCTTCACATTCTCATTTTCATTCCAATTCAAAGCAAAACAAGCATTGCATTTCATACTTGCATTTGGAGAGTTCGAGGAACTTCTTCGGTTCGGAAGTCTTATGATTTACAGTGTTGCTATCACAAGATAAAGTCATTGTATCTTGGGAGATGATTGTCGTGTTCCGTGAGCATCATATATTGTGTAAATTCGTCTTAAAGAGATTAAGTCCAACTCTAATCTCGATTTCGTTAAAGCGGTAATATATCATTATTCTGTCCGTGTTCAGATTGCACCAACACCAACTCTAACAACATATTCACAATGACAACCATAGGAAGAAAAATATTGTAACTCTAAGTGATGCCTAATACACATCTAATTCACAGATTTCCCAACAAGGAAAAAAATAAATACTTGAATATACTGTGTTCCTACCTGAGACCATCGACAGGTAAACCATCGATGAACTATCAATTGTGTTGGCAAAATTGTCATATATTAAATAGAAGGGTGGCAATTACAAGGAGAGCCTTCGTAGTCGGCAAGAAACAGAGAAAGAAGAAGATGATTAGCATAAAAGTAAGGAGATGTCCCGGCTCAACCACTCTGACGTTCGAGGCAATCTTCGACAGTGGAGAAATAGACAAGATAAATAGTACATGGAATTAAATGTGTAGAATTATGAATGTGAACCACGAGAGCAGACTCCTTTTATATAGTGTAGAAGTAGGATGTCATCATATTCACTGCAAAGAAAGTGTCCCATTGCCGTATAGGAAGGTTCCATCACTTATGTCCTGTGTGTTGCTCCACTTGCTCTTGATCAGTCGGGATAATTAAGCTCGAGGGTTCGGTGTATCAAGGGCGTCGAATCGGAGCCGAGGTGAGTCGGAGCATCCGACCTGCGGGGCTGATCGAAGATGAGTCGAGCGTTCGGTTGGTGAGGCTGAGCAAAGAGGAGCTGAGTGTCCAATCGACAAGGGTGAGCAGAGAGGAGCTAAGTGTTTGGTCGGTAGAGTCGAGTTGGAGATGAGCAAGGTCAATCATGTTGACCCATCTTGACTTTGACCTTCATCTTAATAAGACCATTGACCTTCGTTGTACACGTGGAGGTTTCTAATACTCATGACATCACACAGAATAACTGAAACTTTCAACAACAATCCAAAGCATCATAGTGGCTAGATTATTTAACAAAATGGAACATGTGGGTGATCAAGAAGCCCACAAAAATTTACTAGGTTTGTAGATCAATAATAATGGAACAACATAATTAATCAAAAGGAATATATACAATATCATCTGAATGTTCAATACCCTGCATAGATATGTAGTATTTTATGCAATTAAAGTTCATCATTACTTAATTAGAATGAAGTTCTCTGATGACAAACTTAAAGTGCTTCATTAGTCTTCATACACAAACTAAAATTAATACTCTGCAAATCACAATCCATTCCTTTTCTTCATCTTTTTTTTTCTGGATAAAGAGGCGAGCTAGAGATCTTTCAGTTATACTTGAAGCAACATCAAGATACAAACCACTATCAAGATCATCCATTTCGATGCAGGAGTATAAATCATCCTTGATACTCGCTGTTCAATCATAGCTGGATCGAGTAGTCGATCTAAAGGAAAAGTTTATTCTCAGATCCAAAACACCTCCGTACATTCCTATTGCTACATAAATAACATCATAATATACAATACTCGGACCATCAAATGGTCGATAAGGCCCCGTATAGTTTCCATTCCTCCTTACACATAGATCGGTCGAGGGCGAGAGTGGAACCGTTGCGGTCTAAGGTGTCGATTTAGAGTCGGACCGCAGCGGCCGAGTAGACGAACCCCGTGAACCCCACCGGCGTTTCGACGCGAGTCCACCGCCTCGGCCCCACCTCCAGGACCCACCCCCGGTGACCACCACCGGTCTCCTCCTCTGTCGCCATCACGAACACCCTTTCCTTATCTCCACCGCCCACTGCCACCGCCGCGCACGGTCTCGGTCCCCGCTTCACCCCCGCCGGTAGCGGTGCCACCTCCTTCCACCCCCTTCCGACCCCTTCGTACTCTCTCACCCCACCTGCTCCTCCCCCTTCCCTACCGAACCCCACGCTCCATATACTGCCCCCCGCCACCCCGACGCAAGCGGCACCGCCCGCTTCCCACATCACCTCCTCCCTCCTCCATTTTCCCGCCGCCGCGTCGTACCACTCCGCCGCCCCAGCGAACCGCCCTTGTTCCTCCGTTCCGTATCCGCTCACAGCCCAGAACCGGCCCCCCGCCTCCATCCCTTGGCACTCGTCCCGCTCCTCTTCCATATCCGGCAACGCCGCCCACTCGTCCGCCGACGGATCGTACGTCTCCGCCGTCCGCAGCGCGTTCTTCTGCGCGTCGTGACCCCCCGCCACGAACACCCGCCCGCCCACCGCTCCGCAGGCGAAGAAGCTCCTCGGTTCCGCCATCGGCGTCCTTCTGCGCCACCCGCCCGTCGCCGGATCCAGAACCCGGACCTCCGCAGTAGGATCCAGGCTCGCTGGGTCCCAGCCTCCGAGCAGCACCACCTTCCGCCCCACCGACACGATCTGCGCGAAAAGGGGCACCGCCTCGCTCGTCGCCACGCGGTACCACGACTCCCTCGTGACATTGTAGGCGCTCAGCCCGTACGCCGGCGACTGGGAACCGATGTCACAGCCCTTCTCCCCCTCATCCGCTTCATCAACCTCGCAGTCCCCGCCCCTGCAAGCCTGAACGAGGAAGATCAGGTCCTCCGCGGCTCCGATGCGTTCCCTGAGGCGATAGAAGTCGGAGGCGGTGACCAGATCGCGCCAGCGGCGGCAGACGAGTCGGAGGCCCGAGTGGAATCGGACCGTGACTCGCGCGATGCAGTCCGACGCTATGTCATCAGGCAAACCCGGTATCAACTCACGGTAACACTCCATATGCCCCCTCTTTCTCTCTTACTCCGGTGACGCTATGCTCTGTAGCGCTTACTCTGTTTGTGTTGAATTGCTTATCTACGATCATGGGGAGTTTAAGTAGAGTGGAGTTGAGATGGGAGTCGGATTATTCATAATCATTCTCCTTTGGTGATGTGATTCTATTGTAACCGTCAGAAATTGTGGATAGATCCCAACCACATATCATCATTGGACATTAGTGTCTGCATTTATAAATTCTATCCTTCTAGAAGCATGCATAACCGGGTAGTGGTGATATAGGGCCACATCATCCAGTCCGCACACTGAGATCAGTTCATCCTAACGTGACACGGCAGAGGCCGACAACTACTGTTATGAAAATGACTTGTTTTTCCCTTCTTTTCCTACTTTTTGAGATATTGCCTACATATAGCCAGCACCGTCCTTACCCCCACTCTTTACACAGCCAATGGCGGTGATAAAGGGTAAGACGCAAGTGGAAAGTGCTGAGCATGCACGCCAACAATGGGTCAATCATAGTCCATAGAAGTTGGCCTGTAGCCTGATGGGCAAGCCATTTGAACCACTTCTCCTTCTAGAAGTATGAAGTATGATCAATCTCAAATATTTTAAATTGAACTGAATGAATGAAGTTAAAAGATTTGAGCATCTTACTAAACCGCATACTTAGTTTTATTTATTATCAAAATGTATAGTTCAGTTTTAAATTAATATCCCTTTCCGTTCTCTTTTTTCTAATACTCTACTTCTTTTTCATTGTTTATCATGAAAATAAAAAATAAATCTGAAATGCTCTATTTTTTATAAAAATATAATTTATCAGCTCTCCTCCTTTATCCTCCCTTTATCCTCATTTCGATGAGTTTCCTCTATAGTCCTCTTCACCTTTATCTAGTGATATGATAATGAGAAAGGACTCCAATCCATTGTCACGGTGAAAATTAAAACAAGTCAAAGTCAAGACAATCAACGAGTGGAAGGTATTGGTTGATCGGGCAAATCGTGTTCCGATCGGGGAGAGGGCTCTGATCCGTCGTCGACTTCGACACAGAGAGCATTCAAACAATCGATACTCAAGGGAGACGGTGCACAGAAGCCAAGTCGAACGGCTATCACGCTTGGCAAGATAGCAGACATAATATCAAGAGTTCAACTTCGATCGAGCGACTACCTTACTCGGCCGGACATCAAAGTATGACACCAACAGAGTTCGACTTCGGTCGAGCGATTATCCTACTCGACCCAGCAAAAGAGAATGCGAATAGAGGATTTTCGGACGAGCGGCTATCTCGCTCGACCCGATAGCGGACAACGCGTGGACAGTGAAATTTCGACCGAGCGGCTATTCCGCTCGGTCAAGCTACAGACATAGCAGACTATCTTTTGACATCCTTTTGGGAGCTAGTGTTGCTGACAGGCGGCATGGTCAGAGAGAGGATCGTACGGCGGGAGCTTCTGCTATCACTTCAGAGATATACTCAGCTTGTCAGGGATATTTTAATGACAAATTTTTTCAGGAAAAGCTTCAAGATGCGTGTTCGCCTAGAGAAGCGTGCAAGCGCGCTGCCGAAACTCTATATAAAGGGGGTCCAAGTTTCAGCTGAGGTATGCGATATTTACTGTTGTGCTACAGTCTTCTTGTTGCTTCGCTCTTTACTTCTTCTTCTTCGCCGGAGACTGACTTGAGTGTCGGAGGGTCATCGTCGGGACCCCTTCCCTGGCTCGACACTGACGCCACTTATGTTGCAGATCGGAGCAAAGTCCACGGGAGGTCAACAAGAGCGTCACATCCCGACATCCATCTCATCGACTTTCGGACAGGATCATATTTGGTGTCGTCTGTGGGAATGTCACCTGTATCCGAGCCGAGAAGATGAAAGACGCTGGACGACTCACCACCATGATGCTCACTCATGAGGAGCTTGAGATGCGTGTTCAAGCTCGAGCAGCAAAAATGATCGAGCAACAACATGTGTTGGTCGATCGACAAGCGTCATAACCTACAACATCAGCAGCCGATAGGCAAGCGGAGTAACTCTCCGTATAGGGACAGAATCGAAGGCCGGTCGGCACACAGGGGGAAGTGTCGCCCACGCCGATCCCCTTCCATCGAGCTTTGTTCCAAACCCCCTCGGAGATAGCCCAAGCGCATCAGGAGCAGGGATTATCTTCAAATGATCCTCTCGTTCGGGATGCACGGAAAGGCAAAGCGTCTCAAAATAACACGTCTCCCGAACGGATCAACAGGCAATTCTTAGAGGAGATCTTACAAGACTCTTTGCCTCGACACTATACCCCATTGGCGATTGGGACGTACAGCGGGTCGACCGACCCGGATGATGATCTGGATCGGTTCGATATCAAAGTCACGCTGCACTAATACACGGGCGGAGTGAAGTGTCGTGTCTTCCTCACGACTCTCTCCAGATCGGTGCAGCGCTATTTCAGAAGATTGTTGGACGGCTCGATACGAATCTTTAAGGATTTCCGAGTCGCGTTCCAACATCACTTCGCCAGCAGCCGACGCTACCAAAAGACAAGCGTTAGCCTCTTTACCCTGAAGCAAGGGCCCAAGGAAGCGCTCCGAGCGTACATTCAGCACTTCAATCAAGTGGCCATGGACATCCCCTCGGTCTCATCCGAGACGATGATGAACGTTTTCATTCAGGGACTCGCCGAAAGAGATTTCTTCCGATCGGTCATCAGGAAGCCGCCCAGGAACATCGATCACCTACTCAGAAATGTCAATGAGTACATAAATGTGGAAGAAACCCAAGCGGCAAAAAAGAAGGAAACGCCTGTTGAGCCCACACCGGCACCCAAGCGACGATCTGCAAGTAGCCACCAACCACCCAAGGGGCCAAAAGCGGAGGGAGAGCGGCTATACTAGGAGGCTAGGACACATGTCGTGCAGCATGTGGCCTCCAGTCGACCTAAAATAATAAGAGGCAAGGCATGGACGTCTATGTTTTGCTCCTTTCACCAATCAACGACTCACAACACGCGGGATTGTCGTGGTCTGACACCCGTCGTCAGCCGACCAGCCTCAAGAGGATACCACCGCCGGTCTCCAACCCTCGATCGGCGACAAAAGCAACGGTCTAATGGGTGACGAGAGTATGAAAGAGGAGCGCCCAAGCGGTCTGACCGGCACCAGGGGACGAATAACGTCGATCCCTCCCGAGTCCCAGCCGAGCGAGATAGACCATCCGCTCGGGAAGAAGAAAATAGAAGCAGCGCGTCCCGAGGAGAAATAGGAATGATCGCTAGAGGGTCGACCGACGGCGACTCCAACCGAGCCAGGAAGTCGTATGCTCGGCGGTTGGAGATCCACACAGTGGGATGCAGCAAGGAGAGGGCCGAAGGGCCCTGGAATGGGCCTATATAAAGGCCTTCGATCGGTAGCTTCAGAACAACAACTGCTACAACTTTCATTCCCGTGTGCTACTTAGAAAAAGCTCCTGCGATGTTGTAACTCTCCACTGACAATCGGACATCATGCTTTACTTAGTTTTCTCTATTGTCGGTAACTTTTCATTATAGTTCTTGTATTTTATTATTGTAACTTTTTGAACTATTAGTGATTTCCCAATGAAAGCACTTGACAAGTGCGGGCATTGGAATAGGAGTCATTAAAGACTCCAAACCAAGTAAAAAATTACTTGTGTTAGTATATGTTTTTATTTTTTTTATTCCGCTGCGTAACTTATTTTACATTACAATTTTTTATGAACGTTATTCACCCTCCCTCTTACATCTTAACAATCTTATATTACCAACCAATGCTAACATTTCAGATCATTTGGCCAAGGCTTTGGCATAGAGATAACATGATGATAACACTAGGTCACTGGGTATTAGATATTTCAATGATTGATACTAGGCCCAACTCCCACGTGACATGGAGGGAGTAGAGATCACTCACGAAGACACACTGATCATCCGAACGGTAATTGCTAACTACACTATTCACCGAACTTTTGTTGATACAGAGAGTTCGATGAACATCATTTTCAAGAAGGCGTTTGATCAATTGCAAATTGATCAGAGTGAGCTGCTGCCCATAACGACCCCGCTATACGGCTTCACGGGGAACGAAGTACTACTGCTCGGACAGGCCCGTATGACCTCCTCGCTTGGAGAAGAGCCATTGAGGAGAACTAGGGCTACAAACTTCATTGTAGTGGACGCACAGTCGACCTACAACGTCATTCTGGGCCGACCGGCCCTCAACAAATTTAGGGCAGTGGTGTCTACCTATTGTCAGAAGATCAAATTCCCGGTGGACGATCATGTGGGTGAAGTCAAAGGCGATCAGTTGGCAGCTCGGCGATGCTACGTCGAGATGGTCAAGATCAAGCATGAAGCGCTCGGAAGAATTCACGCTTGGAGGTGAACACCGTCATCAGAAAGCTTCAGGGAATGATCTACAAAGAACCTCAAGACTAGATTCGGGCGACCTTAAATGCCTGTCTCCATCAACGGTCGAGCGACGACCTTAAACCCTTGTCTCCACCAACGGTCAAGTGGTGACCTTAAACCCGAGTCTTCGTCAAATCGTCAAGCGATGACGTTAAACTCTTGTCTCCACCAGCGGTCGAGCGGTGACCTTAAACCCGAGTCTACGACAAACCGTTGAGCAGCGATGTTAAACGCGAGTCCACTACAAATCGTCGAGCGGCGACGTTAAACTCCTATCTCCGCCAACAATCCAGCGGCGATCTTAAACTCGAGTCTCACGCATTCTGCACCAACGGTCGACCGGTGACCTTAAATACTTGGCTTCGTGAGAAGACAAGCATCGGCTACTCAAAGGCCTAAGTCTTCAAAATACAGTGATCGTTCAACACTACTCTTCAAAACGTCCCCAGGACCGATCGGCGGTGCATAGAATTAGTGCGTCACTGAATTCGAAATGGATCGGTTGGCTGGGTGGACTAATTGTGGACGATCGGAGTCATAGGGCCACGAGTTTGTTTAAAACTCAGAAAAAAAAGAGTCGAAAAAACATGCAAGGAGACAAAACTCGTCCGAACGGACGAGCATTCATTAAAACTTAAAGATTACATTTTACAGGGCTCTGCATCACTTAAGATAGTCCAAGGCATCGTCGGGCAGCGCGACAGTGAGCTTGTCTCGACTGATGACATTACTGGTCAGAGTGATCGACAGGTGGCCTCCCTCGCGGAGTTGATCGATCATCCCGTCGATCGCCAAGTCAAACAGTCGAAGGGCTCGGTCGACGACTTTGTCTCAGAATGCATCCGAGCGGATGTAAGCTTGCTTCATGGCATCAAACCTACTCACCTCAGTATCCTGATAAATCCTCAAGGTCGCTTAAGAGCCCTCCCATTCGTCCTTGGCAGTGGACAGCTCTTTATCTTTATCGGCGAGCTGGCCTCGAAGAGCAGCCTCCTCAGCTGATCGGCTGTACCGCTCGGCGACTAGGAAGTCCTCAGCTTCCTTAAGCTTTTGGGCGAGGACCCGGACCTCTTTATTCTTCTCGTCGAGGTCGGCGATGGCCAGGTTCTTCCGCGTGTTGGCCGACTCAATCTTATTATCAAAAGTGGCGACCTATTTATTGAGCCGCTCTAGCATAGTGGCCTGCCCAGCGCTCTTGGTCCGTTCGACCTCAAGCAATTTGTCGCTCTTCTCCAGAGCGACCTGCAGCTTGGCCACCTTGGCGTCAGTTTTCTCCTGAGCGGTGGAGGATTGGTTGCTCAACGCCTTCAGTTGCTTCACTTCCTCTTCCAAAAATGCGAGTCTGTGGCACATATCCAGGCTCTCCATCCAGTACTGCGAACAACAAGGAAACATAAGTGTCAATCGGGAGTGAATTATGCAAGTGTAAGATGAAACTTACCCCAGTGGACATCTGGGTGTGGTTGTTTGCGAGGGCGCCCGGAGATACCATCGCCGCACGGGCTCGGGCGTCCTCCCAGATCTTAGCGAGTAGCCCCTGGATGTTGATTTGGTGCTCGGGGCTTTGAGACTCAGCGCTCGGCTCGCTATATTCTTCAGTGGGTAAGTGGAGGATCACCGTGATATAGCGCTAGTCGCTCGGGGCCGATTGAGCCGAGGTTGCTCGGTCGGATGATCAGAAGGAGGACGTCGGACGGATGCCAGACTTTTTTACCTTCGAGGGCTTCGAATGTGGTGGCATGAAGGCCACTGGCAGCGTGGCCAGAGTTTCCTACGGCAGCACAGCCAAGGATCGCGTCCGATCGGACGACACGAAGGCCGTTGTTTCTTGAATCAGAGTCGGGGTTGAAGTTTTGACTCGCTCGGCAGACTGCGCACCTGAGGTAGCAAAGCGTGATGAGGACTCTGCTAGGCGCCTCTTGCACTGGTTTAATGGTACATCGGAGGAGGTCGAGCCCGATGGCTCCTCAACCGGGATAATCGGACGTCGCTCGGATGGAGGCTGTGAGTCCGCGGCCGCTTCTCCGCTCGGCGCATGGCTGGCCTCGCCTTCACTCACCAAGATGAGCGTCACATCGCTCTCCTGGGGCTCTTCATGTAAGCAAACTAGCTGCAAGTCGCGGCTCGTAAGTTCTTCAATAGCTGCCGCATTGATCGTGGCGTCCTTGAGCTTCGGTCTACCAGCCAGACATGCTCGGATCATGACTTCGGCTGCAAAAGAGAAAGAGAAATCAGTTAGCATCAAAGGAAGAATTAAAGGAGCTTCATACTTAGGCTGTTCGGCAGCCGGGTGCGGATCGAGCTTAAGCTAAAGATATAAAGGATGTCTTCCAGTAGCAACTTGTGGATGTCGTATTTCTATCCTGTCAACATCGAAGATGCGTTCAGGTAGTCTGATCGACTCTTGTAGCTTTTCAAGGGAGGCTGAGGCGCCACTTCGAGCTGTCAATGGGTCGGAAAGTCTGGCCGCTCGGGAAGGCGCATGAAGAAAAAAATATTCTTTCCAGTGCTTGTTGGAGGTCGGCATCTTGTCGAAGAAACTAGATCGACTCGAGACTGGAAGAGGAAAGTACTCGGATCAGACAGTTTGGGATAGTAAAATTGTTGGTGCGGGTAGCACTAACGGTCTAACTCAGGTTTTGATGAATGACAAATCAAGTTAAGTTAGTTTGTTGTTGTCTAACACTTTGATCGAGTGTGCAGAAGAAGTCCAGACAGGTCGACGGGCTGACCAGATGTCTGGCACGAAGCCCAGCTAGGTCGACGGGCTGACCGGATAGCTGGCACGAAGTCCAAGCGGGTCGACGGGCTGACCAGACGCTTAGGCACAAAGTCCAGCTAGGTCGACGGGCTGACCGGACGTCTGGCAGGTAAGTGAGGTAAGTCACTGGAGGGAAGTGACTGCGAGGACGCATTCCTGGGAAGGGAACATTAGGCGTTGATCCGGCTTAGATCCATTTCGGATATCTAAGTCAAGATCGTGACTAGATTCCGGTCTCGGAAAGACGGAATCTAAGTCATACTCTTTTTGCTAAATTCATACTCACTTTGCTTTTCTATAAAACTGTGCTAACAATCTGTGTTGCGGGGTATATTTGCCTCGGACTAACCTTTTCTTGCAGGAGAAGGACTTTCTGGATAAGAGGGGTTCGGGCGCCCAGAGGGGATCCGGGCGCCCGGAGACAAGTTTTATCCAAGCCGAGTCGTCGTCACGTGGAGTTTGCTGATTAGACTTGCCACGTCGCACCAGGGCGCCCGGAGCAGCATATAAAAGAAGCCCCAGGGGTGGAGCTTCAATATCAACTGAGAATCTACTGCTTGCTCTGCTGCTCTACGCTTCTACGACGCCGCGAGGCTATTCCGACAAAGCGCTTTCTTAAGTCTAATTCTTCTTCTCTTGTCGGTATTTTATTTCTGTCAATTCTTGTACTTAATTATTTTGTAATCATCATTCGAATTGATAGTGATTGCCCAACGAAAGTACTCACAGAGTACGGGCCTTCGAATAGGAGTCGTCACAGGCTCCGAACGAAGTAAATTTACTGTGTCTGTTCTTTTAAATTCCGCTGCGCTTAACTCTTTTCAACGTTGTTTTTCGAATCGATATTCACCCCCCCCTCTATCGACACTTCACGATCCAACAAGTGGTATCAGAGCAGGTACCGCTCTGATTTGGTGCAACCACCAATCAGACAGGGGGTGAAATATTAACCTTTATTTTTTGGTTTTTCAGTTTTACGCTTAATTCCAATCCGGTATTATTACCTGTTTTGGAAATCTTTTTTCGTTGCAATTAAATCTAAATTGGTGCAACACCAATTTAGATACTTCTATTATTTTTTCCCGCACTGCTAATCCAAGACCAAGTCTTGGGATATTTTTTTTTGTCGTTGTTTACTTGTGTGCAGGACGTCTCAACTAGAAGGCTTCAGCACAGTAGGTCCTCTCCTATTCAACGGGGATGACTTCTCGTACTGGAAGAAAAGAATGGAGGTGTACCTAAAGACGGACTACGATCAATGGTTCAGCGTCATAAAGGCCTACCGAGCTCCAGTCGACAACTCCGGAAATCCACTAGACCCGGAACAGTGGACTCCGGACATGAGGAAAAATGCGTCGACGGAAAACAAAGCAATCAACACACTTCACTGCGGTCTAATGCGAGAAGAGTTGAACCGGGTCGGACCGCATCAGAACGCTAAAGAATTATGGGACAAACTGATCGAGCTGCACGAAGGGACGAGCGACGCAAAGGTAACAAAAAGAGACTTACTTTTAAATACAATATTTAATATAAAAATGCAGGAAGGGGAAACGGCAAGTCAACTGCATGCAAGGATCAAGGACATCCTCAATGGACTCCACGCGATAGGCCACTAGATGGAAAACAAAGACTTAATAAGGTACGCACAAAATGCTTTTCCACGTAATAGTTTGTGGGCATCGATCGTAGATACCTACAAAATTTCTAAAAATTTATCTAAATTAAAGTTAGACGAGCTTTTTTGTGAGTTAAAATTGCATGAACAAACTAAAGCTTTATTTGCAGGCTCCTCTAAAGAAAAGAAGAGTAAGTCTGAATCTGAAGAAGATTCCGATCAAGATTTCGAAGACGAAGAATACCTGGTGAACTTGGTAAGAAAAATGTTCACCAGAAGAAAAAGGAGCTTCAGCAAGAAGGACATTCAAAAGTTCAGTTCTCCCGCGGAACAAAAGAACGTGACTTGCTTCGGATGCAACAAAAAGGGGCACTACAAGAACGAATGCCCAAGACTGAAGCTCGACAAACCGAAGCCGACCAAAAAGAAGGCCCTCAAAGCAACGTGGGACGACTCCTCGGACGAATCGGAGGTAGAAGAGTAGAAGCACCAGAGCCACCTCGCGCTGATGGCCCGCGAAGCTGAAACAGAAGACGAATCGGGAGATGAATCGGAAGACGGGTCCGAACCCGAATCGAGCCACGAGTCCGTACTCGTTTCCGAAGGCCCAGATGAGGTATATTAAAATTTAAACAATTTTTTTTAAAAAATTATTTCCTGTTTAAATAGTAAATTGGTTAAAATAGAAAATGAAAACAAATCACTCCTTGAGGAAAATCAAGACCTCAAGGAACAAATCAAAAATTCAAATTCAACTCAAGATCTAACACTTGAGGAGAATTCATCATTAAAATCAGAAATTAATAAGTTAAAAGAAATGCTAGAAAAATTCATAACAAGATCAAAAAATCTAGACTTAATCCTGAATAATCAAAAGACGTGTTATAATAAAACCGGACTCGGATACAAGTCGAACTCAAATAAAACTTTTAAATCATTAATAACTCAATACAAATCAACTAATCAAGCTTGGGTTCTGAAAGCGTGTTTGACCACGCAAGTAGAACTTAATCAATATTATATACCTAAAGAAAAAATATATTATATAAACTCGAATAAACCAAAATACAAACCTAAATCAAAAAATTCAAAATTTAAACATTTTAAAACTCAACAAAATATAAATTATCACCAAGTTAATTATAACTATAAAAGAAATAGACACAAACCTAAAACGAAAATTTAAATTAAAGGCCAATAATTCAGGGCGAGGCTCCAGAATAGCTGGCACCTCCAAAACTAACTTACCCGACAGGGTAATTAGGATTAGTTAAAAAGGGACCCAGTTTTACTTGAATCATGGTACTGTTGAAATTTTTTGATGATAGTACGTTGGGGAAGCTTGGGCATCGCATGTCTAGAAAGATATGACTTCAATCTGGTGCATTTGGCCAAGTGGAACTGACCGAAGCTACCTTTAAATGGATCCTAACTAGTTAGACCAAGGTTTAGTACTAAGCTCCGTGGATAGGACTATTCGGAAAACCTCGAAAGGTTGGTTACTTCTAATGACGTCCAAGTGACTCACCAAGCTTAGAAGTTTATTCGAAGAATGCCTATTTGTTGAGACCAAAGCTAAACCTGAATCTAACACAAGTTAAACCAAACTCTGTAATTAAATCTAATTCATCTCACAAAATTATAGGATTCCCTGATTGATAATCTAGATCGGGTGAGATGAATAAGGATTAAATTAATTAATTTTCAAATTAAATTAAAATTAATTAAAATTAAATTTTGAATTTCAAATTAAAATTAAATTGTGAATTTCAAATTAAATTAAAATTAAGTAAAATTAAATTTTGAATTAATCAAATTTCGAATTAAATAACTAAAATGAATTACGATTAATTTATTTTTAACTTTAAAAATTTAACTTAACGTTAAAAATTATTTTAAATTTTAACTTTAAAAATTATTTAATATAAAATAAATAAATAAATAATAATAATAATAATAATAATAATCTTAAAAGACTAACCTTAATTCCTACTCATTGTAGGAAACCAAGTGGATTTTGGATAGTGGTTGTTCCAAACACATGATTGGAGATCACACCAAGTTCACTCAACTCACTTACAAAAGCTTAGGAGCAGTTGCCTTTGGAAATAACGGCAAACTCAAGGTAATTGGTATAGGTAATATTGAATTGAAAATAGATTTCATAATTACAAATGTTCTACTTGTCGAGAATTTTAAATACAATCTCCTGAGTATAAGTCAATTATGTGATACTAGGTATAAGGTTAAATTTCTATCCACAGAGTGTTTAATCAAATATCTAGATAATCCTACTATAAGCCTAAAAGGTTTTAGAAAAGACAACATCTATGCTATCAACTTAACTACTTCTTCAATTTAGTGTTATTTAACACAAAAAGAAGAAACTTGTTATGGCATAGGAGAATGTCTCACACCAACTTTAGAAATATAAGCAAATTAAATGGACTAGTGAGAGGCTTACCAAAATTACCTAACCTAGATTCAACCATATGTAATGCTTGTCAACAAGGTAAACAAACAAAATCCACTCACAAACCAACCAATCAGCCACAAACCAACTCAATATTAGAACTTCTACATTTAGACCTTTTTGACTCCCATGGAGTCAAATCCATAAATGGAAACTTATATTGTTTAGTAATAATAGATTATTATTCTAGGTTTACTTGGGTAAAATTCTTGAAACATAAAGATGAAACTTTTGAAATCTTTACAAACTTTTGCAAACAAATTGAAAACGAAAAAGATCTTAAAATTAAAAGAATTAGGAGTGACAATGGGGGAGAATTTAAAAATCATAATTTTAACAAATTCTGTCTTGAAAATGGCTACCATCACGAATTTTCGTGTCCTAAAACCCCCCAACAAAATGGAATTGTAGAAAGAAAAAATAGAACCTTACTAGAAGCCTCTAGAACTATATTAAATGAATATAACTTACCTAAATATTTTTGCGCTGAAGCTGTTAGTACAGCCTGCTATGTGCAAAATAGAACAACATTAAATAAAAGACATAATAAAACCTTCTTTGAAATATTTTATAACAAACAACCCAACATAAAATATTTTAAAGTATTTGGGTGTCCAGCCTTCATCTTAAATACTAGAGAACACTTAGGAAAATTTACCTCTAAAGTAGAAAATAGAATTTTTGTAGGATATTCTCTAAACAGTAGGGGTTACAGGATATATAATAAAAGTACGTTAAAAATCGAGGAAACCACAAATGTAAAATTTGAAGAAACCCAAGGACAAACTCAACTTCAACCTATTAAAAATAATAATTCTGAAGAAACCAATCAATCCCTAGACTATGAAGAAGATGAACACACTCAAGAAAATCAACCCCTAGAACTATAAGAGTCAACCCTAACCATCCAACTGATCAAATAATTGGTGACCCAGACCTAAGGGTTCAGACCAGATCATCCTTTAGGAACCTTAGTCAAATTTCTCTGATTTCAAAAATTGAACCCAAAACTGTAGCTGAATCCCTACTAGATCCAAATTGGATCATAGCTATGCAAGAAGAACTAGCTCAATTTGAGCGTAATGAAGTTTGGGATCTAGTACCACCACCTAAAGATAAGAAAATAATAGAAACAAAATGGGTATTTAGAAACAAATTAAGTGAAACTGGGGAAATTACTAGGAATAAGGCTAAGCTAGTTGCCAAAGGGTTCAGTCAAGTTGAAGGACTTGACTACGATGAGACCTTATCCCCAGTAGCCAGATTAGAATCCATTAGAATGTTACTAAGTTATGCAGCCCATAAGGGATTCAAACTATATCAAATGGATGTTAAGTCAGCTTTTCTCAATGGACTAATAAAATTAAAGAAGAAGTTTATGTAGGTCAGCCTCCTGGGTTTGAAAATTTAGAACACCCTGATTATGTCTTTAAGTTAAAGAAAGCATTATATGGACTTAAACAAGCACCCAGGGCATGGTATGAAAGGCTAACATCTTACTTAACATCCAAAGGATTCAACCAGGGTCAAATTGACCCAACCTTGTTTGTTAAATTACTAAATGACGACATATTTATAGCATAAATATATGTAGATGATATAATATTTGGTTCAACTAACTCAGATTTTTTAGAAGAATTTATTAACCTAATGGAACAAGAATTTGAAATGAGCTTAGTAGGAAAATTGACCTATTTCCTAGGATTACAAATCAAACAGACAAATGAAGGAAATTACATGTAACGCCCGAAAATTCTCAAATTATTTTTAGAAATATTCTATGATTTTTCTGGAATTTTTAGATATTTTTCCGGAATTTTCCGAGTAGCGGAAGCAGCAAAAATAATTAGAACCGCAAAATAGCTTAGGCGGGAATCGAACCCGAGACCCATGGTTTAGGGATAACGTTAGTAACCGGTTGAACCCAGCAGGGCCGTGCTGAAAGGAAAGGGAATCAATTATATTTATAATTGGTTTGGCCGAATTAATTATTTAGTATAAATAGGAAGATTAATAGGGTGAAGAGTTATTTGGTTTTATTTTCACCGTGACCTATTCCTCTTCCAAAACTTCACCGCCGCCCACACCTCCTCCTCCTCCTCTCTCGGCGCCCAAGCCCAAGGACCATCGGGTCATCTTCCGGCGACGACTCCAACACGAAAAAGGTTCTTCTCCGCGAGAGGAACGCGAAGACGTGAGCGGATCGTCGAGAAGATCATCTCCACCGGAGTTTTAGCGAATAGAATCGTAAGAAATTACGAATAGGAGGTAAGAAACCCCTCACCTGCAGTATAATAGCTTCCGATTGAGTTTTTATGCTTTAGTTAGGATGTATGCAGGTTTTTATCGATATCTAGGGTGTATTTAACTCTCTTCACAGATTAGGGATTTAGTTGAGCACCTCTGGATGGGCCGGGCATATCTTCCCTCTTCAGATAGGAGGTTGATGTTGTCGGGTGCCTAGAGGCGGTCTCCCTAATAGAGAGGAGAGTTAGGGCACACTAAGTGTTCGATAAAATAGCTAGTTTAGAAAAAATGCACCATATGCATCTTTAACAGCTCAGTTAGAACATTAGAAGTATCTATTCAGTATTCTCAGTTTATTACAGCTTATATGGATCAGATATCCAATGGGTGGGCTCCCACAGTCGCCTCTAGGTTTAGATAACCTAGCTCTAGGTTCAGATAACCTAGAAACAATAGAATAAGCAAGTATTAGCTATTTCAGTATTTTATTTTCAGTGGCACTGTACTGGATTAGATATCCATTGGGTTGTACTCCCACAGTCGTCCCTAGGTTTAGATAACCTAATTAACCCTACTAAATTCGGGACTTGCAAACCCGGGTTTAGTTAGGGATGCGCGCATAGCAAGTACAGTTGCCGGGCCCAAACAACATGAATATGTATTTTCACTTATTATGAATTAGTTTTCAAAACTCAAAATTAGTTATGTTAGTTGAGTTTGAATTCAGTATCAGTTAGTTTCAGCTTAGCTCATTATATGTTCAGCCCAGTTTTTCTATGATTTGGGTATGATAGCTCTATGTTCAGTTCATGATCACATGCTTTAGTTGATAGTATGCCATGGCTAGTTTTGATTGCTATGTATTGTATGATATATGCCATGTTTTAAAAGCATATTGCATCGAATGCATGTTTTTGTGAGGTAGATGGTTTCTTACTAAACTTTTTAGCTTATAGATACTACTTTTCTTATACTGCAGATAAAGGTAAAGGAAAAATGGACCAGTAGCGGAGGCTGGAGGTCAATGCAGATCAAGATGTGTGTGGCAGGAACTGGAATAAAAGATCCTCTAGGGATTTGCGCCTACTATAGCATTTTACAGTTCATTAGTTTTAGTTTTCGTGTTTTATGCACTTTTGAAATGCTAGAATGTTTAACTCATGGAAGATTGGTTTAAGTTGTTAGTAATTATGTTAGAATACTAGTTTTTTTTATGTCATTAGAATGTTCCTCATGTAGTGTATAACTCATATGTGAGATTTTAGCACGAACAAGTGCCGAAATCAGAGTTCAGGGCTGAAATCAGAACTCTGATCGGTCTCCAGACCGATCAGGGCCTGGGTAGTGTCACTGGATCGGTCAGCCGACCGATCCAGACAGATACAGTAGGCTACTGTATCCTCCTGGATCGGTCAGCCGACCGATCCAGCACGATACAGTAGTGTTCCAGAGAGTTTCGGGTGCCTGGATCGGTCTGCCGACCGATCCAGTTGGGAACAGAACGACCGCAGCTCCGATCGATCTGTGGATCGATCGGCAGGTTCGGTAGGTAGTTGGGAAGTTTAGTTTATAGTCCCTAGCTCAGTTGGGATGACTAGTTTCCCTCCCCTAGCATGTGTACAACTCCTAGGTACACCTAGAACATTCAGATTAGTTTTTTCAAAGATAATAGTTAGCAAAATTTTAATTAGCCCAGCTTTCCGCACAATATAGTCTAGCATTATTGTAGCGACCGGCCTTACAGTCAGTACCCAGAAGGTGGGTCGTTACATTACATTTATCAACACAAATACACTAAAGAGTTACTTAAAAAATCCGGAATGGAAAATACTAAAGAAATAAAAACACCTATGGCAGTAAACACAATCTTAGACAATGACCCAAATGGAAAACCAGTGGATCTAAGGTATTATAGAAGTGCAATAGGTAGTCTACTTTACTTAACTGCAAGCCGACTTGATATTTTATTTGCAGTTAGTATGTGTGCTAGATACCAAACCTGTGCTAAAGAATCCCATTTGACTCAAGTCAAAAGAATTTTTAGATATCTTAAGGGAACAACAAATGTAGGAATTTGGTATCCTAGGACCAATAACTTTGAATTAATAGGGTATTCTGACTCAGATTATGCTGGGTGCAAATTAGACCGCAAAAGCACAAGTGGTGGATGCCAACTACTAGGCCCATCACTTGTTAGCTGGTTTAGTAGAAAGCAACATTGTGTTGCACTATCTACAACTGAGTCAGAATACATAGCCATAGAAGAATGTGTAGCCCAATTATTATGGATGATGCACACCTTAAAAGATTTCAACTTAAAAATCAAAAATGTAAAAGTGTTAATTGACAATATTAGCTCAATCAATTTAACAAAAAATCCAGTGCATCATTCAAGAACCAAACACATTGAAATCAGACACCACTTTATCAGGGATCATGTTACTAAGGGTGACATTGAGCTCAAATACATTGAGTCCAAGTCAAACTTAGCTGACATATTCACCAAACCACTCCCTGAAAGTGAATTTAGCAATTTGCGTAGAAAACTAGGAATGTGTCTAATAGACTAGGATTTTCAAAATTTCAAAAATATTTTCAAAAATGATTGTTCTCAAGTTATAGGTAAAACATGTTTCATTTTCAAAACTTTCCCATTTTTAGATTTTTAAAAAAATACTTTTAGCCGTAAAGTAGTTCAAAATCCTTAGAAAGCATGTACCCATAGGACTAGTTTTTGAGCATCTCACCAAAACCCTAGGCTTACCTTGCTTGTGTTTAACGAACATAGAAAGAGGTGAGATGCATAGGCCAGTTGCCTAAGACTTAAGATGCTTATTTCAGTGCATCGATCTAAGTCTGGGCGTTAAATACAAAATATACATTAATCAAGTTAAGGTTGAACTTAACTTGACTAACCAAGTGAAAACTGCTATCTTCTGATAAGTCAGTCAATAACTAACTGGTTAGACATTTGATTTAATGTCAGGTTCAGGGGGAGAAATAAAACTATTTTAATTTTTCAAATTGAACTTTAAACTTAATTTTGAAAATCAAAGTTTAAAAATCAATCTTCAAAATCAACTTGTTTAAAATTGTGAAATCAACTCAAAATTGTTTGTGTTAAATCACAAACTTTTTATCCTTTTTACTTAGTCTTTAACTGAACTTTTCAAGTATTTTAAACCATGATTTTGAAACTAGTACTTTTGAACTTTGAAAATTTGATTTTGGAAAAAGAATTTTACAAAATTATTTTGAAAACTCCTTCATTTTAAAAATTATTTTACTTTACCAAAATTAACTTTACCAAACTCCTTTGAAAACTAAAAGTAAAGTTCAAAATCATTTTTCTTAATTTTAATTTAACTTTACTTTGAAAATTATCCTGAATCCAGTTCTGAAAAATTAGGTTTAACTTAATTTTGATAATTTGATTTGCAAAAACTTAGTATTGAAAATTACCTTTTTGAAAGTAATGTTTGCAAACTTAAATTTTTTTTTTAAGTTACTAAGTTATAAATCAGCTATTTTTCAAGACTTAGTTTTTTTTAAGGATTTAAGAAGTAAAGTTAACCCTATCTTTTAATTTTAAACTCCCCTAGGTTAACTTAACATTATTTTGTCTGAAGTCTGTATTTATGCTTACTTGACATTAGTTCTTTTGATAAATGACAAAGGGGGAGGGTTAGGTGGTTAAGTTAGCTAAACCAAACTAAAAATACAAACTAACTTAAAAACCATTTACTCATTTTTTTTTCTGTTTTTTCTTGCATCTGTTTCACTAACTTATCCAGGTTGTCATTCCATCAAAAAGGGGGAGATTGTTGGTGCGGGTAGCACTAACGGTCTAACTCAGGTTTTGATGAATGACAAATCAGGTTAAGTTAGTTTGTTGTTGTCTAACACTTTGATCGAGTGTGCAGAAGAAGTCCAGACAGGTCGACGGGCTGACCAGATGTCTGGCACGAAGCCCAGCTAGGTCGACGGGCTGACCGGATAGCTGGCACGAAGTCCAAGCGAGTCGACGGGCTGACCGGACGCTTAGGCACGAAGTCCAGCTAGGTCGACGGGCTGACCGAATAGCTGGCACGAAGTCCAGACGGGTCGACGAGCTGACCGGACGTTTGGCAGGTAAGTGAGGTAAGTCACTGGAGGGGAGTGACTGCGAGGACGCATTCCTGGGAAGGGAACATTAGGCGTTGATCCGGCTTAGATCCATTTCGGATATCTAAGTCGAGATCGTGACTAGATTCCGGTCTCGGAAAGACGAAATCTAAGTCATACTCTTTTTGCTAAATTCATACTCACTTTGCTTTTCTATAAAACTGTGCTAACAATCTGTGTTGCAGGGTATATTTGCCTCGGACTAACCTTTTCTTGCAGGAGAAGGACTTTCTGGAGAAGAGGGATGGTGTCGGCCTTTTTGCATGTCACGTGGCACCCCAAATTGATAAAGATTAGAAACTCACATTAACTAAAATAACACGTGTAGTAAGGAGTTCCAAGTCGTATTTTTCCAAGGTTAACTAGTGAGTGTGTAAATCCTAGAATTGATGCCAATTAAATTCTTACATCAATAAGGTCAATTAAGTACATCATTTGACTTACAATTCAATTTGTCTTCATCTAATGCCTTCAAGAACAGAACTAAAGATAATTCATCTTCATCTAAACATGATTAAACTTCTTTCAATTCAAGTTGTTAACAATTAAGCATCATTGAATTAAATAAATCAATAACCATCTCTCCAATTCACAATCACAATTTCAATCAATTTCTTAAGCTCAAATAACTAAACTTGGACAGAGATAACAAATCACAAGCTCAAGTTAAACATTCAATTTCCAAGCATAATCACAATCAAAACAAGTTCAATGAATAGATCAAAAGTTTTCTAATTCCTTGAATTGAAACTAACACTAGCTTACATGAGCCAATCTAGAGAATTCAAAACAAAATCTAGATTACAAATTAATTAGCTAGCTACAATTAGATAGCTACTTAAAATTCAGATTGCACACTAAGTTAGTAGCTGAATTTGGTTCAAAATTGCAGAAATCTAAAGAGAATCAAAGTTGCAAACAAGGAATAAGAAATGGAATTGCAGGAAAGTAAATCAGATCATAGATCTGAGCAATGTGATGAACAATTTAAAGACAAAGATAATAAAAACTAAACCCTAAACATTCCACATCCAAATCCGAATCAAAACTTCTTCAATCTGCCAAGAAACAGAGCACCTCTGAGAAACACCCTTCGGGTGACCACCAACAAAAAACAAGCTTCCAGCTAATGCATCTTCTCGTTCACTGCCTCTGGAAACCGCCCTTCGGGCTCACGAATCGGCTGCACACACATCGCACGAAGAACAGGAGCTCAACTCTGGAAATTTGCTTCATCTGGCCAATTGATCAGATCGGTGCGAATTCAGCAAATGGTATGAAGATGGAATGAAATCCGAAGCTTCTGAGAAACACCCTTAGAGCTCCGGTGGCTGATGAAATCGCAGAGCATGGGAAACACCCTCTGCCTGGATCGCGGGAAGGGGAACAGAATCTCGAGCTCACGGACTGGGAAACACCCTCGACCGCTTCCTGACCTCGGACGATGAACACCAGAAGCTAGGAGATCGCCGGCGACGAAGAAGATTAGCTCGCAGATCTGGAATGTGGGAATGGAGACTGCGGCGTCGCGGCGGAGAAGAAGCAGCTACAGTGGAGAAATCACGAACGCCGAGTCCAAGGTGTTCACTGTAGCTTCTCAATGTTTTAAACCTCCCTCAGATTTGATCCGACGGCCAAGAATGCATTGATCTCGATTAACGGTGGAGACATCTTCAGATCGAACTAAAAACCTCTGGATCTTCATCAATAGTCCAGATCTACCCCTCCTTAGGTTGGATAAACTAGATGCTCAACGGATGGCTCAGATCTGATCAATCTTGGATGAACGGCCTATAATGCTCCGAGGCTTGATCGACTTGATTAACCCTTGATTTGAGCCCAAATACAGCCTGATCTGATCGGGTCCATGACCCTTTTGATGCCTACAAAATAATAAACAAATATTAGCATCAAATACCATGAAAATTAGCTAATTTGCAATTAGGTTCAAAATCAAATGTAATATTGAGATACGATGCTAATGTTAGATTAAACTATGAATAAATCAATAAAAACATGCATTATGATTCAAAATAGTATAGCCAAAATCATGGTTATCAAATCCCCCACACTTAATCTTAGACGTCCCGTACAAGTCAATAAAAATTAAAAATCCTACTTAAATGGCACCCCCTAAACAAATTCCTAAACATGATTAGAGAATAAAGAAAGTAAACCATCTAAGATTATCACATTCCAAAATCTCAAGCATTCTTGGACTTAAAACTTTACTCTTGGTTAACAATATAATAATTTCCATCTATCATGAATAAATTGAAATTGGTTTCACACTAAAAACCTCACAAGATAGAATTTTTGTGGCCCTCATCCTATCTCACATGTAGTCACAAAAGTGGAGGGCACTCATGCTACTTGTGCTTCTTGAACTATCATATGCATGCTTATCTTCTACTCTCTACCATGATCGAGGAAATAAATCACAATATGAAGGTTGATCATGAAGAAATAGGAAATATGAATTAAGTGCACATCAAAACATTAGTTTCAAGAAAAGATAAGAAAAGAAAGAATTATCAACAAAGAAAAGATAAGAAAGAAAGATTAAGCTTTAGTGGAAGATATGGATACAAAGAATGCTATATAAATGAATACTTCACCATACTTCCCTCTCTTAACTTCTTCCTTACAATTCTTCCAATTGCTTCACCATTGATCAACAATTTCAGTCTCTCATTCCTTTAATTTCAATGAATGCATCTCTACTAATTAATTCTTGAAAACCATTTCATTCATTCCCAAATCCAACAATCTTCATTTACTTAGTTGCTGTTCTTAACCTTTCAAAATTCCGGCACAAACTGCATAGTAAAACTTGACCTTTATTACATTTATCTTCTTCCTGTTTAACTGCAAAAAAAATTCACTGCGCATCTCTTTTTTAATTGTTTCTTTCAAGTTCTACTAATGAACCTACTAATCCTTGAAGAATTTTGACCATCTGTTTCACCTTGCATCACTAACCCATTTGCAAAATAATTCTGAATTTCAGTTCTGTAATTCAACTTCAGCACTTTGATTCTTCAAAATTCTGTCAAATAAGTTTGCAACAGCGTGGAGAAAATGCAACAGCATTTGTTCCAAACAATGCAAAAACATCACTGCTTTTCCCTCTAGATTAAAACACACCCTTGATACAAAATTCTGCCCTTGATACAAAATTCTGCATTCTGGAATTGACTTCAACATTTCAACATTTCTGCCCTTGAATCATACCTTACCTCCCCCACACTTAAAACTTTGTTCGTCTCGAACAAAGAAACTCAACAAGTTCTCAACAGATTAACACATTAACTATAAGAACAGATATGCATTTTCTGTAATGTTCTTTTCCCTTTAGTCTCAATTACCTGCAGCATTCTGCAACCTCAAAGAATCAGCATAATGTATCAAGATTAAGAATTCTAAGTCATTCTCGCTTGAGTGCTGAATAGTTGAACTTATCCATGTCCCTCATTTAGCATCCAATCAATAAAAACTTGAATTCAATCACCTTTTAATTCAGAATATAAGTCACAAGATTAGCACAACAGATGTTCAGTGAAGATATTAAGTTTGTAAGGTCTTGCTGTTTTAAATCTCCAGTGCTGACATAATTTTCATTTCTGACCATATAATGTTCCAAATTGAAGTATTCTATCAATTGAAGGGGGCATACCACTTGAATTTAAAATGATAATCCATAATTATCAGTTTCCAGTGGTTGCACATGCTCCTTTTCACCAGCAGTTACCTTGTTTTCAATTATGCATCTCTGTCAGCTACACACTGCCACAACCAGATTTCCAAAGCTCTATACAAGATCTCCATAGTATCAATTTCAGGAATTCTAAGTTGTTTTAACTTGCTCTCCATTGAATTTTCTTTCATTTTAAAAACCATCCAAACATTACAGCTTTTCTACTCTCACAACAAATGTATCAATCCTCGGCATAAGACACACAATCTGTTGATACTGTGTATTAAGTTTTCTTCCTCTCTTGATTAAGATACTACTCTTGGTCTTCTTCGAGTATCAATGCAGACTAAATGGTACTCTCTTCTAACTCTTCATGAATAAAATGATACTCTCCCAATTTCAGTTTGAATCTTTGTCTTAATCTAATTTTCAGCAACTCTAACAGCTAACTGTTCTTACCTTTCATCAACTTCAGATTTTCAGAAACCTCTTGATATAACCTAAAAATTGAATTCTCTTGAAGCGTTTGATCTCAATCCAATCTAACTTGCCTTCAATTCTTCTTAGATTCTGAACAGAGCTAAAAGAGAATTGGTTTAGATTCTGCACAGTTTCAGCAGCTTGAAATTTTCAGCCAAACCTCAATCTCCATTTCCAAATTTTTGCAATGGCTACACCAAGGCAATATTTAGAATCAATTATGTATATGAAAACATTTAAATCAGCATTCCAAACAATAGCATTTTAAAATAATTGCCCCAACAACCACTTCCATATTCAACCTTGCTCTGATTCTGAAAATTCAGAATTCAATTCCTACAAATTTTCATTCAAACAACTGCAATCAGTTTCAAATTCAGCCTTGCCATTGTTCCACATTAGCATTTCTGCATTCCAAAATTTATTCACAGCAACACCCAAATAGAAAATGCAATCAGAAAAAGCTCCACAACTCCCTCTAAGTTGCTTAATTCAGCAAAGCTCCAGCTCCAACAGAATTTCTGCTTTTCTGTTTCTCCTTTCTTTCCTCTATTTTTGTTCCTTCAACTTTTATTTTTATTCTTTTTCAGAGGAAGCCAATTTCATCACTTAATTCTTGAACCAACTAACCAGATTCAGCAATCAAATTCCCTGTATCCCTGTGAAATTCCAGCTCCATAAGCACTATTCAGTATCAGTAACTGAAACTCTTTCTCTGTAAAAACTGCAACCTTCACTGATTTCCATTACAACAGTTTGATATTTCCTAAATTTTATCTAATTCAGCTTATGAATTGAATCTCGAATGTTGATTCACACAAGTCACTACAGCTCATTGTTTCTGCATTTCCTCACTGTTTTAAACATGCTTTTGCAGATTTGAGATCTCTAAACAGCAGCTTTACATTTCTAGATTTCTGCATTTAAATGGTTCAGTTTCCATTATGATTCCTTGGACTTCGGATCAAGCTTCCTGATAGAAAACAAAATTTCAAGTGGATGCAACACATTTAAGTTCATCACCATTAAAAGTATCAATTGGTCATTATTATATTCATTTTTCCTTTTGAATGCTCATGACTCCCTCTGAGTTGCTTCTTGAATTGAATGACAATCACTAATTAAAATTCAAATCCTGCTCCTTGATCAGGTTTTCAGAAACAGATCTATATTTCAGCATTTAACAGTTTCCAGCTTGAGCTTTGCAACTGCATTTCTGTTTTGTAGAGACTCCAGCTCTCACATTCAATCAATAATATCTTGATCCATTTCGTTTCAATCATCAAAGAATAGTTTTGTACAGACTTCAGTGATTTGGGCATTTTTCAACTTCTGAATTCTCCCTTCTTAAACTCTGAATGTTGTTTAAGTACACTGCCTCACTACTTCAGTTCCAGAAACTTTTTACTCTCAACTCATTTCTGCACATACTGATTCCAACTCATTTCAGTCTTTTCTAAGCAAACACAGATTTAACTCAATAGTTGTCAAAATGTTTCAAATTCAAAACAGCACAAAGATTGTTCTCAAGGGATCACCATGGTACTAATTTCCGTAATTCAAAGCTAATTAAGCTTGCTCTATACATGATTAAGCTCAAGGAATGATTCTATTTGGCATTGCAATATTAAAAGCTTGAATTTAAAACCTTGCTATTCAAAATCAGAATATCAGTTGGCACAAGAAATTCTTCCAAAAATAACCCTTTAACACTTGCTCTCCCAAATCTTGAACCATTCCAATTTACTTCATACATCCCATTACTCCAAAAACTCTTTCCCCCACACTTCAACTTAATCCACCTTAGCCAAAATATCCATCATATAGCATGCAATGTATCCACATCCAAAAGATTTACAAATGAAAAGACATCAATTGTTATGATGATTATCAAGAAAAATTAGCAAGATTTGTGTGGAAGAAAGAAACAAATAGAATTACCTTCATAAACATGATTTAATCCATTAGATTATGGTTTTGAAAGAATCAAAGCAAGTTCTAGAGTGCAATAATACAAGTGCATCACTCAATTAAGGCTCATCCTTACTAGGCATGAAAAAGTATCATTCCAATTTATCAATCAAGTGTCCATCATTAAATAGAAATCTTGAGAAAATTTAAAGTCCATTATTGACATTAAACTCCAAAAATAGATTCTTAAATCTAGCTCACATTCCCTACTTCTAACAAGTTATAGAAAACTTGCTAGGGGGTGCCATTTTCTTATTCACACTCAAAAAAATAAAATGCAAAAAGAAAACTACCAATTGCAATCATAACTAAATGCAATAAGAAAATCAACATTTGTATTCAAAGAATTTATTATAGAAAAAACTAAACATGAAGCATGAATTAAAATGCAAAAGAAACTTAAGTTGAAACAAACTCCCCTTGTTCCCGGCGGTTGAAGAAGGTTTAATAAAAGAATCCACGCCGGTAGCGAAGTATCCTTGGTTGCTATCAACTTCTTTTTATTTACAATTTTTCCATCGAAAGCTTTTTCTGGAGGACGGAGGCGGTTCAGTTCAAGCATCCACTCCGGAAGCTTATGTTCTCCTACAACGTCAGTCAACAAAAGAAAAACCCTCCCATACACATGTGGGGTAAAAAGAAAATAGGAGAATATTAGTGTGGGTATAAAATTTATCAAGAATTGAATCACAACTAATGAAATCAACAATTGGTACCTCAATTAAATTTTCTGATAAATCACAAGAAAGACTCACCTTGTTAAGTTGATAGGTACCTGGAGTGGTGATTGTTACCTCCTTTTCATCAATAAATGGCTCATGCTCTGGTTCTGGTGAATGTTCATCCTCATGTAGTGATTCTTGGGTGCTTGGCTCCATAGCACAAGTCCCTACACTTATATCTTCAATTCTTGGTGGTTCTTGAGGTAATGTTTCCAGTAAGCATTCCCCTACACTTAAATCATCTCCAACATCAATACCTGCATCATTCACAACATCTAGAGCAACATCATTAGTAGAATCAAAAATACGTTCATCTACATCATCACAACAATAAAAAGTACTTAAAGAATCAAATGAAGAAGTAGATGCAGTGTCAGGCCTGACAAGATCTCCATAATCCATCTCTTCATTGGCGTTTTGTGTTTGCAACTGATTGATGGATGATGCAATTTGATCTATTTGTAATTGTATGTTATGAATCCTTGAAAATTGTTGCTATTGATGCTCTCTCATTTGTTGCATAATCTCCTTGAGTTTCCATGTTGACTCATCCATCTGAGGTTCATTTTGTTGAAAAGAATTTTGCAAAGAATTTGTTGAAACTTCTTGAAATCCATATGAACTTTGGTAAGCTGGATATGGCTCAATAAATGGCCCTTGTGCACTTTCATACCTGAAACATGAATTATCCACCCAATTAGCATTAAAACCATTTGAAAATGAATCATACCTATTTTGTTGATCCATGTTTGGGTAATATTGATACTCGGGCTGAAAACACTGATAACTCTCCATTCCACCTCCAAAATTCTGAAAATATGGATCCATGCTAAAGAAATCTCCTGTTCTTCACTACAACACTAGAAATTAAGATTAGAAGATTCAAAAGCATAAAATTTCAATCTCATGAAATCATGAACAGTAAAAGCAATTAATAATTCAAGAACAACCCAACATGGAAATACAAAAAGAAAATAAGCAATCAAATCAATCAACATGCTAACAAATAAAATCAATCAATGATCAATCTAAAATCAACACACACTACTAGTTAGTCTCCCCGGCAACGGCGCTAAAATTTGGTGTCGGCCTTTTTGCATGTCACGTGGCACCCCAAATTGATAAAGATTAGAAATTCACATTAACTAAAATAACACGTGTAGTAAGGAGTCCCAAGTCATATTTTTCCAAGGTTAACTAGTGAGTGTGTAAATCCTAGAATTGATGCCAATTAAATTCTTACATCAATAAGGTCAATTAAGTACATCATTTGACTTACAATTCAATTTGTCTTCATCTAATGCCTTCAAGAACAGAACTAAAGATAATTCATCCTCATCTAAACATGATTAAACTTCTTTCAATTCAAGTTGTTAACAATTAAGCATCATTGAATTAAATAAATCAATAACCATCTCTCTAATTCACAATCACAATTTCAATCAATTTCTTAAGCTCAAATAACTAAACTTGGACAGAGATAACAAATCACAAGCTCAAGTTAAACATTCAATTTCCAAGCATAATCACAATCAAAACAAGTTCAATGAATAGATCAAAAGTTTTCTAATTCCTTGAATTGAAACTAACACTAGCTTACATGAGCCAATCTAGAGAATTCAAAACAAAATCTAGATTACAAATTAATTAGCTAGCTACAATTAGATAGCTACTTAAAATTCAGATTGCACACTAAGTTAGTAGCTGAATTTGGTTCAAAATTGCAGAAATCTAAAGAGAATCAAAGTTGCAAACAAGGAATAAGAAATGGAATTGCAGGAAAGTAAATCAGATCATAGATCTGAGCAATGTGATGAACAATTTAAAGACAAAGATAATAAAAACTAAACCCTAAGCATTCCACATCCAAATCCGAATCAAAACTTCTTCAATCTGCCAAGAAACAGAGCACCTCTGAGAAACACCCTTCGGGTGACCACCAACGAAAAACAAGCTTCCAGCTAATGCATCTTCTCGTTCACTGCCTCTGGAAACCGCCCTTCGGGCTCACGAATCGGCTGCACACACATCGCACGAAGAACAGGAGCTCAACTCTGGAAATTTGCTTCATCTGGCCAATTGATCAGATCGGTGCGAATTCAGCAAATGGTATGAAGATGGAATGAAATCCGAAGCTTCTGAGAAACACCCTTCGAGCTCCGGTGGCTGATGAAATCGCAGAGCATGGGAAACACCCTCTGCCTGGATCGCGGGAAGGGGAACAGAACCTCGAGCTCACGGACTGGGAAACACCCTCAACCGCTTCCTGACCTCGGACGATGAACACCAGAAGCTAGGAGATCGCCGGCGACGAAGAAGATCAGCTCGCGGATCTGGAATGTGGGAATGGAGACTGCGGCGTCGCGACGGAGAAGAAGCAGCTACAGTGGAGAAATCACGAACGCCGAGTCCAAGGTGTTCACTGTAGCTTCTCAATGTTTTAAACCTCCCTCAGATTTGATCCGACGGCCAAGAATGCTCTGATCTCGATTAACGGTGGAGACATCTTCAGATCGAACTAAAAACCTCTGGATCTTCATCAATAGTCCAGATATACCCCTCCTTAGGTTGGATAAACCAGATGCTCAACGGATGGCTCAGATCTGATCAATCTTGGATGAACGGCCTATAATGCTCCGAGGCTTGATCGACTTGATTAGCCCTTGATTTGAGCCCAAATATAGCCTGATCTGATCGGGTCCATGACCCTTTTGATGCCTACAAAATAATAAACAAATATTAACATCAAATACCATGAAAATTAGCTAATTTACAATTATGTCCAAAATCAAATGCAATATTGAGATACGATGCTAATGTGAGATTAAACTATGAATAAACCAATAAAAACATGCATTATGATTCAAAATAGTATAGCCAAAATCATGGTTATCAAGGGGTCCGCGCCCGGAAGGGAACCGGGCGCCCGGAGGCAAGTTTTATCCAAGCCGAGTCGTCGCCACGTGGAGTTTGCTGATTAGACTTGCCATATCGCACCAGGGCGCCTGGAAGGGATCCAGGCACCCAGAGCAGCATATAAAAGAAGCCCCAGGGGTGGAGCTTCAATATCAACTGAGAATCTACTGCTTGCTCTGCTGCTCTACGCTCCTGTGACGCCGCGAGGCTATTCCGACAAAGCGCTTTCTTAAGTCTAATTTTTCTTCTCTTGTCAGTATTTTATTTCCATCAATTCTTGTACTTAATTATTTTGTAATCATCATTCGAATTGATAGTGATTGCCCAACGAAAGTACTCACAGAGTACGGGCCTTCGAGTAGGAGTCGTCATAGGCTCCGAACGAAGTAAAATTACTGTGTCTGTTCTTTTAAATTCCGTTGCGCTTAACTCTTTTCAACGTTGTTTTCGAATCGATATTCACCCCCCCCCTCTATCGACACTTCACGATCCAACAAAAAATAGTGGAAGACCTGGGGAGTAAGGGGGATGCCGTGCAAACGAAATAAAACGATGACACCGCACAATAGTCGAAAGGAGTTCGGCACAAGTTGAGGAAGGGAAATGCGAAAATATTTACAAACTGCAGGAATAAAGGGATGAAGGGGAAACCGTAGACCGGTGATAAATTGATCCCGGAAGAAATAGATGCATCCGATCGGCGGAGAATTGGGCTGATCGGAGGGAGAATGTAGAACGATCTGATAATCAGAAGGGATTTCGAATACATCTCTCAAGCTCTCAACGTTGCCTCCATCGAACCTAGACTCTATTGATGTGTACCAGAGTCGAGGGATAGAAGCATACGACTGTGAAGAACTTGTCATTGCAAAAGCAAAAACGAAAAGGAGGCGGAGGGAAAGAAATGCGATCAAAGAGGGAAAAAGCTACTGGAGTATCACCGAAATACAAGAAGGCAGGCCGAAAAGCTTCGAAACGGATACGATTGGGAGAAAGCTTACTGGAAAGAGGTCGCTATCGCTGGAGAGAAGTGCATAGGATCGCCGGAGAAGGTCACACAAGAGAAGAGGAAGGTTGCTGCCGGAGAACTTGAACTCGAAGACGAAGTATGTGAAGGAGGCGACGTAGCGAACTTATAAGCCTCGGGCTCGGCCGACCGGAGCCATCCGATCTAGGTCGCGGAGACCCAGGCCAAGATCTCACTGTCGAATTTGAACCGTCAAACATCACATCACTTATGTCACGTCAAGCGTGCGACGACATCGGGCGTAACACGTGGCGTCTCGCCATAGGTCAACAATTGATGAAGGCGTGGGAACATACTCAGCCTTAATGAGCGGGGATTTACATGATTTCCAAGAAATCTGAGTGACGTTAGCCTAGCTCGTGCTCGCCCGAGACAACCCAAGGTGAATTTTTATAAGTGCAAACCTTCGTTGCGCCAATCGGATCGAGGAAGCATGCCTATGCCTAAACGACAAGCATCAGCAGGCCAATCGGCGAGGGCTGGTCTTTTCCCAATTGAAAACCACACGGTGTCGAAGGCCGATCAGGAGGAAACCTACTCGGACAATTGTCCAGTCAGTCGGACTACAACCTCCTTCGACTAGACTTGAGGGGAGGTTTGTGATGCGGTGATGAGGAAGGGCCCCACCTCGCTGCCACGGTGGAGGTCAAAGTCAAGACGGTCAACGAGTGGAAGGCATCGGCCGATCAGGCGAATCATGCTCCGATCGGAGAGAGGGCTCTGACCCGTCGTCGACTTCGATACGGAGAGCATTCAAACATCCGACGCTCAAGGGAGACGGCGCGCAGAAGCCAAGCTGAGCGGCTACCCCACTCGGCAAGATAGCAGGCATAACATCAAGAGTTCAACTTCGGCCAAGCAACTACCTAGCTCGGGCGAACAGCAAAGTATGACACCGACAGAGTTCGACTTCGATCGAGCGGCTATCCTGCTCGACCCAGCAACAGAGCATGCGGACAATGGACTTCCGGCCGTGTGGTTATCCCGATCGGCCCGACAGTGGACATCGCGTGGACAATGGAATTTCGACCAAGCGGCTATTACGCTCGGCCAAGAAACAGACGCAGCAAGCTATCTTTCAACTTCCTTTTGGGAGCTAGTGTCGCTGACAGGCGGCATGGTCAGACAGAGGATCGTACGGCGGAAGCTTCCACTATCACTTCAAAGATATGCTCGACTTGTTAGGGTACTGTGTCAGTAACACTTTACTGACAAGTCTTTTCATGAAAAGCTTCGAGATGCGTGCTCGCTTGGGGAAGCATGCACACGCGCTACCGAAACTCTATATAAAGGAGGGGTCCATGCTTCAGCGGAGGTATGTAATATTTACTGTTGTGTTACAGTCTTCTTGTTGCTTCGCTCTTTGCTTCTTCTTCTTCTTCTTCGGAGACTGACTTGAGCGCCGGAGGGATATCGCCGGGGACCCCTTCCCTAGCTCAGCACTAACGCCACTTATGTTGCAGGTCAGAGCATAGTCCACAGGAGGTCAGCAAGAGCGCCACATCCCCGACATCCATCTCATTGACTTTTGGATATGAACACCCAGCAATATAAAGAGACACAAAAAGTTGACGGCAGTTTAAGATCAAGACTAAAACTTTGAATCAATTCGAAGGGCTTTAGAAATCAATGGTGTTTCTGATTGGGATTTGGAATAAAGCAAATAACATGGAAGTCATGGCGAGTTACATCAAGGACACTAAGTTATGGCTTGATTTGTTGAGCTCCGTTGCATCGGAGAATATGGTCACGAGGGATAGAAAATGAGTTCTTTTGGAGAATAGGATTGACTTCATCGATTCTTCGTTAGAGGGTGACTCCAGTCATAGGAGTATTGATGTGCCCTTGGTGGCGAAGTAAGTTTTTTATTTCGGATCAAAGATGTGAACTTTGTGTACTTCGGGTGGTTCTCTCTTTTTACTGGTAGTTGTTTGATGAAATGTCAAGGCACAACTGAATATAGAGACAGAGGCGGATACCGCATGGTTGTTTGTGAAGCTTAGCATGGATGAGACTCCTTATTTGAGGAAGATCAACCTCAAGGTTGACAAGGAGTATAGGAGATCAGGGAGGCTTTGAATAGTATGTTCAAATGATTTTTTTTAGGTAAGCAAATATAACTTAATTGCTATTATCATAACAAACTGATATATATTTTTATTTCTCAATAATTATTATGGTAAACTATTGATTCTCACATCTCTCAAAGGAGAAATATTAAGAAAAAAATATTGTAATGAATGTAAATATGTCATCACAGATAGGGATAGTGATTTGATGTTGACGAGAGATGTTCGTTTGGAGTGAGTGGCATGCACTAACTTCTGTGTATTTGAGGAACTATTCCTTTTTCTCGTGAAGTAATAGAATCTCTTTAATTGTTATTTATAGAATATTCATCTCTTCTTACAAAAGACTAAAGATAATGAAAGGATACAAAGTAAGAGGCTTGAAATCAAGATATATAGCAAGAAGTCAACTAGTCGTACAAGGAGATACAAATGGAACTCGAACGTTTCCTCCATGAAACTAGTTGTTTTGTCCAAGTTCATAGATGTTGAATAGAGAAAGGAAATATTGGAAGTGGATTTTAGATCACCTTATTGTTCCTATTCAAACAAGAAGCTAAAAACATGAAAAGGAAAATTGTAAGACAAGAAGCTAAATGTTGTTCAAGCGTGAGTTTAGCCGATAATATCATGCATATTGTATATTAGATGTGCCAATCTTTTATGATATAATAAAACTATGTTATATGTTTTTTGCAACTTGTCAAATTTGAAATGTGTCGTTGAAGATTTGCTTCTTCCTATTGTGATGTGAAAGAGAAGAAAACTATCAACTTGATATCTATTATAATTTGTTTATTGTAAATTGATATTTGGTATATGATACGAAAAGTAATTAGGGATTTCCATGTGTACTGAGGTAGTTAGCAAGAAGGTCAACAATCTTGCTAAGGTGAAAGTCCAAGTTAAGAGGATTGCTCTAATCATCTCTACGTAGCTCATATCCACCGACTCGACAACTCTCGACTCGATAGTCTAGTCAGGTTGAGGGCACTCCATTCGACTCAGCGCCCTCTACTCCACAGAATCTATCCTGCTCAGCGCCCCGATCTGACAATCCAGTCAGATAAGCTCCAGTTCAATTAGTAGTCGGCTCAATTTTCTGATTCCTCCAGTCAGTCTGCCTGAGTCTAGGGGCTTAACTCCTCTAACTCACTACTTCACTCAATCAGCACAACTCTTCGACTCATTTCTCTTTTACTTAGTTGGGTAAACCCTTTGGCCTAATGGACCTCTATCTGGTGGGCTGACATCATAAACGCTACAACACCCAGATTGTTAGATCACATGAAGCGATATAATTATACAAGATACAGAGTATGAGTAATATTATACAATGAAGTTATAGCGATAGGATGTTTTCTTTACCATAACACGACATCCAATTAATGAAAAGAGAATATCATCTCAGTGGTGTTATAAAAAGAGCTCATATCTACGGGCAAATGTATGCTCACTTATGGGTACACACATACATACGCTTAGAGAAATACACTCTCCTTCCTATTGTTCTGCTCCATTCCTATCGTCAGAACTTAACTTGAGCGTTAGAGTGGTTGGGTCGGGCACCTCCAACCTCCATTCTAACCCTCCTCTTCTTCCTTTCTTTCTCTCTTAGGTTCAACGTACACCTTCAAAGGTTCCTCCGTCTTCTTGGTGATCAATGACTTATTCAAACTTAGAGTTAGCTCACTGATAGCTCATTTATTGGTGATCTTAGGCAGGAACAGTATGTTATAAAATGATCTTGTTCTCTTTTTTTTTAGAAATATTTAATCTTAATCTATGTTTGTCTTTGTTTAAAGTCAAATAGAGATCTCGAGATCCATTAGTCACTTTTGGACGAAATTGGTTAATGGACCTTTGCCATTTAAAAAGTCAAAACTTTGATATCTTCAAAAAAAAAAAATAAATAGAAGTCCAAGTAGTTCATTTGTGATGTTGGTCAGTGAGTATGATCATGGTGACCCTTATAATACACTTTTGACATTATTTATCATGCTTGAATCTAGTTTTAAAAAATCACTGTTCTCAATATATTGTATTGCATTGATGTTTAAGAGCATGAATATATTCAAAAGAATTAGATGAATACATAGATTTTCGTTTGAAATCATCTTAAGTTTTCTATGTCCATCAATCACTTTTGGACAAAACTGACTGATGGACCAGTTCATATTGCACTCATTCTAGCTCCTCTGGGTTTATGAAGTGACAAGGAGTTCAAATGTAGTCCCCTTACTAGTTACATGGTGGAACTCAAAAAATAATAACAAAGAAGATGAAAAAAAGATAAAAAAATATTTCGGACCTCTAAAAAACCTTAAACAATATTTTTAGGCCTGAAATTGGGTGGTTACGGGTTCCACCCCATAACTAATAGTAGATCTCCGAATGAGTTTTAATTTGATTGCTTGTACGCTCCTTGTTTCATTTGGAGTCAAAAGTTATGACCTCTGCGAGTTATGATTTCTAGAGCACCACTTTTGGGATGAAACTGACTTATGGACCTACGACATTCAAAAACGTATCAGTTAGTTACTATTTCTATTTATTGTCATAGAAGCACTTGGAGTTGACTACTACAGTATCTTAATCGATTGTCGATGACTTTGTTTACGTTATTATTGGTCTGTAGAAGACTGTGTTGCTGGTCTTCAGAAGATCAGCAATAATGTGTTGTTGATCTTCTAAAGACCAACAACATAATCTTTTGAAAACTAGTAAAGATATATACAAAGTCACTGATAATCAATTGAGATACAATTGTAGCAGTTACAATATTGTAGTTGCAACACAGTTGTAACATCTATGGTTCCGTAGTTACCGCAACATGAAAAAAATTTAAGATAAATTATTCGAAGACTCCCTAAAAAAATTAGCGATATTTTTTTAACCTAAAACTTGACGGTTATGGGTTCCACCCCATAACATGATAACAAGTTATAGATATCTGAACAGGTTTCAATTTGATATATTGTGTATCTTATGGTTCAACCTGAGTTAAAAGTTATGGGCTCTCAAATTTAAGGTTTAACATTCACGTTGTAGCAACTACGACTTTATAGCTGCTACAACTTTTCCCAAGGGCTATAAAAAGACCCCTGTACCTAGAAAATGGGGCAACAACTTTTGTATTCATTTGCTAGTTACTTTCTGAACTTCCAACGAGTGTAAGAGGCTTCTCTGCCTTCAAAAAAGGAGATCTTTTGTGCGTTTACTTACCTTGGATTAATAATCTCCCCGGTTATAACCAAGAAACTCTTTTTGTCTCTTTTTTTTGTTGTTGTCCATTTATTCTATTTTTGTACACTACTAATCTGAGTTAAAAGTTTGAGGAAAGTTTTTCTTAACAGACAGTTCACCTCCCCTCCCTCCGGCCTAACTAAGCCAACAAGTGGTATCAGAGCGAGGTTCTCTTCAGCCTTCAGGAGGACTAATCGTCGAATGAAGCATACGAGATGACATGATTAAGCATCTATCCACCGAAGTTTGAGGAAGATTTTGCCAACTGGAAGAAGAAGATGGAGGTATTTTTCAAAATTGATTTTGATTTACTTTTAATAATGAAATTTGGTTTTGTAGCACTCGAAAGCAAAGAAAAATACCACTGGACCAAAAAGGAGCATGTCAATTTCGTGGCAAATGGAAAAGCAGAGTTCCATCTGCTAAGCGTTTTACTGTCACAAGAAGTCAACCGGATCAGAGCCTATAAGTCTGCAAAAGAGCTCTGGGAGAAATTCTTGGAACTACATGAAGGAACCTTGGAGGCGAAACTCACGAGACGGGATCTGCTCAAAAACCAAATCAACAACATCAAATTGGAAGAAGGTGAAACCGCTGCACACCTTCACTCAAGGATTAAGGAGCTCATCACTGGACTCATGAATCTCGGAGAAAAGGTAAGTAACCAAGATTCGCTAAGGTACGCACTTAACACATTCCCTAGAAATACTGAATGGGTATCATTAGTAGATGCTTATTATATATCTAAGGATTTAGATTCAACTACTTTAGAAGAATTATTTCTAACTTTTGAAGTCCATGAAATGAGATGTGCAGGTTCGAAGAAGGAGCATAACATTTCGTTAAAGACAAAGGCGGACAAACAAAATTCAGAATCTTCTCTCGATGATAGTGAAACAACATTGATGGTACGTAAATTTAAAAAGTTGTTTAAAACTAAAAGATTTAATCAAGTGCAGGGTAGAAAAAGAAGGATAAGATGATACCACTGCAATGAAGAAGGGCATGTGAAAGATAACTTCCCTAAATTGAAAGACAAGGACAAGAGCAAGAACAAGTAGTCGACCCAAGCGAACAAGTACAAGAATATGAAGGCGACGTGGGACGAAATGTCGTTTGAATTGAAATAATTGAAGCCATCACTGGACTTGCGCTAGTGGCAAGTCACCAAGAAGAAGGAGACGAAGCAAACTCGTCCGAAATGAGTATCGAAAGCATCGATGAAGGGGGAGCGACATCAAAGAAAGCAGTACATCAGGGGGATCTTCGGATCACGAGATCAACAAGGTAAGTCAGGTACGGTCTCTTCCTCTTGTCAAGTTATTTCAGTTTATAAAACTATTAACAAAAAAATACTGATAATTAGAAAAAGAAATTAAAGAATTAAAATCAACGATCTTGCTAAATCTTGTCGATTGGAAGAATTTGATAAAATAAAAAAAAAAAATGAAAGCTTGAAAAATGAAATAGAAAATTTGAAAAATCGTGCATGCTTAAATATTCAATATATTAGAAAATATAGTGGATTAAATTGATATCTTATATCATAAGGGCCAAATTAGGAAATTTACACAAAAATACATACCTAAGAAACTTTTAATTAACCCAATAGGAAGGAACCTATATTAGGTTCCAAAATCATATTTAGATTAAATGTTTTAATAATGACTTTCAAAGTAAATTAAATATTACATCTTTTAAGAGGTTTTATCTAGAAAGTGATTGTTGTTCCAATATCTAAGAAGACCTAGTGTCTCGTCACAACCTGGAAGTTAATTATTGAAATAAGTATTTAATTGACTAACTGTTAAGTATTTAGAAGTTATAAAAATACTTTAATTTTATGTTAAAAAATTAATTAAATATTTTTTTAATTAATTATTATCTTTTTAAAATAGTTAGAAACTTTTTTTTTTTTTATCATTTTTACTCTTAGACTATTAAAAGTACCTCATTTTTAATATGATCTAAAGGGAGAGTAATAAGAGATTAAGTCTAGGGGGGAGAGTAGTACAACAAAAAAAATTGTACTTGTAAAAAAATTTTATTTGTAAAAATTTTCTACTTGTAAAATATTTTTGTAACTTTTTTTTATTTGCTTACCCTAACTTAACTTGGGTTTGATCACATCAAAAAGAGAGAGATTGTTAGTACCCCGTGGTAGTATTGATGTGATCATATAAGTCAGGTTAGGTTCTGTTAGTGTTTAACCCTTGTGTCTAAGTGTACAGGAGCTTAGGAACACAAGAAGTCGAGCGGAAGACGCAGGTAGCGAGAAGGATGGCACGGGAAGGGAGGCGACGGGCTTTATGCATCTGAGGGACGAGGTGCTGCGGAAGAGTACACCAGTGGACGAGAAGGGCATGCGCGACATTCCGAGGGACGAGAAGTCAAAGCGGAAGCCTGCTCGAGGAGAAGACTGGGAAATGAGTTCGGGTGAGCTCTATCCCGGATGGTCGCGATCACCCATGTGATCAGAGTAGCAAAAGAGCAAAAAGAAGGCTGGAAATACTGTTGGACCAGGTCCGGGGGCCCTGACCGAGCTGAACCAGCCTTGACCATGGCGCGAGCCCGGGGTACCCTGGATGCCCCAGGGGGTTCGGGCGCCCGGAGTCCGGATCTTCTGCTTCGGCTCCGATCGCTTGGATGATTTCGGTCATCAGGAATAGGGCTCACCCGAACATATTTTTTTAACCTTCTCGAACAATCTTCTCAATGGCTTCTCGTTCCTCGGAAATGTCGCGCGCTTCCTTCTCGTCTGCCAACGTACTCTTCTGCAGTGCCTCATCCCTTAGACGCACCGAGTCCATCAACTCTCTCCCGTATCGTCCTTCTCGCTAACTGTGTATTTTGTTGTACTTCTTGTGCTTTTAAGTGCCTGTACACTTAGACACAATGTATCAAAAGACAACATGACCTAACTCTGACTTGGTTGATTACATCAAAACTACCACGGGGTACTTATAATCTCTCCCTTTTTGATATGAGCAATTCAAGTTAAGTTAGGGTAAAAAAAACAAATAACAGTAAGGTAACAAGTATAAATTTTATAATTAAAATTTTTTTTATAGAAATAAAAAATATACCCCTCACCTAGACTTAACATATAATTCTCACCCTTTGATCACATTACAAATAGAGGTATATTGCGAACACAACTTGAAATAAATTAAAAACATAGTCTAAGGGATAAAACATGCAACGACTAGCATCTAGAAAGTCATGAAGTTTTAAATTTCGAAAAATCTGGATTTTTATAATTTATAAATAATTTTTGGAATAAATAATATAAAAAATATTTTTTAATCATGAAAAAATTCTGAAAATTTTTTGAAACGGTAAAACAGACATAGTCAAAGCAGAGATAAAATTTTCACTAAAAATTTTAAATTAATCTAAGTTGTAATAAATTCTTTTCTATGTAAAGGTATATTTTGACAAAAAATTCTTAAAAATAGTTTTGAAGTTTGAAAATTTTTTTAAGTGTATATTATAGCAAGTAGCCTTGCAGAAAATAAATTTTTTAAAAATAGCTTTTCAAGAATTTTTAATGTTAAAAGGTAGCATTTAGATAAATAATTCATAGAAAATTTATCAATGGTCAAAAAAAAAAAATTTAGAAAAATTTTCTGAGTTAGAGAGAATGATAAGTTTTCATAGAAAAAATAAAATTCTCAAAGATAATCCTGAAAAGTATTTTTAAAATGAAAAATATTATATTTGTTAGAAAATTCATAAAAAGTAATATAATGACTAGAAAATTTTAAAATTTTTCCTATAGACAAATGATGAAATTCTCTTTCTCTTAAAAATTGAAGAAGACATTAATTTCCAACAAAAATTATAGGAAACAATTTATTTAGATAATTCTAAGTTAAATAAAAAATTAAATCAATTTAAAAGTAACATATATAAAATTTAATTTAAGTACGATTTTGAAATCTAGTATAAGTTCTTACCAATTGGATTAATTAAAAATTTTCTAAGAACATATTTCCTTGATAATTTTATAATTTGACCCTAATTGTATCTAAAACGCCAATTTAGTCCATTATGATTTCAAACTTGTTGAACATGTTGTTGGAAATGCGTTGGTCGGCTAGAAGGGGGTTTGAATAGCCTGCACAAATAGAAACAAACTACCCTTCACGGACTTTTAAAGTAACACTTGCATAAATTAAATAAACAGAACTAGAAAAAGTAGAGGCACCAGAATTTTGACTTAGTTACAACCGGGGAGGTTATTAATCCAAGAAAGACGATCGTACTAAATTCTCTTTCAGGCGAAGAAGCCTCTTTTATAGCAGTGTAGACACAGAAAGAAGGAAGCTAATCAAAATAATAGAAGCGCACAAGTGTTGTTATAATTTTCTTGAATGAATTGAAAAGCTTCTGGACCAAGACTGTATTTATAGCCTTAGTCAGGGCACTTGGAAGGGTTCCAGGCACCTGGGAGGGGATAAAATTTTATCCCCTTCGCAAAGGATCGCGTTTAACAGCGATTCGATCAAGATTCAATTCCGGGCACCCGGAATGGCTCTGGGTGCCCGGACTGGTCCGGGCGTCCGGAATGGTTCCGGGCCCTCGGACCACTAAAGTCAACAAAGTTGACTTTTGGTCTGGGCCCTCTGCTCCGGTGCTGCTCGCCTCAATTCAGGTCTTCCGCTCCGGCTCCGCTCGCTTGGGTGATTTCAGCCAACCAAAATAAGATTCACCCGAACCCAATTTCGGCCTTCTCGAATAATCTTCCACTCTGGCTTCTCGTCCCTCGGAAACGCCGTGCGCCTCCTTCTCGTCCGCCCACGTACTCTTCCGCACCACCTCGTACCTCAGACGCACCGAGCCCGTCGGCTCACTCTCGTATCATCTTTCTCGCTAGCTGCGTCTTTTGCTCGGCTCCCTGTGCTCCTAAGCTCCTGAACACTTAGACACAAGGTTAAAAACACGACAGGACCTGGGCTATATTTATAGCATTGATCCGGACGCTTGAAAGGGTTCTCGGTGCCTGACCGTGGATAAAACTTTATCCACGTCGCAACGAATCACAACAATTGGTGACTCGATAAAGTTTTTGGTCCTGGCGCCTATACCAGGTATGGGCGCCTAGACCAGGTCTGAGAGCTTGGACCGGGCTGAACCAGCCTCGACCAGGGCGCAAGCCCAGGGCGCCCTGGCTGCCCCGGGGTCCGAGCGCCCGGACAAGGGCTGCCCCGTCATCCGGGCGCCGGACTAGGGCTACCCCGGCGTCCAGGTGCCTGGACTAGGGATGCCCCGGGGTCTAGGCGCCCAGACCTAGTCCGAGTGCTCGGAGTCCAGGTCTTCTGCTCCGGCTCTGCTCGCTTGGGTGATTTCGACAATTTAGAATAGGGTTCACTCGAACTCATTTTTCGGCCTTTTCGTGCAATCTTTCACTTCAGCTTCTCGTTCCTCGAAAATGCCACGCACTTCCTTCTCGTTCGTTAACGTACTCTTTCGCAGCGCCTTGTCCCTCAGATGCACCAGACCTGTCGACTCTCTCTCATACCGTCCTTCTCGCTAGCTGCGTCTTTTGCTCAACTTCCTGTGCTCCTAATTTCCTGCACACTTAAACCCAATACATCAAAAGATAACATGACCTAACTCTGACTTGGTTTATCACATCAAAACTATCACGAGGTACTTACATAGACTTTTGCTCAACATCTGACCTTGATTTCCGGGACGACGTCCAATCCTCGACCCGCCTAGACTTCCGTCTTGTGTACACGACCCCCAGGACTTCTACCCAATGTCCTCAATCTGCCAAGTATTCTACCTAGTCCAATCGACCAGGACTTCATGCCTTCTCCCTTGACCAGAACTTTGTGTCCAATCCTCTTGACCAGAACTTCATGGCCAATCTCTTGACCAAAACTCCGTGCCTAATCCCTTTACCAGGACTTCATGCCCAATCTCTTGACCAAAACTTCGTGCCTAATACCTTGACCAGAACTTCGTGCTCAATCCCTTGACCAAGATTTCGTTGCCTAGCCTCAACTAGGTCTTGCTTGTACACTCAGGTAAACTTATTATATCACAACACAGCTTAACTTTGAACCATTTATCATTATCAAAATCAGATTCGATTAGTTGGTATTTCCAGCACTAATAGTAGTAGCTACTACAACGTGAATGTTAAATGAGCTTCACGTTGTCATCTTTTCGATTGCGAACAATTTATTGGATCACACCCTTATCTACCTCCATATATTCATTTGGAATACAAACCATGCCGGAAGTGCATCATACAAAAATCGAGCCACATGGGCTACACTTCTGATTGAGCATACGCCAAGAGGAGATAACTCGATAACATCACATAAGACTTAAGTCGTTCACTTACTTTGTGAACATCCTAACGGAGAACATCCATAGAAAAATCATATGGGACTTTCATCGTGCACTTATTTTGCAAATATCTTCAACTAGGAACATCTTCGAAAATATGACACTAGGAATTTAGTCATGCATTTACTTTAGGAACATCTCCGGTTGGAAAATCTTTATAAAAATTATATAGGACTTTAGTCGTACACTCAATTTAGGAACATTTTAGATCGGAAATATTCCTAAAAAGATCATTATTGTATACTCATTTTGGAAATACCACTGGAAAGGTCACACAAGACTACAATCATGTACACTTTGAAAACATCCGATCGAGAATATCCATGTAATAAATTACACTACAGGAGCATCCCAATCAAGGATATCCTTAAAACACTTAAACATCCTTATAAGGAATATCCCTGATCCGGCGGTAAAAATCCGGAACCCCATAAGGAGTCAACGCTGAGGGGAGGTCAAAGGGTCCAGTGGCTCGCCGGAAAAGGGCGAGCCGACCGGACTCAGAAGAAAGGGAAATCTGATAGTAAAAGGCACCCTGGTAGGGACCAGGGGTCCGACGCTCAAATAAAGCAGTGCATAATGACCAAGCGGAATGATGTGCCGCCCGGACGGCACAAAGAATCAAGGCCGTCCGGACGACGTTCATCGCCCGCCCGGCGGGCCGGGCACCCCAGTCAGACGGTGGATAAAAGACGGGGACATCTTCTGACAGCCGTCAAGTCGTATGGCTGTGCCATACTTCTAGTCTGACAACGGGTGGTCCTGCCGTCCCATCAGAGAACATGCTCGGACTGTGGCAGCATGGTGTCAGGTAAGCTCTCTGACAAGTGCATACCGTGGTATGGGTTGCTGACACGTACGCACCTCGGTGGGCGTGCATCAGTTCCTTCTCCGTCCTATATAAAGAGGCTATTACTTCGCCAAAGGTACGCATAATACAAATTGGGCAGCCACTTTCTCCACCACTTACCTGACTTGAGTGTCGGAGGACCGTCGCCGGGACACCCCTCCCTCGGTTTTGTTGCGAGTTCGCCGGAGCACTCGAGGATCACAGAGAGCGCCACGTCCCCAGCTTCTCGACAGGATCAAATTGGCGCCTGTGGGAACGCTCCTGCATTGAACAAGAACAATGGGCGAGGCCGGCGACAACACTGCGGTGGCGCTTTCAAGAAGAACTCGGCCTGGTCGAGATGAGGCCAAACTCATGGAGCAAAACAAAAAGCATCGGCCGTGAGCAACAAGCAACATCTGCGTCGGTGGCCGAGCGGAACCTCCGACCACCGTCGCATTCCATCGGGCCTTATTTCGCACCCTGAAGTCATACCACCGAAGAGATAGAGGATCTTCCTCGGATGAAATGCCAAGGCGGGATGGCAGGAAGGGAAAGCTCCCGCGGACTCCTCCCGAGCGGATCAATCGCCAATTTTCGGAGGCTATCCCACGAGACCCTCTGCCCAAGCACTACGTGCCTCCAGCGATCGGCGAATACAATGGAACAACAGACCGGGATGATCATCCGGGTAAGTTCGATATCATGACCACGCTCCATCAATACACGATGGAGTAAAGTGTAGAGTCTTCCTTACCACCCTCTGGGATCGGCTCAGCGGTGGTTTCGGAGGTTGCCGGACGGATCCATCACGAGCTTCAAGGAATTCGAAAGGCCTTCCTCAACCACTTCGCCAGTAGTCGGCGTTATCAAAAGACAAGTGTCAGCATTCGCCATCAAGCAAGAGCCGAGAGAATCGCGTTATATTCAGCGATTCAACCAAGTGGCGATGGATATCCCCACGGCCACATCGGAGACGATGATGAATACCTTCACGCAAGGCCTTGTGGATGGGGACTTCTTCCGGTCGCTCATCCGAAAGCCGCCCGAGATTATGATCACATGCTACATCGGACCAACGAATATATAAATGTGGAAGAAGCAAGCCGCTTCGGAAAAACTCGGTAAGTGCGCACTGTTCATGCGGCGGAACAAAGACGCCGCTCAGACCACCCGGAGGACCGAGGGCGAAGCAATTCGATCCTCACGCGGATCGCACAAGAAGTGGCGCCACTCGCCCAAGCTAAAGAAGAGGTGGACCCTATGTTCGCACCTTCCACCAGACGGATACGCACAACACGAGGGATTGCGAAGCCTTCCCTTGTGTCGATCCTGTCGGGAAAGTCGACGGCGTTCGCCTCCATCGACAGAGCGTAGGACTCATGAAGTGGCCGGACCCGCAGGGGCGACATCGCCAGACACCCGATCGGCACCGATCTCCAGGCGGGAGAATCGCCGGGCGTCCAAAGAACAGTCACGACCGTCCGCTCGGGAGGAGGAAAATAGGAGCAATACTTCCGGGCGAGATCAGCGTTATTCTTGGTGGCCCGGAGGAGACTCCAAGGAGCCGAAAGGTGGGCGTCCTGCGAGATCCATGCGGTGCGACCAAGAGCGCAAGTGGACTGAAATCACTTTCGGACCGGGGACTTAGAAGGAGTAGAAGTGCCCACGACGACGCTTTGCTCATTAAAGCGGTAATAGCAAATTACACCATTCACCGCATATTTGTTGACACGGGAGCTCGGTCAACATCATATTCAGAAGGCGTTCGATCTGCCAAATTGATCGTAGAGCCTTGCCAAGACGACCCGCTCTCACGGGTTTCTGAACCTTAGTTGGGTCGGACAAACCACCTCGTGGGAGAAGAGCCGCTCGGGAGGACCAGGACAATAAACTTCGTGGTGGTCGACTCTCCCTCATCCTACAGCGTCATTTTGGGCGCTCGGCGAATTCCGGGCGGTTGTCTCAACCTTCCACGAAGATAAAGTTCCCGTGGAGGACAAAGTAGGAGAAGTGCGGGAAGATCAGAGCTCGGTGGTGCTATATAGAGATGATCCGGGCGAAGCTTGTTCTCGGAAGGCGCCCGAATTGAGGTACACGCCATAACGAGAAACCTCCTGCTTTAATTTATGATGAAAAGGAGGAAGTCCAGATCCATCCCGATCGGAGGCCACGACTTTATCGCCTCGATCGGGGGAGAACAGAAGGAGAAGATGATTCAATGCCTCCAACGAAATCATGATGTCTTAGGTCGACACATGAGTTACCCAGAATTTCGCCGAGCCTAGCGCAGCATGAATTGCATGTCCGACCGGACGCCTAGAAGCTGAGGGACTGTGACGACTGGCCGAAATCCCATTAGTGCCGGAGGTGGAAAAACTTCGAGGATGAAGTTTCGACGAGAGTTCACCATATCGACGCAGTCTTAGCGTCCAGGAGGGGTCCAGGAGTCCGGACAGAGATTTAAAAGGAGGCTTTTACCAGCAGGTCAATTATATCTACTATGACTTTTATTCCTGCGTTATGCTCCACGCTCCAAGGATATCATCAAGTGCCGCTCGCCCGGGAAGATCAAGAAAAAGTAAGCTTCGTAACGGCCGACGGCACATATTGTTACAATGTGATGTCGTTCGGATTGAAGAATGTCGGGGCCATCTATCAACGCTTGATGAACAAGGTGTTCAAGGAGCAGATCGGGCGGAATTTGGAAGTTTATGTGGACGACATTCTTATCAAATCCGTCCGAGCGGCCGATCTTTTCAAGGATATGGAAGAAACCTTCCGAACGCTGCGCAAATATGGAGTCAAGCTAAATCCCCAAAAGTGCCTGTTCGGAGCCAAAGGAGGGCGTTTCTTGGGGTACATAGTGACCGAGCGGGGAATCGAAGCAAATCCCGGCAAGGTTAAAGCACTGCAAGACATACCGCCCCCAAGAAATACAAGAGAAGTGCAAAGGTTGACCGGTCGGATAACTGCTTTATCCAGATTCATCTCCAGAACCGCTGACCGGAGCCTGCCATTCTTCAGGATCCTGCGCAAGGCCACTAAGTTCCAGTGGGATGAAGAATGTGACCGAGCATTTGAAGAGTTGAAGACATATCTTAATTCTCTGCCAGTGTTAGCCAAGCCGGTCGGGGGTGAGTCACTTTATATGTATCTGTCGTCAACTGAGCATGCTGTAGGCTCAGCACTTATGAGGGCGAACGACGAAGAACAGCCGGTGTATTTTCTAAGCCACATTTTAAAAGATGCTGAATCTCGTTACACTGGACTCGAGAAGTTGGCCTTTGCTTTGGTTCTAGCCGCTCGGCGCCTACGACCGTATTTCTTGGCTCACACCATTATTGTCCGGACGAACAGTCCACTCGGAAGAGTGCTGTTGAATCCAGAAGCGTCCGGACGGCTTATCAAGTGGACGACAGAATTAAGTGAATTTGACATCCAATATCAGTCCCGCTCGGCGATTAAAGCCCAATCCTTGGCTGATTTTGTGACCGAAGTGCAAAGGCCAGAGCCGGAAGCTATGTGGAAAATATATGTGGATGGATCCTCCACTCGGCTCGGGAGTGGGATCGGAATATTACTACTCTCACCTCAGGAAGAAAAGATGCACCTATCCGTCCGGCTAGATTACAAAGCTACTAACAATGAAGCAGAGTATGAGGCCCTCATAGCCGGATTGCAGGCAGCACGGCATGTGGGAGCAGGTCGGGTGACACTCTATTCTGATTCACAGTTGGCCGCTCAGCAACTTTCCGGCACCTTTGAAATCAACTGTGTTCGGCTCAAACTCTACGCTGAGGCCTTTGAAAAACTCAAAGCTACTTTCCGAGAGGTGCTTATTCAGAAGATCCCACGAACGGAGAACCAGGCGGCCGATGAGTTAGCCAAACTCGCGAGCTCAATAACGCCGGTCGCCATTCAGCAACCAATTGAAAAAACGCTGCTGGTGGCGCATGTCGACCGGATGCAAGGCCTCGCGTTTCCAAGTGACTGGAGGACACCTATTATAGAATTCCTCCGTTCGGGCACCACACCATCCGATGAATATGCAGTCCGGCTCCTCAGAAGGAGAGCCGGTCGGTTTACACTCATCGGAGATCAGCTTTACAAGAAAGCTTTCTCGCGTCCTTTGCTAAAATGTGTAAGCTCGGAGGACTCAGCTTACATCCTCCAGGAAGTACATCAAGGATCATGCGGGGGTCATCCGGGCGGACGCTCATTGGCCAAGAAGATCCTCTTGGCCGGATACTTTTGGCCAACTTTACAAACAGATGCCGCTCGGACAGTATCTACATGTCTTTCATGCCAGAAGTATCACAACTTCTCCCACCGACCGGCAGAGGAGATGAAGGCATCAACCATCTCATGTCCGTTCGATCAATGGGGAATGGATATTGTGGGTCCATTTCCGATGGCGACCGGGCAGAGGAAATTTTTACTAGTGGCGGTAGACTATTTCTCCAAGTGGGTGGAGGCCGAGCCGCTGGCAAAGATCACTGAACAAATGGTTAAAAAATTCATCTGGCAACACATCATTTGCCGGTTCGGCATCCCTCGCAGACTAGTGTCCGACAACGGGCGGCAGTTCACAGGGAAGATGTTAGAGGATTGGTGCAAAAGCTACGGCATTGAGCAACATTTCATGTCCGTGGCCTATCCTCAGAGCAACGGTCAAGCTGAAGTCGCCAACCGGGAAATTCTTCGTATTCTGCGCGCTCGGCTCGGATGAAGTGCCGAGCGTCTTGTGGGCCATCCGAACGACGCCAAAAGAAGGGACGGGAGTCACACCGTTCCATTTGGTATATGGCGGTGAGGCTGTCATACCGGTCGAAGTCGGCGTTGAGTCAGCCAGGATCCAGAGCTATGATGATGACAACGCCGAACGAAGAAACATGGAGCTGGACTTGGTAGAAGAGGAGAGGGCAAAGGCGTCCGTTCGGCTGATGGCATACCGTCAGCGGATGAAGCAAAACTACAACCGGCGCGTAATTCCCAGATCGTTCCAAGTCGGCGATCTTGTCTGGAAGAAAGTCAAGCCGGTCGGCGACGTCGGCAAGCTTGAAGCTCCATGGGCAGGCCCTTTCAAAATCATCGAAAAGCTCCGCTCGGGCGCGTATTATCTGGAGGATGAGGACGGACGGCAGCTAGATAGGCCGTGGAGCGCGAACCACCTCCAGCCTTACCGGGCGGGGTGAAAGGTGTATCACTGTAAATCACCCTGTGTATTTCATTTTTCGACTAAATACTTGAAATGCAGAGATGAAAAGTCAAAAGAGCGAATATAAGGCATTATCATCGTGACCCGAAGGCCCCCGAGCCGATCGGCCGGGAGGTTTATATCCGAGCCGGGAGCTCGAACCCGAAGGCCCCGAGCCGATCGGCCGGGAGGTTTATATCCACGGGAGTCGAGACTGAACAGAGCCCCGGCCGGTCGGCAGGAGGTTTCCAGGTATATACGGAGATCAGCCTCGAACGAAGGCCCCCGAGCCGATCGGCCGGAGGTTTAATATCCGAGCCGAGAGCTCGACGAACGAAGGCCCCGAGCCGATCGGTCGGAGGTTTATATCCGAGCCGAGAGCTCGAACGAAGGCCCCGGCCGATCGGCGGAGGTTTATATCCGAGCCGGAGGCTCGAACGAAGGCCCCCGCGTTGTTCGGCCGGAGGTTAATTAGCCCCGAGCCGATCGGTCGGGAGGTTTATATCCGAGCCGGGAGCTCGAACCTGAAGACCCCAGGCCGTTCGGCCGGGCTGCGTATAGAATATAAGCAGCGTTCGAAATCGAAGACCCCGAGCTGTTCGGCCGGGCTGCATACTAGTGTGGCAGGAAGGAAACCAAAGCCCTGCGCTGTTCAGGATGATAGAGGGAGGTTATTGCCTGAAACGAAGGCCCCGAGCCGCTCGGCCGGAGGTATACGGATCAAATTGGCGCCAAGCGCTCTAAAAACGGAAGCCCCGTACCATTCGGAAGGGGGTATATTATCCGAGCCAAGATACTCGACGAAGTGGACCCTGAGCCGTTCGGCCAGGGGGTAATTATCCAAGCTAGACTTGAAAGGAAGGCCAAGGTCGTTCGACCGTAGAGCCGCGCCGACCGGCTATAAAAACCGAGCGGAAAACCGACGAGCACCGTCGTTAAAAATCGAGAGCCGCGCCGATCGGCTATAAATATCCGCGCCGTCTAGCCCAGACGTTAAACCGTAGAGCCGCGCCGACCGGCTATAAAAACCGAGCGGAAAACCGACGAGCACCGTCGTTAAAAATCGAGAGCCGCGCCGATCGGCTATAAATATCCGCGCCGTCTAGCCCAGACGTTAAACCGTAGAGCCGCGCCGACCGGCTATAAAAACCGAGCGGACGAACCGACGAGCCCCGTCGTTAAAAATCGAGAGCCGCGACGATCGGCTATAACTATCCGAGCCGTCGAGCTCCGACGATCAATATCGAGAGACGAGCCGGCGTCTCTAACTAATCCGAGCGGACGAACCGAAAAATCGAGAGCCGCGCCGACCGGCTATAAATATCCGCGCCGTCGAGCTCCGGCGATAAATATCGAGAGACACTTAAAGTTGGGACGAGGGAAAAATTTCTTGCTAAAATAGAAAGGAGCAGAAGATTATCTAATATGCAAGCCAAAAAAGTCATTACATAGATAAGCGGGGCCGAACGGCGGGAATTCAAAAAGGTTCTCAGAAACGCTCCTCACACATCGAAATCAAAAAGAGCGTCGGGGATGGCGTCCATCACGCTCGCCAGATCCTCGGGGATAGTCGGCTCGGTAGGCAGGTGACCTTTGGTCTTTAGATAGCCCACCGCCGCCTTGATGGCCTCCTCGAACGTGAGGGATATCTTGTCGGTAAACTTCTCTCCGAAGCCTTCCGAGCGGAGGAACGCCTTCCTCACTTCGTCCGAGCGGGCCGACTCCCCCTCTTGATACTCCATGAGCGCTGCATGGGCAGCGTCGCTAGCAGCTTGGAGATCCTTCAAGTCTCCATCGAATCTTTGGAGATCAGCCGAGCGGCTCTCTTTTTCGGTGGCCAGCAGAGCATCCAGGTCCTTGATGCGTTGCTCCAGCCCCCGGATCTCCACCTTCATGTGGTCCATATCGTTGATGGCCTGTTGCTTCCGAGTGGTCGCCGTCTGGATCTCCTTGTCTCGCTGCTTAATCATTGTTTCAAGCCGAACGACCTTGCTCGCCAGATCAGAGGCTCGTTTCCGTTCGGCTTCTAGCGATTTCTTGGCCTTCTCCAGAGCGGCCGTCGACTGCCTGGCGTCCCCCGCTGTTTTTTGTTTCTTCAGTTCCTCCTCCAGCTCGGCCAACCGATCGCTAATGGCGATCTGCTCCACCCAGTTCTGCTAGCAAACACGAACAGGGTAAAAACTTCAAATAAGAGAGGGAAGGGCTATACCCCGGTGGCTGATTGAAGGTTGCTGTCGCCGAGCTGCCCGGGAGTCAACTTAGCTATCCGACTCCGAGCATCTATCCAAGCTTGTGCGAGAGGGCCCGTCAGGGTGATCATCTGCTCAGGAAACACCGGCCGATCGGCGGCAGCCATGTACGCCTCTGAAGGGAGGCGCAGAACGGTTTTAAGTAAATTCTGGCCGCTCGGCCCGCTCTGAGATGGCCCGCCAGCAGAAGAGGTGGGTAGCTCGCCTAAACGCCTGAGACGTCGTCGAGTCCTCGAAGGGCTGGACGGCGGCACTTCCAAGCTGGCCCTCGGAGAATCCTGAGGGGTCGGGGTACTCTCTAGAGAAACTGTTTCGGACAGCACCGGCGCATCTGCACCCCGCTCAGGTAGTGTAGAGGCGGGTGCGGATTCCGCGTGCGTAGCGGCACATCATCGGCCGAACGGCCCTCCACTTCAGCTTCACTCGCAGGTTTTATATTGCCGTGGCGCAGGGGCGTCCGGGGCTTCTGGGACCGTTGGCGTCCCCTCACCTTCTTCGCCGGCCGGATCAGCCGGAGCAATGCCCCGTTCGGCGGCCTCCTGGCTCGTCACCGCCTCAATCCGAGCGGCCTTCAGTTTGAGCTTCTCGGTGGCTCTGGCCCGCCACATGACCTCAGCTGCAGAAGCAGAGAATAAATCAGTTAGAACAAAATAAAGGGGAAGATAGGGAAGCTTATTCATGCTACAAGGCAGATCGGCTGGTGTAGAAGACAAGCCGAATATATGCATTACTCCTGGGAGAAGCATCTTGTCAATGTGGTAGCGCTGACCGACTAGCTGTTCGGCTGCATGGAGATAGTCTGCGTCACCTCTAAACTTGCCGAGCTCCGGTTGCGTAGGCATAGCCGTCTGCCACTTGGTGCGGAAAGTGGGCCACTCGGGAAAGCGTATATAGAAAAAATGCTCCTTCAAGTGTTTGTTGGAGCTCGGCATATTATCGAAAAGGACGAAGCCTATCCTAGATTGGAAAACAAAGGTGCCCCACTCAGCTTGCTTGGGATAGTAGAAGTAGTGGAAGATTTTTGGGGTTAAGGGAATGCCGTTCAGTTTGAACAAAACTACCACTCCGCTCAGCAACCTAATAGAATTAGGAACTACTTGGCCAAGCGGAATGCGGAAATAGTTGCAAACTTCTAAGAAAAACTTGTGAGGAGGAAAACGTAGTCCGGCCAGGAATTGATCCCGGAAGAAGACAACAGTGTCGGGCGGAGGATCGTTAGGCCGATCGGAAGGCGTGGCTAACACTATTTCGTGGTCGGTCGGTAGGTCATATGCTCGAGTGAGGCGCATGGCGTCTTCCTCGTCGAACCGACTTTCCATGTTCGAGTACCAAAGACCCGGAGCACCGCCGGTTGATTGCGAGGTACTGGTCATGATCGAAAGGCCAGAATGCGGGATAGAAGAGGATGGTTCAAGCAATGGAAGAAAACCGGCTGAAAAGGATGATTAACAGAAAGAAGAATGCGTCTGAAGCGAGAAAAAGGCTATTACAGGCGAGGAAGATGACCGGAAGAAGCCGTGTGATCGTCGGAAAGTCTGAGAACAAGGTCGCCGGCGAGAGGGGGAATGACAAGAGTCTGGAAACGAAGAAGACGAAATGCGGCGGAAACGAAGTCAAGGGTCTTATATCGCCGCCCGGAAACGATCTCCACCGTCCGATCCAGGTCGTCGATATCGAGGTTGTCATCGGATCGTCCGTTTCAAACGGCGGCTGTCCCATCGGAAGTGACGCAACCGCCATACTCTGACAAATGCACGGTCGCCACGTGTCAGCCGGTTACTAGCCGCATTTAATGAGCTCCCCTTACCGTGCGCAGAGCACGTGATGGGTAGTGTGGGAGAACAACGGACATCGATTCCCAGAAAATACAAGGCATGGACAAAGTATCGCCGGACAGACAGATATCGCCGCACGGATGAGCATCTTTATGCCTGGCCGAGCGGCCTAAGGCAATGATCATTGTTCGACAGATTGGCAGTCCAGTCAGTCGGACTTTGCCTCCTTCGACTAGACTCGAGAGGAAGGCAAGTGATCCGGCGGTAAAAATCCGGAACCCCATAAGGAGTCAACGCTGAGGGGAGGTCAAAGGGTCCAGTGGCTCGCCGGAAAAGGGCAAGCCGACCGGACTCAGAAGAAAGGGAAATCTGATAGTAAAAGGCACCCTGGTAGGGACCAGGGGTCCGACGCTCAAATAAAGCAGTGCGTAATGACCGAGCGGAATGATGTGCCGCCCGGACGGCGCAAAGAATCAAGGCCGTCCGGACGACGTTCATCGCCCGCCCGGCAGGCCGGTGGGTAAAAGACGGGGACATCTTCTGACAGCCGTCAAGTCGTATGGCTGTGCCATACTTCTAGTCTGACAACGGGTGGTCCTGCCGTCCCATCAAAGAACATGCTCGGACTGTGGCAGCATGGTGTCAGGTAAGCTCTCTGACAAGTGCATACCGTGGTATGGGTTGCTGACACGTACGCACCTCGGTGGGCGTGCATCAGTTCCTTCTCCGTCCTATATAAAGAGGCTATTACTTCGCCAAAGGTACGCATAATACAAATTGGGCAGCCACTTTCTCCACCACTTACCTGACTTGAGCGTCGGAGGACCGTCGCCGGGACACCCCTCCCGGCTCGATTTTGTTGCAGGTTCGCCGGAGCACTCGAGGATCCAGCAGAGAGCGCCACGTGCCCAGCGTCCGCTGACTCTTGGTTCGGACAGGATCAATCCCTATTGAATTGAACCCCTTTGATCTATAAGTCTGACCATTCCTAACCGTTACCATTTCGATATGGGGCTACTAGTAATTGTCGTTAGCCCATGGGGTTATGATATAGTGATAAGGTATTTAGGTTGTCACCTAGGTATTCGCGGTTCGAGCCATAGTTATGATGAATTTGTAGGAATTTTTTCTCTAAATTGGACACGCAATTAAAAGATGTTGGACTATTGGGCTGCTCGCTACGAATACTTTCCGATTTATCCTGATGATCGATAAAAAAACTTTTATGGGACTCAATTGATCATTCCAAACTCAACATTATCCAATCTGATTAATCACTTTACTAGTAATTTTCACTAACAAAATCAATAGCTTCAAATGTGACTGGTGGTAATTTTCGCACGATGTCTAAAGTTGGTTTCAGAATCAATCAGTTTGTCGTGTCATTTTGAGACAAAGCCCTGTGTCTGAGTTCATTTACATCTAAAATATTATGCATTTTGGGGCCTATTTCGGTCTAAAATGGTTTAACAAATTTGACTTTGAAGTCAATTGGTTGGTGCAAAACTAAAAAATAAATAAATAAATAGATAACTCTTATCCTCACTGGCTCAGCCAAGTGGATTTTTTTTGATCATTTTGTTGCATCATTTTGAAATGTAATCCCGTGAGAGAGCTTCATTTTACACCTGAAATATGCATTTTGAGATCTATCGCATCCTAAATTATCTTAAACAACTTGGGTATTAGAGGATCCTAATTGCGACTGTAGGTTTTGGTCTGAGTTTTGTTGCACATAGAAATCCTAATTACATTACAATTAAGTAAAAATTATAAATCAATCCTGTGTTATAAAGATTTTGACTCGAGTTTTTATTTATTTATCTATTATATGTGTACAAAATAGTGGTTACCTTTATTTGCAAGGAATTAAAATTAAGAAAGGCCATGATTAATCCAGCTAAGATTAACGGAGAGGCCAACTCCTCAAGTGATACAAGCAGCAGAGTATTATAAATAGGCCGGGCACGGATTAGTTCACTGATGTCAACGGACCACCTTATTGGGTCGGCTTCGAGGCAAGAGATTCATTAATGGAAAAAAAATAAAGGTAACTTCCTTATATCGAGTGTAAGGGAATAGTTCATTTGAGAGATAAGAGAAGGTCCCCCCTCCCTCCCCTCACCTCCTTCCCAAATAATGGTAAGATGACGTTTGGTTTTTTATAGGAATCGGAATAGGAATGAAAATCATAATATTGTAGAATGAGAATGTATATAAGTATGGATATCACTATTAAAAATAATATTTGGTAAGTTGAATATTTTCTATCGGAATAAATTAAAATTTTCTTTTTACCTTTAGAGAAAAATTAGATGTGAGAGAAAGTTGAATGTGAAAGAAAAATATGATGAGAGATAATGTGTGACAAGAGAGAAAATATGATGGGAAAAAATGAAGAGAGGGAAAGTGTGATGAGAAAAAATAAGAAGAGAGAGTGTGTGATGGGAGAGATTGAGGAGAAAGAAAGTATGACGAAAGAAAAAACATGATGAGAGAAAAAGTGTGCTGAGAAAAAATAAGAAAAGAAAGTGTGGTGGGAGAAAAAGCATGGTAAGAGAGGATGAGGAGAGAGAAAGTATGATGAGAGAAAAAGTGTGATGAGAGAAAATAAGGAGAGAGAAAATATGATGAGAGAGAAAGTATGATGAGAGAGAAAATATGATGAGAGAAAATGAAAAGGTAGAGTGTGTGATGAGAGAAATTCAGAAGAAAGAAAGTATGATGAGAGAAAAAACATGATGAAAGAGAAAGTGTGATGAGAAAAAATAAGGAAAAAAGTATAATGAGAGAGAAAGTATGTGGCAAAAGGCGATTCGCTCGCCCCTAACGCCCCTGCCAACCCGTCCGTAGGCCAACACGGAGAAGATAAATCAAGGTGGCTACTATGGTGGCAGTATATGGTGGCAAGGCATGGGGGAGGCATGCTCGAACATGTCGAGTTTTCACCCCAAAACCTCATGTGACAATATCCCATGTCTTAACCACCGCATTGTCCCGAGGGGACATGATGGGAGAGAAAGCATGATGAGAGAGAATGAGGAAAGCGAAAGTGTGATGAGAGAGGATGATGAGAGAGAATGAAGAGAAAAAGTGTGATGAGAGAGAATAAAAAAAGAGAGTGTATGATGGGAGAGATTAAGGAGAGAGAAAATATGATGAGAGAGAAATTATGATGATAGAATGAGGAGAGAGAAAGTATGATGAGAGAGAAAGTGATATGAAAGAAAAATTGAACAAATATTTAAGGGTATTTTTTCAAAAACTTAATTATCATTCTTATTCTCATTCCCATCAAAACCAAAGGGAGAAGGTGTGTTTCATAAATACCCAAGTTTTTAGGTTTCATTCCAAAATTTTAATTTCATTCCCATCAACCAAACACAAGGTTTAGTAATGAATCCATTCCTTTATTCCCAAACCCCTAAACCAAACGTCACCTAAATATCACATTCTATTTACTGACCTGTCCTCACTTCCTCCCAAATAGATCTTAAGTTGCTGCAACCATGAAACCTAGGTATGTCCACTCCCAAGACTAATCCGACTTCGCTAAAGATTCCTTGGAACGACGAATGCCTGACGCTAAGTGTAGAACCCTCCTCATGGTTGATGAACAAACTGGGAAGTTGTAAACACCAAAAAGAATTAGAAGGGAATCCCAAATGACCTTTGGCGAAATCTATGCACAAGCCAGGTGAAGAAGAAGACGAAAGTAATTTACTATAGAAAAATGATGTTGTGTACCATTGTTCATTTACATGGATAGAGACGGATCTAGGATTTTAAATTGAAGGGGATGCATATTAAGTAATAAAAATAATTATCATTAAAAATTAGACAATTTACCAAAGGACACATGTAGAGATCTAAATTTACCAAAAGGCGTACGCTACTTTGATATTTACCAAAGAACGTACCTTTTTAAGTGCATTTCCTATTTTACCCTCTTGACAATTTGACTTTTTCTACTGTTTTTCTTTTCTCCATTATTTTTTTCTCTCTTCTCTTTTTTATATCAGCATGCAGAACATATGAATAACATTAGTCAATTTTTTAATAACATTTTAATACATTTAAAGAAGCAAAAATAAACAATAAATAACATATTTGAACTCCTTGTAATTTCAGAAATCCACTGGAACTAAAATGAGTGTAATCGGAGCTCTCTAAGTCGATTAGTGGGTTTCGGTCAAAACCCACTGATGGACCTAGAGAGCTCTAATTGTACCCATTTCAGTTTCTATAGATTTCTAAAATGGCAAGGAGTTCAAATATGATGTCCATTATTTATTTTGTCTTTTCATAGATGTTAACATCCAAAATGAAAGAATCGTCAAAAATACTCATGTTGGGCTTGATATGATTTCATATCAGGTCCAATATTGTTTTTTTTGCCAATTCTTTGATTTGATATATTAACATCTATAAAAAGGTGAAATAAATAATGGACACCATATTTGAACTCCTTGCAATATCATAAATCCATAGGAACTGAAATAAGTACAATCGGAGCTCCCTAGGTCCATCAATGGGTTTCAGTCAAAATCCACTGATGAACCTAGAGAGCTCCGATTGCACCCATTTCAATTCCTTTGGATTTCTGATGTTGCAAGGAGTTCAAATATGACATCCATTATTTATTTTATTTTTCATAGATGTTAATATATAAAACCAATGAATCGACAAAAAAACTCACGTTGGGCCTGATATAGAATCATATCAGGCCCAACTTGGAAAGCCAAGTTATGGTACATTAGTGCAAAACACCTTGATCTTTGACTAGGCCATCTCTTACAGCAGGAGCTCTGTTTGTGAGTTATTTGGATCTGACTAAATGGATCTCATCTCATCACTGAATGCATATTCTCTACCACTAGTAATCCTCAGACTATTTAAATCATATTAATTATTCTAAGAGGAGATTTCTTTGATCTTCTTTGCCCCTAACACCTTCAACTCTACTTAATTCAAGCCATCTTAGAAATTTATCAATATTCATAAATATTCATATTTTGTTAACTTATTTATAATCCATCAAGATTACAAATAGTAACCTTACAAATGACTATGATGTAAGGTATACCAGCAATTAGACAAGGTTAAAAGCTCAATTCTAGAAATGAAAATTTATGTTTTTCAGTTCAAGGTTCATAGTGTCTTTAATGTTTAATAAAAATTTTCATATCATTATTAAGGTAACATGACAAGTACCTGAGTGCTTCTACCAAATACTGCAGCTCAATGATCTTATTTTGTGATTCCTTTACAGTAGTTCCCAATGCACCTGCCTGCAAAATAATGTGCATTTCATTTTAAGGGTTTTACGTGGTTTTATAAAAGCTAATAGTTTCTGGCTAGGAAAAACCTCAAAAACAGAGCTCCAGCGTTGATGAAAGTTGGGTCTGATATGCCTAATATGATTTCATATCAGGCCCACGTTGGGCCTGATATGATTCCATATCAGGCCCAACGTGGATTTTTTTTGCCGATTCTTTGATTTTATATATTCTATGAAAGGCGAAATAAATAATGGACATCATATTTAAACTCCTTGCAACATCAGAAATCCATAGGAACTGAAATGAGTGCAATCGAAGCTCCCTAGGTCCATCAGTGGGTTTTGGTCAAAATCCACTGATGGATCTAGAGAACTCCGATTGTACCCATTTAAGTTCCTATGGATTTCTAATGTTGCAAGGAGTTCAAATATGATGTCCATTATTTATTTCGCCTTTTCATAGATGTTAATATATCAAATCAAAGAATCGGCAAAAAAAATCCATGTTGGGTCTGATATGATTCAATATCAGGCTCAATGTGGGTGTTTTTGATGATTCTTTCATTTTACATGTTAACATCTATGAAAAACCAAAATTAATAATGGACACCATATTTGAACTTCTTGTAATTTTAGAAATTCATAGAAACTAAAATGAGTGCAATTGGAGCTCTTTAGGTCCATCAGTGAGTTTTGACCAAAATCCACTGATCGACCTAGAGAGCTTCGATTATACTCATTTTAATTCTAGTGGATTTCTGAAATTGCAAGGAGTTCAAATATGTTATTCATTGTTTATTTTTGCTTCTTCAAATATATTAAAATGCTATTAAAATTAGGAAAAAAATTTATAGAGTAATAAACTAATAATATTATTACTATTAATGTTTGATATTTTTTTTTGGAGTTTTTTAAATGAAAGTGTCATTTAAAATTTTTATTCAAATTAACTACAATGTCTTTTAAAATAGTCTTAGCTCATTCCTCCTAGATATTTGTCACCTGAATTGTGCTGGAGTCTCTAAGAGCATCCACAATGCTCTAGCATTATAACACCCACCACATCATCAAAAAGTATGGGGTCCACTGTCACATATTCATTATAACAACATCTTTCTTTCACCCACATCCCTTTTAACGTTAATACCCATTATTCATGGGTCCCACCATCCACTCACTCATTTTAACATTATATCATATTAAATAAATATGTATTAAATATGTTTTAAAATATTTAAATTATTATTATTTTTAATAGTAATTTTACGTTTAAAAATAAAATTTTATTATTTTTCAAAAATAATATTAATTTTTTAAATATATTTATTAAATAAAATAAATGTTTGTGAGAAAACGAAATTAGAATGTTAGGAAAACGAAATTGTAAAGTTAGGAAAACGAAATTACAACTGAACACCTAAAATTATAAAGTTGGGAAAATGAAATTACAACTGAACACCTAAAATTATAAAATTGGGAAAACGAAATTACAACTGAGCGGCTAAAATTACAAAGTTGAGAAAATAAAATTTATTTTAAATATTAATTCATGGATTGTTGTTGTATTGCCCCCAGATATGCTCAACTAAGTCGGCGCGAAGTTGGTGATGAACTTGAGTGTCACGTAGCTCAGAATTTGTTCGAAGATAATCCTGAAATCCTCGATTTGAGCCATGGATAGGTTGTGCGGGTTCGTCACCTTCTTCGCTGTACCAATTTGTCACGTGACCTCCCTCATCCTTAACAATCATATTATGCAAAATAATGCATGCTAACATGATTTGTTTTAACTTTTTCCTATACCAATACCGAGCTGGACCTCTGATAATCGCCCATCGAGATTGGAGCACCCCAAATGCCCGTTCAACATCTTTTCTTGCAGACTCCTGTCTTTCCTTAAACAACTTCCTCTTGGGATCCTCCGGGCAAGGAAAAGCCTTAACAAAAGTAGCCCACTCGGGATATATTCCATCTGTTAGATAATAGCCCTTCGTATATGTAGTGTCGTTCACCGTGAAATTAATCGCCGGCATATTTCCTTGCAAGATGTTGTTGAATATGGGAGATTCATATAACACGTTAATATCGTTACGTGAACCGGCGACCCCAAAAAATACATGCCATATCCACAAGTCATGAGACGTGACCGCTTCAAGTACGATTGTTGGTGACTCATGCCCCCTTGTAAATTGACCTTTCCAAGCAACTGGACAATTTTTCCATTTCCAATAGCAATCAAGGCTACCTAACATGCCAGGAAAGTCATGTCTCTCATCATGCATTTGAAGAAGACGTTGAACATCATCAGCATTTGGCCTTCTCAAGTACCTATCACCAAATATTTCAACAACGTATTCGCAGAACTTGAAAAGGCACCTGATGGCAGTTGATTCACCCATACGTAGGTACTCGTCAAGATGATCGGCAGGGACTCCGTAAGCCAGTTGACGAATCGCAGTGGTGCATTTTTGAAGTGGTGACAACCCTTTTCTTCGTACAGCATCGTCCCTTTGTTGAAAAAATGCTGAATGATTCTCTAATGCATTTACTATCCGGAGGAATAACTCTCTTCGCATTCGAAATCATCTTCGAAATATTTCATCGTGATATACCGGAGTTATAGAGAAATAATCATTGACAAGTCTCTCATGCCCGGCTTCACGATTTCTTTGGACGAACCTTCTTCTGCGCATGTCCCTCCTCTGATATGCTTCCATAAGTTGTTGGTGTTGTTGAAGAACCAATAACATAAGTTCTTCACCCGGATCATAAGCTTGCTCATCGATTTCAACATGGACTTCGTCTTCGCTTGTCGAGCTGGAACTTAAGCTAGAGCTGCTTGTAGAATGAGACATTTTTGGAGGAAACACGTTTTAGTATATGTGTTTGAGAAATGGGATGATGGTCTATATATATTGTTTTTCTCATGCAACGGCTAGTTTGCAATGATGAGTATGCAACGTCGCGTTGCAACGGCTAATTTGTAACGGTAAGTTTGTAACGCCTAGTTTGTAACGGCTAGTTTCCAACGGCTAGTTGTAACAACTAGTTTCCAACGGCTAGTTGTAACAGCTAGTTTCCAACGACTAATTGTAACAGTTAGTTTTCAAGGCTTGTTTATAACGATTATTTTGTAAAATTATAATAATTAAAAATCATATTAATCGAAATGAGAAATATAATAATTAAAAATTACAATCACTCGAAAATATAATAATACTAGATAATGAACGTTGAGTAAACAATTTAGATATTCCATCTCAACCTAATATCCTTGCATAGGCATTCATGTATGATAAGTTGCTCCTTTGTCATATGTGAGGTGTCTTTGTTCAATATTGTTGTAGTTTCAGATTTGGACAATGCAGCTTTTGCCTTAATCTCCTCTGCTTCGAGTTGTTTTTGTTTCAAATCGACTTCGGACTTCTTCACGCTTGTGTACTCAGTGAACTTTGTGATAATATTGTTGTAGTTTACTGTCAGGTCTTCCATGGTCGATTTTACTTTTTTTCCCTTTCTTTTTGCTGCCTTTTGCCCTATTAGACGAGTATCTTCATAATCCAGGTCGATACTCACATCTTGGTTGGAGGAGGTGTTGCTTGCTCCCGACTCTGAGGTCCTCGTCTTCTTTGTGGCCACAAAGTGATCAGCGGACTGTGGAGTAAACATTGGACGGTCTTTGACAATTCTCCACACATGTTCGAGATTGAATGCAACACCATTGTTTTCAGATAGATATTTTTCGTACGCAAACCTCAATATATCTTCATCACTGTGACCACTTCGATATGAACTATAAATACTATTATAATTTACGTTGAATCGATATACCTTCTTTTGGATTGTATTGTGCCAATGTGACCGTATAACATTTGCACTTCTGGTGTTTGAACCTTGGGGAAGATTCTCATTGTAGTAGCTTGCAACCCGTCCCCAAAAAGCATCCGCCTTTTGATCATTGCCGATTATTGGATCATCACTGATAGTGACAAAACTTCTCGCTAAGACCTCGTCTTCAACCTTTGTCCAACTTGAATGCTTTCTTGTACCTTCAGCATTTGAAACCGTCTTTTCTAAATTGACCACCTCAATTGGGGATTCACGGTCGGAAAGTTGAGTTTCCGGGACAAAAGTCAGAGTTGCAGGTTCATTCGACATTGAAGGAGTGAAAGACATACCAGTTGTGTGCGGGGTACCATATCCATGAACAACCGACGGCGTGAAATATGGATGACTCATGTTTTGCCAATATTCGGCTGGAAGCGGTTGATATGGACCTCGAGGGGCATAATTTCCAAACCCTTGGACATTTTGAAGATTTTGTGGAGGAAACGGCATACTGGGAAATGGATATGGGTATTGATAATTTGGTGGAATTTGTGGATTCTGGAAAGATGAATATTCTTGCGAGTTGTTTGTAGAATTCAAGAAATTGGAAAAAATGCCCTATTATTTTCATCCATTTCGGATAGAAAATAAGATGGTAGGAACTTGAAAAAATAGACGGGGAGAGAATTTAGAGAGTGAAATTGAAAGAATAGTGAGTGGGAATGAAAATATGTGCACATATGGATGGATATTTATAGTCAAAATTTCAAACTAGCCGTTAACTAACCGTTAAAAAGTAATCATTTTATTAAAAATTTTAAATTAAATAGTCGTTTTTTTTTTTGAATTAACCGTTGCTTTTGTTTTTTAAATGAGCCGTTGTCTTCTGTTTTTTTTTTATTTTAGAGTTTATATTTTTATTAAAAAATAATAATAAAATATAGCATGGGGTGGGCCAGCCTTGGCCCACCCCAATGCTGCTTGAATGCGTTCAGAATACTGAACGCGTTCAAGCGGTTTGAACGAACGCGGCGTTTCACAATGCCGCGTTAAAGCAACAGTGGCGTTATAACGCCGCTTTAACGCGGCATTATGGATGCCCTAATAGTAGGTGTCACAACAACTGGTACCATTACTTTGAAATAACATTTTTCCTAATGTACACGTGTGCAATTTGATGAGTGATGGCAGGCTAACCTGAGATCTGAAAATTCTACATATTAATATATGTAGCGCTGCAATAAAGTCATTACATGGATAAATGTTTTAGTAACAGCTGGAGTTTTACTTTTAACGTCTTCGTCAATCTATTTTTAAATTATTAGTACAAATCATCAAAATATGAGAGAAGCTATCATTTGAAGTATATATATCTCGTGTAATTAATTAGAAAGAGGGCAATTTAGAAATTTTACCATTTTGTAATTTACCCCGTTCATTTTTTTCATATTTCCACTTCTGCAAGTGGAATGCAGAAGGGCCTAGAAATCGAAACGGTGCGTTGCCGAAAAACTTTGTCCTGCCTCGCCGCCGAGCCAACGACTGCTCCTCCCCCATCGCCTCCTTTTGACGTCGGTGAGGGCGAAATATGTTCCGCGCCCTCCTCTCTCGAAATCCCCGCCGTGGCGTCGCCACTGGTCTCCTCGCTCTCACCGCCTTCTGCGCTGGCGGCGCTACTCTTGGTTCCTCCTCCGACCGACCCTCCCATCGGACAAGTAACCCTCCGCTGCTCCAATTTGTTTTTCTTCTCTGAATCTATTATATTCTTTCTCACACATATGTTCTCCCCTTCTCAGCAGATGTAGCGATTTCGATCTCCGTCCCGTTAAGACAACTTCTATCGTCGACTCCATCGATTTTCTCTCAGGTGTTCGCTCTTTCATTCTCAGTCCCTTCTCCAGGTTTACACCTAACTAGTCGCGCTTAAAAGCTTTCCTTCATCGCTTCGGAATTGCATAATTTTTCAATCTGATTCTTAGAGTCTTCTCCACGACATTATTCAACCGCGAACCCTCTCCCTCCTCCTGATCCGAGTAAGGATGTGCCATGCTGCGCTGGATGTCTGGGAAGGAACACTATTGCTAAGGCGGCCGCTGCAGCTGGTCCTGCTGTGGTGAATATATGTGTTACTGAAGGTGAACCTCAATCTGTGGAATTGTTTGAATGGTGAACTTTTTAAATACTTCTTTGCAGGTCTATATGGTCCGATGCGTGCAAAGAGTATAGGGTCTGGGACTATCATTGATCCGGACGGAACGATCTTGACGTGTGCACATTGCATAGCAGACATTGCCAATATGAAAAGAGTCTCAAAAGGCAAAGTGAGTGTGCTAACCTACAACTTAATCAGAACTTTTAGCCTTATCCATTTTGATGAAGAAATTTGTGGGAATGGGATGATGACTAAGAATTTTGAATTTGCAACTGTGATATCTTGAACTTGGTCACACATACTGAGTGAAGTTATAAGCAATTTGATTCCCCGTGTAGATTAATCAAGAATTTTACTGGAGTCTTAGTTCGCCTTGGTAGGGTGGAGACTATAGCATACTGTCAGATGCCTACCTGTGTTTTAGAAGTTTCCTTGGTTTGCTTGTTTTCTTACAAATTTGAATGACAATCATATGCTGATACTCCTAACTGAGCCTGGTTTATGTCAGAGTAGGCTAAGTTTGTTTAAGATGAGATGTAAGAGTATATACAATTAGATGCATTGCTCTAGTGATTCTATGGTGTTTGTTGATTATAAGGATGTTAATATTTCAGTTGGACAAAATATCAAATACTGAAATGTTTTGTTTGACTAAAATATGGATGGCTTCATAATAAATAGGCTAAAAAATCTCAATTTCATGTTGAGAAAAGCTCGTTCCTCCAGATTCTTGTCCCCTTTAAACCTCCCTACTACTTTTTTTTAGGGTTATTTCAGCAGAGTGAATTGAATGAATATTTAGTAAAGATCACCTGAGATAAAGTAAGCTACTTTGGTCCTATGGTTCTGAACCAAAGTGGTATATCATCATCATTATATTATGATTGTCTTTGTAGTTGTTGGTTGCATCAAAGAAATCCCTGTACTAGATTTGAGATGATGACAGTGTGGTTTGACTTGAAGTTATATAATCTGCCGTTATGGCTTCATATTTCTAGTTTCTACCTATCTCGTTGTTTTATAAACAGGTTGGTGTGACTTTACAAGATGGACGTGAATTTGAAGGCACTGTAATCAATGCAGACTTTCCTTCTGACATTGCTGTTGTGAAGATACATTCCAAAACTCCACTACCATCAGTCAAATTTGGATCATCATCTAAGCTTCTTCCAGGTGATTGGGTTATAGCCTTGGGCTGCCCACTTACTCTGCAAAATACCATAACATCTGGTATAGTAAGGTACATTGATGTTGCTATGAATTTTTTGATGATTTCATTTTTGCTATATTATAATAGTTTCTTCTCATTTTCTATTAGTTAGTCCCGAATTTGATTAATATGCTATTGAAATTGTTATTATATTTGAGATAAAATGCTAAGATGAATGACATCTTATTTAAATTGTCATTGTAGCAGAGATTCAAAAGCTAAAATGAATGCGTGGAGTTACTTGAAAATTTAAAATAAAAATATTATTTTCTGGGAGCAGTTAGATATATCTCCAATCAAATGAGAGAAAATAGATAAGATGGTATTGACATATTCAAATGCAGTCAGTTAGATTCTGTAGTTCTAAGAGATGAATCTATTAGAGTGGACCAAAAATGTAGAGGGAGACCAGGTAAAATGGCATGAAATAGGAAATGACAACTACTGTGACTATTACTAGTAATATATAGCATCGCACGGAGCTTAATGGAGGTGTAAGATTCGAGTATTTAACCCCAAATAGTTGGGACAAACACAACATGATGGCGATGATCTTATTTAAATTGTTTTAGTCCAACTATCTTCTGCTGTAATAAGAAGATAAGATGTAGCACAATCATATTATCCTAACCTTGTGACTGTATCTGATTTTGTCTTATTTTTTTTATTCAAGTATTGCAGGTCCTTTTTATTTTTTTCCTCACTTTGAACTTCTCACTGTTGCCTTTGTTATGTAGCTGTGTTGATCGGAAAAGCAGCGATTTGGGTCTTGGAGGAATTCGAAGGGAGTATTTGCAAACTGATTGTGCAATTAATGAGGCAGGCTCACTTTCTCTTTCATGTTAATTGAAGTTGGTGCATGTGCTATGCTTTTCTGTATCTTCTTATGTTTTAATTTTTATTGTTTGAGATGTTACCTTCTTATGTTCTTATTTTATTTTACTTTGTTATAGATGCTGAAGTATCAATTTTTTTGTTGTTAAGAGTTTACCCACAAAAGGCATCACCCTGCATAACACCAACTAAACCAAGTAATAGTAATTAATGCCATTGATAATGAATCATTCTTCTCACTAACAAAAATTGATGCTGACAACTTGAATTGAAGTTGACTATCCTCACGATTTGATGGTGAAACCCAGTTAATTCAGGTTAAGATCTTGACATGTTGACAATAGAGAGCTTGTTTTTCATTCATTTTTTTTACACAAAGTAAGAAGTTGCCTCTGTTTTATTTATGACTATGAGAGGATGAGGCTATGAAGAGCTCAGGGTGCATCATGTTGATGCATAAAATAGGGAGAGCAACAGTTTGATCGTGCTTTTGTTGTTGCTATTGATGTCGAGTTATGATGTTGACGTGTTGGAGGGTTGAGTTGATATGGTGTTGTGAGATGGTCACAGATTTGGAGTAAAGTGCTCTTCCATGAGATTGATATGCGGTGGGAGGACTTCAGGGAAGAGCAATGGAGGAATGAAGGTTCGTTGAAGTTATTTAGGTGTGGAGGGGAGGAATTTATCACTCTGAAAGGCATTCAGAGGTATACAAGGGGCCATGTGTAGTGTGATGTTGATTAATGAGGAAACATTGTAGGTATTTGCAAGTGTTTCAGCACCAGTGTAGTTGACCATTAACAACATATCTGTTAATTTTCTTTTTACTCAAAATACCAGAATTTATGGCCATTGGTTTTTTATCTAAACAAATTTGTTAGTTTTCCTAAGAAGATGGTGTTTTTAAGATGATTGATATAATGAAATATTAGTATTATCTTGGATTCATAATTCAACTATATTGGACTTCCCTAAGAATCTAATTGTTTCTTTTTCATTTCAAAGTTCTGCTCAATGTTCCTTACCTAACTTCTAAAATTTCCTGTAGTCTTGGCTTGACTTAACAAAACAGCATCATGGCCATTCTTTGTTTCAGAGGAAAATAGAGTTCATTTTCTGTCTGGTCATAACGTGTTGTTCCTTGCTGATTTTATTTTTTCTGCCCTACCATTTTCTATTGCTTCACCAATCAAATCATATATCTTTCTTTCCACTGTTCTTCTCAACTTATATGTATATTCTACAGGGAAATTCTGGAGGACCCCTTGTTAATCTTGATGGTGAGGTTGTAGGTGTTAACATTATGAAAGTTGCTGCAGCTGATGGATTGAGCTTTGCAGTTCCAATTGATTCAGTCATCAAAATCATTGAGCAATTTAGGAAGAATGGGTATGCAGTATTGATTGTATCCTCTTAATAAAATTTGTAACGTCATTCATCTTCTTTTTTTTTTTGGTAAGTTCCTTTTGCTTTTCTATTTGATTGACAGAACTCCTGTTGCTGTAGCTTTACTCACGTTAGTCACATTTTTTTATGTGGGTCTTAGCAAAAAAGGGTTGGGTTATTTTTAGATTGAAAACAATTGTCAAATTAAGGGTGTCAAGGATTCTATTTTTGTATAATTTTAAAAATTGGATGCAGAAGGTGCAGGATCTTAAACTTCATTTCAGCTAATTCTGGGCCAGCAGCAATGGTAAGACAGAGAAAGGAAGTGTTATCCATAATGATTGGGTGTAAAGTGTCTGGAGGTGACTTTTCATGTCTTCCTTCAAATCCCAAGGCTCAACCTTGGATAGGCAGTGAAACTGCCAAGCTAGAATTCTTTTTGGGTTTTCTTTTTCAGTTCCAGTCACTTGATGATAGAATCTCTGGACTGATAAAAAAAGTTCTACTTTTTTATCAGTCCAGAGATTCTATCATCATTTCATAGAAGTTCATTGATATCTTCTTTTTATAAAGCAAATTAATTTTGATTCTTGAATGATCCAAGTCACTTCTAGTTGTATTGTCACAAAAGATTCCCTATTATCTAAAAAAAGACCCATATCAATAATTATGAACACTTCCTCACTATCTTCTATGGGTTAACTGAAACTTAGGGCATGTACATTATTTTGGTTTTTTCTTTAATATAAAATACAAGTTCATTTCCTGTAGCCTTAGCATAAATGTGAATTTGTACTGGTGCATTTTATGATTTTTACATCAATAACAGTGGCACTGCAGTAGTTAACTTTTTATATCATACATATTTTATGTCGTTTTATCTCAATTTTTCACGATCTCTGGAATTGTTTGTACAACTGGCTATTCAATATGCAGTTCTTGCAAATTAGTTATGGTGAACCCCCTATGGTTTGTCAACAAGGTAGCATAAGTTTTCTGAAATTGAATGTGTTTCCTATCATAAACATGGCTCAAATTGTTGCTAGAACTCTTTAGTTGTGTTTCTTGAACAGATTTGATACTGAAATTGGTATTGACATTCATGGACCGCGCTATGAAGTTTTTTACCTTGATTGTATGCCTAACATTGTGTACCTGAATTAGTGGATGAAAGAAATGAAGAATTTATATCTCTGAATATTTTGTTTGTGCAGTAGAGTGGTTCGTCCATGGCTTGGACTGAAGATGCTTGATCTTAATGAAATGAAAATTGCACAGTTCAAGGAGAGAGATGATTCATTTCCTGATGTTATAAAAGGAGTTCTTGTGCCCGTGGTAAGTTTTCCTTAATATTTGTATTCTCTGAGAAAAAGGAACTGCTTTTGAACACTGAAGTTACGTTTGGTTGACATTAATCTATCTCCTGGCCATTACTTCTTCCCTGAATTCATTTGTGTGGTTGGCTCACAATCTCCAAGCAAGATTTACCATTCTTTTGGAACGAGATGTGATTCTATTTGCAATCCTGATAGAAACAACTAATCTTCATTTTTTTTGGACATTAGAAATTACTCTATGGCAATAAATCAGCTTTTGCAAATTCAGAGAAACTATAATGATCTGTTTTACTAGATCCCATGATACTCTATAATTAAGCTTGATGCTGAGACTGTTGTTCTCTTATGTATTAATTGTAGCAGTCTAATCTGCATTCTTGACTTTTTGGACTACTTTGTTCTCTTAGATAATCACTCTGACCAATTAAATAACTTAAGATATCTCCTGCCATATTAATCAATTGTACAGAAAAAATGCTCATCTTCTTTGTTTAAAATGGAAAGAGATAGAGAATTTTCTTTATCTACTATGGTCTTGCTAAAGTTTGCAGTTTTCCTTACAGCTATTTTTGTGTAATCTGTTATTGCGCAATGTGTCAACTTTCTACCACTACGAATCAACATATCAGCTACTGTTGGTTTAGACAATAAATAATCTCACCCAACAATAATGTGCTTGTTGCAGTCACAATCTGGATTATTTTTAACCACCCTATTTTGAGATGTTATGTTCCTGAAACAAACTGAGGCAATGATATTGTCAACCAGGTAACTCCAGGATCTCCCGGAGACCGTGCAGGATTCCGACCGGGTGATGTTGTAATTGAGTTTGATGGCAGACCAGTTGGAGGCATTAAAGAGGTAATACACTTGATATTCAGCAAACAATCTGCATGATTGAATTCATGTTTGAAGGACTTATTTTTATTCTAAATAGTTGAACGTAAGATGAAGTATTCGCCACTTTCTTTTATATTTTGCTTTTTTGTTTTTCAGTAAAGAAATACTTGCTACTATAAGCTGTACACTTCAACACTATCGAAATAACATATACTTCATGGCTTAGTGACTTCTTTTCCATTTAAATATGGGGCTTTATTATACAACCTATGTTAATTTCAATACCCGTTATTAGTCTTCAATTTCTCATCACACAGCAAGGATATATATTCTCACACCCACAACCTTGCTGCTGGTGACTTGGTGCATTATGTTTGCTTCAGGATAGTAGATATAGATATCGCATTCAATTGCCTAGGTTATTTTAGTTTAAGATTCATCATGATTTATTTTGAATGCGCACTGCAATTTTGAAAAACAATTCAAACCTTCAGATTCTAAATCGGATTGTACTAACAACAAATATTGTTTTGTATATACAGATCATTGGCATCATGGAGGATAAAGTAGGGGTGCCTCTGAAAGTTTTGGTGAAGCGATCGAACAACAAATCAATCACATTGACTGTAGTGCCAGAGGAAGCTGTTGATTAAGTAAAACCTTAAAGCAACTATAGCAGTGCTGATAATTTTAATCAATTTTAAATCTGTATGTATTTTAATCTTATATAAGCTAGAGCATCCATTTTTTGACAACCGTGAAATTTTTTGAGTGCAATAATTGAACAAAGAGATAAACAGTGGCAGTAGCAGTGCTGATTGATTGTCTCAATTGATTGCTCTTCTGCTGGGAGTATCTATTAATTGATCGAGAGACTAGTCTTGTTTATTTGTGTTGCCACATGAATGCATTTTTTTTTTCATTGTAGTCATTTTTGCGATCGTGCAAGTGGAAAGAAAGTAACAGAAAAGAAGATTTCAGCGGCGTCAAGCATGCGTTGGCACCTCAAACTCATTGTTGAAAATTGCAACGCAAAGATGATCGAGAATTGTCGTTTTGCTCACTTCAGCTTTCGTTCTTCTGTAAGTTATTCTTAGTGATTTTTGGCTTTCTCTTTAATCCGAATTTGCATAAAAATTAATTTTTAACTATGCAATTTGTTTGTAAATTCACTTGTGGGAATAACGTGTGTATGATTTACTTATATGTAGACACTAATCTGTCATTAAATATTAATAATTATTTGATTTAGTCGTATTTAAGTTAGATTAAGATAATTTTAACTAAAGACCAATTGTTTAATTGGATTTAACCGTGTCACTCAATTTGATACGAGGATATAAAATATTTGTGATAGATTTTTTTCATCCCAGCGCCCTATTTTGTTAGTGCTATGAGTATTGCACATAGTTCATTATAACTTTTCAACTTAATTAAAGAGAAAATCCACTCATTCAATGCCCTCAATCATAAAGAAATTGCTCCAGGACTGATACTGTGGTAGGATATTTAGGTTAACATCTAGACATTCACAGTTTGATCCCAGGTATAACGTATTTATAGAAATTTTTTTTCTAAATGGGACGTATAATTAAAGGATACTGTACTTTTGGATTGTCCGTTATACGCATTTTTTTATTTATCTTAATGGTCGATGAAAAAATTTCATAAGATTGAACCGATCACGAACTATTACGAAATTTATCATTTTTTCAATCATAATGAAATTATCATTCATCTTCTGCAACTTAATTTCTTCTCGTTCTTCTTCAAAACCATCCTTTGAATTAATATCTTTTTTCCACAAGTAATTTAAAATTACATAAAAACATCATTAAAAAAATTATAAACAGAGTTATTTGATTTAAGATTTATTAAATCTTCAAAAAGAAAAAAAAAAGCATTAGGGAAATTAAGTCAACGTCCACTATTACCTTTGAGCAACCGTATCGTCCCCATCAACAGTAAGTTCCCTGTCAAACGTGCAGGGAATAATGCATGGTTCATCATGTACGTAGACCAGCTAGGGCGTACAAAGTCTCTTTCTAATGTCAACCCGAAGATGTCCCTTTCCAACAAAGAGTGCACATAGAATGAATCATGCGTGAAAGAGGGCAAGAAGATGTTCACATCATCATCTCCCTTTCAAAACCAATATTTTTTCTGGAAATCTTGTGCACTCGATCGAAAGGATTTCTTCAAACGAAGTATTCTCTCGATCGTAGAGACTCATACAATTCAAAAATCGGATTTTTATCATTGATATAAGCGATGAATTAATTATAAATCTAATCTGAAATTCTCAATCAACGCCATTATTTGTTGACGTCGCTGGAACAATCTGAAAATAAAAAACAAGTGGCAAATGTGGCAAAAAAGGCGATATCGTTCGCCCCCAACGTCCCGCCGCACCACGTTCAAGGTCTTCACGAGGGAAGTAAATCACGGTAGCTAGAAAAGTTAGTGCGCAGTGGGAAAAGGTGCACAGGGACCAGAGAATTACGTCCTGACTACCTCACGGTTCGAACCCATGCTCTCAAGTGACAAACTTCTACGCACTAATCACTCCAGATAACTTCTGAAGGAGAGAGGTGACGACAGCTAGCTAGCTATATTCTTCTTTCCGGAGTGGATGAAAGAAATTTCGTTCCACACTAATCCTTCAATGACTCTCAGTCCTATACATATACGCATCATAAATAACAAAAATCAAATAATAGTTTTTTACACAAAGCTCATATCCTTCAATTAAACCCTTATTAAAATATCGATTAGATCATTTTATTGGATTTATTCATAATCGCAATTTCGCGTGTTACAATTTTAACTTGTAAATCCAACAAATAGAAGAATAAATACCGCACTTGCTTCCTTTACCACCTACAAACATGGGCAGAGCTAATGTAGGCCCAGCTGCCCACACTGGTTCAAGATAAAACTTTTAAAAAAAATTATTAATTCCAAGTATTAACTGTCCACGCTGGCAAATAAAAAAAATCACACGAAGAATCTTAAGGGCATCTACAGGGAGGAGTTAAAAAAATCACACCGGTTCAAGAAAAAACTTTTTAAAAAATTATTAATTCCAGGCAGGAGTATTAACAGCTGTCCACGCTGGCAAATAAAAAAAAAATCACACGAGCAATACTAACAACCCAAGGAGGAGTTAACTTGAAGACGTATTATATGAATATATGCTATAGAACCTATTTAGGTAACTTAATATGCCAACAAATTAAATGCTGTGAATCTGCGATGTAATTACCATGATTATGCTAATAAAGGAATTATCTTTCTAAGCATATTGTTTTTACTTGAAATGGGTGTCATCGATGCACTGCCTTTGAGGTTGACTAGATCGCTAAGAACCAAGGAGGGTGGACCGTCCGGAGGAAGCACTAAGCTAGAAAGAAATAAAAGAAAGGGATAAGAGAGTCAGAATAGATGTCGGGGTTGTCCTGGTTCAATCACTCTGATGCTCAAATCAATTTCTTACGAGGAGATATGAAGCTTGTTCTGGTTGAGCAAGGTGATCAAATCGGCCTTTGCCGATTGACCGAATGAGATGACGATTGGAGGATTGATGGAGTTGTGGAGCTTATTCTGACTGAGCGAGATAATAGGATCAGCTTTGCCAATCAGATCGAATGAGTTGACCGATCGGAGGATCGATGGAGCTGTGTAGCTTATTCTAGCTGAGCAAGTCGATTGGATCAACGAAGCTGATCCAGCCAAATGAGATGACCGTTCGAAGGATAGGTGGAAATGTGGAACTTATTCTGGCTAAGTGAGGTGATTGGATTGACGAAGCCATTTTGACTGAATGAGATAATCGATCGGAGGAGCTGTGGAGCTTATTCTGACCAAGCGAGATGATCAGATCGACGAAGCCATTCTGACCGAATGAGATGATCGATCGGAGGATCATTTTTAAATAGACTGATTCAAATTGATCCCGCGGTCCTAGTTTAACTTTGCCCTTATATCAACATTGGCCATTGACTTTCTTGTACACGTGGAAGCTCTTAATATTTCCCGCATCATCATGTATCAAAAAATATATTATGTCAAGAAAGAAATAAATATTAGTTGTTTTGTATTATGTGGATAGTAGTGGACATGTAAATGAGTGTTTTATCAGAATTGAGCATGTTATTAGTATTATAACACTTTGACTTAAAGTTATAATATGTTCTCTAAATATAATTTAAGCATGTTTTAAGTTGAGATGATAGAATTTTGATGAAGCAAGTAATATGTCGGGTAAATTTAATGATTAAAAACACTCATCTTAAAGGAGAATCCAAGTGTATTTTACATATTTTTTTCATTAACTTCAACTAGCTACAATCAAGAAAAATCTTTCAATTTCTAATTTTTTTTTTTTGTTATTAGTGATATGGTAAATGTTGTTGGATCATTCGACAAACATTCTAAATGTAGTGGTAAATATTGTTGGATATTTAGATTTCTAATTTCTTTTGATTGCGACTGTGACTGCGACAATAAATAAAGTGTTTTCTATCTTCAGAATTGTGAAAGATAAATTATACAATAGAATGAGTAATGATTAGATGAATGATAATTTTATTTTATATATAGAGAAAAATAATCAAGATTGTACAAAGGTTTTAAAATAAGAAGATTAAAAAAAGATTATGAATCAATTTTTTTTTATAATGTTTTATGATTATAAATTTTGATATATTTTTATTTTATTAATTATATTATATTATTACCTGAACATGAACCAAGATCCTAAATCCGCCCGGCCTACAAACTTCTAAATTCATCAGTTCACATAATCCTTTCCACCGAACTTGTTCAAGATTTCACAATTTATCGCCAAAAAAAAATATTTATTGTGCAAATTAAAGTCGATCACTATGATCCGATCGATATTTACAGATGAGACGAAGCCATATTTCTTCTGCCCGAGGGCATGAAAGCCGAAATCATTAACACAACAAGTATGCCTAGAGGAAGCAGCAGTAGCATCGAAGGTGGCGGTGGCAACGGCGGCAGTATGAGAGGGAGGACCAGGAGAGACAAGGTCAGTAGGCCAAGAACCAGAAACGTTTCCACGCTGAAATAGTTGGAAGGAGAGGACTCTCTGTGCTCATGATGAGGCTCTCGTAGTGGATGATGCATTCTCTTCTCTCTGCCTTCCATCAGATCAGTTAATTAACACTGTCTAATGAGCTTCCAAACGAATCTGATTCTTTTCTATTCGACACTCTGAACTCATACTCGATCGTTACTTACAGGTCTGACTTTGAGATCTGTCTTTGAGTTTCCTGTAAAAGAAAGAAAAGAAAAAGAAGCAAATTTCTTAAGAACATGCAGTGGTTCAGATCACTTGGGATCTTGAAGATCTAGAGGTGTAAAAGCAGAAACTAAGTACTTCCTTGTTTTTTTTTTTCTAATGTAAATGACAAGAACACGGTACTGATCTGAATCTCAGAATTAAAGCACTGCTTTATAACAAAAAAGTACAATCAGAAAGCATACCTCTGATCAGTGTTAAAGCATGCATGATCGATGCATCAAAAGAATGAAATATAAGCAAGACAGAAATTAATGATCAAACGAGAGCTTGAAACAAGATCTATACTGACAAATTAAAGCACCTGTGCTTGAATCCGTTGGAGGAAGGGAGAGAGAGAGAAAGAGAAGAGCTTTGAGAGGGGTGTTATAATTAATTAATTGGGATGGATGCAGTGCACTGCACATTCCGCGGGTGTGAAGTATTATTTGAGGACAAGTGTGGCATGGCATTGCCAATTTGGCGTGCAAGTTGTGGGGTTTCTTTGTTTGTTGAAGAAAGAAAAGTGGTTCGATGTTAAGGTTCTTCTCCCTTGGACATCTCCTGTTCATTTTTTTAATCTCCCTCTTATACCCCACCTGGTCTCTTCCTGGATCTCCACCGATCAACGAATTAATTAATGAACTGGGGAGGGATCCTCTGTCCCTGTGCCTGGCCACAGCTCTTCGCATTGAATAATGTCATGGAGTTGTTGATTAGTTATAGATATCCTCAATCAATTGCCATTTAGATTGATTTCAGTGTGATACAGTTGATTTTTATATATGGTGTTGCTCAATCAATTGCCATTTAGATTGATTTCAGTGTGATACAATTGATTTTTATATATGGTGTTGCTGTAATAGATGCGGATTCTCAACATGCCTTTCCTTTAAATTATATCCTCTGTCTTAAGATTCTTGTGTTTCTTTGTTGATCTGACGGGTATGATATTCTCGTGATGTGCACTGTATCTTTGAGATGTGATCTAGTCCGTCCATTTGACGAGGGGATACAGGGACACAAGAATTTTAGGATAGAGGATCTGATCTCACCTCCTCCTATGTCTTGCCATATGTATTAATGGTTCGTAGTCATTCGTGATTTATCTCATCCATGCTGACCTAAAGACAAGTTGATGGAAATGCTGAAGGTGAGCGAATCACTTTTTAGTTTTTACCACATGATTCATAGTACATCGCGGATCTTCGAACCCAGTAATACAAAGGATTGCTGTGTCATAAAGATCCCAAAAGAGGATCATTATCTTTTTGATGTGTTAGCTTGTGTTCTCCACTTTCCCTCGGGAGAAAGAAAATGAAAATAAGATGAGATTTTTTTAAAAAATATTTCAACTTTTATTTTATTCTATTCTTGAAGCTACTACATTTGCTTATAAAACTTTTTATTTATTTTCTTTTATTTATCCGTATAGACTTTTATTGGGACGATTAATTTGCTTGTATGATTCAAATTGTAGTTTTAAAAAAATAAAATCCAAAGTATTAATGATTTTTTAAAATAGTATTTCAGGCTTTTGATTTAGAATTCATGTAATCTCTATAATAATTAACTTTTTTTTAAAAAAAAAAGGAAAATGATAATAGAAATAGTACAAGTTCATTTAGTTGAATTTTTCAAATGAAAATAAAAAAAAAAATCGGAGCGACTCTGTCTTTCCTTAAAAAAAAGTCATAGGTCATTTAAATAAAAATTATTTATTAGTTTGATATTATATTATATTATATTTGAATCTTTGGAGATGTGTTTATTATCTGTAATGAAAACATGAAGGGAGAGGGGAAGGAGGATAAGAGCGTGAAAAGAAGCCCATCCTCTGTTGTACGCTGCCCAACTCATCAAGCTCCACTCTGCTCGGAATCTCGTGATTGCATTTGAGCTGAAGACCACGTAAGATAACGATATCAAAAAAGGGTTTAGGATAACCCATCAACCTCCTTAAGTCCTTTTCCACTCTCCCTTTATGTTTTCAAGAAAACGTAGCTCACGGATTGATACAATTATAATATAAAAGATGAAATATCTTTCATAATTTATCCTCTTAAAAAATGAGTTCTCAGGATAAATATCTTTCATAATTTATTTCTTTAAAAATTGACTTGAGACATCAAAAAAAGATCAGATCTTCTTAAAATTTTCATATCCCTTTATCGATCGGACGGATTAAATCATACCTCAAAGATACAATGCACATCACAAGAATATCATACCATCCAATCGACGAGAGAATATGAGGACACGAAAATCTTAGGACAAATGATCTAATTTACGTCGAAAGAATATTAAGCTATATTATTATTATTATTATTATTATTATTATTATATCAAATGAAAACAACGGTCAATTCCAGAGAGGAGCACGCACTTACCTAATTTTGTGGACATTTACTCCAAAACTTCCTTTTGAGAATTTATTGATATTAATAAGGAAGAAAAGCACACAATTTAGACACGCTACTCTCCCAGTCTCCTGCAGAAAACATAGCCTACAAGGTATTTTACAACCTTAAATTTGAAAAACATTTTAAAATGGATAATAACCTTTCATGAAAATTGGTACATCTGTATAAAAATTAATTTAAGAGATAAAAATTTTCAAATCGAATATCAAATCATACATCGTATCTAGGAGTTTATCCTCATAGGTGAGGAAACTCCTTATTCATCACTAAGTCATTTGCATAATCATCCTCACTACTGTTGGTGCAACCTTAGGTCAAGATTGACCTGGTTGACCTGACTCGAGTTGACCTGACTCGAGTTGTGTTTTGATGTTTGACGATGTTTGACGAGAAGAGAGTTGTATTCTTGATGTTTGACAAGAATAGGTGTTTGGGAGATTGTAGGTGCAACCTTAGGTCAAGGTTGACCTGGTTGACCTGATTTGGGAAAAGTCCAAGCAGGGAGCTTGGCACGCGAAAAGTCCAAGTATAGAGACTTGGCACTGGAAAAGTCCAAGTACGGAGACTTGGCACGGGGAAAAGTCCAAGCAGGTAGCTTGGCACGCGGAAAGTCCAAGTATGGAGACTTGGAACGGGGAAAGTCCAAACAAGGAGTTTGGCAGTGGGAAAGTCCCGGTGAGTGAAGGCAAAGTGGAAGTCACGGTGAGTGAAGCCGGGTCCTAATGAGTGAAGCCAGGTGAAAATCCTAGTGAGTGAAGCTAGGTGAAAGTGGAAGTCATGGTGAGTGAAGCCAGGCATTCGGGAAAGTCCTGGTGAGTGAAGCCAGGCAGTTTGGAAATCCTGGTGAGTGAAGCCAGGCAGATTGGAAATCCTGGTGAGTGAAGCCAGGTGAAAACCCTAGTGAGTGAAGCTAGGTGAAAGTCCTGGTGAGTGAAGCCGGGCAAGGGAAAATCCAGATGGATCAAGGGTGATCGGACATCTGGTGTTGAGAAGGTCAAGTAGGTCAAGGGAGTGACCGGATACTTGACACAAAGAGGAAAGTCCAAGTGGGTAAAAGGGATTGACCGGACACTTGGTAGGGAGTCTTAGCAGGTCAAGGGAGTGACCGGATGCTAAGCATGATGTACCAACAGGTCAAGGTTGACGGGATGTTGGTTTGGGAGACTTGGGATTTGGTTTGGGCAAAAACCAAGCTCTGGATCGGTCTGCAGACCGATCCAGTGATACGTTTGTGTACCTAATCGGTCTGGTGACCAATCAGATAACAAACAGAAGGCGATCATGGTTCTGTGGGCTTACTGATCGGTCTGGGGACCGATCAGCATGGAGCCTGATCGGTCCCCGGGACCGATCAGGGACGTTACCACCTGAGGTGGGATCGGTCCAGGGACCGATCAGATTCCACACAGAGAGTTGGGAGAGCTGGGATCCGTCTGGGGACCGATCAGCACAGGGCCTGATCGGTCCCCACGACCGATCAGGCAAGGCCCAGACCGATCAGGGTGAAGCCTGATCGGTCTGGATCTAGCCGTTGTGAGTAACAACGGCTAGGTTCTGCGTCTTCTGTCTTCGTTGCAGGTTCTTCGCAGGCACAGGTAATATAAAGAGGTCGAGGGCTACAGGGCTGAGACTCTCTTCTTCCTCTCCTTCTTCTAGCTTGCTGCTGCTTGCGATCTGAGCTTTGTTTGAGCTCTCCCCAGTAAGCTGCTGCTGTTGTCCGAGAAGTTGTTGCTTCACAGGCAGTCGACGAGAAGGCGAGTTAGTGTTTGTACATTGTTCTTGTCTTTCTACTTATATTTCTTGTACTCCTTCTTGTTGTTGCAAGTTTTGTGGCGAGGTTTCTCCACCCAGAAGGAGTTCATATTAGCCGGTTTTCCGGGGGCTCATCCACCGACGGATTGACTGGACTCGTCCACCTTACGGACACGCCGAGGAGTAGGAGCCATAATCTCCGAACCTCGTTACATCCTTGTGTTAAGGTTTGGCTTTCTTCTCTTTCGTTTCTTTGTTGTATTTTCCGCTGCGCTAACTTTGATTTGTAGAAAGAAACGAGTAATTTGGGGCGGCTATTCACACCCCCCTCTCTAGCCGCGATCATCGATCCTAACAACTACATTATGCATGCATAAAGCAAAGTCAACTCAACCTCTAATCACACTCACACACATCACATGAACACAATTATATGTGCTACAATTGATGAAACGTAAGAGTGAAAAGAACATAAACAATAATCAAAATGTGGGGCAAGTGTCATCAAGCATGAAGAACCACGTTCACCATGGACAGAATGTAGCATCCAAGAAACACTTGAAGCATCAAAATATGGACAGTGAGCACACTATTCTCCTTGAAATAGCACGGACAATGATCATCAACATCAAACAGCACAATCAAAGCATTTTATCATAGATAGTCACCCCACTTTTAGCAAGTAGTCAACTATTAACAGATTTACCTTGTTTTTACCGCGAGCCGTTTGCTGCGAACTATATAGATCCTTATGGTGGATCTATGAACCCTCTTGGACTTTTTGACAAAGCCCTAGCCATCAACGGATTTGGTGATGTCTTTACCGCGAACCGTTTACTGCGGACTAGATAGACCATTATGATGAATCTATTCATCCTCTTGGACTTTTTGGTAAAACCCCAACCATCAACGGATTTGAAATCGTCTTTACCGCGAGCTGTTTACTACGAACTAGATAGATCAATAATGATGAATTTATTCACCATCCACTTCCATGCCTCTCAATTTGGCATCCTCTCTCCATAAAAAAAATTATTTACAGAACACACCCCTCACCACAACAATTCACTATAAAAGTCACTCTCACCACCAATCACAACATAGAATGCAGGCATACATTCCACCGATCACAAGCCACAAATAAAACTTGCATGCATTCCCTCCACCAATCACAAGCCACAAAACAAAACTTGCATGTAGACCTGACCACGGTTCGGAACTGACGGTTCGACGGTTCGGAACCGCCGGTTCAACGGTTCCAGGCAGGTCAACCATTAACCTTAACCGCCCAAGACGGTTACGGTTCACGGTTCAGAACCGCCGGTTCACGGTTCGTCACGATTCGCCACGGTTCAAGATTAATATGTTAAAAAAAATTAAACATTAAAAATTAGAAATTAAAATTTATTGAAAAAAAGGCTTGCACTTATTTAAGTTGCCTACATATCCCTTTAGGGGAATCAAAGCCCACGTAGTTCTTTTACATTTTTATCCTTTTATATTTTCATTCACTTCCATTTCCTGTTCCTGTCGTATTTGTTCCTTCAGTATCAAAATCTTCAACTTCGTCATCTGAAAGTTGCATTCCTTGGATTCTTTTCTCCGCTCTGGTCCAATCGTCCAGTAATGCTTGGCTTCCAATGAGTCGGGAGACAAAGTTGATCGTCGTTCATCTAATATGTTGCCGCCAGCACTGAACGTCTGCTCCACAGCAACAGTTGACACTAGACAAGCTAAAATTTCTTTTGCGATCACGGAGAGAACGGGAAAGCTTTGAGCCTTCTGTGACCACCACTTTAAGATATCGAAGTTTTCGCTATCTGCTTCATTAAAATCAAAAGAAATCTTAAAATAATTCTCAAGTTCCTGTATGGAACTTGAGGATCCTCGTGGGCGTTTTGTCCGTTCTTTTAATAAGAGTTGTGCTTTTGTAAGTTTTAAATTACTACTAATAGTTTGTTGAATTTCAGAAATATTAATTTGTGTTCCATATTTTGCATAATATTGATTATAAATATCATATAAATAAATTCTAACATTATATATAATATTAACTGGACCAGGGGAAGAAGAATCTTTAATTGGAATTAAAGCGTCATAATATAAAGTTAACATTTCTTATAAAACTTCTAATTTAAATCTAGGATCTAAAGCAAATGCAATTAAATAAATTTCAGGAATTAAATAAAAATATTTTTCCAATTTAGTTTTCATAGTTAAGATACAAGGAGATAAAGATTCATTATTAATATGTTCATTTAAAACTAATACTATATTAGAAAAATTTTCTAAAACTAATTGAACAGTGGGATAATAAACACCGGAAAGTTGTTCAGTTGCATCATTAAATACTTTTAAAATTTCACAAATACTACTACAAATATTCTATTGTTGTGAAAATAAATATATATTAGTATTAGTGTTTTGTGAAAAAAATGAACAAAATAATTCTTTTATATTGAAATGAATCTTGTAATAATTGGTATGTTGAATTTCAATGTGTTGGTACATCACGTGAAAATTTTTTAGGTTTCATTCCATTAATTTTACAAAACCTACCCCATTGTTTCATTATAGATGGATGAAACCATAAATAAGAAATTACAATTCTAATTGATTTAATATAACTTTTTAAAATTTTTAAACCATCTTGAACACATAAATTTAAAACATGACATACCCAACGAATATGAAAAAATAAACCTCCAATAATAGGCTGACAAACAAATTTTAGATCATCTATACAAGCGGTATTAGAACTAGCCAATGATATTGAAAATATTTTATGAGTTAAATCATATTTTTCTAAAATTAAACATAATAATTGTGTGATATTATGAGCATTATGTGATTCATTAAAAACTCTATAAGCTAATAATCTTTTTTGGAGGTTCCAAGAGTTATCGATCCAATGGCAAGTCACACCCATATACGAATGTGTTTGCCAATGATCACTCCAAATATCGGAACATAAAGAAACTTTATTATCTAATTTACTAAATTCATCAACTAAATTCTTTTTTCCTTATTTTACTAATTTTTTAATTGTACGAGTAAGTGTAGTCCTAGGAACACGTTTAGCACATGGATTAAGAGATTCTTTACAAAAATCTTCAAATGTGCATTTAGATCCAAAACTAAAAGAAAGATGTTCTACGGAAACAAATTTAGCTAATGATTCTCTTAATTTATTATCCGAATATAAAAATAAACCGAAATCGGTACTACCGCTAGTTGAAGAAAATCTTGATAATTGTGTTTGAGAACGGTCGAGTCCATATTCCGTCGGGTGCTTCGTTTCTACATGTCGTTTCAACGACCCATAGCCGGCGGCGGCTTGGAATTTGTAGGAAGCATTGCAGTGCTTACATTTTGTGCGCATTTCTCCAGACGGAAGAGTGACCTTCTCAAAATGTTTAATGAAAATAGAAGACTTTAGAGGAGGAAGTTCCCGAACCTTAGAAGTAATTGCATCGATACTTCCTTGTGTTTCGGGTGTCGGATTCGGAAGATGCTCGATCTCATCATCGGTGGATTGAATGTTGGGGTCCTCCTCCCGCAGATTCATTATTTGCTTTCCCTTCCAAGCTCGAGATGATGCATCTCCGCGGCCTCCTTCTATTGTAATTGAAAATTGAAAACGAAAGCGTGTAGAAATTAGAGAATACGAAAATGAGATTAAGAGTAGAGAAGATGTGTGTGAAAAATGATGAAATGAGCTCTCTATTTATAGAGTTTTGATAGTAATGGATACTAAATCATAGTCATTGATAAAAAATCGGTCAAATAATCCTAATTGTTGAAAAAAATACCCAAAAAACCCTCCCAACGGCTGCGAACCGTCGGTTAACCGGTGGTTCCAAGGGCTATGAATCGTCAGTTAACCGACGGTTCAAGCCGTTTAAAAAAAAAAAAAAAAATTGCGACTGAACCGCCGGTTCAACCCGCCGGTTAACTGGCGGTTCGCCGATTTTACAACCAATGAACCGGAACCGGCCCAGCAACTTGCCGGGCCGGTTCCGGTTCGACCCGGCGAACCGGGTCAACGGGCAACCGGCCCGTTGACCCGGTTACGGGCCCGGGCCGGGTCCGGGTCAGACCCCCGCCCAGGGTCGGGTCTACTTGCATGCATGAATGTTCACAAGCCAAGAAACTTGAAAATCGGACAGTAGAGAAGGCTTGAAAAACACGTACAGTAGAGAAGGCATGCAGTGGAGAAGGCTTGAAAAACACGGACATCTTCGAACACCGGACTTCAAAACTACAAACAGTGGTCAAGTTTCAAATCCACGGACAATGAGCACAGTGAGAATAGCCTCCGTTTTCCTTATGCACAGTCAACATTACACCTGTAACATCAGCAACATTCAACCTACAATTGATGAGCTTTATAAAGGTTTCAAGTCCACAAATCGATAAGTATGTATTTGAACATTCTGAAATAATTAATCCATATCCGGTGCAATGCCTTGGTATCAGTACCTATTTCTAGCTTCCCAAATATAATAGATTGAGCTAAAGATGCCTAGATACCGGGCCTTCATCCTTCTACTGCCACCCTTGTAATGCCTACCAAAAATCGATGTAACTCCTCAAAAGAATTGAAATTGTGCTTGATTTCCAACCACCGCTTCACCTTGCACCAAAGTTCACAGCCAATGAACATTCGAAGAAGACATGCTGATTAGATTCCTCTTGTTGACAACACATGACGCAATCCTTATTTGGTTCATGCTCCATTCGATCCTTGGTCCTCAACCTCCCATGAGCTAGCATCCATAGTGTAAAATGATGTTTCGGCATGATTACCGACTTCCACACCATAGATTTCCATGCAACTTCCGACCCTCTTGGCAAGAAGAAATTATATGCATTTGTAATCCTCTTTCCATTTCCAATAAACCAATCCATCATCCTCATATTTGCCTCTCCCACGCCACCTGAAGCATCTAGTATCTTGGTTCGGATCTCCAATAGTCTCTTGATTAAAGGCGAATCTAAGTTTTTCTTTTGTCATGTCCAAAAATCTGTACTTTGAATATAATGTTGACGCACCTACTTAACCCAAAGTGAATCCACATTTACTTGAATATTCCATAATAATTTGGACAACAGAGCTTCATTCCATGCTAGGAGGTCCCTAAGGCCATAACCCCCATCATGTTTAGGCAAACAAATCTTCGACCATGAAATGGGTGGATGCTTTGAGGACCACACAAATGTTCGGCACAGAGCATATATTTTGTCAATCACACTACTAGGAATAGGTAACATAGAAAGCCAAAAACATTCTATACCTCGAAGAACCGTCCCCACTAGTGTGCTTAAGCCATGAGTTGATCTTCCTTGCAATAACTTCAAGAAGTGACCCATAATTCACAATCCTTAACTTCTCCGCTGCCAAAGGGATACCTAAATATCTAAAAGGAAATTTTCCTTCTTGAAAACCCAAAAGTTGCAATAATCGGTTCTTCAAGCTTGTGTCCACACCCGCCATGTAAACTTGTGTCTTTTGCGGATTTGCTCTTAGGCCCAAGATCCCTCCAAATTGATTCAAGCAATCCACTAGGTGTTGGGTAGATGTCTCATCCGCTCTACAAAATAGCATTAAGTCATCAGCATATACAAGGTGAGTAATACCAACCTCCTTACACATAGGATAAAAATGAAATGAATACTTTATGGAGGTTTTCTTTAGCTTCCTTGAGAGAACCTCTATGCACAAGGCAAATAGAAGGGGGGAAAGTGGATCTCCTTACCTTAGTCCTCTTTTCCCACCAAAAAACTCATATACTCCGTCATTCAATGATATAGAATATGAAACCGTGGAGATGCATAATTTAATCCAATCACAAAATCGTTGGGGAAATCCAAAACCAACGAGACTGGCCATGAGAAAATCTCAATCAACCATATCAAAAGTCTTCTTCAAATCAACTTTGACCATGCATCTAGGGGAGATCCTTTTGCAAGCATACTTCCGAAGCAATTCTTGAGTTAGGTATATATTATCCCCTATAGAACGTCCCTGAAAAAATACCACTTGAGCAGGGTCTAATAAAAAATCCAATACCTTTGATAACCGTGTAGCAAGTACCTTCAATATTACCTTATAGAAGACATTACAACAAGATATCGGTCTATAGTCCGAAACCCCAATCACATGATCTCCTTTTGGCACTAATGATATCAAAGAGTGGTTCCACTGTTTGAGGAGTTTGCTATACTGAAAGAATTCCTGCATTGCTGCCATAAAATCCTTACCAACAATATCCCATGAAGAAGTTAAGAATTTTGAGCTATACCCATCCAGGCCCAGGGCCTTTCCACATCCAATATCATGTAGGGCAACTTTAATATCTTCTTCCTCAACCAACTTGCACAAATTCTCAGATTGACCTCTTGTGAGTTTCCGCCCCATGAGTGAGTTGTTGTCCCATTTGACACATACCTCCTTTTGGCCAAGTAACCCATGGAAATAATCAACAAACTCCTCTACAACTTTACCTAAGCTTGTGGTTTGTTCCCCATCCCTTTTCTTGAGCATAATAATAGCATTTCTCTTATTGTTTCTCTTTATCACATCATGAAAAAACTTTGTGCACTTGTCCGAACTCCTCAAATAAACGTTCTTTTCCCTTTGTTGATAAAATTGTCTTTCCGCCTCCATAAGTAGAATAGTTTTCTTTCTCACATGGCTATAATATGAGGGAATTGGACCACCATCAAGAATATCCTTTTGTATCTCCACAAGCTCATCTTTTGCTCTCCTAGTTTTCTCCGAAATGTGACCAAAATGATTTTTGTTTAACTCCCTCAAGCATTTCTTCAATCGAAACAACTTTGTCTTTAGGATGAATTGTGCATTGCCTATCACCGGAGCCGCCCATGAATCCCCCACAACCTTCAAGAAATCCTTGTGCAATGTCCACATGTTGAGGAATTTGAATGGTCTATTTGGGGCGCGGTCCTTGGCTAACGTATGAACAATAGTGCAAGAATGATCCGAAAGACATCCAGGGGCCATAACCTCCGCATACATATCGAAATCTGCCATTAGCCAAAAAGAGTTTACAACAGCTCTATCCAACTTACAAGAGACATTACCATTTGACCATGTAAGGTGACATTCAACAGACCGAAGATCCACCAAACCACAAGCTTGAGCAAAAATCTACATGTCTCTCATTTCATGGTTTGTAATCGGAGAACCACCTTGCTTTCCATGAATTTATAGGAATGAGTTAAAATCTCCCATGATCATCCATGCTTCAGAAATAGTATCCCCAAGATCAGAAAGAGCTTTCCACAATGGCCTTCTTGTGACAATAGAGTGAAGACCATAAACAAATGTCACCAAGAATCCCCTGCTAGAGATACGACAACACACGCGACAATGTATATATTGTTTGGTGGTCAAGATAATATCCACATCTACCTTGTGCATGTCCCAAAGAAGAAGTATTCTGCCATGGTTAGACAAATCAAAACTATGCGCATAACCCATACCTGCAAACCTTCGTTGTAATATAGGACTTAAAAAATCTTCATTGAGCTTTGTCTCCATTAAGGATAATCACCTTTCATGAAACTACAAAATGTTGAGCTGGATATTTAGTGCTGACTAAAAAAACATTGATGTTGCCATTTCCCGAATTGAGCAGAAATGACATGCTACAATTTGTTTTAATATGTGAGGCAGATAAAGTTGGATATTTTGGAAAGCTTTGAAACAAAGTAACAATAACCGATAAGTAAGAGATGTCTCCAATCAAATAATAAGTGGCGAGATGAGTTCTCATTGAAATTTAGGGGATTTGGCAGACAATAACCTTTTTAGTAGCACCATTTTCCATTGAAGTGTGATCTCCTAACAAAGAGAAGGGGAATGTTAGCTGAAGATGCTCTTTGGTCTAATTATCTTTCTTCTCCTTTTTCGCCTCCGATTTTTGGGATAAAACTATTTGGCCTAATATTGTGTCTTTTATCACAATGTCGATGATCGAACCCATAATGACTTAGCATGAATTAAGGGCAACAAACTGAAGACAAGAAAGTACTACAATGTGTCTGAGCTACAACTTAGTTGTTGCCTTTGTAATTTTTTTAACTACTCTTCTGATGTGGCTTGAGCCAAGGAGAAAAAAATGATCTAGAGTTTAAGAACTGGAGCTTCTCCACCTAAGTGACTAGTCACCAATGATAATTAGATTGTGCACAAAACAGAACTAATCCATATTAGAGTGTCATCGTGTTGATTGTAGGTATACCGGATATATTGACTACTTAGGTAAGGAGACGAAAGGAGCATCTACATCCAAGCGACTAGCCACTAGGATTGATAATAAGACGCAGTGAAAATTAATAAGCTAGAGAAACTATTGCTCAAAAATCAAATATATTTTACTAGGAAGTCAAAAGGATACCACTAACTGGAGCATTTTCCTGAATGCTGGTGAAGACTCTCATTGCAAGATAAAGAAAAAGTATACTGTGTATAAAAGTTCCACAATAGAACATGAGCAATAGCACAAGAACTATCAAGAAGTTGAGGATCTGGTAGTCCATGAGATTCTCAATGAACATCATTTTCTAGACTGAACAAATATTTGTTGATCTTTAAATCTTCACACACACACTAGTTTGCAGTAAGATGCATTTGCCAAAAGGTTGACAAAATCAGTTGTTAAGGAATTGCCCCACATGCATTAAATGAAAGATGACACAAAAGAATTAAATGGTTAAATCTCTTTTCAAGAATCACTTGGGAGAACATACCTATAGAGCCAGCAAAATTCATAAAACATGTCAAGAAGCTCAACTCTCCCGTACTTTTATTCTGCACAAATTCACGTGAGATGTAATGATCTTGAGAACTGAATGAAGTCCCATCAAATGTACATTAGACGTTATCATAAATTACTAAGTGAACTGCAATCATTTTATTATAATACAGTTATCGATGGACACTAGAGTGACCTATTTGACTTAATGTGCAGTACAGTTGACAGTTGTCCTTCAATTTGGATGAACCAAATTAGTACACTATAGAAATACATGATGCAACAGAAACAAAATGACAATCGCTTTAGAAAAAAATGGAGTTTACTTTTAATATATGAAGGTCCTAAAATTCCAAATCTAGTTAAAGTAGGTTGGAGAGACTTTGGAAAAGGAGTAAAATATTTGGTCCATGATACATTGTCAGTGAACAAAAGATTCACAAGAGCGTGATCACTATAATTGGATATTTCAAATAAATGAAGACTAATAAAAAGTATGTTGGAGAAATATATAGAAAATTGCAGGATACAAAATTATTTATGGAAGACTTATGAACATGTATGCATAACATGATCAAGGAATGGAAAGGCACATATGACCTCTAATATGATTAGTAATAAGAGAGGTAATGTGTAGGCTTCAATGGAAAAGTACTGCATATGCATTTGCAAGTACAGGAGGTTGTATGAATCAATTACTACATAAAACAATGTTAGACACGACATTCGAGAACTATAGGTAAGTTTCTACATTTTATGTGCTGATTTTAGTTTCAGATGAACATCATTTCTCAGTGGATACATAGTTGCTATCCCACATGCCAATTAATTCACAATCATCAATATAAATAGTCGCACAAAACTTCTAACGAATCTTAAAGTGATAGGCCAGTGCCTAAATCACAATCCAATCATGTACCAGAAGTGAGTGGTGAAACACAACAGCCAAATTTGTTTAATCAGCATAAAGGATATATTATATCATAGCAACTGATACACAAACCAATTATCATTCCGTGTGCACTCATTCTCGTTGTTTAAGCGATATGCTAGACATTCAATATTATAGTTAAACCTTAACAACTTTTAACTTACTTTGTAGTTCGTCCATATTTGGGGTGCTCTTGCAGAGAAAAAGATGGCATGGTGCGAAGCCTGTAAAGACAAATGTCACAAGATGTGCAAATCAGAATGTGATCTTGCATAACAAGGACAACACTCTAGTAGCAAGCAATAGTACTAGATATACTAAATAGTAGAAGTGAGTTAAACTTACATATAGGGCTTCAAAAAGAAATGGATCAATCTGACCAGCTATAATAGTTGGTGCTATAGCACAATACCTAACACCATTGCTTAAGGAGAGCAAGAAATGATCTGGAGACTTTTAAGAATCATAAAGCATTTCGAATAACAAAATATTCAGCTATTAGATGTCTAACAATATGCAGGATACAAAAGAGGTTTAATCCAGGTTTTTCCTCCAAGTGGCTGAGAGTAGTAGTAGATAATTGCAACTAGAATTATAGCTGTGAGGAAAAAATAAGGCATTCATTTCTAAGTCATAAAAGGATGCAGAAGTAAGTATAAACATGACAAATTTCAGGGAGTTTATTTAGTGAACATCCCTAAAACAATGTAGCATATGTACCTTGAATCAAGAGAAACAGAAACTCTCCATAAGCTGAAAAGGGAAGCCCTTTGTGGATACAATATGCCAAAGCAATTGTGTAACCCACCACTTCTAACTCAAAAGACACAAGACTAAGTCCCCTAACACTATTGTGCTTCAAGATTTTGAGTATCTGCAAGCATAAAAGTGTCAGGGAAAAGATTTAAAACTCTGTATTTTAGAAATAAGCATGTTAGTCATAAGAAAAAAACAAAGAAAGAAAATCTCACACCGGATTATGTGAACAACATTACTAATAAGTTTTTGATTGAAATTACAAGCAATGAATAAATCTCAGAAGTAACAAAAAAATGAAAGTACTACAATAATTATCTTGAGAACAAAAGTTTATAAAATGAAGCGATATCACCAAGATATTAAGAGTAATCAAAACTGCACAAAGAATTAGTACTTCATTAATACCAACAGTACCAAACTCAATCTCTTTGGAACACTAGATTTGAAATTTTTTTTGCCAAAAGTTAGGTTCTCATCAAGAAGAGAGAGAGAATCAATTTCATGAATAATCAGTCCATCTGCACTACATGATATTAAACATCTCAGAAGCATGACTTAGTCAGGTAATTCCTACTTGATTTTGACGAAATGGCAATACCTCTCAAGAATATATCTAAAAGAAACCCAAAAAAAAAAAAAAAAGATAGCCTAAATCTCCTCCTTAGCAGCCAAAGTTGTATCTGCAATTTGCTAGATTGCAATTAAAGCTCTATGAGAAACTGTATCCTTTTTTCGTTTACTTGTGAACAAAGCTTTAATAAAATGTATGAGCACACCACTAAGTTAATAGGTACCATACAGTTGATTCCTGAAGAGAAAAACCTCAAGACATGGATGATAAGCATGTAGGTTTTCCAGCAAGAATCAGCCTTGCACGTGGTCCAACAAGGCCATCGCAGCCAAAAACATTATCTTAGGATGTTGTCTCTTGGGTTTTTGCATATGGTGCTCATTGGTAACCATGCTGAAGTTGCGATGACAACTCATTCGTGCCAAGATTGTTGGAAACCAAAGAACTTGTAGCGAGGAAGATTTTTTTCCTCAAAGTGAACTTCTGGTCCAGAGAGCCTATGAGGTAAAGTTTTGATTGTTTTTTTTTTAAAGCAGCATTAACAGAGAAAACTACTAAAGATTGGAGGAACTTGTGTACATGTGTGAGCAAATGGCTCGTCTAAATTTGTGTACTTCTCTTGTATCATAAAGCTTTGGATTTTCTTAAGACTAAAAATAGGCCAAATTACACTATAAAGCTTTTATATCTTTCTTGTGTTTTTGACTTTACTATAGATGACGTTATACCCATTGCTTCCATGCAGATAAGAATTTTCAAAAAGTATTTTTAACAATACCTCACAACTCTCACAACAAAAGAAAAATAGAAACAATTTGAGTTAAACACTATACATCCAAAGCCTCAGCTCCTCAAGATCCTCTATCACAACAATTAAGAACCAGCTACCTTTCTCATTGAATAAACCAAATGAGCCCAAAATTCACAACCGCTTCAATTCCTGTCTCAGGATATCAAATCTATTCTCTGTTCGCAACCTACGTACAATTGCAAATATGAGGTGAATCGAGAACTACACACATCTACTACAATTAAAGATCGCATCGACCCCAAGTTCGAACAACAAGCAATCACAATATATAAGCGAAGGAGATCAGGAGGTGAGAATTGGAAGGACCTGAGGGGGTTTGACGATGGTGGAGGCAGCGACGATACAATTTCCAAGACTAGGGGAAGCAGGCAATCCTTTTCAGGAAATTCCCAAGCTTGCAGCGCCCCTGGGACGCACCCAAAGTTCATGCCTAAGATCTCCAACTCCATGTCCCCCTATCTTTGTACTTCTTCGTCCTCGTCGTTCTTCCTCTCCCTCTTTCTCACCGGTGGAAGAGAGCGAAGGCAGGATCAAACGGATTGTGGAAGACGACGGGTCGCGGCTGGTGTGGGCCAGTGACACTACGTGAGTGAGTCGAGCAAAAATGAGCAATTTACCGAATCAGCCCCATCTTTTGCGTTTTTTTTACCTTCTCGCATTCTTATTTTCAAAAATTTCAAATCACGTCCCTTGCCTGTTATTTATTTGTTCATTTAGCATTATTAATCATCTAGTAAGCGCGATTTGATAAATTTGAGAAATGTGGATACGGTACGGTGCTGTAAAAAGTACAAAACTGTGGGGTGTTATCAGATAAATTGCCCATTTGTTCCTACTGCGATCCAGTTAGACCTGACCACGGTTCGGAACTGTCGGTTCGACGGTTCCAGGCAGGTCGACCCTTAACCTGAACCGTCTAAAATGGTTACGATTCACGATTCAGAACCGCCGGTTCAAAGTTCGATTCACAGTTCATCACGATTCGTCACGGTTCAAGATTAATATGTTAAAAAAAATTAAAAATTAAACATTAAACATTAAAAATTAGAAATAAAAAATTATTGAAAAAAGGGCTTGTACTTATTTAAGTTATCTACGTATCCCTTTAGGGGAATAAAAGTCCACGTAGTTCTTTTACATTTTTATCCTTTTACATTTTCATTCCCTTTCATTTCTTGTTCCTGTCATATTTGTTCCTTCAGTATCAAAATCTTCAACTTCGTCATCTGAAAGTTGCATTCCTTGGATTCTTTTCTCCGCTCTGGTCTAATCGTCCAGTAATTCTTGGGCTTCCAATGAGTCGGGAGACAAAGTTGATCGTCGTTCATCTAATATGTTGCCGCCGGCACTGAACGTCTGCTCCACAGCAACAGTTGACACTGAACAAGCTAAAATTTCTTTTGCGATCACGGAGAGAACGGAAAAACTTTGAGCCTTCTATGACCACCACTTTAAGATATCGAAGTTTTCACTATCTACTTCATTAAAATCAAAAGAAGTCGTAAAATAATTCTCAAGTTCCTGTGTGGAACTTGAGGATCCTCGTAGACGTTTTGTCCTTTCTTTTAATAAGAGTTGTGCTCTTGTAAGTTTTAAATTACTATTAGTAGTTTTTTATATTTCAGAAATATTAATTTATATTCCATATTTTACATAATATTGATTATAAATATCATATAAATAAATTCTAACATTATATATAATATTAACTGGATCAGGGGAAGAAGAATCTTTAATTGGAATTAAAGCGGCATAATATAAAGTTAACTTTTCTTGTAATACTTCTAATTTAAATCTAGGATCTAAAGTAAATGCAATTAAATAAATTTCATGAATTAAATAAAAATATTTTTTTCATTTAGTTTTCATAGCTAAAATGAAGGAGATAAAAATTCATTATTAATATATTCATTTAAAACTAATACTATATTAAAAAAAGTTTCTAAAACTAATTGAGCAGTGGGATAATAAACACCGGAAAGTTTTTCGATTGCATCATTAAATACTTTTAAAATTTCACAAATACTACTACAAATATTTCATTGTTGTGAAAATAAATATATATTAGTATTAGTATTTTTTTTGCAAAAAATGAACATAATAATTCTTTATATTGAAATGAATCTTGTAATAATTGGTATGTTGAATTCCAACGTATTGGTACATCACGTGAAATTTTTTTAGGTCTCATTCCATTAATTTTACAAAACCTACCCTATTGTTTCATTATAGATTGATGAGACCATAAATAAAAAATTGCAATTCTAATTAGTTTAATATAATTTTCTAAAATTTTTAAACAATCTTGCACACATAAATTCAAAACATGGCATACACAACGAATATGAAAAAATAAACCTCCAATAATAGGTTGACAAACAAATTTTAGATCATCTATACAAGCGGTATTGAAACTAGCATTATCTAATGATATTGAAAATATTTTATGAGTTAAACCATATTCTTCTAAAATTAAACATAATAATTGTATGATATTATGAGCATTATGTAATTCATTAAAAACTCTATAATCTAATAATCTTTTTTGGAGGTTCCAAGAGTTATCGATTCAATGACAAGTCACACCCATATACGAATGTATTTGCCAATGATCACTCCAAATATCGGAACATAAATAAACTTTATTATCTAATTTACTAAATTTATCAATTAAATTTTGTTTCCTTGTTTTACTAATTTTTTAATTATACGAGTAAGTATAGTCCTAGGAACACATTTAGCACATGGATTAAGATATTTTTTACAAAAATCTTCAAATGTGCATTTAAATCCAAAACTAAAAGAAAGATGTTCTACGGAAACAAATTTAGCTAATGATTCTCTTAATTTATTATCTGAATATAAAAATAAACCGGAATTGGTACTACCGCTATTTGAAGAAAATTTTGATAATTGTGTTTGAGAATGGTTGAGTCCATATTCCGTCGGGTGCTTTGTTTCTACATGTCGTTTCAACAACCCATAGCCGTCGCCGACTTGGAATTTGTAGGAAACATTGCAGTGCTTACATTTTGCACGCATTTCTCCCAACGGAAGAATGACCTTCTCAAAATGTTTAGTGAAAATAAAAGACTTTAGAGGAGGAAGTTCCGAATCTTAGAAGTAATTGCATCGGTACTTCCTTGTGTTTCGGGTGTCGGATTCGGAAGATGCTCGCTCTCATCATCGGTGGATTGAATGTTGGGGTTCTCCTCCCACGGATTAATTATTTGCTTTCCCTTCCGAGCTCGAGATGATACACCTCCACGACCTCCTTCCATTGTAATTGAAAATTGGAAACGAAAGCGTGTAGAGATTAAGAATACGAAAATGAGATTAAGAATAGAGAAGATGTGTGTGAAAAATGATGAAATGAACTATCTATTTATAGAGTTTTGATAGTAACAAATACTAAATCATAGCTATTGATCAAAAAACGATCAAATGATCCTAACCGTTGAAAAAAATATCCAAAAAATTCTCCAAACGACTATGAACCGCCGGTTAACCGGCGGTTCCAACGGCTATGAACCGCCGGTTCAAGCCGTTTAAAAAAAAAAAAAAAATTTGCGGCTGAACCGTCGGTTAACCGGCGGTTCGTCGATTTTACAGTCAATGAACTGAAATCGGCCCGACAAGTTACCCGTTCCGGTTCCGGTTCGATCCGGCGAACCGGGTCAACGGGCAACCGGCCCGTTGACCCGGTTACGGGCCTGGGCCGGGTCCGGGCCAGACCCGGCCCCGGGGTCGGGTCTAGATCCAGCCGAAGTAAAAAGGACGCGCATACCCGATCTCACTCTGCCCTCACCCATTTCCTTGCCGGTACCAAGTTTGCCGGAATACTTGATCGCCGTTGCTTTCTGGCATTCGCTCGCGAACTCTTCAGCGTAGTCACCCTGTCTCATTGCCACTTCGCCGGACCGAAAGAACCAGAGTTTCCGCAAATTGTCCTTCTTGGGCTTTTGTTCTTCTGTTCAGGTAATATTCCTCCCTTCTCCTGGGGCTTCTCCTTCTCTCTGTCTTTTCCCTCACCACTACGAGAACCCATCATCTCTCCTCTCATCTTACCGTCCCCCACCAACGCTGCAGCTTTTCCCTGTTTTGTTTCTTAGCCATCTCGATTCAAGTTTAACTTTTCGATCGTTATTGCGAATTTGGATCTATCTCTAAATGGTTATAAAAAAGCATGATCCCTTGGCTGATCGTGATTTACATACGGTGAATTGCATTTTTTTTTCTTTTTGAATATCTCCATTTTATTATTCTGGCTCTGCATTGTGCTTCCCTGGACGCCAACTTTCGAGATATCGGTTTAAAAAGGGACAGTAGCCTTAGAGCATTTCGATTTTCTGATTTCCTTCATACCTATGTTTCTGGATTCAGATCTCTTCTGCCGAATCAAGGAATGGAATCTACTTCTGCACTATTCAAGCAGCTCAAGGTTTTGTCCTATCAACTTGATATCCAAATAGTTACATGGTTGAATCCGCAAAATAGTGCTTATCGATGTTTTTTTTAATACTTATAAGTGACATTTGGTTAAACGAAGGTATATCGTAGAATCTATTTCTATATTTCGTATCAGGATGGGTTATGAAATTCTAGTTGTTTGGTATATGCAATAATTAGGTTGCGTCTTTGGGTCTGTAAGTCCTCTTTAATGTCTTATATAATGCATGATGAAAAGTTCTATTCGACTTCTTTATATCAACATGAATAAGTTGAATAGGGGACACTTATCACTCAATTCAGGGACTTCAGCTATGTAAATTCTAGGAGTAGTTGCCTCTTTGTTGGTTAGTATTAGGAGTCAACGTGTCAGACTGTCAGTTTTTTTTATTCTAGTTTAAATTTTTATTACCTCTGCTCACGTGGTCAGGACTCTGGAATTTCATAAGTTAATTTATATCATGAAATTGCAACCCAAAGATCAACTAAGTTAACATATCTGGTGCACCTGCCATAATTTCATGCATTATCTAAAGAAATGGTCTAAAAATATTTGGCTATAAATTTCTTTTGTAATGAACAGGTGCATTCATCATTGTTCCTGTACGTTTTCCTATTTGATACAATTGTTCTTTCTTAGTTCAGGAAAGATAAGCATACCAGATATCTAGCATTGCACTCTTTTTATATATTTTTTACTAAGATACCATTATTCCTTGGGTATATTTTTTTCATTTAGTAGAAACAATGCCTAAGTTTATTTGTCTCAATTTCTGGACTATGAATAGGCTGCGGAGCCCTTTTTCTTACTAGCAGGCCCAAATGTTATTGAATCTGAGGAGCACATACTTAAGATGGCGAAACATATAAAAGCAATAACATCAAGGCAAGTTTGTTATATTTCATTCAATGTTTATGTACTTTAACATATAGATCTTTTGTAATATGCGGTTATTTTCTTATTGATTGACAACTTACAGGCTTGGTTTGCCCCTTGTGTTCAAGTCAAGTTTTGACAAAGCTAATCGTACTTCATCAAAATCATTTCGTGGTCCTGGTTTGGAACAAGGTCTGAAGGTAGCATCTATAATTGGTTATTTTTTTTGTACGAAAGTTGTGTTCTAGTGATTACATTGAAAAAACTTTGTTTAATAATTAATATTACCATTCATGTTAGTTTTCCTCTCTTTTTTTTACCTCAGGGAAAGAATATAGCTTGCGATTTTTTTTTTGTAAACCTCTTATAATGTATTTAAAAATGGAAAGAGTACAAATTGTTGATAAAGATATTCTCCTGTTCTATTGGTATGGGAGTTTGATTCATGTAGTACTTTCACATCTTTTTCTTTCAGGCTCTTTTACTTCATCTTTTCAGAGACTGACCTAATGGCTAGTTTCAGTAGCAAATATTTCTAGAATTATTGAAGTTAGTAAATTTAGAAGCTCTCAAAGTTTTTATCCTATACCATAATCTTATCCATGCAGAGATCTAATAAACTATAGACTTAATGCTGCCCCTATTGCTGGTTGCAGTAGCCAGTAGCTAGTATTTATTAACTGATAGAACTTAGTTTAGAAGCTTTCAAAGTTTTTATCCTATATGTCGGTCTTATCCATGCAAAAAACTGCTAAACTTTATACTGTGAATTAATCCATCCACGCAATTAAAGTTCAACGGCTTCATAAAATTATTCACATTTTCTCCTGGTACGCTTAGTTAGGATCATTGTCCTAATCAAATAAGCGGAATTTTCTTCCATGCAACAATTATGGATGTCATGCATCACACAGTTTATCACAATTCATTTACGCAGATAAGTGATCTTACCCTCTTCTGACCAACTTTGCACATCGAAGATGGTAAAATAGCATAGTTATTTATAGGCAGTCTTTGAGTTAATTGTAGTGACTTTTTCTTGATGGAGCATCAAGGAGAAAGATTTTCACTTGGCAAGTTCACATTTTAGTTGAAATAATTTATTATGCCAGATAAATAACCATGGCTTGCAATTTTGAAGTTATTTGTCTTTCTTTGAGAACTCTGCATTAACAACCTATTGAAAATCATAATACTTTCTCTTGACTTTTCTAATCCTGTTGACCTTGCAGTTCTAGTAAATATTTTCTTCTATTAATTTCCTCAAATTCACATAAGGGGATTTGAATGGCAGATTCTTGAGAAAGTAAAGGTAGCATATGATCTGCCAATCATAACTGATGTGCATGAGAGCAGCCAGGTATTCAATTTCTTCTATTCTATGTTGGGCCACCATTGTCCCTGATAACAATGTTATACATGGTGCTCTTGTTGATGAAACCCTAAATTGAATCCTTTGTTTCACTAATTGTAATATTTTACATTAGGTATTATCAGCTATTCCTAGACAGTTCTTTTGCAGGCATCTCTTACATATATTTTTTGAAGGGCTTTGGAAAAAAGATCATGTAATCATATGCTGTAGCAAATGATATGATATTCAGTGACTTATGGACCTAATACAATAAAAATTTACTAAATTAGAAATGTCCGATAAATGCCTCATTCACATTAAAGGCCTCTTTAATGCACTATGAAGAAACTAGAATTCACAAACCAACGTTTGCCTGCTTCTTGGGGGAAAATTAATTGATTTTCTACTTATCCTTATCAAATTAGGCACATTCCTGATGGTCATGGCACATATTTAGATATTTCAAAGACAAATGAACAAGTCTTAGGCATGATTCCGATTAAATATGTTGACGGTCCTAGTGCATAATGCTTCAGCCAATAATGAGTGGGTGTAGCTAGATATTCCCACAACTCTACACTGGTCTCCCAACTTGCAATGGAGCAAACTTCTTGTTATGCAACACTTCCTTTCTGAGATCTGACTAACCATTTGTGGCAATTGTTTTTTTTCTTTTCTTTTTTTGTAAAGTATGGACAGGTACAAATTTCTTCAAATTTCTTAGAAATTGACAGGGATTTAATCTGAAATTTATGTGCAGCTATAGGCTTTGGCAGTAGGTATTAATCCTTAAAAATAGCATGATGCATATAACATGCTAACCTTTTACACAAATTCAGTGTGAAGCTGTTGGCCAAGTTGCAGATATTATTCAGATTCCAGCTTTTCTTTGTCGTCAGGTATAATGTGCAGCTGGAAATTAATCAATCTCTAGTGTTATTCTACTATCCTTTTACTGTGTACCCTTAATCCACAGAGAATAGCTTTCCTTTTAACTTGCTACACTCATTTAACAGACTGACCTTCTAGTAGCAGCAGCTGAAACGGGAAGAATCATAAATATCAAGAAAGGCCAATTTTGTGCTCCTTCAGTAAGTTCATACTTTTGTTTAGTTTTCTATCTCTGCATGCTGATGATTTTCAGAATGATTGAAAATTGTCAACAATATTGAAGTTGTATTATCTTCTGATAAGGCAATTTCCTAGCATGGAAGCTGCAAGCTCTTTCAAATATTTAGAACTTGTGTTCTGCATTATCTCATCTTAATTCTGGGCGGTGACTTGTGCCTACTCATTTTGTTGAATTTATATCCACTTTCCTTCTAAGAGCTTAATGGCTTAAGTATGATTTAAGAGTTCATCATGCACTATTGCGTCGAGTTGCTTATGTTGACCTCCCTTTGAGGAAGTTGCAGATTCTCAAGTGCTAAAGAAAGATAAGAAAGTGTGCATAAGAAAGTTGCTTATGTTGAATTATATAAGGAAGTTATAATTCAAGCATTTTTCTGGAATGGTTTCATTGTTCTGTTTTAACTAAAGGTTAACATATTTCAATAGAGAATATGTTTTGGTGAATGCTCCAATATTATATGGCTTACCAATTTCTACCAAGGCAAAAGTACCTATATGCGGACTCTAACAAACATGTACGTATGGATAATATAGATAACTAGACTATCTGTTGTTGGGATCCGGGACGGAGCCGCCGCTGCCAGAAAGTTTCTGGGGCAAACAACCTACAAAATTTGGTATCAGAGCCCTAAAATCTTTCAGACCATGAATGACATCCAGTTCAAAAGACTTTCAAGAATTTAATAGACTAGACTTTTTAGATCTAGCTTCGCAATTTCCAGTTAGAAAAATTATTACTTCAGATCAACACATCAACATAATTATTATGTTAGATCTTGGAAATATGCTCATTGTTTACATAATGAGGATCCCCACTTAAACACCATCATTTACTTCTCAGTATCGCAACTACTTTAGAATCACAGCAACTACTGACTAAAAACTTATTGGAACTGGTATCTAAATACCTTGGTCCAACAAACCTAAATAATAAGTGACCTAAGAAGAAATATAGTCTTCTTGAAAGAAGCACAAGATTCTTTAAATAGAAGATTTAGTTAACTTAATCTACTTAGTATCCCTACTAAGAAAGAGATTTTAAATCTTTCTAAACTGATTGAAGAAAACAAACCTAAAAATTTTGAACTTCAATCTATAACTGTTCTACTTCAAATCAAAGAGTTAATCCAAACAAACAAAACTCAAATAGAAGGAGAACATAAACTTCTACATACTACACTTGAGGAAATCAAGTATAAATGAACAAACTGCACTTTGAAAATATACTACGAATAACCTTTAGATTATGCCAAACAATTCTCTAAATATAAAGAAAACGGATATTGCTGTCTTGAATTCACTGGAAAAGGCGACCAAATCATAGTTCAACAAAACAATACCCTACTAGCCTTATTAACATCACTTCATTATAGAACTTCTCTATTAGAAAAACAACTGGTTGGAAGGAAGCTTTAAACAACATTAATAAAGACTTAAGTAAGTTATCACTTGGAAAAACTATCAGAAAACCTCAAAGTACTTATAAATTTCTAACTAATAATGAATCTCACAAGAACATAAACTGAACCATTTCACGGTTCCTCGCAAATAATGAGAGGACAAACAACAACAAATACTACTACTTGGCTTGATAATATTCTAACAAGAAGAAATAGTTTTTCTAATACTAGTAATCACAGAACAGAAGAACTAATAGACATTGAACAAGACTTAAATATCTTCTCCAATGAGCAATTAAATGCCTTAAATCCCAGACGATTATACAATCGGGGAATACTTAACTTTTCAACTTCTGTATTTAGACATTATAGACAAGAATCACTTCACCTCCCAGATGGAGGAGAAGCAAGACTAAATTTAATGACTGAAGCCTCAGCCCGAACTTTGTTAGATCGCATACAAATTATATTTGGACTTAGAGGACTTACAAGAGGCAGACTAGGAGGAAAAGTGTTATTAGTTTTATATGACTCACGTCTCTTTGATAAAGAGAAAGCTATCATAGGACTCATAGAAGTTGATATGAATAACTTAGGAATTACTTCTTTATACCCTAATTTCACTATCACCATAAGAGACTTTGTGAAACATATTAAAATACACATCCAGGCAAAAGGATATGGTCAATTTCAAGGTGATAATATTTAATTGGACATGATATTCTTAGGAAAAGCAATGAATCATATCCATAATCACTTCAAAATTACAATCACAGACATGATTGAAGCACGCACTTCTAAAGGAATATATTTTCTTAAACTAAGAGAATTTAATTCTGAAATGTTAGCAGGATTAGAATGGACTATAAGTTTAGACAATCCTGAAATAACCTTAAAACCAGCAACTTCAATAATGTATAGGGATAGAAAAGACAAACAATCTACTTCCAAGAAAATCTAGATGATGATAATTTAAATCTCATGTTGAGACAAGATGATGATCCTGTCAGTGTACTAAGAAGACTTATAGCCAAACATTTGAGACTAATACAAAAACAAAAAATTATACGAGCTAATATTGAGGCATATCACTTTAATTTAATGCATAAATCACAAGAAGTCAAAAACTTCTTTAGAGACTTAGATGAATATGTCTTATGCCATCAGTAGCTGCTATTCAGCTAATTGAGGATGCCTTGTAGAACTGGAAGAATTTGACAAAAGACACCACAAATTAGAACAAAATTGGATATTATATTTTGATGAAGATAGAAATATAATAGCCCAAAAATTTGAAGATGATACCATGAATATTCCAGCATCAGCAAAGGACTTAATGAATTCTGTAGAGTCTACTACTTCCACTTCTAGATCCTTGTATCAGATGTCAGATACCAGAAAGTACCATGGGCATTACGGATTATGGTCAAGAACATCCTCCTCGAAGAGAGGTGGTACACTATACCAATAATAATCCCTTGGTAAGAACTATAGGAAAAAGAAGGCCATAACCTTCATTGGTACTCACTCTGTACTACTTAATATAACTGAATGCAACCTTCAGTTATTTGATACTTTTGTAGAGCAATGGATAGTTTCAGTAAAACAAGAGCTAAACATGAACTTGATATAGAAACAGGAGATTCTATGATTAGAATAGGAGAAAACCACTTAGGCGATGTGGCAAGTGCAGCCTAGGAGGGCTTTTAAACATAAATTCTTAGAGGAAATCGGTAGAATTGCAGCACAAGGCAATAATATTCTTAATTTCTGTTACGCCATTCATAGACTTTTAACAACAATAGATGCAAATACAGGATAAGATATAAGACAGAAAGAAGTTGTAAGAGATCTAGAACAACACCAACTTTTTAGTTGAAACTATATTAAGCCTTTCTGTAATGACTTCTTGGCCCTAATTGCTGTATCACGAAATTGTTGCAACTCAGCTCTAGGTAAAAGACTATTTAGTAAGCTACCTGGAGACTTAGGGAAAGAAATCCATAAGTTCTGACTGACCAAAATATGCCTGTAGTTATGATAACATAGGAGTAAAGATACAACACATCCTTGATAAACTCAAAGAGAAATGTACTTACATACCGATACATAAACAATAGAAAAACCAACAATACGGTTCTGACCACGCCAAAGAAAGCATAGCAAGGATAAAAAACCTTATGTTAACAAAGAAAAATTTGTGAGAAAAATTTAAACTAAAGAAGACTTATACAAACACCATAACATGTTTTGCTTGTAACGAACCATGACACTTATCTTTTGTTGTCCTAATAGAAAAAATCTCTATAGTACAGAAGCAAAATTAATAGGATGTCCTAATCTTGACTTAGTAGAAATTCTATCAAATGTATTAGGTACTTCCTCAATTTACTCAATCATTTCAGTAGATGATATGGAAGAAACAACTTCTGCTGCAAATTATACACTGGTCAACTCATTTCTCCAACATCCTTATGGGATAGCAGAGAAATATGTAATGACTCATCCTTTTTGTCAAGAGGAGTTAACTGACTTAGATGAATCATTATTAGGAGGCTTAGACTTAATGTATCACCAATATATCCCACAAAATTATAATGATTTAAGTTCTGCTCAAAAAACTTGTCCTCATCATTGGATCTTAAAAGAAGGAACAGATAGTATTCCGTGTTTCATATGTGAATTTTACCCTTCTATTAGTAAAAGAGGAACGTGTAAAATTTGCAAAAAGCAATGTTGTAATCTTTGCTCACACACTTTTTCAAGCCACAATTTCTACACTATATCGTTAGGGGAAGTACAAGAAAACCCTTACCAGAAACCAGAGTTTCAGTATTTGAAACTCGCCTGAACTTATTGGAAACTGAAATAACACCTTAGAAATACCTTTACTTCTCCTTTAGATAAAGGAAAAGATATTGTAATCTTTGAAGATACTAATAATAAAGATATGGTTTTTATTAAAACACCAAGTATCTGTAATACTGGTCACTCTATGGATATACAAGCCCAATGTTGTTTAAATATCCATGGATATAAACTGACTTTACATGCTTTTCTAGATAGTGGCGTTACAAACTCTACTATTGATGAAACCCTTTTACTGTCTGTTTTACCAAGCAACTTAGTATTACAAATCAACAGTCCCCTCATTAGCACTCAATTTGATGGATGATGACTTTCTTGCACTAAATTTGTCAAGAATGTTCAAATTCGTTTTTACACCAATTGTGGTACTTTTAGTACTCCAATTATTCTTAATCAAATATGGGTTAGGCCACTACCCCATAAAAACATCCATTTAATTCTTGGACTTAACTTCTTACACACTTATGATGGGGCTTTATTACTTACAAAGGACTATGTTGTCTTTTTGTCTACTCCAGTAGTAGCCTCTATTCTTTCTGACTACCCATCAATAGTTCGCACCACAAAGCGTGGTGATATGCCCATTTACGTGACTTACGCAATACTTAATCAACTTTGCATGACTTACCTAATACTGAATCAACAGTTGCCTTAGCTCCAATTGAAACCGAAACCAATTGCCCATGTAAGATTAAAGGCTCCTGCAAAAAGATAAAACTAGAGTTACTTGGCTGCACTAGCCCTAAGGGGTTATAACTTTTAGAAGTGGATAATGACGTTCCTTAGGACTTTATAAATCGTACATATTAAACTTAATTAACAAGCAAGACAATTTGGATTCCCTAATCTCTAGTTTGGAAAAATTAGAAACCATAGGAGAAAATCCCACGAAATATTAGGAAAGAGATAGGATGCACTGTAAGTTAAACATCATTAATCCAGATATTACTATTAAAGCACAAGACTTAAAATATACTAAATGGGAACTAGAAGAGTGTAAAACTCTATTACTAAACCTTGGTACTATACAACAGTCTGAATCTAGATATAGAAGTCCGGCCTTTATAGTAAATAAAGGAGCTGAATGGAAAAGAGAATAGTCTAGAATGTTATTTAATTATAAACGTCTTAATGATAATTGATATGAGCTTGGTTATAAAATACCATACAAAGACAAACTTCTTAACAAAATTTAGAATTCTAAATGGTATTCCAAATTTGACATGAAATTTGAATTTTGGCAAGTCAAAATGCATCCACCAATTTGAATGGACTGCATTCTCTGGTCGAGAAGGACACTTTGAGTGTAATGTCATTTGGACTTAAAAGTAGCTCTTTCAGAGAAAGATGGATGATATATTCGGAGGGATATTTTCTATTACTTGTGTATATATAGATGATGTCTTAGTATTCTCCAAAACCAAAGAACATTTTGTGCATCATCATATGGTATTTAACTTATTTTAAAAACATGGTTTAATTATTTCTAGAAAGAAAATGAAATTAGCTACAAACCATATTGATTGTCTTGGATTGAAATTGGACAAGGAAAAAATCTCCCTCTGAGCTCACATTGCTACCAAGATTTTGGATTTTTCAAATAAATGGAAAAAAATAAAAACTCTTCAATTTGTTCTCGGACTCTTAAATTATGCAAGACCATACCTTAAGAACATTGGAAAAATAAATGGTCCATTGTATAATAAACAAAGATATTTCAACCATCAAAATATTGATCTAGTCAAACAAATTAAAACTACAGTTAGACAACTCCCAGTACTTACCCTACCTTTGGATTCTAACTATTTAGTCATAGAAATAGTTGTGAATCAAGATGGAGAGGAGCTTTATTTAGAAAAGTTTCGAAATATGATCCTAAAACATCTAAATCTTTATGTTGATATGCATCTGACAAATTTAAAGAAAAAAGACATACCGCTTCTTTAGATTTTGAAGTCTTAGTAGTTATTTACGAGACTAGATCTTCTGATCCATAAAAAAGTGGATAGGTGATGGACCACTTGCAATTGCGGTTGGATTGCAGCCACGATCCAACCACAATTGATTGCGATCCCTCCCTAGTTCACTCCCCCTCCCGGGTTATAGTTCGGGTCGGGGTGGGTTCCCGGAGGCAGCCAATGGTCGGCATGTGGCCAGGCTGCCGAGTATGGGGTGGCCTTCGGCCACCCGTCCCGATCCAAACTATAACCTTGGGGGTGGTGAACTCATGGAGGGATTCCAACCAACTGTGGCCAGATCACGACCACGATCCGACCGCAATTGCAAGTGGTTCATCCCCTAGTCTTAACTTTTTGTGGACTAGGAGATCTGGCTGCATGGAATCTTTTATGTTATTTATTTGTAGCAAAGTAAAAATTAATATAAGAATCGATTGTGAAGCTATAGTTCGTTATAGTACTAAAGGAACTAAACAAGGATTATGATCTAAACGATGGATAAGTTTGTTGATTCAATCATTAATAAAGGATTAAAAAATAATTGGGTACATATAAAAGGAACCAATAATTCTCTAGTTGATACACTATCTAGACTTTTACATTAATCATATAATAGTTTGCTCATCGGAAAACTTACTTATGGATAAACAAAAGAATGTGAGAAATTATGGATATAAAATTATGAAGTTTGGAATTCAAGAACTTCAACAGTATACACGTAAAGATGATACTTTCCAATTTGATCTCAGATCAAAGCTAGATCAAGTACAACAATATCTCATAGACAATATTTGGAATATTCCTACTGCACCAAGAATCTCTAATCACAAAATTGCTATTATTAATGTATTTTTTAATTATTTCATGATAATGGTCCAAAACCAGTTGGAAAGAAATTTGTGTTTTGTGGTATTTTCAGGTACACAAGTAGGACTTATTCAAATTGGGATGAGGTAAAACCAGTCATCTCCAACTGTGATAAACCTTCTTACAGAGGATTTTATTCCCGGTATGAAAGGGACCCTTGACGCAACGGTAAAGTTGTTGCTTTGTGACCAAAAGGCCATGGATTCGAATCCTGGAAATAATCTCTTGCAAAAAGCAGGGTAAGACTGCGTACAATGGATCCTTCCTCGGGACCCCGCATAGCGGGAGCTTCCCGGTATGAAAGGGAGCCTTGACGCAATGGTAAAGTTGTTGCTTTGTGACCAAAAGGTCACGGATTCGAATCCTGGAAACAATCTCTTGCAAAAAGCAGGGTAAGGCTGCGTACAATGGATCCTTCCTCGGTACCCCGCATAGCGGGAGTTTCGTGCACTGGGCTGCCTTTTTTTTTTTTATGAATCTTTGGACACACTCAGGGATAGACCCTAACTTCTTTTTGAGTACCTTACTTAAAAGTGATGGAAAAATCTAGCTAGACAAGTCTTACGTAATGGCTACATTATGATACAAACAGGGGAAGGCTTATTACACCTTTCGCCCTAATGGACTTTGTGCTTCTAAACCAACTATGGTCCATGATCTAGATTCCATACAAAACTTTCCTTGTAAACTAGGCATAATCTTGCAACATGTTCTAGAAGAAAAAGAAACATTTGTATTATGCTCTTTTCACAACTCTCCTCCAGAATGACTTAATTTAAAAATAGAACCAGCTAGACATAGTATCAAACTTGATATCCAAAGAGTTAATATTCATGTCCTTCTGTTTGAAGAATATCCTTCAAATCCTGACAAAGATCGGGTATCTCCAGAACCCCTTGAAGAGCAATTAAAAATTGGAGGTCTTCAATTCAAGAAAGTTCTTGGTTATGGGATCCCTACCAAGATCCACTTGAATTTACACTAACCGGAGAAACATTCATTGAAAAAAATTTACCGCCGAAAGAAACGAGAACAAATTTCTTCCCGTTTAAATATTCTACTGAGCATTCAACTCGTCACTTTTACCAAAAGAAAAATAAAGATGTCATGAGAAAAACAAAACCAGCTCAACTCCCTCACAAGAGGGTCAACTTCAACTTTTCTATCCTTTATAGGATCAATAGCTAATCTAATAAATATGATGGAGTTATAAAGATACTTTGTAAAAAGACACTTTGAAAGCACTAACTCTCAAACTTTTGTTCCTTTCGGTGACTCACTCCAAAAGATGCCCTGACTCAGAAGCATACTTAAAGATTCTTCCTCATCAACATGACTCGGCTGATAATAAAGAATGTTTAAGTTTGTTTCTAAGTTAGGGTATCTTTTGGAGTGAGTCATCGAAAGGAACAAAAGTTTGAGAGTTAGTGTTCTCAAAAGTGTCTTTTTACAAAGTAGCTTTATAACTCCATCATATTTATTAGATTAGTTTCTTCCACTTATGCCATAGAGGGTGGGAAAATTAAAGCTGATTGTCCTGTGTGGGAGTTGAGCTAATTTTGTTTTTCTCATACCAGTCTTTATTTTTCTTTTGGTAAAAGTGACAAAGAGTTGAATGCTCGGTAGAATATTTAAATGGGAAGAAATTTGTTTCCATTTCGCAGTGAATGTTTCTCTGGCCGTGTAAATTCAAGTGGATCTTGGTATGGATCCCATAACCAAGAACTTCCTTAAATTGAAGGCCTCCAATGTTTTAATTGCTCTTCAAGGGGTTTTGGAGATGCCCGGTCTTTGTCAGGATTTGAAAAATATTCTTAAAAAGGAAGAACATGTTTGTTGACCTCCTTAGATATCAAGTTTGATACTATGTCTGTTGGTTCTATTTTTAAATTAAGTCATTTTGAAGGAGAGCTGTCAAAAACGCATAATATAAATGTTTCTTTTTCTTCTTTAACATGTTACAAAGTTATGCCCAGTTTGTAAGAAAAGTTTTCTATGGAATCAGATTATGGACCCATAGTTGGTTTAGTAGCCCAAAGTCCATTTAGGGTGAAAGGAGTAATAAGTCTTCCCCTGTAGTTCTTATGTTCAAATTTTTCACAATAAATGTTAGCTCTTCGGAAGGAATAAAGTAATTGACCTCTGCAACTAGGGGATGTTGTCTCTGTATTAGCACATTGGGGAAATGTATTCTGATACATCAATTTATAACTGTATTTCCTCTTTGTAGATTATAGTAATACCCATAGTAGAATTTTGATGAAACCAATTAAGAGTTTCACCAAGTTCCATAAATTGTTGGAAAGTAGAAGTATCCCCAAAAGTTCGGATATAAGTTAAAATATCTTCTAGTAGATTTTTTTGCCCTGAGGAAATATTTTTGAAAGTTTTTCTGGTCATAGCCTTAAGAATTTCAAGGGATTAATAATTCATTGGCCTCTATGCTTTAACTAGTACAGAAAGTAGGTTGCTGATATTTTCTTGTTGAGAAGTAGACTGGAGATAACTTTCATTTATATTAGAATCACCGGCTGCCATTAAGTAAGACTTATTAGGCTGGATTTTTTTTATGAGATTTAAGTAATGTACTCAAAAAGAAGTTAGGGTCTATCCCTAAGTGCGTCCAAAGCTTCATCTAGGGAATAAAATCCTCTGTAAGAAGGTTTATCACAGTTGAAGATGACGGTTTCCGGCTTATGTACTTGAAAATACTGCATAACACGAAAATATCTTTCCAACCGATTTTTGGACCGTTGTCATGAAATAATTAGAAAATGCATTACTAATAGCAATTTTGTGACTAAAGATTCCTAGTGTAGTAAGAATATTCCAAATCTTGTCTATGAGACATTGTTATACTTGATCTAGCTTTGATTTGAGATCAAATTGAAAAGTATTATCTTTACGTGTATACTTTATAAGTTTTCACCTTTTGTATATCTATGAGTAAATTTTCCTATAAGCAAACTATTATATTATTAATGTAAAAGTTGAGATAGTATATCAACTAGAGAATTATTGATTCCTTTTATACGTTCTCAATTAATTTTTAATCCTCTATTAATTATTGAATCAATAAACTTGATCCATCCTTTAGATAATAATCCCTTTCTAGTTTCTTTAATCGGCTGACTATAGCATCACGATCGATTCTTATAGTAATTTCTGCCTTACTATAAATAAATGACATAAAAGATTCCATGCAGTAAATAACTACTAAGATTGTAAAATCTAAGTGAGATGTCTTTTTTCTTTATATTTACCTAGAGGGCGTTTGGTTCTTTCTTAGGAATAGGAATCGGAATGGGAATCATAGTATTGTGGAATGGGAATAGGTATGAGCATGGATATCACTCTTAAAAGCAATATTTGGTTAGTTGAATATTTTCTATCGGAATAAATCAAAATTTCCTTTTTTACCTTTAAAGGAAAATAAGAGAAAAAAAATAGATGTGAGAGAAAGTTAAATGTGAGAGATAAGTATGATGAGAGAGAAAGTGTGATGGGAAAGAATGAAGAGAGAGAAAGTACGATGAGAGAAAATGAGGAAAGAAAGTGTGATGGGAGAGAGCATGATGATAGAAGATGAGAGAGAAAATATGATGAGAGAGAGAAAGCGTAATAAGAAAAAATGAGGAGAGAGTGTGTGATGGGAGAGATTGAGGAGAGAGAAAGTGTGATGAGAGAGAGCGTGATGAGAAAATATAGAAAAGCGAATGTGATGGGAGAGATTGAGGAGAGAGAGAGAGTATGGTGAGAGAGAAAGCGTGATGAGAGAGAAAGTGTGTTGAGAAAAAAGAGTGTGTGATGAGAGAAATTGAGGAGAGAGAAAGTATGATGAGATAGAAAACATGATGAGAGAGAAAGTGTGATGAGAAAAAAAAGAAAAAAGAGTGTGATGTGAGAGATTGAGGAGAGAGAAAGTATAATGAGAGAGGAAGTATGATGAGAGAAAAAGTGTGATGAGAAAAAAAAGAGGCAAGCGAGTGTGATGGAAGAGATTAAGGAGAGAGAAAGTGTAATGAGAAAAAAAAAAGGAAAGAAAGTGTAATGAGAGATAAAGGAGAGAGAAAGTGAGTGATAAAATGAGAAGAGAGAAAATATGATGGCAAAAGGTGAATACGCTCGCCCCCTGCGCCTCTGTCAACCCGTCCGAGGGCCAACACAGAGGAGGTAAATCACGAACGGTTATTAGCCTTTGGAATAGTGACTAGAGAAGAGAGAAAATATGATAAGAGAGAACAAGGAGAGAGAAAGTGATATGAAAGAAAATTTGAATAAATATATTTTGATATTTGATATTAAGGGGGAAAATTTTAGTTTTGGGTCAAGGGTATTTTTGGAATCAGTGAATATTTTGATTGTTGAAAATAGAGTAATGACTCATTGAAGGGGGGAGACATGAGAATGAGTCATTACCCAATTATAAGGATTCATTCCCTTATTTGTATTTCCATTCCTATAATCCAAACATCAACAATAACCATCAATGATTGTTATTCTCATTCCCCACTCTTATTTCCGTAAACCAAACACCCCCCTAATTTATATCGGCATAAGGATTTAGATGTTTTAAGATTATATTTAAAAAATTTTCTAAATAAAACTCCTCCATATCCTGATTCACAGTCATCTGTTTCTATGACTAAATAGTCAGAATCTAGATGTAGGCTATGTACTGGGAGTTGTCTAACCATGGTTTTAATCTATTTGACTAGATCAATATCTTATGGGTTGAAATATATTTGTCCAGTAACTAAATTTTATTATACAATGGACTACTTATTTTTCCAATATTCTTTAAGGTATAGTCTTGCATAATTTAAGAGTTCGAGAAAAGATCGAAGAGTTTTTATTTCTTCCATCCTATCTGGAAAATCCAAAATCTTGATAGCAATGTGAGCTTGGAGGGAGAATTTTTTCCATGTCCAATTTCAATTCTAAGAAAATCTATATTGTTTATAGCTAATTTCATTTTCACTTAAGAAATTAGTAAACCATGTTTTTCAAAAATGTTAAATATCATATGAAGATGTGTAAAATATTTTTCTTTGGTTTTGGAGAACACTAAGGCATCATCTATATCATAGTTGTAAAAAGTGATCACTTTGCTCGCTTAAGCGCGAGGCGCAAGCGTTACAGAACTCGGAAGCGCAAGACTTCCTGGAAGCGTGCACTTCGCGCAAAGCGAATGCATTGCTTTTGCGCGACTTTCCTTTTTGTTTGTTTTTTTATAAGTTTGAAGCCCTAAACCTCAATATATTTCATATACTTCAAACCGTCGCTGCCTCTTCGTCTACCTCTCGCCGTCCGTGCTTCTCGATCGCCTCTACCAAGTAATTGTTTCATCTCTTCTATTATTTATGTTATTTGTGAATTTTTCCAGCATCTTCGACAGGAAATCCCACTGTTGCACAGTCACGGGACACAGGACGTGTCCGGCGATGCTTCTGGCGCCATAGGAGGCGTCCGGCGACGTTTCCAGCATCGCAGGACGCGTCGCGGGGACGTTTTCGGCGGCACCAGAGGCATCGTCGGACGCCTCCGGTGTCGCCGGAAGCATTATCGGACCCCTTCGGTGCCGCCGGAAGCATCCCCGGATGCCTCTAGTGCCGTCGACAGTGTCCCGCTACGCTTCTGGTGTCGTCGAGGCGTCACAGTTGTGCGTGAGCCACCGTACGCGTTTTTTTATTTTTATAAGGATTTTATTAAATTAAAGAATTCCTCACTTAAATGAGGTATTTTGAATAGGTTTTTATAATCTCTAATTAAATTATCCCAATAAAATATATAAAATTATATTTAAATTAAAATTTTTAATAATTTTTATTAATTAATATAAATCAGATTTAAAATTTATAAAAAATATATTTTAAATATAAAAAACTAATTAATTTATATAAATCTGATTTAAATATATTTAAAATTAAAAAAAAAAAAAATTATTAATTCAACTAAATCAGTAAATCAGCTTTAAAATTTAAATACATAAAAAAAATATATTTAAAATATAAAAATACGATAAATTTTATTAATTAGATTTAAATCTATAAAATTTAATTAATTTATATAAATCAGATTTAAATATATAAAAAATATATTTAAACATAAAAAAAATATAAATCTGTAAATCAGATCTAAAATTTAAATACATAAAAAATATATTTAAAATATAAAAATCTGATAAATTTTATTAATTAGATTTAAATATATAAAAAATCTAATGAATTTATATAAATCAGATTTAAATATATACAAGATATATTTAAAATTAAAAAAAAATTATTAATTCAAATAAATCAGTAAATCAGATTTAAAATTTAAATACCTAAAAAATATATTTAAAGTTAAAAAAAATCTGATAAATTTTATTAATTAGATTTAAATATATAAAAAATATATTTTAAATTTAAAAATGTAATAAATTTTATTGATTCATATAAATTAGATTTATATTCTATAATTATTTTTTTTCTTGTTTTATATTTTATTTATTGATTGATTATTATTTATTTCATTTTCAACAGTCTTGATTTTTAACCATGTCAAATGCAACAATTTCATCAACTCGAAAGGATATTGCTTGGAATTATGCAACATGTTTGGATCCTAAAAACTCAAATATTGTCAGTTGTATTTTTTGTGGTAAAATAAAATGGCAGAATTTATTGATACAAGCTACATTTAGTTGGGGGCAATAAAAATGTGAAAGCTTGTCCGAAATGTCCCGAGCGTGTTAACGAAGAAATTAGAGAGTTCATGCAAAAAAAAAAAAATTGAAGAATCAAATGGCTGAAATTCTCATTTTGATGATTTGGAAATTTTGGAAGAACATGAAGATGATCATCAAACTAAAGTGAAAGGGAAACGACCAATATCCGATCTAAGCATCCATCCTACGATCCAAGGTACTAAAAAGTGTAAACAAACTGGACCTATTAATCTTTATTTTATGAAAAATGTTGATGAAATTGTCAAACAAAGACGTGCAAAAAATAAAAGATAATTTGATGAAAATAAAAAGAAGTTAAGAGATATTGCAGTTGAAAAATTTGCAAGATGGATGTATGATGCTGGAATTCTCTTCAATGCTGCTAATTATGATTCTTTTGAGTCTTATATTGAAGTTATTGGACAATTTGCATCGGGGATGAAACCTCCATTATATCATGAAGTGAGGATCAAGTATTTAAAGAAGGAATTGGCAAATATGGACTCACTTCTCAAATCCCATGAAGAGGCTCATGCTAAGTTTGGGTGCACAATCATGGCAGATGGATAGACGGATAAAAAGGGTAGGACTCTTATAAATATTTTAGTGAATGATCCCAAAGGAAGTGTATTTGTTAAATCAGTTGATGTTTCAGGCTATTCTCACACAACTGACAAGATGTTTTAGTTACATTCTAAAGTTGTATATCGTATTGGAGAAAAAAATGTGGTTCAGATTGTACCCGATAATGAAAGCTGAAATGTTAGTGCAGGTAATATTTTAAATTTGAGTTACTTTCAATTAATAATTGGATCATATTTTTAATTTTTTTACTAAATCTATTTGTTCTTTCATGTCGTTTTTTGGAAAACTGATTTCCACACTTGTACTGGACTTCTTGTGCAACTAATTGTTTAGATTTGTTGCTCGAGGATATATTCAAAATTTCTCATCTCAAAAAATTACATGAATGGGCGTTGATGGTGAATGGTTATATTTACAATATACCATAAGTATTGAGCATGATGAGAGAGTTTACTGGACAGAGATACATGGGAAGAACTTCAAAGACACATTTCACAACTGCTTTTTTTACTTTAAAGCGGTTTCATCTACAACAAACAAATCTGAGAAAGATGTTTACATCTGAAAAGTGGGCAAATAGTCGATTTTCTCCTCTGTAGGACAACATGTAGCAGAAGTGATATTGATACCTTCTTTTTGGAAAAATATGGTTTTTGCATTAAAAGTTGGTGGCCTATTGGTGAAAGTATTACGGCTAGTAGATAGTGAAAAAAGGTCTCGTATAGGTTATATTTATGAGTGACAGAGCCAAAGAAGTTACCGCTGTGTCATTTAACAATAATGAAGAGAAATATAGTAGCGTTTTTGAATTCATTGACAAAAGATGGAATAATCAACTTCATCGACCTTTGCACGCAGTCAGATATTTCTTGAATTCAGAGTGTTTTTACTCAAACCCTGACATAGAAAATGATACAGAAGTGATGGAGGGTTTGTACAAGTGCATATTTAGATTGGTGAGAGGTGAGGATTCACAAGATAAGATCACGAATCGATTGGAAAATACAAGAAAGCGGGACTTTTTGGTTTGTCAATGGCTATCCGACATAGAACTTTAAAATCACTAGGTAAATTTGTAAATCATATATTGTGCAATATCAATATTGGATGGTATTATGGTAATAAAGCTAATCTTATAATTTATATATTTTTGTATTTTAAGCTGATTGGCGGTCTTCTTATGGTTGCATCAACGCCTGAATCAAAAACATTTGCAATGAAGATTTTAAATCTCACATGCTCTTCTTCAGGCTGTGAACGTAATTGGAGTGTTTTTGAACATGTAAGTTGGAGTTTTTTTAATATATATTAAAATCTATATTATGGACTTAACCTTTTACTTTGAATGTTTTTTTGTAGATACATTCTAAGGAAAGAAATAGGTTGTCTCAACAATGATTAAATAATTTAGTATATATCAAGTTCAATAGAGCTTTGAGAAGAAGATATGACATGCGAGATAAGATTGATCCTATTACTTTGTTAGAAATAGATAATAGTAATGAATAGTTTTTGGGAAAATTGAATGACAATGATAAAGACAATGATAATGATTTTGTTTATGAAGGTGAAAATTTGCATTGGAGTGATGTAGCATGAGCATCTGGGGTTGGTGAAAGCAAGGTTTAAAATTTCGACCCGTGCCGAGGTTTCAGTCTCAGACCGGAACGATACGGTTTCGGTATCGTATCGTGCCGTGTCGATACAGTTTCGGTATTTTTTATTTATCTATAGTAATTATAAGATAAATATGTTTATTATGTATATAAAAATAAGTTGTATATTGATTTATTATAAGTTCTCAATTATTGAATAATTTAATATTGTTAGAAAAAATAATTAAAAATAATTTTATTTAAATAGAATTGATATATTAATAATTCAAATTAAAATAGAAGTATCTATTATAATAATAATAATAATAATAATATAAATTAACTATTTATTCATTTAATTAATTATTAATTAAATAATATATATTTTAAATAGTAAAAAAATCAGAATATAAATATAATTTATTAGAATTTTTTTAATTTTTTTTAAAATTTAAATGAAATTTAAAATAATAAAAAATATATTAGAATATAAATAAGAATTATTATATATTTTTTAAAATTTTTAAATGAAATTTAAAATATTTTTTTTCAGAATATTAATTAATAAAATTTATTTAATTTATTTTAATTTTAAATATATTTTTTATATATTGTATTAAGATAATTTAATTAGGATTTATAAAAGTCTCTTTGAATTATCACACATCCTCCACACATCTTTGGGAATTCTTTAAATTAATTAAATAAAATAAAAAATTATTAAAAATAGAAAAGAAAAAAAATCGCGGCTGCAGAACATGAGATCAAGTTGCGATGATCGCGGGCGATCCCGCGAGGGGCGTCCGGCGGCGCCGGAAGCTCCGGCGACCCTGCCGGACGCTTCCGGCGCCGCAGAAGCCGTTGTGCATGACGCCTTCGGTGCTAAAGGCATCGCGCACGACGCCTTCGGTGCCGAAGGCGTCGTGGGACGCCACCGGAGGCGTCCCGCGTCTCCTCCGGCGCCGACGGAGGCGCCTTGCGTCTCCTCCGGCGCCGCCGGGACGGGGACGCCTCCCGTGCCGATTTTGGTCGCCCGGCGGAACGGTAAAAACCGTCCGTGCCGGGCGGCACGAAACTGCATTTCAAACACTGGGTGAAAGTGCATATTGCTTTCGATCTCGAAATGCGTCTTCTTCAAAAGGAGCATCATCATCTACATCAGCAAAAAGAAAGCAATTTTCAGCTCACACTAGTTTGTAAATGAAGAAGAAATTAATCTTGATGATGAAACTGAAGAAGAAGATATTGATGGATACAAATCAAGCGATGGAGCTGATGACGTAGATTTGTACAATGAAGACGAAGAAGATGATTATTTTGATATTTGATATTTCATCTATCATATTTTCAAAGACTTTTGATTTTTAATAATCTACAACTTCATCAAAGAATATTTTGTTTATGGTTATTTGGATTTTCAAAGATATTTTTAAAGATTTTTAATAGATATAATAGTCCTTTTATTTATTTTTTTCTGTAAAGCTCGCGCTTCACCTTGCGCTTTGTGCTTTAAGCCCCAAGACCCTTGAGCGCTTTTTTACGCCTTGCGCTTTTGACAACTATGATCTAAATATACACAAGTAGCGTAAGATATCCCTCGGAATATATCATCCATCTTTTTCTAAAAGATTTGAAGGCTACTTTAAGTTCAAATGACATTACTAACCATTCAAAGTGTCTTTCTGGATAAGAGAATGCAATCCATTCAATAGAATTCTGAATGTATTTTTATTTGTCAAAATCCAAATTTCATGTCAAATTTGAAGTATCATTTAGAATTCTGAATTTTGTTAAAAAGTTAGTCTTTGTCTGATATTGTATAACTATCCTCATGACAATTATCATTAAGATGTTTATAATTAAATACCATTCTGGACTATCCTCTTTTTAGTTCAACTCCTTTATTTATAATAATGGTCGGACTTCTATGTCTAGATTCAGACCTTTGTATAACACCAAGGTTTAGTAATTGAGTAATATGCGTTTTACACTCTTCTCGTTCCCAATTAGTATATTTTAAGTCTTGGGCTTTAATAGTAAGATTTGGATTAATGATGTTTAATTTACAATTATCCTATCTTTTTCCCAATATTTTGTGGGATTTTCTCCTATGATTTCTAATTTTTCCAATCTAGAGATCAGGGAATCCTAATCGTCTTGAGTGTTAATTAAGTTTAACAAGTATGTAGGATTTATAAAGTCTTGAGGAACATCATTTTCCTCTTCTAAAAGTTCTTTTAACTCCTTAGGGCTAGTGTAGCCAAGTAACTCTAGTTTAGTTTCTTTCTTTTTCCAGGAGTCTTTGATCTCACATGGACAATTGGTTTTGGTTTCAATTGGAGCTAAGGCAACTGTTGATTCAGTATTAGGTAAGTCAGGCAAAGTTGATTTAGTATTAGGTAAGTCAGGCAAATGGAAGTTGGGGGTATCACTATGCTTCGTAGTGCGAACTGTTGATGGGTAGTAAGTAAGCATACCGGCTTCTCAATATGAAGTTCGTGGCTCCATCCCTGGTTGGGATTGCATTTTGATTATGGACAACTTTGTTGACATTCAAATCTTTAATGTTACAAGACAATTCATTTTCATTGTGGTCATAAATTTTATAATATTAGTAGCTAAGTGTGTTTTTATATACAAATCTTACTTGCATCAATATGATGGCCTTTTAATTTGTATTCCTATTCCTCAAATAAAATTGGCATAAAATTATAGTGAAGTCACGATGCATGTTTCCTTCAATATGATTCAGGCACTCTATGAATGTTTTTGGTTTCCGCATGAAACAAAATTATGTAGTTGGTGTTCATTATGAAATGTTTAATTTCCATGACAGGTACTTATCTATTGATTTGATAAAAATATTGAATTTTTTGTTGTTGAATAGACTAATAGAAATGCCTAAAGTCGCCTTCTTGTAGATTTTGTATTAGTAGTGATTTCTTTGGTAGCATGAATTTGGCTGTGGTACATTACTCATTTGTTTCCAGTCTTGAAGGAAACTAAATTATTGATCAAGGTAATTAGTGAAGTTAGCATACATTTTTTTATCTGAAAGGAAGTTTATCTCTTTGTTTTATTGTTTGCGTTGGGTTTGTGTTATAGGTAATTTCTAATTCTGTTAGTTTCTTCATGAATTGTAATGATTAGGTGGGTGGAATGTATCGCAAATCTGATAATTCTAGATAGTCCGTTTATGACATTTCGGTGGTTTCCTATCATCTTTAAAACATGGAATCTCAAGATAAAGCTGGATTCCTTTTTGTAGGTTATGGCGAATTCTGCAGAAAAAGTTAGACTTGCAGGAAATGCTAATGTCATGGTTTGTGAGAGAGGCACTATGTTTGGTTACAGTAAGTTTGCTTATGTGTTTGTCAGAACTTGCAGTATTATGTTAGAATTATCTGTAGTTTAATACTCGTCGTCTTTCTATAAATTGTCTAGAATATTGGATATGTGGAGAACAATCATATTGCACTGATGATTCAGGTTGAGTTAAGATAATTCTTTTCTGACTTGGTTTTAATGGAAAGAGATGTCTCTGTCTGTCAACTGCGATCAAAAGTATACTTCTTTACATCTGAGAACAACCCATAAAGACACTTCCTTTTGTCTGTTTTGATTCAAACCTAGGAAAATACCTCCATTTGCTAATGGTGATTAGAAGTTCTTTTTTTTTTTTTTTTGTCTCAGACTTATCCTATGGCATTTTTACTATTTTTCATTTTTAGTTGTCAATTTAATACAATTCTATTTCAGTATTAAAGTGGCATGAACATCTCTCTCATGTTCACAAACATCATAGAGTTGGGCTTAGGATAAATCCATTGTTGTAACCTAATATTAGTAACAATATTGATGCAAGAGAAGTACCAAGCCTGACTACAAAAGGAAAGCAAGTTAATTAACCAAACATAGATTTCTTTTCTCCAGTAAATGAACCAAGCTACCATGACTTCCTTGGAGGTCAGCTTGGTAAAAGCTTGTTTGAGCTCAACTTAAAGCCTTATTGACCTAAGGTCATGCTTTAGTTTAGTTTTATCTTTGAATTGAATAAAAGCTTGGCTCATACAAACTCTTGAATAAGTATAGCTGTCATCTGTTTGGGTAAATTTAATTTCTATGGTTTGACTTTTGAAAATGTTGATTTTTTAAAATCTTAGATAGGATATAAATTCCATTTTTCTAGATGTTTTGATGTTAAAATTCATATTATTTGATTTTAGATGATTTGATTGTTGATCCGCGCAATCTGGAATGGATGCGAGAAGCAAATTGCCCTGTTGTAAGGATCTTGAATCTTCATTTAATGATTTTCTACTTCCCTTAATAGTATGTTTAACTTAAATTTTTATGGAATCTAACTCCATTCCCTTAATTAAGTATTATGTATGTTCTACAATCATGTTTCATTACTTTGTATAAGCTTATCTTGTAACTATTAAACACATTGTAGTTGCAAAATACTTGTTTTAGAAATTTTCTTGACCTAGGCATTGATGATTTAGACTTGAAAGGAGCCACCTATTTTATTTAGTGTTGGGTTTAAGTTGTAACAAAGAAATGAAATATTGCTTCAGTACATGTATGTTGCCCACAATATGATTCATTTTGAAGCATTATGCAAATAGAAATACGTAGGGTACCATGAAAATTTGCACTACCCCAGCCATGGTGTCTAATAGTCGCCTAAAATTTGTTATTCATACTCGCCACATATAAGGAGTGATTGTGCTGTGATGGTTGGACCTAGGAGAGATTCCAGTTGAGAGGTTGCTAGCGCGAGACTATGTGGGTGTAGATCATGGTATGTGTGGCAAGGAATGGGGCTGGTGGTATTGTAAATCATGCGGGTGAAGGCAAGTAGGTATTGGTGGACCCTGACTATGCAGATGATAGGTGTGTCGGAGGATGACGGAGTATGTGTTCTTTGTGTGGACATGAATAGTGTTGCATGAAAAGGAGTTCTCGAGTAAATGTTGTTGAATTGAAATGAATATTTTTTGTGATCGTGAGGAACAAGAACTTATACTGAGACTGAATCATGAATTTGGCTATGATACCACTTGATGCTCACCAAAATTGAACTCTCAAATCATATAAAGAATTAGGACAAAATTGATAAAAAGATAATTATTTAACATAGAGAATCAAAAGGAAATTTATCAAAAAATATTCTAATATGTCAGATTTTAGACCAATAATAGGACTTGCTCTTTGACTATGTCATCCCAATGAACACCATGATCAACTTATAAGAAAAAATTAAATACCTTTTAAAAACTCTCTCACTACTTTTTTAAAAGTATGACAATATATAAATTTTTTAATTGATTTTGACAATTTTAAACTTTTCAACAATTTTAAATATGATTTAAAAATCCACTGTGTTATTTTTAATTTTATTTTTTTCAATCATATTTTACTTGTTACCTTTTACAAACTAGGATCTTATTTCCTCATTTGACTTCCTCTAACAGAAACTCCACTTAGAAAATTTCTTTGTAACAGGTAGCAGATATTACACATTCTCTCCAACAACCTGCAGGGAAGAAGGTGTGGATTTGCATTAATTTTTGGGTAAATTCTGAAAAAAGTGTTCCTGAGGTTCCAAAATGCCCAAACAAGGTCCTCATTTTCTGAAAATCCTAAAAAATGACAAATGAAAACCCCAGAAATAAAGCACTAATGCACATTTTCTGTACAACGATGTTTTGGACTGAACATTGTTTCAGGAGTCATTTTGAAATTTGTCTTTCATTTGTCTTGACGGACTTGAAACAACCTCTTGCAAAAAACAAGGTAAGGCTGCTTACAATGGATCCTTCCCTGACCCCGCATGGCGGGAGCTTTTGCATTGGGCTGCCCTTTTATTTGCCTTGACGGGCTTGAAAATAAAAACATTGTTTGGGCATTTTGAAACAAGAGGAATCTTTTCCAGCTGCTTCTAAGTTAACAATCATGGATACTTTCTATTTAGAATTTATATATTCCTTTAAATGTTGAGTGCCTATCCAAAAAATCTGAATAAATTATCCAGTGTTGAATAAACCCTATTTTACTTCTTGGTTAAAAATGTATGTTCTTTAGATTGGTTGACTACTAATTATACTCAAATGCTAAAGCAATGACAGTGTAAAACATGACATATACAAATAAACTCTAAGCAAACCAACACAAATTTTTAGCAGACTGGGTCATTGGTCAACTTGTTATGATTTTTCGAGTTATCCAAAAAAAAAGCTCGGAAGGTAGAATCAGAACTCTCTTAGTAAGAGAGTTCCAAAGAATTATTAGAGTCTTTTTTAAATCACGTTTTGGATTCTGGATAAACCTCAGGCCTGACAATTCATTGACAATAGCTCTCAAAATGTAGGACTTGCACTCTAGCATAGGCAATTCAATGACACCTCAGCCATTGTCATCCAGCGTTGCTCTTTTACATGAGTTATATCAATTTGATTTTGTAGCTTGGATCTTTAACTGATCTCCATTTTACTTCAAATCCTTTGCCAATTAAGTGTATCTCTGTTCTTGACTGTGATGGTCTCGCTGTTTGTTCTCATAGCAGAAAAAGGTACTCATTCCATAATTATTTTTTTTTACAAAATATCTGTATAGTTATCCTCCATAAAGGATATGATTGTCTTTCAGGCAGTCTCTGATTCTGTTTGTAACTGTTATTTGCTGGTGCTGTTGCAACTGCTGATATGCTAGTTCTCTGCTACTCTTTTCTAGTTCTACTTCCGTTTTATTTCTAGGTGATTTTTGTTGTTGTTGTTGTTGTCACCATTCTGTTGCTTTAGCTTGATGGTGGTGGTGTTGCAAGCGGTGGTCTGCGTGAACTAATTCCATGCATTGCAAGGACAGCAGTTGCTGTAGGTGTTGATGGAATTTTCATGGAGGTACCCGCCATTTGCACTTGTCATTTGCCAATTTCTAAAGTTGTCCTGCTTGTCATACTGGTATACTGTATACACATTAAAGAACTTAGATACTTTTTTTGTTATCTTCAAGATTTGTCCAAGTGTTCTGCCTCATTTGTCTTTGATGTAAATCCTGTGTTGGGGCATAAACAAGGAAAAAATATTTGAATTGTGACACGCAGGTTTAGTCCTACATGCTAATTTGCAGGCTAGTTTTATAAGCTTAGATAGTGAGGTACTCGTACTTGGGCTTAAGAATTTTGAGTTAATGGTTAGCCTTAATGTGTTAGATTTTGGGCTTTAATTTTGGATATGAGTTAAATTTTGGACTCAGAGAAGGACATCATAGTAGGGAAGATTGTGACGTTCTAATTTATTATCACTTTTTTAGATGTGAATTAATAAAAAAGTTTTTTAAACTTGAAAAAATGTTGAGAAGAGTTGCACAGATTACCAGGAATTTAGTAATTGCTTCGGCCATAAATATTGATTCTTTAGTTGGCATCTTATTGACTTCATGCTTTCGAATATCTGTAAAGGAACTATATCATCGTTTTATTTCATGTTTAAACTGTGTTGGCATGTAAAGGAACTATATCAACTATTGGTCTTTTCTTATTAGGTACACGATGACCCCCTTAGTGCACCTGTTGATGGTCCAACACAATGGGTTAGTACTTTTTATTAAGCAATTCATAGAAAGCATTAGTTTAACCGTCATCAAATTATTTTTTGCTAATCCAACTAAATGGCGCAGCCATTAAGGAATTTGGAGGAACTGCTTCAGGAGCTCATGGCCATTGCTGTAAGACTTGTGTTCTTTCAATAATGAGCCTATAGATACATGCATATTCTGTTTATATCCATCTTAATGTAAATTCCTTTTTCTTGCATGCGAAGACGGTCACAAAGGGCAAAAGGGCATTCAAAATCGATCTGACGCCTTACCGCGATTAGGTTCAACATGAATATCATGAGGGCATGAAACCCCCTATGTATTTGTCTCCGATCCAGAGCAGCATTCGTCTTTGGCATTTTTGAATTTGTTGTGTGCACACATAAAACTTCTGCAACTCTGTGTTCTTTACTAGCTCCAACCATTAAGACTGTAATATCATCGGCGTACAAAAAAATCAAGAGATCAATGCTTGTGGTTAGGCATATGTCATAAACTAATGCTCTTACGCTTATACAATAAGAACAAGTTCAAAAATGCAATTTGTCATCTTATTTCCAGCTTCATAAAAATTGTGTACTCCCTAACAAAATCTGCATGCCAAACCAGTTATGAACCGGAAAAAATAAAGAAATTTATGTCGATTCTACAGTCACTCGCTGAAAACACACTAGAAATTCTTTGTTGCCCTCGGCACCCTTTATTGGAGACTCTATCCAGCCTTTGCAACAGAATCCAAAACCTTCAACTCCTTTGATTATTTTCTCAAGAACCTGCAGTCATAACTGGAATGTGTTACTGTTGTACATGTCAACTGCAAAAATGTTCCTGGTCTACCGTAAATCCACAAAAACATGCACTCAGATTGCTAAAATTGTGCAGAGGAATTAGCCAAGGCTAAAAAAATTATAATGTTTCGGCGTTGGTAGTTCTAGGCTTGTTAATCGAAAAGTATCTAACGAGAATGGCACCTACTTCTTGATGCACTTCAGGATCTCTCACAATTCCACCACCTCCAACCTGGTTAGAACAAAAAGTGTAAGAGTTCAAAGATTAAATCATCATAAACCATATTATCCTTAAAATTAGGTCAGGCCAATATTCTACACAAAACAAACTCCTCAAAACGGGAGAGAAAGTTAAAAAAAAAAAAAAATTGATGTCAAATTCTTCGTTTTTGCAAAAAGTAATTTGTTTTTTTTTTTTTGAAGGTAACAACAATTAATGTTGAGGACAGTGACTCACCGAAGAGGAGTTAATCTGCAATTATTTTTATTGTTAAGTATTTTATTCTAAAAATTAGCACATTAACTTGGGAGAACCATCTACTACATGGAACGAAGGCAAAAATGATCACTTATGAAATTATATAGGGGTATATGTTCCCAATGAGAACCATCTACAATATGAATAATCAATGTTCCAAACCTGGGACCTTCGTGCCTCAAACTGAGGCTTCACCAATGTTACCAATGTGGAATCCGGCTTCATAACATTGATAACAGCCGGCATGACCTACAATTAGTCCAATACATAAAAGATTACAAAATTATTCAGAAAATGTATTGATGATAAAAAAAAAGGCACTAATTAGTTTCATAATACTAGAAATGAAAGCAAGAAAGAAAGTGCACCACATAAAAGCAAATAGAATCTACTGTCAAATGAAGATGCATATAGCGAAAAACATAGAGGACGGGTTTACCCAAGTACCAAACAGGAAGATTAGTCATGTAATAAATAACCAAGAATTTGGTAGTTAACCCATACCAAAAGTATAGAGATGAAGGATAAATCTAAGGTCACGATATCAACTTGTTGTGGTAAACCAGGAAGATATCTCAGATTTGTCCTTTCAATTACAGAAACACGCTTATCTCTGCGAATTTTATCAGCAACCTACAAAATTAAATCATTATAAATGCAGCAAAGAAAAGAATTGTGAATAATTAATTTATTATTCATATGTCATATGCAGCTAAGATTTAAATTGAGATCCTTCAAACTTTTTGTAATCATGAATCAAACAAACTGTTTACCTGTCCATAACCAACATCAACACCATAAACATGAGATGCACCATGTTGGAGCAAGCAGTCAGTAAAACCGCCTGTGGATAATCCAGAATCAAGAGCTATTTTGTCAACAACATCAACATTGAGTTTCTCGATGGCAGCCTCTAACTTGTATCCTGCTCTGTAATGCACACAAAACCGGATAGGAATTTAGGAACACACATTCAAGGAGTTCACAAAATATAAGCTAGAAAGTTTGTTCAGAAGCATCACCTACATACATATTTTGGTATTTCAGCCTTTATCTCAATGACTGAACTATCTGAGGTAGGTGTTCCAGCTTTACTAACTACTCTTCCATCCACAATTACCTTACCTGTCAAGCAAAAAACCACAATAAACCATATAAGTTAGTGCATCACCTTCCACAATCATGACATAAGTGAATCATGAATCATGCATACGAGACCCATTCAATGAATGTAAGTTTCCCTATAAGTTCAAATAATTTAAAGATACTTATGCGGTACTAATTTACCGTATATGTTGCTAAGATGAACATATCAATTTGTGAGTTACAGAAACTAGACTGTAAATTTTCCAATTGCACATTTTAGGAACAACAGGAAGCATCCTTTAGCCCACAACAAAGAAAAATGGAAACACTGATCTCAATCAAGTTTATGAAAACTCAAAGTATATTTATATTAGTTTACTTAGGTCATTCAAGTTTATGAACAGAGTTATCAATCAAATTTATGAAAACTCACACATATGAGACCCATTTCAACGAATGCAAATTTCCCTACAAGTTTTTATGTGGTACTAATTTACTGTGCATGTTGCCAAGATGAACATATCAATTAGTGAGTTATAGAAACTAGAAAGTAGGCCATAAATTTTCCAATTGCACATTTTAGGAACAAGAGGAAGCATACTTTAGTCCACAACAAAGACAAACGGGAACACTGTTATCAATCAAGTTTATGAAATTACATCTATATTAGTTTTTACTAACACCAGATACCCATGAAACTAAAAGCATACAAAAGTTTAGGGTGAGTATTTTAGGTCAGCAAATTTATTATACAATTCATCATGTTCAGCATACTGGAAAACTGAACAGTTGGTATTAATAAAATAATGAACCTTGCAAAATCCAAGACTGAATCAATGTTCGACTATACTCTTGAAACCTTTCGACGCATAGTTCATCCAATCGCTTCCTTCTGGAGAAATAAAAAAGAAAAGACAGTAGATCTTATGAAACTCACAAATATATCTGATAAAAATTTCCTAGGTACCATACATTAAGATCTAGATTATGTTATGATTGTAGCCAATAACCTAAAAAATTAGTTTTGACCAAAAAAATCACAGCTTTTCAGGAATCTGTGATGTGGTTCAAATAAGGTAATCCAGGACCTAGGAATAAGGCAATTAAGAATTCTTCTTTCAGATTTCAATTTCCAATATAGCCCATCTACCATCACGCTCTTCAATATACCATTACCATTTCAATGATCCAGGTTTATATACTTGAGCTTTAGAATGCAACAAGACAATCCATGAGAAAAATGGCCATCTCTGGGTACTAAATTAAATGGTAGAGATCATACACACATGCAAGTTCTTCGGTGAACTCGTCGGTATGTTGAAATATGTTCAGTTTTCAGTTGCACAAGAATGTGAATGAGGCTCATATCAAATGCACAATCAATGAATTAGTTTTCATAAACTGGCACAATTTGAACAAATACTGAGGATAATTTAGAATTTAGATACGACTAGAACCATTTGAAGCTAGCAGTTTCCTAGAAACAACCATCAATAATAAATGCAGTTGGTTCGAGTGAAAACGCACGGGGAACTATCCAGCTAGTGCCACAATTCAAATGCCTTATCCAATTCCCAACTCTATTCTTGGCAGTAAAATATGCTTGAATACACAGAAAAAAAAAACGAAAAAGAAAGATACTTCGATGACTTTACTTCTTCCGTAGAGGGAGCCTTTCGGCTTTTATTGTGGCAAAGGTCCTGGCCAAGGGCGAATTCCAAGAGTGTGCATCGTTAACCAGCTTGACTGTAAAAATAAGACAGAAAAGAAAAAAGAGGATCAACTTTGCAAGAAACTTAGGAGAATACTACTAAACAAACTCAAATTGATAAATTTTAAAGGGGAAAAAGTGAAATTTGCACAAAGGAAATAGCAACATTTTTTATCCAAACTCGTTACACCATCTATATCGATACGATTCAGCAGATAGAAAGTTAAGAAAAAATTATATGGGGAAAATCGGTCTTTTGCAGAGATAGATGAAGCAATCAGCGTAGCAAATAAATTCACAAAACTAGCAAGTGATAATTCACAGAAAGGGTAAGCAATTCTTACACTGTAACGAACGTAGATTGAATTTCAAGGCGGAGGAAAGGAGGCAACTCGCAAAAAAGCGGCCCATCCGAAGCGATAAAGCCATCTTTCTTTCTGTCTTTCTTTGCTCTACTCCGCCGTTTACTGAGTTGCGGTCCGCCGCGACGAAACAACGAAGCTCAATGACCACATTGAAGGCTGGCCCAGAGAGATTTTTAAACCATGCCCGTTACCGACAGAGAAAGATCGAAGGAACGGGGAGGTAATATGATCACGGCTGAGGAACGGAGGGGTTTAACTGCGAAGGCAGCGAGCAGAGGAGAAAGAACAAGAAGAAGAAGAAGAAGGGTGAGGATGAGAGAAGAACGAAGAAATGAGAGGACCGGATTGGCAGTAGGGTTGCGGAAGTAGACAAAGAAAACAGGAGGGTAATTTTCAAAATCACCCCAAAAGTTTAACAATTATCCAAATATCTTTAATATTTTATTAATATAAAAAATATACTTATTTTAAGGATGACAATTTCCCCCGAATCCGATGGATAATCCGACATCCGACCCGAATGGAGGAGGATATGGAGGAAATTTTTATACCTGATTATAGTAAATGGGTATTCGGGTATGGGTATTTCGGGTATGCGTATGGAGGCGGATGTGATAAAATCCTACCCATACCATACCCGATACCCGATATATTTATTTATTTATAAGCCTCATTTTTTATTGGGAAAGAAAAAACTTTAGCCCGTTATTCGTCTTAGAAAAAAAAACTTAGTTTGTCTCTTTATCCTATTATCAACACACATCTCATCTTCTTTTCCATGGAAAATATTCACCCGATCGAAGGAGTGTGAGACGAGGAAGAGCTGACTGTTAGGACCTTCGGATAGCGGCTAGAGAGGGGGGGTGTGAATAGCCGACCCCAAATTATCGTTTCTTCCTACAATTTAGGTTAGCGCAGCGGAAATACAATGTAGAAACGAAAGTGGAGAAGATCAAACCTCAAACACGATGATGTAACGAGGTTCGGAGATGATACTCCTACTCCTCGGCATGTCTGTAAGGTGGGCGAAGCCTATCAATCCGTCGGTGGATGAGACCCCGGATAACCGGCTAATATGAACTCCTTCTGGGTGGAGAAACCTCGCCACAATCTCTTTTGCAACAGCAATAAAGGAGTACAAGATAAAGCAAGAAAACAAGAAGAATATGAATGTAACAACACTTTACTTGCCTTCTTGTCGACTGGAGTTCGATGAAGCAACAACTTCACGATGCCAGCAGCAACTGATCAGCAAACCAGCCGAGGGAAGCTCACACGAAGCTTCAGAAACACAGAGCTCAGCAAAGCTCAGATCGCAAGAGTGAGGAACAAGAAGAAGAGTTACTGTAGAGGCCCTCGACCTCGATATATATATCCTGCACCTGCTGCACCTGTGAAGAAGACAAAGAGCAACACAGAAATCTAGCCGTTGTGTCGCAACGGCTAGGCCTGGACCGATCAGGCTCCAACCTGATCGGTCTGGGAGACTCCTGATCGGTCTGTGGACCGATCAGGCCCTAGGCTGATCGGTCCCCAGACCGATCTTCCTGATCGGTCTGTGGACTGATCAGTAGGCTTCCTGATCGGTCTACAGACCGATCAGATAACTCACAGTGACCTCTGTTTGGTTACTGATCGGTCACCAGACCGATTAGATAAACCTGAGTATCACTGGATCGGTTTGCTGACCGATCCAATGCCCATGTGGATTTAGAGCTTCTCATCCCTAAATCCTAAGGCCTTCCTGGTCTTGAGAACGAGCTACCGAGCCCTCTCTGACCTAGTCTGGAGAACGAGCTACCGAGCCCTCTCTGACCTAGTCTGGACGTTCTACCGAGCCCTCTCCGACTTCGTCCGGTCCAGAGAACGAGCTACCGAGCCCTCTCTGACCTAGTCTGGAGAACGAGCTACCGAGCCCTCTCCGACTTCCACGTCCGGTCCAGAGAACGAGCTACCGAGCCCTCTCTGACCTAGTCCGGAGAACGAGCTACCAAGCCCTCTCCGACTTCATCCGGTCCAGAGAACGAGCTCCCGAGCCCTCTCCGACCTAGTCCGGAGAACGACTACCGAGCCCTCTCCGACTTCGTCCGGTCCAGAGAACGAGCTCCCGAGCCCTCTCTGACCTAGTCCGGAGAACGAGCTACCGAGCCCTCTCCGACTTCCTCATCTGGTCCAGAGAACGAGCTCCCGAGCCCTCTCTGACCTAGTTCGGAGAACGAGCTGCCGAGCCCTCTCCGACTTCGTCTGGTCCAGAGAACGAGCTCCCGAGCCCTCTCTGACTTCCCATGCCAAGCTTCCATACTTGGACTTTTCCCCGTGCCAAGCTCCCTGCTTGGTCTTTTCCCGTGCCAAGCTCCCTGCTTGGACTTTTCCGTGCCAAGTCTCCATACTTGGACTTTTCCGTGCCAAGTCTCCATACTTGGGCTTTTCCCGTGCCAAGCTCCCTGCTTGGACTTTTCCGTGTCAAGTCTCCATACTTGGACTTTTCCGTGCCAAGTCTCCATACTTGGACTTTACCCGAATCAGGTCAACTCAAGTCGGGTCAACCAGGTCAACCTTGACCAAAGGTTGCACCCACAATCTCCCAAGTTTGTATTCTTGTCAAACATCAAGATACAACTTTTCTATTCTCGTCAAACATCAAAATACACCTCGAGTCAGGTCAACTCGAGTCGGGTCAACCAGGTCAACCTTGACCTAAGGTTGCACCAACAATCTCCCCCTTTTTGATGTTTGACAAAAACCATAATCAAGTTAGGTTAACCCGATAACCTAACTTAGGTTTTCCAATAGTTCTCCAATGCTCTTCCTTGAGCATTCTCCCCAAATTCCAATGTTTTTCCTTGAACATTCTCTAGACATTCTTCCCCTTTTTGACACACATCAAAAATAGTGAATCAAGGTCAAGAGTTTCTTCCTAATGAAAGTCTCATACCTTTCATTGAAACCCTTAATTTACCCCTTGATACTAAATACAACAATCAACATAGTGACACTCCCCATATCACTAATCTTGACGAGTAAAAACTCCCCCTTGACCGTTGCACCAACAATGTCTTAGAGAGTTTCAATCCTTTAGAAATCTAAAATACCAACTTCCAGCTGAAATTTCAGACAATCAGTCGAAAATCAGCATTTTGGCACGCTCAGCCCTTTACTGGATCGGTCACCAGACCGATCCACACTTCCCTGGATCGGTCAAGTGACCGATCCAGACCTCCCTGGACCGATCAGCATCCCCTCTGATCGGTCCACAAAGCTCTGATAGGAATTTCTGTCTTTTCTCCCGAAATTCAGAAACCCCTAAAAATTCACATAAAATTTCAAAAATTGTAAAATTTTGAGGACACATTCCTCATAACATATATTATCATGGAAAAATAGTTTTCTATGAAAATAACTTCCATTTTCAAATCTTGATACAAAGTTCGAAAAACTTTGAAATAGCTCAAGGTTAATCCATCTTTGTATCAACTTGCTCAATGATGAATGCTATCACTAGAAAAGCTTCATCAAGGTTTTTCAAATCAATTTTGAAATGATTTTAAACCATTCAATTTAGGACCACAATCTTAGGGCTAAATGTACATGACTTGTACACAAGCTTTCCCTATGATCCTCAATTTAGAATTAGGCTCATCTAGGTACAAGAGCTATGCACCTTGATCCTAACTCATAATCTTAATATCTCACACACATCTAAGGTGTATCAAACACATCCAAGTCAATTTTGATCTGAGATATGGGTTTAGGTCATCTTAAGCTAAATTCTCATGCATTTTCTAAACAACAATTTGATCTCCATATCAAATTATGTTTTTATCCTTAAATCAAATTAATTGATCATAAATGCAAGAGATGATGACATGGCATATATCATAAGTGGAAACATGTGCCAATGTCATGATGTCATGTCATCAAGTATGAAACTTAAATAAGACATGACATATAACTAACCTAAGCATTATCATGACATTTCAAATGATAAAATAAATATGATGTCATGACATGGCATATGACAAACAATGTATGGCAAATAACATATAAAGGTATAGAAAATACCTAATTCTAGCCTTAGTTGCCATTTTTGATAGTTTTGATCATTTTACCATAAATTCTATATTCCTAAGTGTAATAGACCTAAAATCATATACTAAAGACTTTTAGATCACTATGTGCCAATTAGATTGATCTTAGAAAACTCTTCAAATGTGGTTGGCACATCCTAATCACCTTAGGAACAGTTCTTAATTTCATTTTCAAGGCTTGATTACACATTGAATATTCCTAAAATGCCACCTTTTGCCATGAGTAGGTTAACTACCTATCCAATTAAGGTTGGCACACCCTAAACCATCTAGCGTGATGAAATCACGCTCCTAGGAACCCAAAACCTATTTGAGCTCATTGGGTTCACTAAATATTCACTAGGGATGACTTCCCTAGCAACCCTCCTAATGACCCTCCTAGGCTTTAAAGCCTTGGTCATTTGGGACTCATCAAGATCAACTCTAGGGGTGACTCCCCTTGTGACCTTGGTGATGGTCTTCCTAGCCCTAGGTCTTGTTCCATAATCGAATGTAACATTATGGTAAGTGGGCTTGACCACTTAAGACTTAGGTTTGTGACTCAAACCTCTCATGTCCTTGGGCTTTTGCTTTTGACCCTTAGACCCTAGAGTTGACTTCTCCAAATTCTTAAGAGTCTTTTCTAAGGTGTCAAGTCTTGACCTCAAGACTTGATTTTCCTTCTCTAATACCTCAAGTTTTAATTTGTCATTTTTCTTTGAGGTATTCCTAGGCATATGTCTTGTTGTTTTGGGATTCCTATCTAGGTTTTCCTTAACCTTAGATGAGTTAATTCTAGGGTTGGCATTTCTAGTATCATCCTTACCTAGATTAACATGTTTGGCACCTAAGCACATGTATCGGTTTCTATGGTTATCATGCTTATCATCATTGGCAATTGCAATAAAGCTACTAGCATGTTTCTTATTAGAATTGCAATAATGTGCCTTAAAAGATACCTTAGGGTTTGCCTTAGCTCCCCCCATAGATGTGCTTGGTCTCTTGTCCTGGTGAGGTTGCCTCCCCCTCGGACATTGGCTCCTATAATGTCCCCTTTGCTTGCATTGGAAGCACACCACGTGCTCCTTGCCCTTGCGTATCGGGACTCCGGCTTCCTTGACTTTTGGTGCCTGTGGAGTCTTTCTAATCCTCTTTGGTCATTTACTCTTGTAATGCCCATATTCCCTACACTCAAAGCACATTATATGTAATTTACTTGAAATTAAGTTGCTTGAGTTACCTAGGGTTGAGGATGAACATAAACTCTCTTCTTCATCCCTTCCGGAGGTAGAGGCTTCTTCTTGCACCAATCTTGATAAAGAAATCTCCTCCTCTTCTTCCTTAGATGTTGAGTAGCCCTCAACTTCTAATTCCATACCTCCATGATGTGAGCTACTTGGCTCACTTGACTCCTCTTCATGACTTGAATTGGAGCTCTCCTCATGGAACTTAGCCAAGTTGTTCCACAACTCCTTGGCATTGTTGTATCTACCTATCTTACACAAGATATCATTAGGTAATGAAAATTCAAAGATTTTCGTTACCTCGTCGTTGATTATGGATTGGAGGATTTGTTCCTTCGTCCACTTCTTCTTCTCAAGAGGTTCTCCTTCTTTATCCACCGGAAAAATAAAACCTACTTGTACACAATTCCAATTTACTAGGTTAGTCATAAGAAAATACTTCATTCTTACCTTCCAAAACGCGAAGTCGTCGCGATCGTAGAAGGGTGGAATCGTGACGTCTTCTCCAAGTTGATCCATTCTCTAGCTCGTGCTCCCCCGGGTGTTAATCTGACGAAGAGCGACCTCGCTCTGATACCACTTGTTAGGACCTTCGGATAGCGGCTAGAGAGGGGGGGTGTGAATAGCCGACCCCAAATTATCGTTTCTTCCTACAATTTAGGTTAGCGCAGCGGAAATACAATGTAGAAACGAAAGTGGAGAAGATCAAACCACAAACACGATGATGTAACGAGGTTCGGAGATGATACTCCTACTCCTCGGCATGTCCGTAAGGTGGACGAAGCCTATCAATTCGTCGGTGGATGAGACCCCGGATAACCGGCTAATATGAACTCCTTCTGGGTGGAGAAACCTCGCCACAATCTCTTTTGCAACAACAATAAAGGAGTACAAGATAGAGCAAGAAAACAAGAAGAATATGAATGTAACAACACTTTGCTTGCCTTCTTGTTGACTAGAGTTCGATGAAGCAACAACTTCACGATGCCAGCAGCAACTGATCAGCAAACCAGCCGAGGGAAGCTCACACGAAGCTTCAGAAACACAGAGCTCAGCAAAGCTCATATCGCAAGAGTGAGGAACAAGAAGAAGAGTTACTGTAGAGGCCCTCGACCTCGATATATATATCCTGCACCTGCTACACCTGTGAAGAAGACAAAGAGCAACACAGAAATCTAGCTGTTGTGTCGCAACGGCTAGGCCTGGACCGATCAGGCTCCAACCTGATCGGTCTGGGAGACTCCTGATCGGTCTGTGGACTGATCAGGCCCTAGGCTGATCGGTCCCCAGACCGATCCCCATACTTGTTCTCGTTTTTGATCGCTTCCTGATCGGTCTACAGACCGATCAGATAACTCACAGTGACCTCTGTTTGGTTACTGATCGGTCACCAGACCGATTAGATAAACCTGAGTATCACTGGATCGGTTTGCTGACCGATCCAATGCCCATGTGGATTTAGAGCTTCTCATCCCTAAATCCTAAGGCCTTCCTGGTCTTGAGAACGAGCTACCAAGCCCTCTCTGACCTAGTCTGGAGAACGAGCTACCGAGCCCTCTCCGACTTCCATGTCCGGTCCAGAGAACGAGCTACCGAGCCCTCTCTGACCTAGTCCGGAGAACGAGCTACCGAGCCCTCTCCGACTTCGTCCGGTCCAGAGAACGAGCTACCGAGCCCTCTCTGACCTAGTCTGGAGAACGAGCTACCGAGCCCTCTCCGACTTCCATGTCCGGTCCAGAGAACGAGCTACCGAGCCCTCTCTGACTTAGTCCGGAGAACGAGCTACCAAGCCCTCTCCGACTTCATCCGGTCCAGAGAACGAGCTCCCGAGCCCTCTCTGACCTAGTCCGGAGAACGAGCTACCGAGCCCTCTCCGACTTCGTCCGGTCCAGAGAACGAGCTCCCGAGCCCTCTCTGACCTAGTCCGGAGAACGAGCTACCGAGCCCTCTCCGACTTCCTCATCTGGTCCAGAGAACGAGCTCCCGAGCCCTCTCTGACCTAGTTCGGAGAACGAGCTGCCGAGCCCTCTCCGACTTCGTCTGGTCCAGAGAACGAGCTCCCGAGCCCTCTCTGACTTCCCATGCCAAGCTTCCATACTTGGACTTTTCCCCGTGCCAAGCTCCCTGCTTGGTCTTTTCCCGTGCCAAGCTCCCTGCTTGGACTTTTCCGTGCCAAGTCTCCATACTTGGACTTTTCCGTGCCAAGTCTCCATACTTGGGCTTTTCCCGTGCCAAGCTCCCTGCTTGGACTTTTCCGTGCCAAGTCTCCATACTTGGAATTTACCCGAATCAGGTCAACTCAAGTCGGGTCAACCAGGTCAACCTTGACCAAAGGTTGCACCCACAATCTCCCAAGTTTGTATTCTTGTCAAACATCAAGATACAACTTTTCTATTCTCGTCAAACATCAAAATACACCTCGAGTCAGGTCAACTCGAGTCGGGTCAACCAGGTCAACCTTAACCTAAAGTTGCACCAACACTGACAAGTACATTGAAATATTTTTTTAAAATGAGAATGGTAGGGAATAATAGGATGATGGGTAGGATATGGATACCCGAAACTCCGACGAATATCGGGATGAGTATGAAAGTTAAATACCTGATGGGTATAGGGATAGGTATGGATATAGATATAATAAATAGGGATGAATACGAAGGATATAAAATCTTACCCAATCCTACCTATTGTCATCCCTAACTTATTTTACACAGTAATTTACCAAAAGATACATTTACGTTTTTAAATTAACCAAAAGTTATATGTACTTAAATATTTACCAAAAGCCATATATAATTTATACTCTTTTCATTTTACCCTACCCGCCACTTCTCTTTATTCTTCCTCTCTCTTATCCATTCCACCTCTATTCTCTTTCCTCTTCCCTCTCTATCCTCTTTTTGAATTTTTATTAAATATCAAATCTACATTGGACTTGATATGTCCACATATGAATTTAGAACTAATTCTTCCTTATTATATTTTAGTATTAAAAAATTAAAATTAGCAATGGATGGTATTGTTAAATTCCATACAATATTAAAAATCCACAAGACCTAAAATAAATTCAATCAGACATGTATAAGTCCATTCTTAATTTCAATTTCTCTGGAGTGTTAAAATGTAATAGAAAAAATTGGCTGTAAACAATGGGCCGACGTTGAGTTTAGAATTGATTCTTCCAATTACATTTTAATATCTCCGAAAAATAAAAATAAGCAATGGACTATATCGTTGGACTCCTTGCAGTTATAGAAATCCACAGGACATGGAATATGTCTAATCAGAAATATCTAAATTCATAGTGGATTTCAATCAAAACTCACTGATGAACCTAGACATGTCCCATTAGACTTATTTTCAAGTCATATGGATTTTTAAAACTACGAGGAGCCCAACAATATCGTCCATTGCATATTTCGACTTTTCTGGAGTGTTAAAATGTAGTTGAAAGAATCGACTCCAAACCCTAACGTGGGCATGATATAAAATCATATCAAGCCCAACATCGGTCCACGTTTAGGTTTAGAACTGATTCTTCCTTATTATATTTTAACACCATTGGAGAAGACGAAATTAGTAATGGATGACACCGTTGGACTTCTTGCAGTCTTAAAAATCCATATATAAAACCTAAAATAAGTCAAATCGGATATGTCTAGGTCCATCAGTAGGTTTTGGTCAAAATCCACTAATGGACCTAGACATGTCCAATTAGATCCATTTCAAGTCCTGTGAATTTCTAATACTCCATGGAGTCTAACAATGTTGTCAACTACTTATTTCAACTTCTTTGGTGGTGTTAAAATGTAATTGAAAGAATCAGTTCTAAACCCTAATGGGCCCACGTTGGATTTAGAATCAATTCTTCCAATTACATTTTAATATCTCTGAAAAAATAAAAATAAGCAATGGACTATATCGTTGGACTCCTTGCAGTCATAGAAATCTACAGGAGATGAAATCAGTCCAATCAGACATGTCTAAATTTAGTTGTAGACTTTGATCAAAGCTCACTGATGGACCTAGACATGTCCAATTAGACTCATTTTCAAGTCATGTGGATTTCTAAAACTACGAGGAGTCCAACAATATCGTCCATTGCATATTTCGACTTTTTTGGAGTGTTAAAATGTAGTTGAAAGAATCAGCTCTAAACCCTTACGTTGACTTGATATAGAATCATATCAGGCTCAACGTCGATCCACGTTTGGGTTTAGAACTGATTGTTCCTTATTATATTTTAGCACCTCCAGAGAAGCTGAAATTAGCAATGGATGACACCGTTGGACTTTTTGCAGTTTTAGAAATCCATAGGACCTAAAATAGGTCAAATCGGATATGTTTAATTAGGTTCATCAGTAGGTTTTGGTCAAAATCTACTGATGGGCCTAGACATGTCTAATTAAATCTATTTCATGTCTTGTGAATTTCTAATACTACATGAAGTCTAACAATGTTGTCCATTAGTTATTTCGGCTTCTTTGGGGGTGTTAAAATGTAATTGAAAGAATCAACTCTAAATCCTAGTGGACCCATGTTGGGTTTAGAATTGATTCTTCTAATTACATTTTAACACCCTAGAAAAGTCAAAATAAGCAATAGATAATATCGTTAGACTCTTTACAGTCTTAGAAATCCACAGGACTTGAAATAGATCCAATCGAACATGTCTAGATCTATTAGTGAATTTTGATCAAAGCCCGCTAATGGATCTAACCATGTCTGATTGGAATCATTTCAAGTCCTATGGATTTTTAAGATTGCAAGGAGTCCAACGATGTCGTTCATTACTTATTTCTGCTTCTCCTAGGATGTTAAAATAAAATTGAAAGAATTGGCTTCAAACCCTAGTGTGAGCCCGATATGAATTATATCAGGTTCACATTGAGTTTGATATAATTTCATATCAGATCCATCATGGTTCCACTTCAAAGAAATTAAAATAAGTAATAGGATACCATTGAATCCTTTGTAGTCTTAAAAAATCTATAAAATTTGAAATGAATTCTAGAATCATCAATAAATTTCAGTCGGATGTATTTTGAATATAATAGTAAAGAATCTGTACTAAACTTTAATATGGATTTATGTCATCTAGATCGAATATTTATGTAGTGAGAGAGGAGAGGAAAGAGAAATGGAGAGAGAGAGACGAGCCCTCTGAATAGGAGAGTGGACAGTTGACAGGAAAAAATAAAACGCGAGAATATAAAATTAAATGTGCCCTTTATAAATATTAATTTGAAACGCACAGGCGCATTGATCAATTGCCGTATTCTACAAGATCCAAACGCCGTTCGTTTGCTTCCTAACAACGTCAACGTCCAATGCTCGCGGACGCCATAAATTATTGAAAAGATCCCATTAACAGAGCTCTCTGAAATTGAATCCAATCATCGACCGCCACGCAAATTATCGACTATTGCAAGACACTCCATTGGACTTTTAAATTACACTTTACGACCGCTATAAATCAAAGATCCCAATGACCTTTCGCAACCAGACGACGGCCTCAGAAGCTTGATTCTTCAGCTCTCCCCTCCTCTTCCCTCCTCTCCTTCCCAGATCCATCATGGCGGAACTGAAGTCCTACTCCACCGCCGAGATCTCGCTCCATACCACCAAGCAATCCTGCTGGTTGTCGATCGGTGGCAAGGTTCAAAATTTCATCTTGTTTCAGTCTAAATTTAGGGTTTTACTTTTAGGGCACTAGATTTGAAAGATCCAGTGGTCGTTTAGTCCTCTGACTTTGGTTCTGATTTAGGTATACGACGTGACTACCTTCATGGAAGAGCATCCTGGTGGAGAGGATGTTATGCTTCATGCATCAGGTGCTTCTGTTGCTCCATTTTGTTCTTTCTCATTCAAGTTTTTTCCTTTTTTTACCTGATTTATGATTGATTTTTTTTTCCCTTTGTGCATTCTGTGGGGGGTAATAAGTGGATTATGGGGATCATAAGAGTAGGCTCCAGTGTGGAACCATTGGGATCATGGTGTTGAAACATTTGGTGTTTGATTCCTTCCAAAAATTTTGTTCATTTATTCATTCAGATTAACTTCTGTTTCAAATAGTACAATTTGATATGGTACTCTGAATCGCTTATTGATGGCATTCTCGGTCCCAAGTTTAGATGAAAACATTGAGAGTCACATTAGATCTAGAGTCTTAGATTCAGAATTTGAATACGCTTATGAATAAGAATCTTTGATCTTGTTTTTGTGATGATAATATCCTTGTATAGAGCTCAATGGAGATATATGATTCATGTAATCAACTCTAAATAGTTGACACAGATATGAACTGATATCAATAATGGTGTTTTTCTATAAGATCTATAGAAAGAAACTATTTTCATTTATTAATTCTTTGTCGAATTGCTCCCATCTTTAATCTGAATTTTCATTTCTGAACTATAGCTAGTTGTTGATTCTTTTGAAAGCAAGTGTAGTATATGTTCTTGATAGGATATCCTTTATTATATATCACTTCTAAATTGTTGTTTCACTGGCGATTCATTTGCATTTATCAAAGCATCTGGAGATGCCACCCAAGCATTTGAAGAAGTTGGTCACAGCAGCTCTGCCATTAGCTCAATGAAGAGCTACCTTATCGGCACCGTTGAAGGTCATGTTTCAGATGACCAAAAGCCTCCGAAACCGACCGCCGCTTCACATAGAGAACCACCACCACCATCCTACAGCTTATCCGACTACTTCCTTCCTCTGCTGGTCCTCGCGGTCGCCTTTGCGGCTTGGTATTACCTCACCTTCTATTCCAAGACCAAGGCTTAATGGCCATCCAACTGGAAGACTTCACTTTGGCTACTTGATCCTTTATATTTGGTTGAGCATAATTGAATTATATGGAGAGTAAAGAATATGCAGTTGATTTGGTTCATCAAGTGTTCTGTTTCTAAAGATGTGTTTGAAGCAGTGAATGCTTTATATTCCAAAAATGAATAAATCATGTTTCTCTTGTTTATCTGGTCTACATTCGAAAAGAATTTAATTTCCTTGGATGAAAATTGAAGTAAAATCAAGAAGGAAAAAAACATAGGCAAATTAAAGTGAATTATTCTTTAAATATGCCAGAAGTGGACCTTAAACAATATTCAATATGTTTTAAATTAAATAAATCCTTTATATTATATTTACTTTTAAAAATCGTCTCGACAAATTGCACTATCTAATTCATTTTAACTAATCGGTCATTGGAGCCGTCGATGAAAATATCAACGGTCTTTATTCTACCGTCAACCGTCTTTTGTTAAAGCTTCCATTCTATATAAGGGCATCCACATCGGTGGGTGTTATAACACCCATAATTTAATAAAAAAGTGTAGGACACATATGCTACATACACATTATATTAATACATTCATTCTCTCACATTTGTTTTAATATTAACATTCTATATTTGTGAGATTCACTATCCATTCATATGTATTTTTATTACAATTTCAATTATATTTACACAATTTAAATAATTGTTATTTAAAATAATTAATAATATTATTTTTAAATATATTATTTACATAAAATTAAAATATATTTATTTAAAATTAAAATAAATAATAATATTAATAATTTTATTTAAAATTAAAATATTATTATAAATTTGAAATGAAAGAGTACAACATATAAAAAAAATTATATATGTATAAACTTAAAATACAATACTTTCAAGGATTGTTGTTGTATTGTGACCAAATATGTTTAACTAAGTCTGCACGAAGTTGGTGATGCACATAACTGTCACGTAGTTCAGAATTTGTTCGGAGATAATTATGAAATCCTCGATTTGAACCTTGGATAGGTTGTGCAAGTTCATCACCTTCATCGTTGTTGTACCAATTTGTCACCTGCTCCTCCTCGTCTTCAACAATCGTGTTGTGCAAAATAATGCATGTTAACATAATATGTTTTAACTTTTTTCTGTACCAATAACGAGCTGAACCTTTGACAATTGCCCATCGAGCTTGGAGGACCCCAAATGCTCGTTCAACATCTTTTCTTGCAGCCTCTTGTCCTTCCTTAAACAACCTCCTCTTGGGATCTTCCGGGCAAAGAAAAACCTTCACAAAAGTAGCACATTCCAAATATATTTCATCTGTTAGATAATACCTCTTTGTATATTGAGTCTCGTTGACCGTGAAATTAATCTCCGGGACATTTCCTTGCAAGACGTTATTAAATATGGGAGATTCATATAACAAATTAATATCATTACGTGAACCTGCGACACCAAAGAATGCATGTCATATCCACAAGTCTTAAGACGTGACCGCTTCAAGCACGATTGTTGGTGATCCATGACCTCTTGTAAACTGGCCTTTCCAAGCAACTGAATAATTTTTCCATTCCCAATGCATGCAATCAAGGCTGGCCAACATTCCAAGGAAGTCGTGCCTCTCATTATGCATTTGAAGAAGACGTTGAACATCATCAGCATTCGGCTTTCTCAAGTATCAATCACCAAATAGTTCAACCACATAACTGCAGAACTTGAACATACACTTGATGGTGGTTGATTCACCCATGCGTAGGTACTCATCAAGATGGTCGGCTGGGACTCCATAAGACAATTGGCGAATCACAGTCGTGCATTTTGTAGTGATGACAAGCCTTTTCTTCTCGCAGCATCATCCCTCTGTTGAAAATATGAAGAACAACTCTCAAGTGCATTAACTATGTGACAAAATAAATCTCTTCGCATGCGAAATTGTCTTCGAAATAGTTGATCTGGATGCACATGGTTTGTGGAGAAATAATCATTAAAGAGCCTCACATGTTCGGCTTCACAATTTCTTTGGATGAACCTTCTTCTTCGCCGTATTTCGTTATTACTTTGATACACTTCAACTATTTGTCAACTTTGTTGAAATATCAATGACATTAGCTCATTCCCCATATCATAACCTTCGTCACCAACTTCAACTTGGACTTCGTTTTCACTTGTCGAGTCAGAGCTGGTGCTACTTGAATATTGAGACATTTTGGAGGAAACTAATTCAAGTCTATTTTTAGAATAAGAATTGTAGAGCACAAGGCGTCTATTTATTTTTTTCTTGTCAACGGATATATTCTCGGCTACTTTCTATTAATCAAATTGTTCATATATTCCAACGGCTATATTAATAGAATTATTCTCATTAATTGATTAATTTAAAATATATTCAACGAATACTTGTTTGGGTGGGCTACCCAATTTATTTATTTTTCTTTCTTAATAAAATATTTGATTCATTGAAAATTACAATAATAAAAAATTAGACTAATTGAGGAGTACAATAATTGAAAGTTACATTAATTGAAAAGTGCAATAATTAAAAATTACATTAATTGAAAGTATAATAATTAAATATTACAATAAATAAAAATTACATATTTCATCTCCCCTTAATCTCTTGACATAGATATTTATGGATGATTAATTGCTCCTCTGTCATTTGCGAAGTCTCCTTCTAAAGGATTGTATATTCTTTTAATTGAACTTTGGCTAAGACAGCTTTTGCTTTCAGCTCGACAGTATTTGCTTTCATCTCCTCAACTTTGAGTTGTTTTTTCATTTCAATTTCAATCATTTTTATACTTGTATACTCAGTAAACTTTGCAAACATATTGTGTAAAATTGTTATCATATCTTCAATGTCTGATTTTATTTTGTCTTCTTTTTTTTTGTTTTCTGACCCATTGGACGAGTTTCTTCTTCATTTAGGTCTACATATAGACTCACATCTTGGTTAGATGAGGTGTTGCTTGCCCCCGACTCCAAGGTCCTTGCCTTTTTCGTGCCAACAAGGTGATCAACGGACTGTGAAGTAAACATTGGACGATCTTTTATGATTTTCCATACATGCTCGAGATTAAATGCAATGTCGTTATTTTCCTCGCGATATTTTCATATGCAAACCGCAATATGTCCTTATCATTGTGGCCGCTACGATACGCACTATAAACACTATTATAAATTGCGTTGAAACGATATACCTTTTTTTGTATGGTATTGTGTCAGTGCGATCGTATGACACTAGCAATTCTATTTGGTTTATCTGGAGGATGATTCTCATTGTAGTATCTTGCAATACGTTCCCAGAAAATATCCATCTTTTTATCATTGCCGATGAATGAATCATCACTCATAGTAATAAAAGATCTCACTTGCAATAACATTGATCCCATGTATGTTATAACGCATTAGTTTTAACGCGCTGGAAATGTTAGAACCTCCTAATAATTCAACAATCCGAGAAAATGCATCCTCTTCTTCGGTCATTTTCGATGGGAGACTTCGGAAGGTGCTTCCGCCGGCTTCTCCCCTGATCCCTAACGGCTGCTAAATCCTGTGAGTTTCCCTTCACATTCTTTCTTTAGACTCTTGGATTGGCCTTTTTTGCACCGTTTGTTGATTGCCGTTGGATTGCTCCCCTAATCAACTGTGTATGTTGAGGGAAACTCCGGTTCTTCCATTTTGGTTTCTGGAGTTCCGGTTTCGAGGTTTTAGATTGGCTTTGAGTTCTTTGCTTGGCGATCACTCCCTACCTTCTTCGGACCAGATCATTGTTGGTTGGGCTTGGGCTTGATAAGTTATATTGTTAATTTGCTCGTCTAAGCGAGATGTGACATAAGAGATGGATGAAATTGGGTAGCAATTGTCCAATTGATTGCAGTTGTAAAAAAAAAAAAAAAAAAAATCTTTTGGGTGTTACCGTGATTTCCATCTGGACAATGATCATCCTTTTATGTTTGCATCATTTGATTTAGTAGGGAATCACTTCTATGATTTTTTGTTCTTTACCAGATGTTTTACTACTGGTATTTGCTGAGTTGGAAGATCAGGAGAATGAATATGTTACACAGCTCAAAGAGACCCAAGAGATGTTGGAGAAACATGAGGCTGCTGTTATAGTTAAGGAGCTTGTATCCCTTGATAAATTGCAGGAGAAAAGAGCTGTTGCACTCTCTGCTTTATTTGATAAATACAAAACCTGTTTTTCAGAACCCAGTGCTGTTGGTGAGGCTGTCAGCAATGGGATGGCTGATGCTCCTGTTTCAAAAGAGAACTCTTGTGTCACACCGGTTGTTTATGGCTCAGGTGCAAGTCCTGCAGGAAATGGAAATGGAGGCAGTGAACAACTGAACATCCCCCAGAGCTGGTCAGTCTCTGTAAAGAAATGGATGCGGAAGGCCTTTTCAAGTTTGTTTCAGATAATAGGAACTCTCGCACTTAACAGTGCATCCAATCCTTTCACTTTAGTTTTAGATTCCCTAAAGCGCTTCTAATACTGGAGAGATTATTGGGTCACAAAAGGATGGGTTTGGGCTAGCAAAGGACTTGTCTTATGTTAATGGAATCACTCAAACAACTGCTCGCATATCCTTTACAGGATTCTCTATCTGATTAGCAAACACTAACAGAGAGTTGGGTGTTGTGATTTTGATTATGATATGATAGTGTTCAAGATGATATTACAGAGAGCATAAAACTGCAATATCCAATAGTTGGCAATAGCATCTCAGAATCTGTCGTGGAAATTTCAAGAATTCTAGTTGATATCCTGTCTGTGTTCATTTTCTTTACAGTTGAAAAGCTTTCCTGGTTCGACACCATGTGCATAATTAGTGCAACCATGCAAGGCAGAGCCCAAAGAAAAAAAAAATAGAAGAGAGAACTGCAATGCAGAGTTCCCCTCAACTGAGTGAGAGAAGTTTGGGTAATCTCTTTAATCAAGTTTAAAAGTGCGTGTTCGCCAGAGTTACTTCTCACGCGACAGTGAAACACACATTCGATTCTATTCCCACACTTGATGTGCATCTGACAATGAATGATTGGCTAAAAAAGAGAGAAAAAAACGTCGGTAAAATTGAACGTGTATTCATGAAATTTATTAACAGCATCAGATAGTCTACATATCAGATTGCACCTCCAACAGCTGACAAGTCTACTCGCAGCAAAGCATCCCATGCGCACTTATGGTTATTTAGCTTCTAAATAAAAGGCAGGGAGATGATGCAAGCAACTAATTCGATGATATTTCAAATTCAGGAAAGCTAGCCCAAATCTGATCACAGTGGTAGGGAATAACCGCGCAGATACTTAGAATCCACCCCTGACTCTCTGATCAAAGCAACTCGGCCAGTTCGTGCCACCTGCAAAAATTAAGGAAAAGGCTCATTTTTACATGATGAAAGCAAAATAGGAGCTGCAACTTTGGAACCTAAATAAGTTCTGTGAAATTTGTAGCACAATCGATAGTTCAAATTCGGTTGCTTCTTTGTGATATATTTAGTCACTGGTCACTTCTGTTAAAGAATCCAAAGGACCAGTCGGATTTTGGATGCTTTGTGTTAATCTATTGCGCTCAAGTGGTTGTCTGCCCGCAACAAGGGTCATGGAACATTACAGATAATGTTATATAGCAACATGAGGAAGTATCTTTTGTAAATACAAAATTTGTCTAAAGTCACTTCCATAAGTTTCAAGAATTAGAGAGTTAATATGACATTCAATAGACAACATATCTCATGATATTTTGAATCAACTATCCGTCTATTGAGAAATCAAATTGATAGACTTAAATATGTTACAGAAATTTGTAAACGATAATCAAAATAGCTCAGAAGGAAGAAAATTTCCATCTTAAAATTCATGCCAAAATCCTTACAGAATCAGTCATCCTCATTTTTTCAAGAAAATTGCCATCAAAACAAATCTTTAAATGAACATGAACACCAACAGGAGGCTAAAGGATTACTCCAAATTAACAATAAGAGGAAAGCCAAGAACAACTCCAGATTAAATCTTAATCACGTACATTGGAGGAGGATATTAAATCAATGTGGCATTCTTCAGAAAGTTTTATATTGACTGGATAGCCATTACTTAAGAAACCTACAAATAATTCTTAATTTTGGCATGCGGGTGATATAATGTGAAGCCAGAAAAGGAATTATATATACAAATAAGTAAATAACAAGTAGTCAGGAAAGTTGTAACAAAAGATATCAAGAGAATCAAGCTTGTCATGACAATCATACAGCGAATAATATCAGCACTATACAAGAGAAACTACAGTGTATGATCAAGTCAAGAACTGCAAAAACTACAAGAAAAAAGAAAATAAATTAAATTAAATTCTATTTACAAATAAAAGATAATTTTGATCTAAAATGAAGACTATAAACAAACCTCACAGATCCCATAAGGTTCTAACAACCTTTGCAGTGCGACCATCTTGTCCAAATCTCCAGTTAGCTGAATTAAATATAGAAATTGTCACATCAAATACGGAATACTCAGAGTAAAAGCTAATGAGAGGTACAAATGACATCCATACATTGAAAATTACAAGTTCAATATCGGTAGATTATTCTGAATGCAGTAGGAAAAATAATTGACGACAAATGGACTAGTTTGGTTTGGTGTGCTTTTTTTTATCACAAATAAAGAGCAATGAGATATGATTGATCTGATGTTCATCCAGCAAATACACAGACAGGTCTAGCCTATAAGGATTGATGATGACTGATGAGCACACCTAGAGTGCAGGTGGACTAAGACAACAACATCAAGACACATACAATATCAACTCACTGCAATTTCTTGTAATTCTTTGCAGTTCGAACTGAAGAACTTGCTTAGCACTGTAAAGATCTCAGTAAGTTGTAACGGAACATAGCATTTAAAACTTCAGGAAACACAGAAAAGCATTGTACCGTAATTATAAAATTTTCTAATGCAGATGAGCCTATAAATTCGTGAGTGAAGATTTTAGTCACGAAAATGGCATATAACAAGCCAACTCATGTTCTTCAATAGAACTATGCAACCAGACTAGATAAGCCAGTGCCACTAGGTACACAGCCACTAGCACCTCTCAATTTGTTTCTCATAAAAATTTCATGCTGAATCAAGCATTTGTTCACCAGAGCAAGCCCAATACAAGTACACTTAGACTAAAATACGAGGATGTTTATCAAAATGAAGACTAATATTTAAATTGATGTATATGCTTCCAGCATATGCCAGTTTTTAGCTTTGTTTGGTATTTCCTCCATAGCTACCAAAGGAAAGAAATTTCAATGCCCAAAATTGCAAGGCCACACAAGTCCGATGATTCAAGAACTAAAGAACTTATAAAATGTGTGAGAACTTGTTTGGTTAAAAACCAACTCTACATCTCAATTAATGTCAACTAAAACTAGCCTAAAAGTTGATATTTGGCTACAAAATGAAGGATATTTTAAATATGAACAGCGTCTAGAACTTGTTACCTGAGATCCAAGTCAACTCTGCAGTTGAATGGAGTAGCCTATGACAATAATGCTTAGGAAATAACAACAACAACAACAACCAAGCCTTTTCCCACTAGGTGGGGTCGGCTGTATAAATCCTTTTACGCCAGTGAGCTCTATCTCCTATTATATCATCATCTATATTTAAATAAATTTTATCTTGTTTTATTGTTACTAACCAAGTCTTTTTTGGTCTTTCTCTTACTCGTTTGATATGCATGTTTATCATAGTTTCAGATCGCCTAACTGGAGCATTTATTGGTCGTCTAAGTACATGTTCGTACCATCTTAAACGTGTCTCTCGAAGTTTGTCCTCAATAGATGCAACTCCGACTTTCTCTCTAATGCTCTCATTCCTTATTTTGTCCATCTTCGTATGTCCACACATCCACCTTAACATCCTCATCTCTGCAACTCTCATCTTATGCTCATGTGCTCGAATCATAGCCCAACATTCAGCTCCATATAACATAGCAACAGATGAATAAAAATAAATTTCAATATATCTATAAGGTTCCTAATTTTATTGAGGGAAAACTAAAGTCTAATAAGTAGCAGAGGGAACTGCTGCAATACTTGGAAATGGTTGCAGCATACTCAGAAGTCCACATATAGAAACGTGAAACATAATTCCAAACATTTAAAAGCAGCATTCATCAGATGCATAATGCACATAACCCACTGTGGTTATAGCATAGTGGATAAATGCCCATAAAAGAAGTATATATATCAAGATAAAGAATTTAGTTGGATCAAAAATTTTATTTATGGATTGATTGAAATAGTTGAGGCTCATATCTAGGTGCTGATAACCAATGGAAGGAGGTGAAATGCTAAGCATCATCAAAAACTGGTTGATGTGGGAACATATAGATGCGAGCTGAGATCTTTTTGTTAGTGTATGATTAACTCTGATTTGTTTATATGGCTGGTTGATGTGATGTAAAATTATATTATGTTGAAGTGTGAAATCAAGGAGCGGTGAGTCGTGACAGATGTATTCAGGTAAAAAATGAGTATAGCAGTTTCAAGTGAATTAACTCTAGAATGAAAGAATTGCATTTTTGAGGTAAGATGCTAACCCTATTTAATGATTTAAGTAATTTCTGTTTGACTGGTTCTGGTAGATATTTGTAGGTCTATGCACTAACCAGGTGATGCAGGGTGGTAATAGTGGCATAAATTATGGGATGAGATGTTCATGGGATATGGTGTGCAATTGGAAAATTGTGTTGGCCCAAGAAATGTAAATGAAATATTACCTGAAGTGTAATTGTATGATCAGATACATCAACAGCTTTGGCTCTGAAAATATCAGCAATATCTAATATGTCTCTCCTGGCAGCAGTATTTACAGCGACCTTTATAAGCATAAGTTCTCTTTCAGCAAAAGGCAAATGGGTTATATCATGGACCTGATAAATGCACAAGAAACATAATCAAAGAATTGGTATAAGCATATAGTTTACACAAACAAGTTTGTACCCATACCTCATGAACATCAATAAGCTTGTAGAGCTGTTGTACTAACTTCCCAATTGACTCATCAGTTCCAGGAACAACAGTGGTGATACGAGAAATACCTTCCTCTTCAGCAGGACCAACAGCAAGGCTCTGGAAATGAAAGTATCTATTAAGTGCCAATGAAATCTAAAGATTACATATAATGAAGACCTGGGTAAAAAAAACACCTGAATATTGTAACCTCTGCGAGCAAACACGCCAGTTACCACGTTAAGCACTCCAGGAACATCATTTACAAGAATGGATAAAGTGTGTGAACAGAGACCAGTTGACTGGACCACCAAAAATCAGCAATAATTAAAATTTAGAAATTAAGCAATAACTACAGATCAAGAGTCTGTGCATAAACAGAAGACACATTGACAAATTATGCAAATTGGTTGACCAAGCATTCATGCCAAACTACCTTTCTGTAACATTTTGTTTTATCTAGATTGTATTGGCTTTGATTTGGAATTATGTTTTCTTATCATATAATACTAAGTAGGATAGTTTGGGTCAGATTTGGAATAAGTCCTAGTATGATGTAGAATTCCCATGATAAAACCATTACATAAATGAAAATACCTGGGGGTCATCTCTTAATCAATTAATATATATAATGTTCAAATAACTAGATTAATACCCTTGCATAAGCCCGTTCCATGCAGGAAAACTGAAATAATAGAATTTTCATGACTTGCAAACACAGACTCACAGAGCAATAGTCTAAATACATAATTTTGTAAATTGTTTCTTGTTTATATATAGAGAGATAAGTCACAATACATATTCTTCTAATCCAGTTTATGCCTGGAGTTATTAAGTTGGATTACTATAAGTTAAGTTGATATGAGTGACCAAGTTAAGGAAATGTGCATCCATATGTATATGCGGGAATAAGATTAAGCTACTCCCACGGGTTGGCGCAGTTAGTACTTGCATGGGTGTTTGCTCCAATAGGTCTGGATCAATTTCCAACGGATGCAAAATGTCTCGTTGGATGTCTGACCTCCCCATGCAAAGGGTCGTTATGCTAAGGCAAAATGCCCCCGGTGATTTACCTACTTGTATCTTGCCGTGGAGCTACCGATACTAGACCAGGGTGAGCGATATCACCTTTGCTCCAAATGGGAATAAGATTAAGGTGAAGAATTATATAGACATGCAGTCACATGGACCACTGATTGCTTAGGCAACTTTTGATGACTACTTACAGAAAATGTGCAACAGCGACCAATATACTTGGAAGAAATGAAAATGCAAAGAAATTTTATGTTCTAAAATATTTTCAATGCAATCAAAATCATTGTCTATGAACATTTGCTCACAACATACAAAGATCTCAACCATTTTTCACAAATCAGTTTTCTATAAGATTAATCAGCCCACTAAGATGACTAAGAAAAAGAAAGAGTATGTACATCATCCTCGTCCTTATAAGATTAATCAGCCCACTAGGAAGATTAAGAAAGAGAAAGAGTACATACATCATCCTCGTCAAGAACTCCCCAGTGTGCATCAAGAACTTGATTCACCAAGAAACCTTCGTAAGGTTCCACTGGATAAACATCTCCCTTAGCAAAATCAAACACAATGAAGATTTAGTATTATAAAAAGGAGAAAACAATGAATAAATAGAACACATAAGCAAGAAGTTAATGATTCACTTCATACCTACAAGAACATATTGTGTATGTAATTTCATCCATTGAAGGGAAGAACCGAACTTTTCCCCCCTTTTCTTCTTTGTGTGTGTGTGTGTGTTGCTTGTGGAAAAATATATGCTTTTCTTGATGTTGTAGTTATATATTGTTGAAATTGGCAAAAGAAAAAAGAAAAGAAACGAATCGCCAAATTCAAGGAACCATGCTATATAGCATGTAGAAATGACATTCTACATTGATAATTGATCTATAGATGAACTAAACATTTTAATAACCAAAATCCACCAAAAAAATGGAAAGAAGGATCAGACAAATTGAAAAATATATAAAATTCGTGTAGCCAGCCCCAAATAGATGGAACTAACATGGCTTGATAATGATGATGACATGTGCATTAAACATTTTGTAAGTTTTTTAAGGTAACAGTGTAAGGTAATATGATTCATGTTTAGTTCCTTCACATTTATACAACCAAATGACCAATAGTTCCTCTTAAATGTTTCCTACTATTATCCTGTCCCTTTTGTTTCATAACATAAAATCTAAGAAGGTCCTTAACATAACTGTTCCACGGAAACAACGCTACCAATACACGTGGACACTATCTTTTCCAGATAAAGAATGAGACCTTGTGGAATTCAGATGAAGGAATGAGGAAAATCAGGGAACTAAGATTAATATCTGATCACTTACCCCAGACTGCTGTGAATTTCCATTGAATTTTAGAACTGGAGTACTGCGAAGAGGTTTAGCAGGTATGCTACCATCAAGGTCTGGGTAAGAAGCAGCAGAAAACCTCCAGAAAGGGGCTGTTTGTCCCATCTTTTCGCGCCTCAATGCAATCTGCAGCATAATATAAGGAACCTGATTTACAGATTAACATTGATCAGAGAGAGAGAGAGAGAGGGAGGGAGGGAGGGGTTGTTCATCCGCCCATGTTTGATGACCTTGCCAGTTCTAGCAATTTCTTTGATCCCAAACTTGCTCAGGTTTCTCTGCACCGCAACAATTTTACCAGGATCTCCTGTTACCTGTAGCCTTAGTCAGTAATCACACATGAACCTAGAAGTACTGACATAGCCTTCAGAGGATGAGAAGTGTACAATCAAACAAAAAGGCTAGAAAGCTTTCACCTCAATAGTCACCGTGTGTTCTGAAATATCAACTACCTTTGCCCTGAACACATCAACCAGACCCATAACCTACAGAACAAAGGTGACCCATATGACAAAAAAGAAAGTTAATATTTTCCACCAAATCAAATTAATTTGATTAATCTTAGATGTGGGGAGGGAAGGGGAGTCTTGGCGTAACAGTAAACTCGTTATCGTGTGGCCTGGAGGTCACAAGTTCAAGTCACGGAAATAGCCTCTTGCAACGTAGAGTAAGGCTACGTACAATAGACCCGATCTAGTCTAATCCTTCCCTGAGACCCCGCATTGGGAGAAGCTTTGTGCACCAGACTGTCCTTTTAATGTGGGGAGGATTGACTAACCCAACCATACTCTTGAATAACAAGTAATTCCTTAAGTGGTTGGATATAGATTGTTCCCATCATTATCAACTTTTCAACTGTTATAATTTTTTAAACATTTTTCCTTCTTTTTTTACACATCTTGCATGATTTGAAACCCCTGCCTAAGTAGCAACTAACATCAATTTTTTGGCTTGCTTGATCTAGAAAAAGTAAAGAATGGAAAGTTTACAAACTCCTAATAACATCCTGCAATATAATGAGATGGAGACACACAAGCATCACACATATGTTTACTCTAAATTCCATAGTTTGATATGCATGCCAAATGTTAAGTACCGTAGATATCAAGCAATTCAGTTACAATTGCATGGTTGGAAACCACTTTTTCTTTAGCACTCTATACCTCTTTAAAACCACAACAACGTTAAAAATCACAGATTACCTAGGACCTAGATTTAGCTTCAAATAAATAAGTAAATGTGTTATATGATTACATAGATATGCTTGATGCAACTTAAGCATTATACCACCTCGAATTGTAAGCCTGCTGTTTTTTGGTAGGAAAATTTCACAACTACAGAGGATCTAAGTTTAAAGTTTACCTCCGGCCGTTTATCCGGTTCCACATTGAGTTTTATAAGCATCAATTCCCGTTCAACTTGGGCCTCTTGTGATAAATCTTCAACCTACTAAAAAGCATGAAGTCATAGGCCAAAAGAAAGAGGAGAGATTTATATGGCAAATAAGGGCTCCTTAATAAACCTTAAACCAACTAAGTTAAAACAAGTAATTAGCATAAAACTTTCAGGTAACTATTCAAATGATGACTGATTGGTGACAGGGTCAATCCATCTGAGAACATGATCCATCTCAAAACAGGAAATCTGAAATAACATTATTGTCTGCTCAACTGAAATACTGCAGTGACAGATTTGGCAGAAAGATATTCAAATAAAATCAGTTGCCCATTAAACTAAGAACCAAATGGTTGTAAGCTGTAAATGATAAACATCATAAACGAGAATTCACAAGTTAAATAAATCCAGCTAGATAACTAGCATACTAGACTTGCCTTCAAAACATTCACAAGCTTGTTTAGCTGCTCCACTACCTGCTTCAATACTTTCTCCGTTCCTGAGACAACTATGGTGAACAATGCCTTGTCCTTATTCAAACCAACTGCAAGAGACTCAATGTTGTACCCTCGTCTAGCAAATACTCCAGCAATCCTATTTATCATTCCACTTTCATCTCCAACAAACACAGAAATGGTGTGTCGTCTCAACCTACACTTGCACAAGATATTGCGTCATTTCTTTCAGTTGTTTCTAGCCAGACAAGTTACAGAATTGAACGACAGCATGGTTTCAACATGTGAAATATAAAGAATAGTGTGAATATCAGCTCGGTAAATAGACCTGAAAACTAAAATAAATCAACAAAAAGAAAGATAAAAACCAATAAAACAATTGATCAGGCACATCCACAAGCATTCAAAAGTGAAATAATGATTGAGTACATTGAGAATAGTGGCAAGGCCAGAGTAACCCATGCTAGGTTGACAAGATGAACCTCACTCACAACCCAAGCATGCTAGGCATGGCCCAATGCAAGCTGGTAACTGGGCATGAGATTCAGAAAGCCTAGTGCACAACAAACCAATTTGGACACAACCCACCATCCCAAGTGCATGAAAACCCCATTTTGTGTTTTTCCAGCAAAGAAGTTATGCGTTTTTCATATGGGAAGCATTCTAAAACCAAGAGGTCTATATTGAGGTGTGTTTAGAGGCTACAGGAGACTTGAAAGCTTACACATAGGAGGAATTTTTTTTATCTTGAGAACAATTTTTGGTGATGAAGGAGCATTTGAGGTGAGATTTTAAAAATTTACTACACCATCATTGAGAGAGGGAGCTAAGGAGATTGAGAGTGCATTGTATAAGACTTGGACAATGTTTTCCCCAAGTTTCTTTGTAATTGTCCTCCCATGGTATATATAAACTTGGATCCTCTCGATGGAGAAATCTTAGATCAAACCATGCCATATTACTCTTATCTTGTGTCTATCGATCATCTTGGTATGTTGGAGGTTACGGTTGGTGAACAAAAGATATTCAACGTAGTGCTTCTACCATGGGAGACAATTTCATTATGATGCTCCATGGCAGAATATTTCTGGGATATTAATGAACAAAATGTACTTCTATTCATGATAGAGGTGATTTTGAGTTCTGCAAGCATCAATTTAGTTCTAGAGAGAACAGTTGGAGGCGTCAGATTCAAAGAGCGGCCCCAACCCCAGTAGGCGGTGTCAGACATGTTATGGCCCCTAATAAGCCGTATCAGAAACCAATTCTATGGTGAAGAAAAAAAAAATCTTCCAAATGATCATTAGACTCGAGAAAAACAAATACAGATACAATGTGGCTTTTATCAGTCCTCATGATAATTAAAAATAGGATTTTTTTTCACGAGTATGGAAAGAAAAAGAGCCTCAAACTTCGAAAAAATAACCAATACCAAATGTCATCTTCAACGCTATCAGCGCTAGACCCAAAAACAGATTGTTTTTTTTTTTACCTACTACTTGCTCTAGGAGCCGGAGAATCCGCAACCGAGACGAAAGCATCGCCACTCTGCTTCTGGACGGCACAGACGCGGATCTGCGCAGCCGTCTTATTCGGCCTCGTCCATCCAAGCGTCGCCCTCGAACGATCCACGGTCCTTGAGAGCCCCAGAACGAAGCTCGACTCGAGGTAAGCTCGTGAGATTGGCGCTATGGCGCTCGAAGGAGGCGGACGAGTGGAAACGGTCGCCATGGGTGAGAGGAAACCGAGTGGGCGAGTGTTGGAGGGAAGCTCGCAGAGTAGAGCGATCTGAGCCACGAGATGTCAGATATAGGGTTTTCTCACTAAACTTACTGGACGATTTTACCACTCGTGTTTCGTCGGTAATGACCAGATTTCACAAGGGCATTATAGTCACTTCAAGTTCTCGTTCTGTCGTGGTCGCAAGAATGAGGTAGTCTGAGTCACGTTGGTTGAGACTGGAAACTGAAAGGGAAATACGAATCACGAAAGCCTGTAAAACATGGCAGTCGCAACGATTTAAATTTGTAGGATGAATACCGTGTGAATCTTTTCCTTTTCATTTTGTGAGTTTATGAAATTATGATTTGTCATGTAGCAAATTATATAGAATAATTTTAAAATTATCAAATAATTATATATCTATTTTTTATTTTATCATCTGTTGATTGAATTTTGTATTGGTCAAATCGATTTTATTATGGGTCAAAATGTTAAAATTTTGAACTGACTTCTTAAATCAATTTTTATTTTTTTTATCAAAATCACTTTTAGATCAAATTAGTTGGACGATCAAAAGATATGAAACTAATTCTTATCTTTGTCTATTTTTACTAATTATATTCATATCCATGAATATCGATTTGATTCAATATATTAAGAGCAATAATTGTTGAATAAGAAAATATTTAAAAATATTAATTCATGTTCAAAAAAACATTACTCTGAATATATTAGATCAAATTGGTATTCGAGTGCATCGATATAATTATGAGAGATGAACGAATACATAAAACTAGTTTCATATCAATCCATGAACCAAATCATCTCAGATTGACATGAAACTAGTTCTTATATGTTTGTCTGTCTCTCATAATTATATTCATGTCCTGACTCAATATATTTATAACAATGATTTTTTTAACACGAATTAAATTTTCAAATATTTTTATTTTCAAAAAAAAATAGGGTAAGGCTTTGTGACCAAAAGGTCACCAGTTCGAATCATGGAAACAGCCTCTTGTAAAAAACATGGTAAAGCTACGTACAATGAATCCTTTCCCGAGACCCCGCATGTCGAGAACTTCATGCACCGACTTGTAAAGATATTAGGTCAAATTGGTATTTATGGACATGAATATAATCAGAATAGGTAGACAAACAAATAATAATTAGTTTTATATCAATCTGAGATTATTTAGGACAAAATCGACTGTAGACCAATGACCTCAAATCGATATGAAATTAATTATTATGTAAGACCAAATGATCTCAAATTGAAATGAAACTAATTATTATGTGTTAGCATATCTATCATGACTATATCCATGCCCTCAAATACAAATTTGACCCAATCTATTTAGAGCAATGCTTTTTTTTAACATGAATTTAATTTTTCGAACACGATTTTAATAGAAATGATTTTTTAAACATAAATTAAAAGTTTCAAATATTTTCGTGTTAAAAAATTTATTGCTTTTTTTTTAATCAAAGTCGATTTTAAGTAAAATCGGTTAATAAACTAAATATCATTAGATTGATATGAAACTAATTCTTTTATTCATGCTCTCAGATACCAATTTTATCTAATATATTAAGAGCACTAAATTTTTTAACACAAATTTAAATTTTCAAATATTTTTATATTTAAAAAAATATTACTATGAATATATTAGGTCAAATTGATATTCGAGGACATAGATATAATCATGAGAGGTATTCACTTTTTTGTCACCATGAGAAGTAGATGAATATATATGAATTAGTTTCATGTCAATATGAGATTATTTGATCCATAAATCGATTTTGGACAAAAAACTGTTAATGGATCAAATGATCTCGGATTGACATAAGACTAGTTTTTATGTGTGTCCTCTACCTATCATGATTATATCCATACTCTCAAATACTAATTTGACTCGATATATTCGAAGTATCATGTTCAAAAAATCTCTGCTCTCAAGGCATGAATATAATCAAGATAGGTAGACAAACACAAAAGAATTAGTTTCATATCATTACGAGGTTATTTGGTTCATCAACTAATTTTGTCCAAAATCGACTGATGAATAAAATGACCTTGGATTGACACGAAACTAATTTTTATCTATTCATCTACCTCTTCTGATTATATTCATGTTCTCAAATACTAATTCGATCTAATGCAATGAATTTCTGAACACGAATTAAAATTTTTAAATATATTTATGTTAAAAAATTATTACTATCAATATATTAAGTCAAATTAACGTTTGAAGATATGAATAATCAAGAAAGATAGATGAACATATAGGAACTAATTTTATATCAATATATTAAGTCAAATTAACGTTTGAAGATATGAATAATCAAGAAAGGTAGATGAACACATAGGAACTAATTTCATATCAATATAAGATCGTTTGAACTATTAACTAATTTTATCTAAAATTAACTTCGATAAAACTAAGAGTAGCCGATTGATTTTTAAAATTAGTCAGCTGATTTACTATAAAATTCATCATTTTATACTTAACAAAATCAATTTGACTAATAAAAAAAATCAATCTGACTAATAAGACTAAAATAAAGAATGGATCCGTCATTTAATAATCTTGAAACTACCCGGAAGATTTGATAATTTCGAAATTTTACACGGTAAAAAGCTGAAGTTTGTTTACTTCAAGGAAAGCAGCATTTTAACTGTCTGTCATTTTTAAATTCCTCACTTCTAATTTATTGTGAATAAACAAGAAATTAATCGTTTATTTATTTATTTCTTTCTGTCCAAAATGCGCAATGTCAATGAAATAATATACCTTCCCATGTGATCGGAGCCTTTGAAAATCGATTGGGCGGTTCGGATCTCGCAATGGTCGATGTCGGATTGACAAATAGTTTGTTTTTATTGGCTCGTGACGCTGCCTATTATTTAATGAAGGTTCCTGATTTCCTTCTTTTTTTAATCTTCAATGGGCTCGATCTTCTTTTGGTGTTTCGATCGATCGTTCGTGGTTGCCAGAGACCTTATACACCCTTCTCGTCTTCGTTGCCGAGATTTGTTTGTGGATATTTGCCCAAAGGAAAGTGGGATTTCCAAACAGGAAGTCTATCTTCTTCTCTTCAAGCCCTTACCTGTGAATCGAGCCGGTTTTTCTGGATTGTCTATTGATCCAGTGGCGTTTCGAGTTCCAAAATGGGCAAGAATCAGACCTACAAGGCGATGCAGAGGGCGAGGCTGGGTTCGTCCTCTGCTGGGACGGAGAGCGTCGAAGACGGAATGGTTTGTACCCTTTCATACCATTGCTTTTGTTTTTTTTCCTTTGCTGTCTACTGGTAAAATAATGACTTTGCTAGAAAATTGTGGTCTTTAGGTTTGTATTGTGGGTGTTTCGCCTCTGTTTTTGTAGGAACTGTTTATAACTTTCTTGTTGCCTGCATTTCATTTTTCTTTTAACTCCCTTTACATTCTGATTCAGCTCAAGTTCACATTCGTTCTGTGAAGTTTAATCTTGCTTTATCTACCTTATTAGTTGATCTAGACAATCAATTATGTTACTATAATTGCATTTAGTATTCTCATTTCACAAAAATGGATCGAAGGGGAATATTGATAAGGAAATTGTACTGTTATCTTTGTTTTTTTTTTGGATAACCCAGGTATCCATGGCTTACAGCCCGACTAGTCCTGGGGGTGGGCAGCCTCCCCCTAGTTTGCCCACCGGGTAAATCCGAGGGAGGGGATCTTGAGCTGGCAATTAGTGTTTTTAATTCCTAAATTAGGGCTAACAATGGGGGTATGGCTTTGGACCATCCGGATGTGGCGAACCCAGCCCCGTAAGATATAGTTGCGGTGAATGAGCTTTGAGGATCACCATATGCAGTCACAATACATCCATAGGCTTCATTGCAACCATATGTTTACAACTACAATGATCATTTGTTGTCCTCACTTCATAGGTAGTATATATGTCCTTGTTGGTGATCCTGAGTGTATCTTAGCTCCAAATAAATAGTATTGTATCATAATTGGACCTTATGAATTTGTGAGATAAGCTGAGGGTGGAGATTGAAATAGAGAAGAAAATGAGGACAAGATGTGAGAAATGTGAGAGAATGAGGAAGAAACGAGGATTTGATGGCTGAATGGTGGAGGAGGACACTTATATAAGATTTTAGAATTATATTAATATATTTAATTTTTAAATTATTTTGGGTGTATGGGAGGGCATTTATATAAGATTCTAGGATTTTCTAGTATTTTCTAGTATTTTTAAAATTTTCAATTTTTTTTTTCATTTTTTAAATTTATAAGTGGGTTACTTTACACAATTTATGAGAAAAAGCAATTAGGTCGTGGACTTGGTTTGTGCCTAGCATGCGCCCTAGATCAAGTCCGAGCCCAACTAGAGGGTTGTGTCCAACTCCACATGGGCTTGTGCCAATTCTCACTGACGAGATGTCACCTAGCACATGTTTCACAACTAAAATTTATTTTCGATGCAATATCATTTAGTAAGTCAAACGGAAGGTGTGCAATCAGTTTTTAATTTATTTTACTTTGCTAGTTATTTTTGCTGATACAAGCATACCCCTAAATTGTGATGGTTTACCATATTAAAGTCTCTTCTCCAATTGTTCTTACTAAAAACATAGGACTACAAGTTGGTTATTTGTCTTTTAAAACCATTTTTTCCATTTTTATCGCCGAGTTATTCTCTATTCTTTTTTGAAATTATTTTTCTTCTTCTATATATCTTTTTTTCGGAAATTTATATACTTTCCCGCGCAAAGAAAAATGTACATATTGATGAACTACTAGCCTCTTCCATGAATTATAGCTTTGTTAAACAACTGAATTGTCTGTATTATCTCTTAGTTGTTTCTAGTAATGTTGCTGTTAAGTGTCGCTTTATTGTTATATTTTCTTCCATATAATTTCATTTAGCGATGCCCTTCAAAGTAACATGTTGTTTTCTATGTATTTCAATCAAAAATATTATTACTAATGAGGACCATCACAGATGGATGGTTCATTTCATTCACCAGAGTGGCATGCTGCTCGTTTAGCCAGCTTAAAAACATCCCACACCATAACATGGGAAGAATTCAAGAAGAAACAGAAGGTAAGGGATTTTAGTTTTTTGTTTTTTGTTTTTTCACTGGGTTAAAGAAAAACTAAAATTTTGAATCTATCTTCTTTATATCATGTTTTCTTAATCTTTGATAGCTTATTCGGAGATATTTTGTCAATTTGACCGTTTCCCTTGTCTACAACATACCAACACTTGATTGATGATTCACTATATGTTATGCATAGTTGATGTATGTCACGTTAGAGCCTAATTGCTGAATGTACTCCATAGTCCATACTTCTGATGATTTAACCAATCTATCAAACTTTCACTTTTTAGCAAATAGATTTAGTTGGAACTATCAAACTAATCTATTTTGCTGTCAACTTATTCACATCAAAGATGATTATTAGTAGATGACAAGATATGTTTGTTACACAGTAAAAAGTTATACATTTCATAGTAAATCCATCTTAAATCTTTTTGACCAAATCCATGTAACTGTTATTGTAATTTGACCATCACACTTAAAACTTGTGATGTGGCAGTGTAAATCTGCCTGAAAATATGAGTTTTGATACATAGTTGATAAAGGTATTGCAGCTTTTACCTATGTTTGATAGCTATTGCTTTTGAGATCTATTGCTTGTGTCATGAATGGCATGTGACTATCTTGTTATATCATTCATTTTAAGAATTTCATCTCAACAATATTAATATCTGCTCAAGTATTTCATCTTGTAAGTACAACATGTATTGATCTTGGTTTCAGCCTTTCAGGAGGACGAATTTAAAAGAGATGAGCTTGAGGCTGACAAGGATAGAATGATGAGAGAATACAGAGCTCAGCTAGATGCTGAAAGGGCTAGGAAGCTGGCCCTTGGAAGAAACCACTCTGCGAGCAAATCACACCACAAAAGAGGTATAGCCTTCTCTGATCTTTTGTTGTGTTCTGGTACTCACAAAATTGGCCTCGCATCTTTTCTCTCATTAAACCTGTAACTTAGACCTTATGTTTGTTGTTCAAACTGCCTTTGATTTATTATTTTGATTATATTACCTTGTTTTCTCTATGCAGTCAGGAAGAGTAAAGAGTCAAATAAGCAAAGTAGCCGGAAGAGAAAGGTGTTTTTGATCTTTTGTCCCTTTTGAGATCTTGCTACATAATTCTTTCACTAGTTTTGTAATGTCTTGATTGAGCTTTTTTTTTCAGAAGGCATAGTCCCTTAGGATACTATGTTTTTTCTTTGTGACAACTATTGAAAGTCAAGGTAGTATTCACAAACTTCTAAGGACTTGTAGACAAATTCCAGGTTGTAACCTTTTACTGTTCTTATTGTTGTTATAGAGAATCAAAGCTCCATTTTTATGCGTATTAAATAAACATCTGGGAGTTTTAATAGTTTTATGACCATGACTCACTAATGAAGATATTGTGATACGATTTTATGACCATGTTTCATAAATGACTATATTGTGATAGGATTTTATGAAGATGACTCATTATTGACTATATTGTGATATCTGGGTTGTAATCTTGATGTACTAGTGTAATCAGCTGCAAAAACTTGAAATAACTTAAATATTAAATGTTTGGTGAAGGTAGCCAAAATGCAAATTTGATTGCCAGATAGCAGCCCTTTACTTGTTTGGTAGTCTTTACATCTTTCTCTGGAATTGGTAGTATCAGAACAAGAGAAAAATTGTGATAGTAGGTTCTAACAGAGGCCTTATACAACCTCAAACCACATCTTTCTGCTTGTTTTAGGCTCCATCTTGGTAACTCTTGTACTCTTCAATAAAGTATGCTGTTTATGTCATGTCGTATTTTCTTATGGTGTGTTGTACTGCAAATTTTCACTGGAAAAATATCTAGCAGTTCCATCCGTTTATAAGCCTGTGGCACAAGTGTTATGTCCAAATTTGTATTGAAATGATAGTGAGAAGGAATTGTGTTTATCATTTTGAGATGTTCTCTTCTTAAGTTTCTGCACCATGTTCTTTTTGTTTTTTGTTACCAATTTTGCAAGATACTAACTCATCGTGACAATCTTCAAGCTCCTCTGAACTTATATTTCTTGTGGATATAATCTTGATTCTCGACAGCACAACAGGTCATCTGAGTCAAGTTCCTCCAGTTCCTCTGAATCCTTGAGCAGTGACGATGATTATGAGAGTGGCTATGGTGGGGAATCAAGGAAGTCAAGGTTGAAGAAGAAAAGAAAGCACAGGTCGAGGACCAAACACTCAAGCAGCAGCAGCCGCGATTGCGAAGCTAGTGGCGGGCCCGTATGACTCTCCAAGTTCTTTAGAATTGCAAAGGGATAGGCCAGAATGGTGTCCTCACACTCTGCCTCGAGGATGACTGGTGGCAAAATGTGAATACGTTCGCCCCCAGCATCTCCGTTAATTCATCCTAGGGCCAACACGGAGGAGGTAAATCACAGGCGACTATTAGCCTTTGGAATAGTGACTAGCGGAGGCATTTACCAAGAGGATGACTCCTTTCTAATCAATGCGAAATTGGTTACCAGTCTTACATCACTAAACTTTGAAATTGTGATATCATTTGAGATGCTACTAGGAAAATGCTTTGCATTTCTGTGCTTCAACATCAATTCCAGTGATTTTCATGATTTGAGGTTAATATTAGAATATTTATTTTCTTAATTTAGCTGCCTAAATTGAACAAAAGTTATTTGCTTAGAAAGTGATTCATTTTCAATATTTTTTTATTAATATCCATATTTCTGAAGAAAAAAATTCAAGCATTTTCCGATGAAAAACAATTACGACATTTCTTGATCATGTCCTGAAGCGAAGTAAATGGCCACCGGGAAATAACGCTGAAGTAGATCTTCGCTGCGAGGAAGGTTCTCCGCTTCTGCGATCAAAAGTCGTTAGTGCCAAGCCTGGAGGGGGTTTCCGGCGACGGTCCTCCGACGCTTAAGTCACACACCAGTAAGTGGAGAATAGAGAAAGTAAAAGAGAAGTGAATAGTGGCTCTAGAGAGTGCCTCCGCGTACCTCCGCGGGTGGCCACTCCTCTTCTTATATAGAGCTTCAACGGATTGACTACACATTTTCCGGGCGGACGCGACTTCTTAAGCTTTCCTCAATAGCTAATATCGGGAAAGGATCCCTGACACCTTACCATAACGAGGCGGACGCATTTCTGCTAAGGCGGCGCAATCTTCTTCCGTACGATTTCCTGTCCATTCGCGTCGTCAGCCGGCGGTATTGACTCCCAAAAGGATGTTAAGACATATTTCCCTTCTTAAGCGTCAGTCGCTAATCTGATGACACTTCCCTTGGTCTATCCGGTCGGCCAACTCTTTGGCCTTCTACGGGTATATCTATTCCGATTGGCTTGAGTATCCCTTTCCTCAGCCCGTCTTAGATTCAGTCCGCCTTCTTTGAACTCTTTAGGCTGATCGGGTTGTGGGCTCGGCCTTACTGCCACAAACTCCTCCTGCCGCTCGTCTTATGAGGACTTCGGCTCGACTAGTTTCTTAGCTGACCGCCTTTTGACTTTGACGGTCATCCGAATGTTGAACCTCCTCAACGGTGGGCCCACCTAGGTCATCACCGGATCATTTCTTATTTTTATTAGTTTCTAATATTTCCAAATAAAATCTGAGAAGAGAAATATGTGAAATTATTTCGATAAAACAAACGACGACAGGAATGCACGTCTTCAAACACAGAACAGCTGGCGCTGTTATTATTGAGTATAAATTTTATCGTTCTACCGGTGACACGGTTAACACCGTCCAACCGAATCCGTCACACACTTGCCAAACTATCGGTGCCCGTCCTCGGTAGCGTTAGAGGGAAGCTGTTTCCTGTTTCGAATCTGACAGGCTCCTGACAAACTACGCCCGTTTATTCGCTCTGGTTCTTCCATCGATCGGAGACTCCCCGTGCGCGAACTGCGTTGCTTGTAGAGGTCTTCCTAAAGGGAAGCGCAATTCCCAAACATCAATTCTATCAACCGTAATTCCGATTCGGTCTGTACAGCAGAATTCCTTTTTTTTTCCCTTGATGTTTTGGAATTTGATTCCTGCGTTGGATCGGATTTCTTTTCAACTCTTTAATCTTCAATTGGTTTAGATTCATAGTTACTGGAGTCTGGTGGAATAAATCCGTCCTATATTGTTGTAAAAGCCATTCTTCTCGATGGCTCCTGCTTACTTGACGACGGAGGAGGTTAGTGATCTAAGATCGTAACTTTGCGCCTTCTGCTCTTGTTTTTCCCGGTAGTGTACGTGATTTCTATTTGATTGTGGTGACCCGTTCGAAATTAGGGCTTTTGTTGAGGTCGGAAAACGAAAATCGATATTTCATTCAAATGTTGAAAACTAAGATTTGATTGAACTAGTGAATAATCAAATTCTCTCGTTTTCACTTCTTTCTTTGCTTTCCCTAGTGTCCTTTTTTTTTAGTTTTGAAAGATGGATCTAAGAGTGGTCCAATTGACTGACTGATCTAATGTTTGCGTTGATATACGTATTAATTCATCTCGAAATAGTCACTCCCACAGGGATTCGGTTAGACCGGTAATAAAAATGTAGTCTGATGCTGGAAACTGTGCTTGCATTATTGTTCCTTTGAAATTCAAGACAATCTGCTTTATAGGGATTCCATAGTGATTTTTTACGGCTAAATTTTAGGATATAAAAGCATTGCTGATTTAACACCATGGATGAATGGGCTATTGAGATGCTTCTATGTTAATTCCTATATAACGATAGAAATGTTTAGACATGTTTAATTATGAGAACATAACATATATATTCCACTCATATGATGATTTGGATAATGGAAATGCTTGATTTTCATGATTAACTCAAAATTATATGAAATCTTGTTGATAAAAATAAGAACTCTTTGATGTCAAATGGAAACACACCTGCTTAGATTGAGGATATAAGCTCCAATGGGCAATGCCTACTAGGAAACTTTTTTAAGGCTTAACTGAATTGACCTTACAAATGAAATAATAATATATAGTTTTCTTAGAAAGACACAGTGAAATATCTAACAACCCATTGATGGTCAGACTGCATTTTTTTCCTTGAAACTTAGTTATCTGTTTCAAAAGTTTAAGAACTGTTTGTTGCATTTATCTAATTACATTAAATAGCACTTGCAATATTCTCTTCCTATCAATGTTAGTTGGCTTGTTTAGGTGTAATGCAATGTACAAATCTCTGATGGTATATCTTTCATGTAGCAGTATTATAGCACTGGTACAGGAACAAAACTGACACTTTTTTTAACCTTGTGTATTTGAAGGTTCTTCAGAGAGACATACCATGGGAAACTTACATGTCTGCTAAGCTCATTACTGGTACACATCTTCAGTTATTGAGGCGCTATGACAAAAAATCTGATAGCCAAAAAGCTTCTTTACTTGATGATGTAAGTATCAGTTTTTTTTTTTTTCTTATACTCTTTCACTGGTGACATTTTTTGCATGTTTGCATTGAAGTTCTATGTTTCACTGTGGACCTCAGTCTGTTGTACATTGAATAATTGTTCTTCTCCTTTCCTTTTCATTTATTGAACCATAATTCTATGTCCACATATCTAATTGAAAATTGATATCAGTATTGTTCTTTCTTTCTTGTGTATTAAACTACTTCCAGTTATTTTCCTGTCATATCCTGAGTTGGACAAGGCTAAGCTTAGGCTGTTTCCACATGGCGCAACTTCAGAATTTGCAATATCTATTCATTATTTTAACTTAGAACACTTAAAATTGTAATGAGCCTTGAAAGAAAATATGTGATTAATTACATATAGCATCGATTTAAACCTTCAAATTTTACAGGACGGACCTGCTTATGTGCAACTATTCACCAACATTTTATGTGACATATCGAAGGAAGAGACAGTGGAGTATGTGCTTGCTCTTATTGATGAAATGCTTAGAGGTAAGAGAGGGTATATTTTGACCTTTCATGTTAAACATCTTAATAAATTTCCTTCTGTTCTTTGCAGCAAATCCAAAGCGGGTTGGACTTTTTCACCAAGCAAGTGAAGATATTTACCATCCTTTCTTAAGTTAAGTTTTTGATAGCATTCTGGTATCACCAGTCCTTGTCTAGGAAAATAGTGATTGATTTCATCTTTTAGGTTGACAGTTGGAACTACTTATATCCTTCTGAAATCCTGTTGAATGATCTTGAGGGACCTTTGATTGAGAAGGAGTTCATCTAATTAGTATTTTACAGGATTATTTTATGAAGAGTGTCTTTATGTTGTGGTTGTAGTGAGTTCGATGGTGAAAATGTTGTCTACCAATGCAGTTCTTATTTTTTTGTGTAGTTTGTATTCATGATATCTCATGTCAATACCAATTAGATTTTGATGGATATGATGCTTCTAGCTTCATTTGCTTTCTTTTATGTCACTGACAATGGTATGCCCAAATGTTTGCAATATTTTCTATTCGTTGAAAACAACTCCACTTCCCATGATCTTCTGTTCTTCTATGTGAATGATTATTGTCTTACAGTGCTAATTCTTGTTATGTGAAGATTTATTTTCTTTACTGATATCAACCTTAGTTTATTCACAAACTCTTCCAATCTTTCAGATGGCTTGGGGAAGGAAATTGGTTCATACAAGAGAAGTGTTGTAAAATATTGACTCTTGTTGTAAGGTAAAATCAAACTCCTATATTGGCACACATACTCATTAATAGTTTAGCATGGAAGCATTTAGTTAATTCTCCTTTTAGTATTCGACCGAAAGCTCGTGATGGCCACATTACAACTGGAGAACCCTCACATTCAAAAAGCAAGATCTCAACTTTGAACGATGTTTTAAAAGGACAACTTGATTGGCTCTCTTCTCAGGTAAAGCTCTCTGTGCTCATTGCAATTTTTCACATGTTTTTTTGTTTTTGTTCTTGACGCATACTTTTTTTTTGTTTTTGTTTTTGAAGTTTTTTTTATGTACTGTAACTATCGGAGCTGTTGGTTTGAATTACACTTACATTGATTAAAATAAGTCCATAGATGAATCGTGGACATTACAGTGGACAGATCATCCAGTTCTTGTTTGCCTAGAAAAACAATGAGGAAATCAAAAGTTCAGCAGGACATCCATTCTTTATAGTTATCCTCCTAGAAGTGGTAGGAAGTCTGCTTTCCTAATGTGCCCCTAAAAACTAGAAATTATATCAATGTTGCTCCTACCTCCTTACCACCATCCTTTGTATTAAGGCTTTGCAACTCAACTCTCCCCATTGCAACCAATGCCTCGTCCAGCCTCTCCTTGGACATCATCGACGTGACACTCTTCCTCCCTGTCAACTCCCATGACCTTGTTACCTCACTAGTGTCAGCAACTATCCCTTTGACACTAAAAAGAAGCTAATCCATGATGCCATGGAGCTCAACGGCCATGAGATCTAGTAGAAGGCACATGTTGCAACCTTTAAATCATGTAAGCAGTGGATATGGAGAAGAAATTGAGTAATTGAGGGGATAAAAGTTTATGAACCAATAAAGAAATTGTGGTGGGCAAACTGCTTCATATCTTTATATTTTCCCCTATCAGTTTATATTTATAGTGTTGTTTGCTTAACTGATTGAAACATGTTTTCATATCAGTGCTGAAGTAGTGATAACTTGATATTTTATGAACTTCTGTTTCCCAATTTTGGAACTTCTAATATATCTGAACTAAGCAAATATTTCAGCTGAAGAATCCATCTCATCCAACTTGTTCTATACCTTTGGCTATAAATTGCCTATCCAATTTGCTGAGAGAACCCTCCGTGAGGGTTTCATTTGTTCAAGCAGATGGTGTTAAATTGCTAGTTCCTTTGATTTCACCGGCATCGAATCAGCAGTCCATCCAGGTCAAGTAATTTTATTTATTTATACTATTTCTTTTTAAAATAATCACCTAGATAGTTTGTTGCGTTCAACTTGCAGTAGTCTTCTTTTATGCCTTTCTTGTAATTGTTAACATTTAACTTTTGCAACATTTCTTTTTGGTCATTGAATTTAGCAAAATACAAATTTCTTTGGGTATACCCTCTGACATAACTTTTATGCTAGATACAATTAGCATATTTTATAGTTTATTGCATAGTTTAGTAATATTCATGTAATATTCAATATTTATTGTGGCATTTTCATCAAATTTGTTGCAACAATTTGTAAAATATTTAACTCAGTTTTTTATTTGTTTTTTTTTATCATGTGTGTTCAAGGGTACATGCATAAAAAATCTTCTTTCTATTATATGTATCCAAAAGTGAAATACTTAACTAAATGGACAAAGGAAAATTGTTATAGGTTTAGCTGGAACAAAGGAAATATTATAAAAGAGAATGCTTTTCTTGTTTTCTTTCTTCATTAGCTTGTCTTGACCGGTATGGTGTAGGATTACTTTGAGCTGCCATGGTCAGTTTGGTTTATCCCACAGGTTAAGGCTCATTATTACAATTTAAAATGTGCACTGTTTTTTCTGCCAATGCATTCAACCTATGTTCTTGTATGTTAAATACTGAAGTCAATGTTTGTGTTTGCAGCTTCTTTATGAAACTTGCCTTTGTATTTGGCTCTTGTCCTATTATGATCCAGCGGTGGATTACTTGGCCACTACTAGGGTTATGCCAAGGCTTGTGGAGGTTGCAAAAGGTTCAACCAAAGAAAAGGTTTAATTCTGCTAAAGTTTCTCAGTCTTCAAACTAATATGGCAAAAATTTCAACAGTCTGTACTGTCCAGGTTGTGAGGGTCATTGTGTTAACCTTGCGAAATTTGCTGCCAAAACCAGCATGTGGGGCACAGATGATTGATCTTGGATTACCACAGATCATCCAGTCTCTAAAAGCTCAGGCCTGGAGTGATGAGGTTACACTTCTAATCCTTTTGTTAAAGTTGAATGGCTAACCAATTGTCACAAAAGCTCAATCTATTAGGAAATTGACAAATTTATATATTTGTATTGCTTACACTACATGTCATGTGTGAGCGAGATACTTAACATGATTGACCTCAACCTCTTCATACATGAATTGATTAGATATATTTTTTTTATATAGGTGGGTTTGAACCCCAACCTACCACTGCTGCTTGCTCTAATACTATGTTAAGTTCGAGCTATTATAAAATCAACCAATTTATATATTTGTATTGCTCACACGTCTTGGAAATGGTTGTAAGTATAACCACCATTTACACCTCTATGGAATTTAGTTCATTCCAAGAGACTACATGGCAATGAAAATGATTTAGTCTTTATCATTGTGCTTAGTGGTGGAAAATTCCTTTACAACTAATCTGGTAAATCAATGCTGTGATTAGTGATCCTTGTGCACCATATATATCCGCCCCTCACCAAGACTCATTATACTGTTGCCAGACTCGCCAGTCTTTTTTACTTTTGTTCCACCATTACCATTTTTGACATTGAGTGAGCTACCATTTGATGTCAATACTTTGTTTTATGCCTACACTTTTATAGCAATTTCTTATGGAGTTGGATATTGTAATCATCCACACATAAAATCTCCCTTCTTGTTTTCTACTGGTTTATAAAGTAATATTCCTATGTTGATCATTGTTATTTGTCGAACCAACACATCTTTGGAAACCACACCACCAATAACAACACTAGAGAAATAAATGCAATTACTATTCATTTTTTATTGCTTAAGTGACCTGGACACTAGGGTTATCAAACCAGTCCATATTAACACTAAGACCATTGTTCACTGTGGATCCTTTGAAAAATGGTGGTCCTCATTCTCTTTTGCTTGGGCCTGATATTACTCCTTATTACTCGGTATGGTATGGTCTGGAATTTTAAACATTTGTTGCTTGTACTTATTCATTTAGCTAACTTTGATGCTAAGTTTCTATGTTTGTGATGTGCTGCTTTTAACAATATACTTCTTTTTTATCTAGGATTTATTAGACGCACTGAATCAATTGGAAGATGGACTTAAAGAACATATTAAAACTTTGAGTTCCTTTGACAAGTATAAGCAGGAAGTCCTTTTGGGTCATCTTGATTGGTATCCTATGCACAAGGACCCAGGTTTCTGGAGAGAGAATATTACAAATTTTGAAGAAAATGATTTCCAGGTAAGTTATGCTCCTATCTACTTTTCAGAAAAGATTCATGAGACCCTTGATCTAATTACATGCTCGCCCACATTAAGCGAAAGCATCTTGGTTTAGTGGTTATACTATTCCTTTAAACTTATTGCGGACAAGGGGCTTGTGCATGAAGGATGCTTCTTTATTAGCAAGACATCCATATATCATGTTTCTAATTGCTGTTGCCTTTTTTTTAGCTATTGCTGAGACTCCAATCAAAGTTAGTATTGCTATTGTGTAAGATCATCATTGTAGAAATGATGAGAAAGGAAAAGGGTCTTCCATATGGCATCCATGGTTTGTTTTTTGTATCAGCAAACTCCATCCTGGGAAAACAACAGCTTTAGTTTTCCAACATGAAAAATAAAATCTTGATTACAATGTTAGTAAGGGTGGGGCGAAACTTCCATTTAACTAAATTAAAACTATCATTAAATTTTCAGGTCCTATTCCCGATTGCTTAATTTTGTGATAGAATGCAAAAACTTTGTTTAAAAACAACCTGTTCATGACTTAATATGAGGCATCTAATGTAGTTAAACTTTGGTCTTTTTTCTCATATCACCAGATACTTTTGTATTTTTGCCTTATTGAATAAAAAGAGTTTTTAGAAACACTGTTGAAGATTTGAAATTGTACTATATTCGTGAATGGTAAAAATATGGTATGGTAAAAATATGGTAGAACTCTGACCAGAACTTTACTCTGTGATCATGTTGTGTGCAGGTTCTGCGTGTCCTTGTCACTATCCTTGATACTTCTTCTGATTCTACGGCACTTGCTGTTGCATGTTATGATCTGTCTCAGTTTATTCAGTATCATCCTGCTGGAAGAATCATCGTGTCTGACCTGAAGGCTAAGGATCGGGTGATGAAGCTTATGAATCACGAAAATACCGAGGTGACAAAGAACGCCCTTCTATGTATCCAAAGGCTTTTTCTTGGAGCCAAATATGCTAGTTTTTTGCAGGCTTAAGTTAATATTCCCTACAGTGGAATCCTATTGTTGAAATATTATGGTAAATGAGTGCAAAGAGTACTGCTTTTCTCTTTCCGGGTGCCTTCCTCTCCTCGGATTGGTATGCATTGCCGTTTCTTGCTTTGCGTAATAAATTGAAAACTCCATTTTAATGCTGGAGTATTGTATTTGGAGACAAGAAATAAACACTTTTTTATGTGTGTTATTCAGTTTTTGATTCCTTGGTATAGCTTACTTAGGTAATGGCTCTGTACTTGCCCTGCCTTATTTCTTGTTTTTCATTTCAATTGACTATATATATATTTTAAATTAACCTGTTCTCCATTCTTTTCAATATGTTGAGCGGTAACTTGTTTCTTCCATAGCATTGTCATATATGTTCTATACTTTTTCTTCTCTAGATTTTCCTGGTCCCATTGTGATCCCTTCAATCATTCATTTAACAGTTCAAACTATTAAAAAGACCATAAATAACTGCCACCACCAGTTTATTCATGGTCTTTTTAACAGTTTGCTCTTGTCAAACTCATAATTTGTGAATCCAATGAGCCAATATTTTTTTTTGTTCAAATACTCCAAACTTCTGATGTAGGCCTTCTAATAACATGATTTCTAGGCCAATTTATTTTCTTGTCCTCAATTGCAGATTTTTTTGCTTGTCGTTGTTCAAATACTCCAAACTTCTGATGTAGGCCTTCTAATAACATGATTTCTAGGCCAATTTATTTTCTTGTCCTCAATTGCAGATTTTTTTGCTTGTCGGCAAACTGTCCAGACAATTCTTGTGGATTCACTGCCCCAAAATCAAGGAATTAAAAAAAAAACAGCCGGACATTTTCTCATCTCCAAAACTAACTTCATCAGAGATTGAGAGAGGTAAAAAAACAAGGAAAGAAAGAGATCTAACGATCATATCTTCTGCCAAATTTCCGTCTTTTCCACATGGTTCAAGCATTCCATTTCCCACAAACAAAAATACCATGAACAAATGAAGAACTCTCGTAGAAAAGCAGCCACAGGATCAAACACTTGTTGCACCTGCTACAAAGACAGCAGCTACAGCTTCTCTTCCTCTTCTGGTTCAGCCATTACCATCCTACTCAGAGGACTTGGCCCGATCTTCTTCCTTCTCATGGCGTTCCTCTTCCTCATGAAGTCCATCTGGTTCCTCCTCCTCATCTGCATCATAGCCTCCTCTTCCACCACAAACCTCCTCATCAGAATGTCATCCGTCAGCGACTTCCCCCTGAACACTCTCCGCCCGTCAACCGACGTTCTTGTGCTCCCACTCCTCTCCGACGGCACCTGCGCCAACGTTTTCGACCGAGCGTAGCTGTAGCTCCTCCTCGGCGGGATGTCCGCTCGGAACACCTCGTTGTAGGAAGAGATTGGAACGCAAAGGCACACTCTAGTGAAGGAAGTAGCCACCTTGAGGGAGGTGCACCTGCTCAGCTTCTCCTTGGCGGAGTACTTTCCATGGATTCCTCCAGGCTTCTGCGGCGGCGAAGACTTCAATGCAGTCTTCCACAGAATTGTGAACTCCACCACTCTTCCATACCACCTCTTTCTGCAATGCTCAATTTTGCATTCACTCGCCATCGCAAAAACAGAGGAAAACAAGCCAATACTAACCTTTTTTGTGGGTGCTTCTGCTCTTGCATGAACAGGGAGTGGAGAAACATGGGGAGAGTTTTTTGTTAACAGAATGGCGATAAGGAATCAGCTTTGCTGCTGCACTTGTTAACAGAATCCAGAGTGACAATGCTGCAATTTCCTTCTTCCTCTTCTCTATTGGAGGATACTTTTGATCGGGCAAGATTCCATCCGAGAATGAGGAAGAGATAGGTCTTGTTGCCGTAGTCGGAACACTTATTTTGAACTGACAGTGGGAAAAGTGCCCCTTCACCTTCTTTAGATTTAAATGGAAGGGGTGCCCTTCAGTGGCCCAGTGGCCTTGGTGTTGTGTAACTAGGTCAAGTCTGATGACCCCAGAGGTCAAAGTTGTCGGGGTAACCACAAACACTTGTGAAGGTGTTCCATCACGAAGGCTTTCTTCACTGAGGGGACTCAGTAATATATAGTTCCAACCATCTGAATGGAAGAAGCTATTGTCTGCTATATCTTTGCTGCCCATCATTATTATGTCTTCACCTGCCACTGTGAGTCTGTGATCAGTAACATTTGGCTTTCAAGAGTTTAGAGGATCATTTTGCATCGAGCACAACAGTTCATTTTAAAGTCATAGTCAGGGAGCAGAGGGGTGTACTTTAAAGCACTCGAGATATGTCCAGCTAAATTGTTAACCAGGAACATTGATATTGGAGAGGATTCATTGCTTTTGCTTTAATCTCCCAAGACCGAGTAAAGTGGAGAAAGGGAGAAAAAGAGAACTTGATTACTGAACATGGATGCTTTTATATATCACAATTATGATCTCACAATCCTCTTTAATATTTCCCTAAAGCAGAAACGCAGAATCCATTAAAAGGCTGACAACAGATCATGTTAGACGTAGACTTTGTTCCGGCAAGCTTCAGTTCTGTTTGCTTCAATCCAAATAGACTCGAAATAGATCGACTCTGCCAGATGACTAGATTTGATTTCGCCGAGTGAGTGGGTCAAAAGCGAGTGGACAAAGACAAGTGTTTCTACTGCACTAACGTACTGCCTCATCATTTGTTTCTTCCCTTCTTTCTTCTGCCATAAATTGGCATCATGGCAAACGCATCATGCAAGGCCGTCGTTCAAATTTTCTGGCAGTCGCACGTGCCAAGTGGCCTTGTTTTCCACACGCGCGCGGACTCGCGTCGTGTCTGTCCCGAGTGCACGCTCGCTTGGCACTGAGCGGCAGGCTAAGGCTGACAGGCCTAAGTGGCAGGCTCAGCCCGTATAAAAACGTGGGTGGCCAAGGCCCATTGGATACTCTAAGTTCCGATATAATATATATTACATATAATAAGTGATATTTAATTAAATCAGAGTGGGAAATATCGATATAGCAGATGCATCTACAAAAAAATAACCGGTAGGAAACGGTGATTACGCTCGCCGATCGTATCAGTCCTATGTGAATTAAGAAGATAAATTACATGATTAACTTATAACTGACCACTCAACTATGGCTATCAATTAAAATATCAAATCCCAGTCCCTCGGTCTCTTCCTAATTAAAAACACCAACGCTCGAGCGGAGGAAACAGCAGCGCTCCACGGCGATGGAACAACTCGATCGCTTCTCCGCGTGCCATGCTTTTCCGATCCCCTCCATCTCCAGGTACGCCTTTCTCTCCCCAATGCTCGCCGCACTCCATCACTCTGCCCGCTCTTTCGTTTTTTTGTTGGTTGTCCGGATCGATTCATCGCGCGGTCCTTGGAGTTTTTGACTTTTCGCCGATCCAAATCCGGTTGTCGTAGGATATGCAATGCGTTGATTTTGTTCTTTGGGTTGCGAGGGGGATCATTGCTTGTTGCTTGTCGTATCCGTTGATTTCTACTGTTGATGTTTGATTGATTGTGATTTGATCTGGAAGTCATGTGGATGATGATTGCGTAGACTTAGTTTTACATTAGTTTGATCCTGGGATTCAATGGTTTTTGGGTGTGGACAGGAAGTGAGGAGGAGACGGCGGTGACGAATACAGAGAGTTGATAATGTCTGTCGACGGAGAGGATACAAGATGGATGTGCGGCACGTCTGGTATGGTGTGCCTCCACCGAGTCAGTTCTATCGTGAGAGAAATTGCAGAACCGTGCTTGAATCACTCACCCGCTAAGGTAGGTCTTCGCTAGTTTCTAAGCCCTTTTTTATGAAAGAAAACAGTTTTGTCAGCAATTTTTATGTAAGAAAACAGCTCCTAAGCAATTTTATTCGCATCTATAGTTTCATTGGATGTTAGTTGTACGGCTGATATATGCAGTAAGACAGAGTGATATAATTATAATGAAATCTAATGACAGCGTGATTGTCACGGAAATTTACACTCTTGTTACCATCGGTTATCAATATCATTTAGGTTTTTAGGGTCAGATATGGTCTCTAAAGCTCATTCTTTTCATAAGAAAACTCTTAACTATTATAAGTTTCTTTGCTAAAGATTTAAGAGTCTCATAGTTTGATTCAAGAAATTCAAAAAATGGGAACCCTACTTTCTAATGCAGCATGGTAAAACTAAGCGATCATACTTCTTAAAACTTGAATTTTCTAGTTATATCCTGTATTGCACTTTGCATGTCTAATGAATACTAATCCTGTTTGAAATTGTGAAGAAGGTTGGCTGGGGATGTAGCTCCTCTGTTGACCTCGTGAAGAATTCGCTCTGATTTGCAACACACAGAATGTTAGTGCTGGGCAGGGAAGGGGCCCTCGGCGTTGGCTCTCCGACGCTCAAATCAGTCACCGAAATAGTAGAAAGAAGGCGGAGTAACGTAATCGCAATGAAAGCACAAGCGCAAATAGCGAATAGCACATACCTCTGCCGGTGCATGGATCCCCTTTTTATATAGTGCTACAATAGGTAACGTACACCTCCTTAAGGTGCGGGCACATTTTCCCAACCGTGCTATGAAAAACATGTCAGAAAGTGTTTTTGACACCATACCTTAATAGGGCGTGCAAATTCCTGACATGACAGTAGAAGCTTCTGTCGCGCTATTCCTTGCCTTATTGTCAGTGGCATTTTCTCCCAGAGGGATATTACGAGATAAGAGAGGGGTCCTACTGTTTGGCCGAGCGGGGGAGCTGCTCAGCCGTCTGGTCGATCTCTGCCGCTCTTCTCCGTAGTACTTCAGTTCAATAGATTGTTTCGCATCCGACCGGACAGGCGTTTCGGTCGCCTTAGTGCTCCTTCGGGCAATAATGAGCATCTGACGTTCTCAGCGATCTCGGTCGGACGAGCGATCTGCTCCGATGAACCTGTTAGCCGATTGAACACTTCTAGCTTGATCGACAGTTGACGTCGACTTCCGCTCGACCTATTTTTTGATGAGCTCGTTGGTTCTCTGGCAGACCTCCTTGCCTTTCTACTATCTCTGCCCTTGACCCATGCTTGGTGGGCCCCCTTTATCGCTGCATCACAAGCCTTCCTCTTAAGTCTAGTCGAAGGAGGCTATAAGTCCGACTGACTGGACGAGCAGTGTCTTCAGTGAGATCCCTGTGATCGGACATTCTCTATTATAGGATTGCCAACCTGCTCACATCATCTTCCTAGTCGCCTTTCTACTTTATCTTGCTAACTTGAGTTGGCCGCCGCTCGGCTATCACTTATTGTCTTGCGTTTAGAGCCACCACTCAACTATTTCTTACGCAGAGATCTGTCCCGATCGGGATGGTTGGCGACGACACTTAACAATTTTTCCACTTCTCCTCGCTTCTTTGGGCACGCGCCTTTTATTGGTTGCTGACGTCCTCCCAATTTCTGAAAGACTGTACAAATCTCTAGTCATTATGGCTGAGCATGCTACCCATGCCTTTTAATTAAGGCTCATTAATGCTTTCTCGTCGCCAGCCGCCACGTGTCCTGATCTCTACCGCCGCAAGCTTGATGTGACAGGCGGATATTCGCGGTTGATGTGACAAGCACCATTCTGAATTCCACGGCCAGATCTCGACTTCGATTTCTATAACCCTCGATTGGACGGTTCAGAGCGACCATCCATTGAGTTTATAAGCCCTTATTTGTCGTTATCCCCCTACTTCATCGTCTTTCTCCTTTGCGTACGTAGTCTGCCAATTCCCTTCTTCCTCTTCATCGCCGACGATCTTTCTCATAAGCTTTCTTTTTCCTTCTCTCGCCGCATTGTTGATCTTCTTCCTTTTCTGTTTTCTATGGCCGCATCTCCTCAACCACCTGCATCCGTCCCGAGTTGTGGTATACTCTACTGAGTCTAAGTTCAACGGCGATGAAATCGATCAGATGAAACTTACTTATTGTTTCCCCTTCGATTATCAAATCGCTATCCCTTCTGCTTACGACCGACCCCATTTGTCTCCCGACAGCTTTTTGCCCTTCTTTAAGGACCAATTCTGCGACGGTCTCCGCTTTTTCGCTCACCCTTTCTTCTCCGTTGTGTGTAAATATTTCCATATCTCCCTGCACCAACTAGTGCCCAATCCTTTAGGTTGCTGTGCGGCGTGGTTGTGCTATTCCGTCTGCACGACATCCCTTTAGTACCTAGGGTTTTCCAATATTTTTACTATCCCAAGTTGTTTGATCTGGGGACCTTTCTTTTTCAAGTCCGAGTGGGTGCCATCTTTTTTGACAAGATGTCATCCTCCAATAAGCATTGGAGAGAACATTCTTTTTTTTGTTCATTTTCTCGCTCGGTCCGACTTTTCGACCTGGCAGATGGAAGTGATGAAGCCTCCATCACTCGAGAGATATCGAAGCTGATTGGACTACCTTCAAGCAGCCTCGAGTCTGGCCGGTCAGAAATATTATGTCCACCGACTGCTGTTGGAGAGTGTCTTATATGTATTCGGGCTAAGCCCGATCTACACGCGGCTGCCCCTTACCCTAGGTATGCTCTTTTTTCTCCCCATCTTTGAATCTAACTGATTTTTCTTCCTTTCTTGCAGCTCAAATCATGCTGAGGGCACGACTGAGCGGCAAAAGCAGGCTCGCTGACACGACAATTAACGCCACGGGCGTTGCCTAGCTGGAGAGTCGTGGCTTACTGCCGATCGACCAATTCGACGATCTGACCGGTGATGTTGCGGCTAGCGAGACAGGAGGAAGCCAGGCGACGGTTAGCAATGCTGCGGTCGCCAATTGAACTCCCTCTTGAGCGGTCAAACTATTGCTGATCACGGTGCCCTCGGAGTCGGCAACCTCAGGCGAGCCCTTAATCCAACGACGCAAGAGGCATTGAGGGGAAGGTTCGTCCCGTTCGGCTACCTCTGCACTGCATACCCCCGCCCATGCTGCCTCACGTCCGTTGTCCGAGCGGGGTGAGACTTCATCTCCTGCCTTTCCCGAACAAGGGACCACCGCCGTTCCCACTCCTCTATCATCCGACCGAACACCTTCGCTCTTTGCGCTGCCGTCGGGGACCATTTGCACGCCGCCTGTTGCGTATACGCCACCCCAGTCCTCCTTGCCAGCCGCCCAGGTGTCCACTATCCGCTTCTCCCCTTTGCCTAAGTCCATAGGACAGGCCATCTCCGAGCCATCAGGTCCGGGCGGCTGAAGACACATAACAATCATCATCCATCTACAAACAGACGAGTGACGCCATCCCGACAACGTCGAGCCGCGCTCCCCCGAACACCAAATCAGAATTCAAGGACCGCTGGCACAAGTTTGGGCTGATGCTCGGGTCATGCTGCAACTATTTCACCCGGGGAGCTCGCAGACGGATATACTCAGAAGTCCACTGGGGTATGTATATTATCATTATATTTGTCTGCGTATTTCCCGACTGGCACTCAGTTTATTTTATTGCAGTTCTGGGTCGAAAGCCTGCCCATGTGCCAGAGGTTAACCTTTTTAGAGCACGAGGTGCAACAGTTGCGCACCTTGGGCGAACATCCGGAAGCCTCCGGGCTCACCTTAAGCAGTTGACTACGGAGGTGGCTCAATTGAAAGCCGACCTGAAAAGGAGCTCTGAGCAGCTAATGGGCTTCGAGCAGGCGCTAAATGCGCAGAGGAGTAGGAATAACGATCAGGCCTTACAAATTGAGCGGCTCACCAAGCAGGCCAATCATTTTGAATCTAAGATTAACTCTGCCAACGCCAGGAAGCTCCGAGCCATCGAGGACTTAGACATCAAAAATAAAGAGGCTCGGGTCTTGGCCCTAAATCTCAAAGAGGCGGAGGCTGCTCTGTGGCTTAACGGGATAGCCGATCTCCACGGGAAGCAGCTACGAAGCTCCAACTCGACGCCAAAGATGCTGAGCTAGCTTCCTTGAAAGCCGAATTGGAGGCATCCCAAGCGGCTTTCACGACTTACCAAGAGGAAGAGCTCGGGCGGTTTGAAGCGTTCAAGCGCAACTATCTCCGCTCCGACCCCTTCAACGCTAGGCTTATAGATCGGGCTCTTCGTCTTTTTAACTACGACATTGATGGGACCCTCCAACAGTTGAAGGACGATGACTATCTCTCTCTCGTGCTGACCAACAAGATTATAAACCGGGAGAAGCTCACCTAGTCCCTGCTGGATGACGTGCTTGACTATCTTGACTAGTCGTCTGTCTAGATTTCAAGTTTCTTCTTGTAATCCTCGTCGATCTTTTGTAAAAATTTCTAAGTATCAATGGACACGCGCTCGTTCAGCGCTTTTTAGCTTCTGTTAAATGTTCCAAGTGTCCTTCCATGCATCCTCGCTTGGCTCCATAAGACTGTCCGGTTTCCTGTCTTACAGCCTTGTAATACTCGCAGATATATTCTAAGTGTGAATCTTGTGCTTCTGCTCTTCTATGTAACTAGTCACTAAGATGTCCGATTCATCATTTCAGCATAGGTCGAACGACCTCTTTGCCTTTCTAAATGAAAATCTTATTTACCAATCGGCAGTAGAACTGGGGTTTACAGTCACCACTCGACTGTCCAATAACTTTCTTCTTGAATTTATAGCCGTTGTTCGGCTGTTGTCGTGACTCTCGGGTTTATAGTCACCGCTCGACTGTTATTTTTCCTGACCCAGAGTTTATAGCCGTCGCTCGACTATTGATTTCGTCGACTCTTAGGTTTATAGTCGCCGCTCGACTTTAGTTGGCGTAGACTCTTGGGTTCATAGCACTCGACTGTTGATTTCGTCGACTCTTGGGTTTATAGTCGCTGCTCGACTTTAGTTGGCGTAGACTTTCGGGTTTATAGTTGCCGCTCGGCTGTTGATTTCGTCGACTCTTGGGTTTATAGTCGCCACTCAACTTTAGTTGGCGTAGACTCTTGGGTTTATAGCCACCGTTCGACTGTTGATTTTGTCGACTCTTGGGTTTATAGTCGCCGCTTGACTTTTAACTTGGCCGATCAGCGCAAGAGTCTAGAACACTTGAGTTTTTATTTATCGTTCCCCCGCAATTACAGAATATACGTTTATACAAGTGCATCTGAATTTAACCACGCACCTCTCATCCGACCCTATAGGGTTGGAGATAGTTTGTGCTCCAAGGTCGCTCGAGATCTCTCTCATTCTCATCTTGTAAATAATAAGCTCCTGAGCGAAGCTTCCGAATAACTTTATAGGGTCCTCCCATGGGGCTTTTAATTTGGTGACATGGCCGACCGGCTTAACTCTTTTTCATACCAAGTCGCCTACCTGGAATGATCTTAAGATCACCCTCCAATTGTAGCTTTGTTTCATTCGTTGTCGGTATGCCATAAGCCGGATGGCGGTCTTTTCTCGCACTTCATCTACCAAGTTGAGCTCCATGAGCCTTCGATCAGCGTTTCCTTAGTCGTAGAGCTACATCCAGTCAGACTCTACTCCAACTTCCACCGGAACCATTGCATCACCCCCGTACACCAGATAGAACGGGGTTATGCAGGTCACCTCTCGGGGTGTGGTGTGATAAACCCACAATACGCTCGGGAGTTCGTTGATCCCCGGCTTGATTGAGCCGAGCTCGTAACCCTATAAGGATCTCCTTGTTGTGACTTCCGCCTGACCATTACTTTAGGGGTAGGCGACTGACGTGAAGGCCTGCAAGATGCCATTTCTATCACACCACGCTTGAGCTTGTGCCCTGCAAACTGCCTTCCGTTGTCCGAGACGAGCCGACGAGGGATGCCGAACCGACATGAGATGTTTTGTCATATGAACTTGCTAACTATGCGCTTGGCTATCTTGGCGAGCGGCTCGGCCTCCACCCGTTTTGAGAAATAATTTACCGCGACGAGTAGAAGTCTTCGTTGTCCAGTCACCGAAATGGTCCCACAATGTCCATACCTCACTAGTCGAATGGACAAGACACGACAAATGCTTTCAACTCTTCAGTAGGTCGGTGCGGGAAATTCTGATACTTTTGGCAGGACAGACAAGTGGTCACCGTCCGAGCGGTGTCATCTTGTAATGTGGCCAGAAATATCCGGCCAGCAAGATCTTGCGGGCCAGTGATCCGCCGCCCAGATGGCTATTGCAGGAGTCTTGATGAACCTCCTGCAAGATGTACTCAATGTCCTCTGATCTAATGCACTTAAGCCGTCAATTGATGGTTGCTACTCGGAATATCGTACTAGTTCCCCTGTACAAAATTTTTTGTATAAGTCCCAAACCTTTCCTAGCAACCTATTATGTTATTTATAAATTAAACTTGGAATCGCAAACAGAACTTAACATTATTGATTCCAAGTTCAACTTATCTGTTCTTAGAGGTTTAGACTTGGATCGCAAACGATGCTTAACATTATTAATCCAAATCCACCCATGTTACAAAGTTGATTAAATATTTATTTCAAAGATCGGCTTCGAGGTTAAACATGGCGAGGCACTAGGCCTTCTTGGGTATGAGATCATCCACCACTTCCTAGACAATGTCTTTCAACGAAATTCAATATTTAATCTCCTTATAGTAACCCTAGGTTTAACCAATAGAACAATCGAATCACAAGTTCGAAAAACAAAAGAAATACAAAAATCGAAACATAAAATCGATTTTTTAGAATCGTTAGCCTCTTGTGTTTAGTATTTCAAAATCCATACAAAGAAAAACTAGTATGATGCGGAATAAGACAACTAGTTATACCTTTCTTTGTAAACAAAAACCTCTTGATCTTCTATTGAATTCTTCTCCTTCTCTTGGACGTCGTTTGGGTGACGATCTACCAAGAAGAAATCCACCTAAGCCTTCTCCTCTTTCTCCAAGCTTCAGCCACCAAAGGGATCTAGACAAAAGAGCCTCCTTTCTCTTCTTCTTCTCCTCCTAGTAACCGGCCACCAAGACTCCTAGAGGAATAGATGTCGTCGACCACAAAGTGGAAATCAAAGGAGAAGAGAGAAAAGGAGAGGGTCGGCCAGCAAAAGAAAAGAGAGAGGAACAATAGAAGAGAGTTGTGTCTCATGAAGGCACCCTCTCCCTCTCTTTTATATTCCTTGGTGTATCCAAAAAAGGAAAGTTTTATAACAAAAATAAAACTTCCTTTAATTACTCTATATGGTCGGCCGCCTCTTGTAAAATCAAACAAGGAAAGATTTTAAACAAAAATTAAAATCTTTCTTTTAAACATCCCTTTTGTGGTTAGCTATAAAAGGAATGTTTTATAAATTAAAATCTCTCTTTTTTAAATCCTTTTATGGATATCTATAAAAGATAAAAATTTTAAAATAAAACTCCTTTTATATCATGGTTATAAAAAAGGAAAGTTTTGTCAAAAATTAAAAATTTTCTTTGACATTATAGATAACTACAAATAAGGAAAGATACCTCATCTCTCTTTTTATCCTTTATAGAAAATCTATAAAAGGAAAGATTTTAAAATTTAAAATTCTCTTTTAAAAAACCATGTGGATAAAAACATAAAAGGAAAGATTTTATCAAAATTTTTTTTTAATAAAATTTCCCTCTCCTTTCATACTTGGAGATAAATCTTGAAGAATGGGTGACCTTGGTCGGACGATTTGGAGATAAATCTTTGTAATGCGGTGATCTGTCCGGTCAGCCATTGGACCTCCTTCAAGTTGCGGGGCGGGGGCATGTCCTACAACGCCTTCAGTTTGCTCGGATTTGCTTCGATTCCCCATTTAGTGATGATATAACCAAGGAAGCGACCGCTTTTTGCTCTGAACAGACACTCATTTGGGTTCAGCTTGATTCTGTACATCCTCAAGGTTCGACAGGTTTCTTCGACGTCTGCGCAAATGTCAGCGGCTCGGAGAGATTTTATCAAGATGTCATCGACATATACCTCCATATTACGGCTAATCTGCCATTGGAACACCTTGTTCATCAGTTTTTGATAAGTAGCGTCGGTGTTCTTTAATCTGAACGACATTACGTTGTAGTAGTAGGTCTCGTCGGCCGTAATGAAGCTGACCTTCTCTTGATCTTCCCTGGCTAGCAGCACCTGATGGTAGCCCTGGTACACATCAAGTATGCAGATCAGCTCGTAACTCGCCGTGGAGTCCACCATCTGATCTATATGAGATAGGGGATAGAAGTCCTTCGGGAAAGCTTTGTTTAACTCGCAAAAGTCAATGCAGATTTGCCACTTGTTGCCCGGCTTGGAAACTGGCACCACGTTGGCCAGCTAGCTCGGAAATTGAACTTCGTGGATGTGACCCGCCTCTAGTAATTTTTCTGTTTCCGTTCGGATGATCTGATTCTGCTCTGAGTTGAAGTCCCTCTTCCTTTGTTTTATCGACCTAGCATTTGGTCGGATGTGAAGCTCGTGCTGAGCCACGCTCGACGAGATGCCCGAGAGCTCGTGAGTTGACCAGGCAAACATGTCATGGTTTTGCCTAAGGCGGGCGACCAGCTCTACCTTCTTCTCATCTGTTAGGTCGGCGGTGATAAATGTTGTGGCTTCCGATCGGTTGGGATGGATCTGAACTTCCTCTTTTTCATCGTAGACCCACGCCGGCGGTTCCTCCATGATTGTGTTCACCTCCAAACGCTGAGTCTTTCGAGCGGCCTTTGCCTCTGACTCGACTATCTCGATGTAGCACCACCGAGCGGCCAATTGGTCGCCTTTGACTTCGCCTATCACATTGTCCATTGGAAACTTAATCTTATAGCAAAAGGTGGACATTACGGCTCGGAACTCGTTTAGGGCCGGTCATCCCAATATTACATTGTAGGCAGACGATGCATCAACCATAATAAAGTTTGTGGTCCTCGTCCTCTTGAGAGGCTCCTCTCCGAGCGATATGGCTAGCAAGCTTGGCCAATCAGAAATACTTCATTGCCTGTGAACCTCCGGTTGATCTGCAGTTGGTTGAACGCCTTCTTAAATATGATATTCACCGAGCTACTTGTATCCACAAATAATAGTGTAATTAGCTATTACCGCTCTGATGATCAAGGCATCGTCGTTAGCGATCTCCACTCCCTCTAGGTCCCGAGGGCCAAAATTGATCTATGGTCCCTCAGTCTTCTCTTTGCTACATCGCACAACATGTATCTCCAGTCGTCGGGCGTGCAACTTCCTTGCTCGGTTGAAATCACCGTCGGTTGGCCCTTTGATGATCATTTCAATTTCTACCCAAGCGACATTGCTTCGGTTTTCCTCCTCTCGAGCCTAGAGTTTAGTCCGCTCAGCCGAAACTTGGGCGGGACTTGTGTTACTTCTCCGTTGAGGCTGACGGACGCCGCTCGATCGCTGTTCTTTCTTCTTCGCGCCGCCCGTCTGATCGGCGTCGATGATCCTAATTGAGAGATGGAGACCGATGACGATATCTTGGAGGAGGCGGTCAGCTTGAAATTGGCCTCAAGTTGTAGCAGTCTCGAGTGTTGTATGTCGCCGATTAATGGAACGAGCAAAACAACGATGTCCAAGGCCTACCTTTTATAGCTTTCGACCGGTCTGTTGCTACGTGCTGTACGGCATGGGTTTGGGGCTCTTGGTGCGGCTGTGCTACTCCCACTCGGGGGCCCTTTGGTGGTTGATGGCTTATGTTCGGCCGTCCTTCAGGGGCGGCGGTAGGTTCAGCGGGTGCCTCCTTCCTTCGTGCCGCCTGGGTTTCCTCCACATTGATGTATTTGCTGGCATGCTTGAGCAGGTGGTCGAAGTCTTTCGGCAACCTCCGGATGAGTGAGTGAAAGAACTTGCCCTCTGAAAGTCCCTTGGAGAAGGCACTTACTAATAAATCCATAGAAACCGATGGGATCTCCTTGGCTATTTGGTTGAACCTCTTGATATAGGCTCTCAGTGCCTCCTTGGGCCCTTGCTTCAGAGTTAACAAGTTAACGTTCGTCTTCTGGTAGCAGTGACTGCCGGCAAAATGCTGAAGCTGCGGATTGATCCGATCGGCAAGCGCCTAAACCACCTTAGTGTCGATCCAAAGAGAGTGGTAAGGAAGACCCGTCACTTCACCCCATTTGTATACTGATGGAGAATGGCCGTGTTATCAAACCTAGTCAGATGATCCTCTGGGTCGGTCGTTCCATTGTACTCTCTGATCGTCAATGGAGTGTAATGGGGTGGTAGTGGGTCGTCCGATCTCTTTCGAGAATTGCCTGTTGATTTGTTCTGGGGCATCATCAACCTTTGGTGCCTTTCCCTTCCGTCACTCTTGTATAGGTGCGTCGTCCGAAGAAGATCCTTGCTCTTTATCCGCTTGACCTTGTTCCTTCGAAGGGGTATGGAGCAATGCTTGGTGAAAGGGGATCGACGCATTTGACGCATCCCTGCATGTGCCGGTTGGCTTCTTGTTTTGCCCCCGAACAGATATATTTTTCGCTCGGTCTCTGTATCCGGCCTGCTGTCCCGCTGCTAACGCCACGAGCTCATTTACGTGTCGCTCGGCCATCGCCTGCTATTGTTGCTCCACAATCTTTGCTACTTGGCCTTGTATTAGCATGTCTAATTCCTCCTTTGTCAATGTCACCATCGTGAGTCGTTCAACGTCCTCCATCTTCATGTCTCGGATACCGGCTACGTTCCCACAGACGGCGCCAATATGATCCTGTTCGAAAATCCTGAAGAAGGCTGGCTGGGGATGCGGCTCCTCTGTTGACCTCGTGAAGACTCCACTTCGATCTGCAACACATAGAACGTCAATGCCGGGCTAGGGAAGGGGTCCCCGGTGTTGGCCTATCGACGCTCAAGTTAATTACCAGAATAGTAGAAAGAAGGCGGAGTAACGTAGTCACAATGAAAGCACAAGTGCAAATAACGAATAACACATACCTCCGCCGGTGCATGGACACCCTCTTTATATAGTGCTATAGTAGGCGACGTGCACGCTCCTCAAAGCGCGAACACGTTTTCCCAACCGTCCTATGAAAAGATATGTTAGAAAAGTATCTTTGACATCATACCTTAACAGGGCGTGCAAATCCTTGACATGACAGTAGAAACTTCTGTCGTGCGATTTGCTTGTTGACCTTGCCCTATTGTCCGTAGCATTATCTCCCAGAGGGATATTACGAGATATGGGAAGGGTCCCACTGTTTGGTCGAGCCGGGGAGCCGCTCGATCGAGAATCCCCGCCCGGTCGATCTCCGCCGCTCTTCTCCGTAGCACTTCGGTTCAGTAGATTGTTTCATGTCCGTCTAGACAGGCGTTTCGGTCGCCTGAGTGCTCCTTTTGGCATTAATGAGCATTTGCTGTAGTGATCCGGGCTGGATGAGCAATCTACTCCGATGAACTTGTTAGCCGATCGGACACTTCGAACCCGATAGACAGTTGACATCGACTTCCGCTCGGCTCATTTTTTGATGAGCCCGTTGGTTCTCTGGCATTGACCTCCTTGACTTTGACCTCCCCACTGGCTACTGTCTTCGCCCTTGACTCATGCTCGATGGGCCCCCTTTATCGCCGCATCAACTACTATTTTATAGGAAACTGGTGAAAGTACTTTTTTTTCCTGTAACTTCTATGATGCAGAGAAACAAAATACTTAATCTAGAAAAGTGGCAAACATTTTTGATAGCAATGAGTTGGTTGTTGGCTTCCGGAAAGTGCTTAAAGTGATTATCCTAGGGGTAAGTTCTTGGGCATGCATTTAGTAAAATTATGTGTAATTCTTTCATTCTTGAAGCTTATGGTTCCTTCTGAATTCTTCACATTTTCTGGCCTTGCAGCTTTGTATATGTAGGAACAAAATTTAAACAAGGAAACCGTTGACAGTTGATAAATTAGGGTTGCTATGTTAATTTCATGCATGGCATGTAAAAAGGAATTACTTTTAGCTTTATATCATGCATGAAAAGATGAAACCCTGGACTTGGTGGTGTACATCCGAATGCATAACTAATGATTTACTTAGTTTCCTCCCTACATGTACATGATTGATGCAAATAGACCTAAATTGGTCTATTCTAATACAATGTACTGGTGCTTTTGGCGCAGTCTATGACTCCTCGTATTTTACTTTCCTTCTGAAAGAGCAGGGTGTAGATCCATCTATAAGAGCAGAAGTATGGGAATTTCTTCTTGGTTGTTATACTTTTAACAGCACTACTGAAAATAGGAAGCAGCTAAGGATGACACGGAGGTACATTGTTTGGTTAGATATTACTGATATGATTGTTAGACTGTTTTGCATGATTTCAGTTTTAACTTTTAAGATCTAAGTTTTGAAGGCTAAAACTAATAGCCTTGAAATTCTGTAGAGACAGGAAGACTCGTTAGTATTATAAACTTGTTTTGATATTCTGCAAACTTGACAAATCTACTTGTTTCATAGTCAGATGCACTATCTTGTCTCCTGATTTTCAACTAAATGAGCTTCATGTTTGTAGAGTTTGACTATCTTAAAAGTAAATTTTGAGTTCGATGGAAAACCATGAATCTGTAGCATCGTTGGTGTAAATTGTTTTTTTTTTTACTTCTAACATCCAGTCCATATTTGGTATCTAGGGGTGCTAATGTGGTTGTTATTAAAATCTATTTATAATTCATGGTGTTCTTCAAACATATGAATATCAAACAACTTTCTAGGATCATAATCTATCATGTGCCTCTTTTTCATAAAGATACGGTCAGATTGCTATTTATGCAGCATTCATGCTAATCGCTTCCGGTGGTTGAAAATTAGAGCATTGTGTAATATGGCCAATACATTACAGGGAATGGTATAAGGATTTAGTTAAGCAATGCCAAATGATGCACTCTAGCATTGGAACAGGTAACCTTGCTTTTGTTGTTGGATCCAAAGTCATGGATGTAAGGACGCTATCTAAAGACAATAGTGATAAGCAACTAGAAGCTACAAGTGAGAATAACTCTGGTACATCAACAGAATTGGTCAGTGCCAGAATAAGTACCGACAATGCTGCTTATAATTAATGTTCAAGAATCTCTGAGCTCTTTGTGAGAAATTTGAGAAAGATTGCCTGGAACCATTAGTTTTACAACTTAGAAATGATTTGGGTGGAGATAATTTCTCTGGAAATAGTAAAAGAAAACTTAAAATGATTATGATCAGTTGGACAGAACAGCAACGGGGCAAAGTCTATTTCACTCCATCCATTTTGTGGTCTTCCTAGTGCTGTTGCTGGGCCGGAACTGATCAGTTGCAACCTTGCAGTTTATCTGTATCTACAAGAAACAGTGACAATGGATTACAGGTCTTCTGTGTTGCAGGAATTCTTATCATCAGCCGCCAAAAGATTATGAGAGAAACCCACTCGATTGATTGATTACAGGTTTTTAAATTTTTGCTCATTTGTTCTTTAGTAAGTTATTATCAGGAGAACATTTTATTAGTCGGTTAGCTACTAATTTTCTGTCTGGTCACACATTTTATATTGGCTTGTTATCCTTTCTTAGATTTTGCTAAAAAAATTAGCTATCGTTTGAGCTTATCCTTTGGGTTGATTGCTCACTCGCTCAATGTTATAGTGTTATTGTACTAGCCATTCCAACCAGCTTTTGATGAAAGTTAAAAATCTTATTCTGACTATTGATGTTTCTTCTTAACTGCTTTTATCTTATATTTGTAGATGCTTAATGACAACATACTGAAAATCCATGTAAAAAGATGTTTACGCTTGGCTATCAAACTAAGGAAGAAATACTATTACAAGGTGCAAAATTTAGCATTCCTTCTTCCTTAATTTTGTCTTCTTAGTGTATCTGGTTTCTAACAATAAAGAGATTTTATTGGACTTTAAGTTTTATCAAGTGTTATTTTCCTGTGTTGTGTACAGTTAATAAAGCAAACAAGTTCACGGAGTTCTGAGTAGAGAAAAAGTATAACAACCAATGGATGCATCTCCTGAGCTCTTCATGCATCTCCTGGTAAAGACAGATGAAATAACTAGCTTGGATGTGCGAATACTTTGTGCCGCACAGAACCGCACAAAACGCACCACAGCAGAAACTTTCTATATATATATATATATATATATATATACACAGAACCGCACAAAACGCACCACAGCAGAAACTTTCTATATATATATATACACACAGAACCGCACAAAACGCACCACAGCAGAAACTTTCTATATATATATATATATATATATATATATTTTTTTTTTTTTGAAGTTTTATGGATTACCTTGTAAAACTCGAACTGCAGGCACTGTGCAGCCTTTTTGCTAATTTCAACAATAAAACATTTGATGCACAAGACAGAAAAGGTTGGTTATCATCTTAAACTGCTTTAATTCAATATCTCAGATTCTTTTTTTCAATAAATTTTAATGTTCCCGACTGCTTTAATTCAATATCTCAGATTCTTTTTTTCAGTAAATTTTAATGTTCCAGACTGCTTTAATTCAATATCGCAGATTTTTCTCAGTAAATTTGTGTGTTATGGATATTTGCACTAGCTTAGTACCAGTATCTTTGTAGCTTTGAGCAAAGGAGTTAAATATCTTGGTTTAAAGTGCCGTGTCGAGATGGTTGAAATGGGTGAAACATCTCGTTCTATCTGACGATCGGCATCGGCACGATCCTGGCACCAGACGTGACGTGTTGCACGATCCCGTGACAGCAGCGGAGGGGTCGCTCGATCTCGCAACAGCAGCGGAGAGGTTACATAACCCATCCACTGCTGCCGTGGAGACGTCGTGTGACCCTACGACCGTTGCAGGGATCGCATGATCACCGTGGTTGTGCTATAGGAGTCATGCGATCCCTGCGCCCATGGCTGAGGGGTCGTGCAACCCCGCGGCAGCACTGAAGTCGCGCGAGCTCGCGAGTGATATCGGATTTCGATTTTTTTAATTAAATTTAGATTAATTATTTTAATCAACTTCTAACTATAATAGAAATAATCTAAAGAGATTTTATTAAATCCTAATAAAATTATTTAATTAATTTTATATTTCATTTATTTTAATTTAAAAATTATAATAAAATTTTTATTTATTTATCGATCTATTTTCATTTTTTTTAAAAAAAATATTTATGTTAAATATTTTATTTTTTTAATTAATATATTTTATATTTAAAAAATATGGTATGGCACAATACGATATTAAAATCGTATTCTTTTGATCCTTGATAATGAAATCGTATTCTTTTGATCCTTGATAATCAATTACGGCATGGATCAAAATTTTAAATCTGGTTAAGTACGATAGAATTTATGTGCTTTCATGAAATTCTCCTGTAGCATGCTCCGTGGTTAATGAATCTATATAAGTCTCCTTCCTTTGAGAATTTTCACCTTGGATTTTGTTTTTTTTGATAAATTTCTATGTCAAGGTTATTTGCAGCTGTTTAGTGCCAGTTCCCTTTTAGGTTTTGTGCAAAGGAGTCAAGTATAACTGTTTTTATGTGCTTTCATGAAATCTCCTGTGGGCATGCTTGGTGGTTAGTAAACAAACAAGAGTCTGCTTGTTTTAAGAACTTTTTTTTCCTCTTTTGTAATGGGTAGATAAAAGTTTCTTGAAGTTTTTTTTCTTTACATATTTAATTGGTGGGTGAAATTTCTTTTGCTATATAGTGTAGGATATTTCCTCCCTTCCCTTTTTTTCATTGCTTCCCCTCATCTCAATACTTAATCCTTTCATCACAATGCAGACACAATTGCTTAATCCTGCCATGGAATTTTTCATTCATATCTAGGTTTGCAATTTGATGATCAACTGTCACTAGCTTGTCTGCTGCTGTTTTATTTTTATATGACCAAGATTCAGCACTCCTGAATTCAGTTATAAACGTCTAATGGCAATTTTAGCTGAAGTGCAACCATAGCACTCGCATTTTACTTGTCCAGAAAATTGTACAAATTCTTCTGATACTACCAAATGCTTAGGAGCATTATTGTGGCTGAAAAGTGGAAACACCTATTCTTGTGACAAAATGGAGAGTTAAACAAAACATTATCATCCTGCTGTTTTCTCGATGATACCAGTTGATTACTGATGAATACTAGTAGATAACAAATTACTTATTTACATATCTATACATGATAACGGTTGACCATTATGGATCATTCCTGCAGATCTAAAACGTAGTGAAAGATTAGATAGATTATATCGGTGAAATATTTTCTAAAAGGTATTTACTAAAAACTGCAGGCAAAATTATTCATAGCATGATCACTTATATCACCGTTACTGTCTTTGAGTCAGATTTATACCAACTAAATCCACTCTCAGATCTACCCAGTCTTGAGCTATTGGCAGATAAGGGGCCAGGCCTGGCTTATTCTCCCGTCAAAACTCAGGTGAGGATTTATGTAAACGATGAATTAGCAAAATCTTATCCGGTGATCAGGGTTCGTAGCTCACGATCATCCATTAACTACCATCTCCCACCCAAGTAAACAATTTTCGAGGGCATTATATTTTCTTATCAGAATTATCCGTTTCATTCTGGAGAGTTATGGGTCCTAGATAGGACTGTAAATAAATCGAGTCGAGTTGAGATAATCAAATCGAGTCGAGTCGAGTTTAAAATGAATTAAGCTTTTGAAATGAATGTTCAAACATGACTTGTTTAATTTTTACGAGCTTGAGCTTATTTGAAACTTGACTTGAGTTTGATTTATTTAAATGTTATCAAGTTCTCAATTCAAGCTTGACTTGAGCTTGGTTCAACCTTGGTTCGAGCTTGGTTCAACCTTGGTTCGAGCTTGGTTTGTTTAGATGTTATCAAACTCTCAACACAAACTTGTTTGATTGTTTGAAACTTTTAGTTGTTTGATTGATTATGAAGTTTGATAATTTAAATTTATTTATTTATTTATTTTATTATTTATTCAGCATATTAAAAAGAATTTTATTAATAAATATGATTCATAAATATTGTTCACGAACGTTAAAGCTTGTTTGTTTAATTAATTTTATGTATATTGAACGAATATAATCAAGTTCTTATCAAGCCGAACACCAAACTTATTTACGAACATTTGGTTCATTCGCAACCCTAGTCCTAGAAGAGGCTCGACCGATTTTATAAAAAATCAATTTGAGATATTCTATTTAAAACTTTTATTTTAAATTTTAGATAGGATAATTAAAAAAATTTTATAGTACTATTCTATTCAATTTTTTAAATTATGTTTTTATAAATAGTATTCCTTTAAATTTGGGATATGGATTTCATTTCTTAAATATTATAAAAATAAAAAGAAATAAGAAATGTATTTAAAATAGATATTTAAATTTAATAAAATAAATTTTTTTATTTTAATTTATATATTTTAAATAGAAAAAGTGGTGTGGAGGCTGTCAACTAAGCAATTTGTCGAAGATATTATACCAGAAAAGGAAACAAATAACTAAATGCTGATTAAATAAATATTAGGAGAGGAGAACACAGACCGTATCGTCTTCCGCTCCCTCTTCTTCACATTGAGAAGGCTTTCTCTCGGGCGGAGCGTCAAATTCGAGGTTGAAACTTCGCCTCCTTCCCTCTAGCTTTGCGGCGAAAGCATCTGTGCATTAGCCGCGGCGCGCTTGAAATTCTGAGAATTGGGGGAACGTTCTGCCAGGTCTTGGTGTTGATGGGAGCCCGCGTGAACGCGGACGGGACGAACGGCGGTCCCTTACCTGCTGGAAGCGGTGGAGGTGGTTCATCAGCTTTAAGAAACTCTACCGATGGTACCGCGGCGGCGGCGCAGGCGCTGAAGCATAACCCTGGGTTGTCGATTGAGTGGTCCGCCGAGGAGCAGGCGACCTTGGAAGAAGGGCTTAGCAAGTTAGTATATTGGACTTTCCTTGCGAGTATAATCCTTATAGTTTGCGGAGTTTTTTTTTCCTGTTGGAGTAAATAGTTTATTAGATCCAGAAAATTAGCTGTTTGGATTGGATGATTCTAGATAATTATGCTTTGAAGTTTTTAAAACGAACAAACTATTATCAGATTTATATTTGTGGTGGAAGTATGTGAAATTTTATATATAGACTACGCACAATCTTTTCTTGAATATAGTGAGAGCTTTTGCATCGTGTTTTCTCATTCATTTGGAAATAGTATAGTGTTCTTGATCCCTTGCAAGTGGAACGAAGATTCACTGGAAACATCGGCAGCTGTGACAACTTTCTGTAACGAATTTCATCTCTCCCCTCTTTAATTACCATATTGACGCCGAGCAGAATATAGATTATTCTGGGACGTGAAGTTACAGAGGAATTAAGAAGAAACAAGAGAGAAATAACGAAATAAGAAGTAGCTCAAGATAGGTTTTAAAAAACTTTCTTGAGAAAATAAGAGCGGGAAATAAAGAACAAAAGAGATGTAGCCGTAACGTGGCTTAAGCGAAACCAATTGATTCAATATCAAAATAACTTGTCCCCAAACACCATCTAAGCATAGGTTTATATAGCTCTCAAAACCCTCAAAAAAAAAAAAAAAACAGAAAAATAACCAACTAGATTTATTCCTTAAGATTTAGGATAAATTAACTATCAAGACTCGGTTCCTAAGATTTAGGATAAAATTAAATATAAAAAATAAACTAAACTTAATTAACGGATAACTACTTAAAAAAACCCCAATTTTGGATTCTCTCTTGCATCAGTCGCCTGGAGTTGAAGAGAACTCGTCCTCGAGTTTAAGGTGGGTGTATCCGACTCCAAAGCACAATGACTTAGGTGTTTTACATTAAAAACATCAGAAGTTTTTAAATGGCTAGGAAGTCGCAACCTGTAGGCATTGTCATTAATTTTTTCTAGTATCTCGCAAGGTTCAATCTTTCGATCTTTGAGCTTGCTGTATTCACAAACAGGGAACGATCACGAATTAATACAGCCCAAACTATATCACCAAGGTCAAAAGAACCTGACGTTGATGCCGATTTTCCCTTGTATTCGGTGTTGCTTTCTTGAATAACTTGCTTAACCTGCTCATGAATAACTCAAAGATGCATGGCCATCTCCTCTCCTCAGTCTTGGGGTTAGTTTGTTCGGGACGCGAAATAGAGTCTAAATCCAGTACCCCAGATGAGTTTCGTCCATAAACAACTTCGAAAGGACTCAAACCGGTGATCCTGTTCTTTGATCTATTGTATGCGAATTCTGCTTGAGGTAAACTAGATTCCATTGCTTCGGTTTGATTACTGTGAGACATCTCAGAAGATTTTCTAAGCTCTGATTCACTACCTCGGTCTAACCATCCATCTGAGGGTGATAGGCGCGGTTGAAGTTTTGCTTCGTCCCTAGCTTTCCCCATAAAGTCTTCCAAAATTGTCTGACAAATTTAGTATCACGATCCGAAGTAATAGTTTGAGGAATACCGTGTAAACGCACAATCACTTTGAAGAAGAGAGTGACAATCCAAACAACATCCATGGTTTTTTTGCATGCCACAAAGTGAACCATCTTATCTTGGAGAATCGGTCCACCACAACGAGAATAGAGTCTACGGTCCGTTGGGTGCGGGGTAAACCCAATACGAAATCCATGCTAACCTCATACCAAGGTGCTTCGGGAATTGGTAAGGGAGTATACAAACCAGCATTGGTGAGGGTTCCCTTAGATTACTGACAAACAAAGCAACGGCTCACGAAATGAGCTACATCACTGGTTAGCTTGGTCCAATAGAAGTCGGAAGAGATGAAGGCTAATGTCTTGTCTCGGCCAAAGTGTCATTCGTTATGCAATTCACTGATCATGTGCTGCCTTAAGGAACAGTCTGGAATGCACAATCGTAGTCCACGAAATAGATAACCATTGTGCAAAATAAAGTCGTTGTGAAGTTCATTAGTTACCTCCTGAAATATTTTGCCAAAGGAGGGATCATCAACATACATATCTGAGAAAGATCCAAAGTCGGTAACCTTAATCCCATGGTAGTAAGTAGGGAAGAGACTGCACAAGGGCTCATACTCTCATGAGTGTAACCTTGTCTCAATAGCTCCACAACTTGTCATTGTAGTTTTTCAGCATCCTTAGGGCTAACACGGTATGCCGGCCAGTTAGGTAAGATTGACCCCGGAACGAGGTCAATCTGGTGTTGAATGTCTCTCCTAGAGGAAAGTCCCGGAGGAAGGTCTTCAGCCATCAAATTAGCAAAAGTTGGATAGGAGTTGTTGCACCTCAGCTGGTAGATCTAAGTCTAGGTCTATTTATTGCTTTTGTAAGGAAGCAAAGTATAGACCATGTCTTCGTGCTTTATCTTGTTCAAAAATCTGGACATAGAAAGTAGTGTAGAGTTATTAGTTACCAAATCTGAAGGGATTCCATCTCGTCCAGACTCCGAATAGAGTTGCCACGTTAGAAGACCACGAACTCATCATCTTCCTTGTAAGTAGCCTTGATCGTCCTTCTTTTAGATTCAAAAGGAAAGTTGGTAGCTTTATTTTCTTCTCGTAACAACTCCAAGGGGAACATAGCCATGTTGGATGGTACGAGATGATTGTATCACTAGATGCTCCTGCATCAAACACCCTAGGTTTAAAAGAACTCATCCTCGAGTTCTAAATAATGTCTTCAACATCCATAGTCTCCCTTTTCTTCGCATTGTCTTCCGATACGGCACAAACTGCATTCTCAAATAAGACCAAAATCTCATGGTCATCACCATAGAGTACCTCGTTAACTTTATCATCGAATATCAGTTCGCCTAGTGCTTCGATCTCGTCTTTGTCGTAAATTAGATCACCGAATAATTCGATCTTGTCGTCGTCTTCGCTGCCTCCTGCAATTGGATGATCGAGAGAGTAGGACTAATCGTACTCGTTATTGTCGAGGTCCGCATCCTCATGGTTGTCTCCGCCGCCGTGAGAGGAAGGGGGGACGTAGAGGCACTGAGAGTTGGTGTTCTCTCGAAGTTGTAGGTGGTGGGGTGGTTGAACCCGTATTTCTCGAAACCAAACTTGTGCTTGGACAACTCTTTTCGATTGGAAATTAGAGATTTTTCAAAAGGGGAATAAAGGAACTTACGATATTTACATTCTCGTGTCGCTAGACGTTAAGATAATTTTGTGACTTGTCTCTGTAGATACTGAATCTCGTCTTGGGTGCTACAACCACAATGTGAGGCTTCCTCAGCAGGAACCTGCCTTTCACGATCATGACCACATCTACGACGACCCTCCATTGGATCTTAATGAGTTCTGATACCAACTGAGGCCGAGTAGAATATAGATTATTTTGGGGCGTGAAGTTACATAGGGATTAAGAAAAAACAAGAGAGAAATAACGAAATAAGAAGTAGCTCAAGATAGGTTTTAAAAATCCTTCTTGAGAAAAGAAGAGCGGGAAATAAAGAACAAAAGAGATGTAGCCGTAATGTGGCTTAAGCGAAACCAATTGATTCAATATCAAAAAAACTTGTCCCTAAACATCATCTAAGCATAGGTTTATATAGCTCTCAAAACCCTAAAAAAAAAATAATAGAAAAATAACCAACTAGATTTATTCCCTAAGATTTAGGATAAATTAACTATCAAGACTCGTTTCCTAAGATTTAGGACAAAATTAAATATAAAAAATAAACTAAACCTAATTAACGGGTAACTACTTAAAAAAACTCCAATTTTAGATTCTCTCCTGCATCACATATGGCGCTTATGAAGATCCATGTAGATGGTTGAGGAGTTAGGATGATGTACTGCAGTTGTCTAAAAATACAATGTGTCTGTTCAAGCAAATTATATGGTCCTTGATTTGAGTGGATCAGGGCAAGAACCCATGTTTGTTCCTGTTTTGATGACATTGCTTGTGTCTGAGACTCTGAAGCTCTACATTGAAAAGGATTGGTAGGATGAGAAACTAATTTATCTTTTTGGCGATATATTAATGGTTGCACCTTGTCCAACTTGGTATTTACATTAGTCAAAGTGGATTTATCCTGGTATCCTGATAGACGTTGATGAAAACATTCATTTCTATATCATAAACTGCCCATCCAATTTGGGTGGAAAAGGCTGCACTGGAGATTAAAAAACCAACTTAAAAAATCTGATTTTTTTTTTACTATCTATTTATGATTAATGCTTTTAGTAAATAAAGTTTAAAATTTTCCTCCTTTCCCTCCAAGGAAACAATCAAATGAAAACTATTTCATAATTAATTTACTATGAGTTTTCTTCTCCTACTCCCTGATTGTTTCCTTCCTTTGTAGGAAACAAGGCCTGTGTTTGCCTTGCTTTTACTCAAGGTTCCATTGATGGATTTGCAGGTATGCTTCTGAAACAATTCTGATCTGCTATGCAAAAATTGCCATGAAATTGCATGACAAGACAGTTCGTGATGTGGCTATGCGGTGTAGATGGATGACGGTAAGTATGATATAAAAGCTTGATGTATGCTTAATAATTTTGCAGAATATGCATGCCTTTCTATGCTTGTAACTGTAAACATGTAACATCATTTTTGTATTTAATGAATATTGTTCTGATTCTTCAGAAAGTAACTTCTAGAAGAAATAAACATCAGAAATTCCATTAATTTGATGATTTTGTGGAAATATTACCCTTTTATTGAATTGAGAAAGCATATATTGCATGCAGACAAGGACAAATGTTTTCAATAACTGGTATTTTTCTCTCTTTTTTCTGTGTACATGTTTTGAGGTTCAATTCTCTTCTTCTTGGGACCACATTTTATTTGACAGTTCTGGATGTTAAATAGCATTGGGTTACTTTTTATTGGCATTGGAAACACAACACACTATGATTGGGTAACATTTCACAATTTAATGAATGTTCTACCTATTTGATAGAGTGGTTAAGGGATTATCTATGGTTAAACCCTTAATAACTCATCAATAGATACCCTTTTGGTAAGAATAGGTTATCTGTATGGGCTTGGATGTTGTTAGTTGGACATCTTGTTTGGGCTAACGGATTTATAATTCTTAATTTCTTGGCATGGATTAAGGGTGCTAACAGAAAGGAGTGGCAAACCTGTTTAACACTGTAAAATAAGCTTCGTTTGAAAATTCTTGTAAGGGCCATAAATGTTTCATGTAAGCTTTCTGTTTGTCTATACAGGGGTGCACCTGCTTGTCCTTACTCTTTATCTGATTGTATTATAGAAAATGCTGTTAACATGGCTCGAAAGTTTACTTTTAGCACTTCCATTAGCAATTTGCAAATCATTTTCCATACACAAAATTGAACAACTTGTTTTCGGAGCATAGAATGTTTTGATTAGTCTATCTGTTGAAAGATTAACTTGAGGTTTATGTTCCTTGGTGATAGAAGAAGAGCAAAAATTCTGTCACTAAAACTTAATTATTTATCACTAAAAGTTTTAGGGATGATAATTTTATTAGTAGATTTGTTGACCTAAGTGAAGGGGAGCCTTGGCACAACGATAAAGTTGTTGTCATGTGACCAAAAGGTCACGGGTTCGAATCCTGGAAACAACCTCTTGCAAAAAGCAGGGTAAGGTTGCGTACAATGAATCCTTCCCCGGGACCCCGCATGGCGGGAGGTTCGTGCACCGGGCTGCCCTTTTTATTTGTTGACCTAAGTCCTGTATTTAGTAACATTTTTTTCATCAATAATAGACTATATTTTTAGAATATTGCTAATAAATGATACAATAGTTATAAAATCCAATTCATCATTTATGAATTAAGATAATAGCTTTCAAGTAAACATTTTCAACTGTGGCTATGGCTTTTTGGTTAATAAAGATGTTTCTTTTCTTCAGAAAAAGGAGAACAGCAAGAGGAGGAAAGAAGAGCACAACCTGGCAAGAAAAAGCAAAGATAAAAAGGTGAATTACCTATAGCATATACTCACTCATATATTTATGTGGTTATGCTATTAAAAGTAACTGGAATTTTCAATGTATCATATTGTTGTATGGATATTTTTTTTTTGAATAATCACCACTTCCAGTATGTTAAGAATTATTTTCATGTGTTGGTTAAGTTTGATCAACTTTCATTTTTTTATAAATTGTTCTCATTATGGATCTACATATATATGGAAACTCTGAGAATCCTAACCATTTCCAATCCCATGTCAGTTTGGCATTAGAATGATAAAAACTTTCACTGCCAACCATTATCTTTCTTTTCTGTTTTCATGCTATCTTGTTGTGCCCGTGCCACTACTTTCCCTCTTAATTTTGGGTGACTAGTTGATAGATGCTATCCTATCCGTCTCTTGACTCTGGATTTGTGTTGCTTCTTCCATTGGCATTGCTATGGTCAGTATGAAAGTTTTTGTTTCTTCTGAAGTTACAACTCGCCTATCTACAGATGCTTTTGAGCAATTATCCTAGTGGTGGTTGTGGTGATGGGCAAATCCCTTTTTCTCCTTGCACTCTTTGTTTTTTGATCTAATCCAAGGTTTACAATATTGTTTGTGTTGGGGTTTAGATCGAATGATACAATTTGTCATCAAACTGTGCACACACTTTGACACACATTGAAGTGTGCCAAGATGAGTTTAAATAAGTTTTACTTCTTTCAACCTTTTCTATTTATTTGATTTACTTCCAAAAATAAGTTTGTAGCAATCAGATAGTAAGTAAAACTTTTGTGCAGTACTGAGCATTCTTCAACATGTGACAAAGCCTATGAGATAAATTCGAAACGGTTGTACTCATTCAATCTCCTTATGCTTATATTTTACTTTTAAAAAATTGACTATATTGATTAGTTAGTTGAATAATAGTTTTACTTAATTATTTATTGTAATGCATATCGAGATGATTTTTGATAAGCTTACTTCTTTAATTCTCATCCACTTAACTTAGTGGCTTTTAGAAATACGACTTAGATAATCAATTAAATTAAAAGTTTAGAAATAAAAAATAAAAAATATCTTTAAGTTCATCAGAATTCATCTTGACACATTTAAACATGTGCAGAAGTGAGTCAATGCATGCCTTCTGTTAGCATGGTATGATACCATTGGAATGAGTAGCATGGTTGGTACGGGAGAGAAGATGCATGCTGACCAGTATTAAGAACTTAGAGGACAATATATTTCTGGCATGACATGAGATTCCAAACCATACATGTCGGTAGTTATTTTGTATCTTTCAATGACCATAACTGCTTTCAATGACCATAACTGCTATGTAAACTTAATCTGCTTTGTCTTGGATATTTGCAAAAAAAAAAAAAAAAGAGAGAGAGAGGGTATTTTGTGTTCCAGATCCTTGGGAATGCCATGTTATTTACATTTAAAACCTTCTCCTACTCTGGTTAACCTATGAGTCTTGCATTGCTTTAATATATATTTGATGAAACTTGTTGAAGGATCCACGGGGACTTGTAATGGGCTTTCATCGTTTGGAAGAATGTGGACATCTGTGTCTAATTACTTCTCTAAATCTGCCATCTGATTTTTTATTGTCATTCTCACAGGAGAGGGTTTCAGATGCTTCTGCAAAAGCGCTAAGCTACATTGGAACACGTCCTAATGTTCCTACATATCCACCGCCAATGCTCCCAGTTGATGATGATGACATTGCTTATAAAGGTTCTGACATCTTCATTTGTCCATTTCTAATTTTATTGTGGTAATAAGATTTTGACTTGGTTTCCATTTGAAACCATATTTTGATGTTACAGAAATGATTGTGCTTTAATTGATCTAAATGTTACTAGGCATGTAGTCTTGTATGAAGTTCAATGGAGAGATAACATCTATGTAGTTGACCACAAATAGTTAGGACAAACATTTGATAACAACAAATCATCTTTGTTTTGGACATTAATTTAGTAGCATAAATGATTACTAATATTTGGATTAATATATTTACTTCAAGCACTGTAGAGTAGTACTTCATGAGGAATACATTTTTATGTACAGATATTGGTGGACGAACAGGAGAGCTTCTTGAGAGTAATGCAGAGGCCTTCAGTAAAATATCAGCAAATTTTACTAACTTAAAGGTGTGTATATTCTATGTTTCAGTTTTGTTTGGTTCTTTGCTGCGTCTAACAAAGTGGAATCACTAATCACTAACGTTTGTGTGGGCATAGCTTTTGTTGTAATTGGACTACTAGTTTTCTGCAGAGTTATCTAGCCTCAACTTCTATGCATAGATTTGGCTATGATGAACATAACGAACCATGTTTCTTTCCTACTGCAGATACAAGACAACATCAACCTGTTTTGCCAGACACTGGACAATATACTATCAGTCTTGAAAGAGTATGTTCTTTTGCCCGAGAGATTTTTGTTTTTTGCACTATGTTTTCAACCTTTTCGTGGTAATTTTTAGAATATACAGGAATGTGTAAGGATCTCGAGCGCAAAACAAACACAAGCGCAGCGGAATATATTTTTCGAGATCCTTCCGGAAGATCTAAGCGAAGGAAATCGTATACTAGCTGTGATGAGAGTTATATCTTTGTTGCATAAACACGAACTCCCGATGACAACTTTGTCCTCATTGGATCTCAGCACAATCAAGTATTCATGCCTTTTTCGGTATTCACACGAACACGTTCGGTCCGCCTTACGAACTCACAAACTTGGAGAAGAAAACCACCTAAGGTTGTGCTAGCAACCTTTTTAGGGAGTTTCGGCCAAAGGTGGAAGAAGAAGAAGAAGAAGAAGAAGAAGAAGAGCAAGAACACAAGTCTTTTCATGAAATGAATCAAAACCTTTTTGTACTCATTCAATCAAACGTCTTAATGTCAATTGTCTTAATTGACATTAATATTTGTCTTCATCCAATGCATCATCAATTTAAAATTGACTACCTTTTTACTCTTCATCCAATGCATGATCAATTCTAAATTGAACATTTCTCTTCCTTGATGAATTCAAATTCATCGAGTCACTTAATGAGTCTAACTCATTAATCCCTATCAATCCGAATTGACTCAATGAGTCTAATTCGAATTAGACTCAATCCAATAGTTGGATCCAATTGAGTTTAACTCACTGAGTTTAATTCAGATTAGACTTAATCCAATGATCCCATATGAACCCATCTCCAAATTAACATGTTCTTTGTGTGTGTGACCAATAGGTTCTCGTAACGTTAGCAATGTCTCTAAAACCATTTTAGATTCATAAGTAATGAGTGACATCTACCAAAGTATCATTGCTATCCAACTGATGAGAATGTCAAGATCCAACTTAACCTTTTTGTGTCTATTATCTTGTATGACTCAATTCTTCTATCCTTGATATCTAGATTGATCAATGAGACATAGATTGTGTCATCCTCTTATCAATTTTTGTATTTCTTGATCTCTAAGTAGACATAGTTAATCAAATAAGCTCAATATCGCATATTGACTCATTCGAGTATGATCATGCATTCTTGTGTCCTACTAATCAATGGGTTACAGATATCGCTTCCGTCATATGAAAGGGATAGATCCCATCTACATCACTCATATCCCTCCGCATAACTTATTGCATACCCAATGATCGACTTTATAGTCCACATTATTACAGGTGACGTTTGCCGATCCGAGGCATGGTCAACCGGTGGATCGTACGACGGAAGTTTCTACTATCTTGTCAGGGATATGCATATCCTGTTAAGGTATGATGTCAGAGACACTTTCTTGATAGGTCCTTTCATATGACAAATTGGAGAACGTGCCTACTACCTTTGGAGAACATGCACACGCCTTGAGAAGCATGCATGTCACCCACTAGAGCACTATATAAAAGGGTCCATACACCGGCGGAGGTACGCGTTATTCACTATTCATATCTGTGTCTATTGTTGCTCCGTCTTTTTCCTCTTTCCGATGACTGACTTGAACATCAGAGGGCCAATGCTGGGGACCCCTTCCCTGGCTCGGCACTGACGTTTCTTGTACTTGCAGAGCGAAACGAGGTCCACATCTAGTCAACGTAGAAAACACATCCCCAGCCAGCCATCTTCTCGATTTTCGGACAGGATCATATATATAAAATGACAATAGAAGAGAGAATAGGAAATTAATAGCGAATTGGGAAGTAATTATTTTGTTCGACACAGTTGTTTATTTTGAATAAGTTGTGAAAGTTGTTCCACATTCCTCCTAAGCTAAGGAATATTTATTTTCCATTCATAGCTTGACTATAAGATCATGAAATCTAGAACTGTTTAGTTCATTGTTAGCGCATTGACCAATTGTAGTTCTAAAGGGACATGACATACACATTAATCCTTTCTCCAATTTTTTCTTGATGAAATATCTATCAATTTTAATACGCTTAGTCTGACCATGTTGAATAGGATTATGAGCAATATTGATAATTGACTTATTGTCATAATAAAGTTTCATGGGGTATTCCTATCTGATTTTCAAATCATCTAGAATAATCTTCAACCAGAGTAGTTCATGTTATTCTTGAGTAATGATCCTAAATTTTGATTCTACAGATGATCTTGCCATCACATTTTGTTTCTTACTCATACATGTCGCCATATTACCACCAAGGAAAGTATAATATCCTGTATCTGATCTTCTATTCACTAGAGAACCTACATCTGTGTAAGCTTCTAAAGCTAGCGTTTTATTTTTCTTGAACAAAATTCCCTTTCCCGGAGTGTCTTTCAATTAATGTAATACTCGGTAAGTAGCTTGGAGGTGAGATTCTCTTGGATCATGCATGAATTGGCTGATTACACTCACAACATATGTTATGTTTGGACTAGCATGAGCAAGGTATATGAGCTTACCAACCAACCTCTGATACATCATTTTGTCCACAGTTGGTTCTTCCTTAGCTTTTCCTATTTTGTGATTTGGATCCATTAAATTAGAAATCGACTTACACCCAATCTTCCTTGTTTCAGCTAATAGATCAGTCACATACTTCTGTTAAGAAATAAAAATTCCTTTGATAGATTATGCTAACTCAATACCAAAGAAGTACTTCAATTTGCCCAATTCCTTTATTTCAAACTCCTCTATCCATTTCTGCTTTAGATCATGTTTTTCTTTTTCATCATTTCCAGTTAAATGCTATCATCTACATAGACTAGAATGATGCTTAACAAAGAAAGTATGACCCCCTTGGCTTTGGTTATACCCAGACTTCTTCATGACTTTTACAAATCTTCTAAACCATGCCCTAGGAGATTATTTTAGACCATAAAAAGTCTTCCTTAATTTACATAGTATGTTATCAATATCCCCTGCAAATTCTAGTGGGAGGTTCATATAAATTTTGTCATCTAAATCTCCATGGAGAAATGTATTCTTCACATCATACTCTAGGAGTTGTTAGCTGAAGTGTGCAATCAAAGATAGAACTCTGATAGTATTCATTTTTACAACTAGAGCAAAAGTTATAATATACCTCATATGTTTGAGTATAACTTTTTGCCACCAACAGAGCTTTATATTTCTCAAAAGATCTATCTACTTTGTATTTTAGTGTAAAAATCTACCTACAATCAACAATGTTCTTCCCCTTTAGCTTCTCAACAACCTCCTATGTCTTATTCTTTTCTAATCCATCCATTTCCTCCCTCATGGCATCCCTCCATTCCCTTTTTGGCAATGTCTTTAAACAGTATTGAGAATAATCATGGTAATTAGATTCACAATGAATCTTTTGTGGGCTTGTGATGATAGATGTTTAAGAGAAACATAGTGAGATAGAGGGTAGAGAGAGTGTTTGGTGCATTCTCTAGTACCTTTTCTAACATCAATGGGAAGGTTAAGGCTATATGTTAAGTTAGTGGATGATTCAATAGGTTGTAAAGGTGAGTTAGATCTTACAATGATCCCAGTGTGGTTGAGGTTCTTGGACTTGTATTGCTTCTAGAGCGACCTTCCTCCTTCAATACACTTAAGGAATACTTGGACTATCACAAGAAACACTGGATGGAAAGGAAGATGGAGGTGACTCACTAGATGGAATAGGAATAGAAGGTGATTCAGAAGATCAAGAGCATTAATAAGTTCAAATGACTCGGAAGCATTATTTTCTGTCACCGAAATCTCCCCCCGAAGATAGGACTTGGAGAAGAACGGGGTATGTTCAAAGAAGGTAGCATTAGCCGAGATGTAAAACTTTTGAGATGAAGGGTGGTAACGCTTGTACCCTTTTTGAGTGGATGAGTATCCAAGGAAGACACATTTGATGACACGAGAGTCTAGTTTACCTTGTAGTGGACCATGGATATGGATAAAAGCAGGTCATCCAAAAATTCTAGGAGTAAATCTATTTATGGTTCAGAAATGAAGATAAAAATCGTTGAGCAGTTGCATGAGACTCTTATTATCTAAGATACGTGAGGGAAATTTGTTTATCATATATGTGGCATTAAAGGATAATCTCTCTCCAATAGGATTTAGGTATATTGTTGTAGAAAAGAATGACACGAGTAGTGTTGAGTAAATGCCCATTTTTCTTTTTGTTATTCCATTCTATTGGGGTGTATGAACACATGATGAATCATGAATAATCCCCAGAAATTAGAAGTAGGAGGACAATGTTTGGTTGAAGTAATCTTTAGCGTTGTCGGTCCTAAAACTTTTGATTTTCACTTTAAATTGATTTTGATTCATTGAGTGAGAATTAGGAATAATAATACGGACATCATATTTTTGTTCGAGGAGAAACAACCATGCAACTTGGGTGCAATCATCAATTAAGGATACAAATCATCATGTCCCTGAAACATTGGGAATATTAGAAGGACCCCGCATGTCACTATGAATTAAATGAAAGGGAGAAACTTCTTTTATTGCTAATAGGAAAGCGTACACAAGAATGTTTTGTCAATTGTCAATTCGCAAACATCACATTAAAATTTAGAAATATCTAATCCTTCAAAAAGATGTGGAAACATGACCTTTAAAACTCTAAAAGAAGGATGACCAAGACGTTTGTGATACAATCAAATATTATCTTTGTTGGAAGAATTGTGAAAGGATAAAGATCAATTAGTCTTCATAGTGAACTCAAGGTAGTAAAGGTCACTATATTCCTTAGCAAGTTCAATCCTCCTTCTCGAGTCCTAATCTTGGAAAACACAACAAGGAGGAGAAAAAATGACATGACAGTGAAGTTCTGTAATTAATTTTTGAGCGGAAATAAGGTTGGTCGACAATTTTGGTACATGAAAGACGTTTTAAGGATAAGGCTAGCAGTAAGGTGAACATTTCCCAAACCAGCTAAAGTAGCTAAAGATCCATTAGCTACTACAATTTTTTTGTTGCTTGGGCTGAGATTACAAGTGTAAAAATTTTGAGAATTGGGAATCACAGTCTATTATTCATAAGTTATTAAAAAAAATGTTTGAGGTATTCATACAAAAAGGGAGTGAGGAGATACATGAAAGAGTCAAAGAGCACACGCTAGATGGTTTATCAAGAGAACTCAACAATTCTCGAAATTTCTCAATTTTTATATTATTGAATCCATCGAAGAAATGTAGAAATGTAGAATCAGCCATGATAAAGACATGCAGAAGCAGAGAATTAGCAATGAAGGCTTAATGCTATGATACCATGTGGAAAAAATTGATGTCTCGAATTGTATTACATTTAGAATGAGAATACCTATTATATATAAAATTACAATAGAAAAGAGAATAGGAAACTAATAATGAATAGCGAACTAATTATTCTATACATAGAAAATTAATATCTTTCTAAAATTAATATCTTTCTAATTACATTTCTTGTTTTTCTACTTTGTGCTCATCGCTATTACTATCATACTTATTCAAACTGTCACAGTTGTTCGACAAAACTGTTTATTCTGTAAAAGCTGTGAATGTTTTCACAGTTGAACATAGTTTTGATCGATTGACTGATGTTGGATTGTTGCAATATACGGGCATCCTTTCTTTTTGGTTTTCCTTGTTGCTCCCTCTTTCTTTTTCATGTCAACCAGTACAGATCCAAGTTAACACACTAACTCCACACGAGCTGGAAACTTACGGATAAGATTTGAGATTGAACATGTAGAAGTGGATGTGTGAGGTCACTAGATAATGTAAATTACTAAAAGTATTTTCTGTGGTTACTTGAGTGGAATCCAAATAGATGATGAAAGGGAAGGAAATAGATTAAGAAGATATAAATTTCAAGGTACACAAATGTTCAGACAATGGACATATTTCATATTTGGATGAATGAAATTAACCGGAGTTGAAGGAATGGTGTTTGATAATGCAATGTTATCCAATTGACCTGAGTATTAAGGTCTATGTAATGCAACCCAGGTGGTGGGGAACATACGGTTTGTTGGTGTTGAGTGGACACTGTTTATATAAAACAACTTGGTGAAATAAATAAATGGAAGCGGTTATACTTGTTATAAAAACATAATCAGGTTTTACTAAAGTCCTCTCGGGATGGTCTAGTGGTTAGTACATGAGGTGTTGCCACCATGAGGTCTGGGGTTTAAATCTCGGCAAAGCCGAGATAAATGCCTCCCTTATGTATTAGTCATTATTCCAAAGGTTAGCAGTCGTCCGTGATTTACCTCTTCCGTGTTGACCCTATGACAGATTGGCGGGGATGCTAGGGGCGAACGTATTCGCCTTTTGCCATCATGATAAGATTTTACTAGATTTTCACATGTAGTTATATTAATCAACGTTCCCTAATAAGTATATACATCATAATTGCATGTTCATCAAATTTCTAGGCTGAACTTGCCAAACGTTCAAATTCTGACCTCCACGTACAACCAATGTTTTGAAAACCGGACCGGTCACTAAACCGGTGAGGTGATCGGGTTGAGGTTTTTGAGGTTCGACCGGTCGAACCGGTGGTTCAACCGTTTTATATATATATATATATATATATATATATATATATATATATATATATATATCATGCTTCAATAATTAAAAATCATCCTTCAATCCTGGTTGAACTGGCGGTTTTGACTGGATTTGAGTGGTTTTGACCAGTTTTGACCATTTTTTTTTATTTTTTCGGCTTTGATGGTTGACCGGATCGGATCAAGGACCGGTTCGCAGTTCGGCCGGTCGGACCGGCCGGTCCGGTCCGGTTTTCTCAACACTGCATACAACCTAAATTTGTAGGCTTTGAGCATGTATCCGAAGAAACTGAACAGTCTTTCCGTGAATTAAGAAGAAACTGTTCAGAGACAATTACTTAAACTTTCACTTGATATTCTATTTGCTCAGGATATTTATCAAACTAAATTTTTAATCTCGTTGCAGCTTGACCGATATGCCTGAAATAATGAAGCAGATGCCATCACTTCCAGTGAAGTTGAACGAAGAGCTTGCCAAATCGATCCTGCCAAGGCCAAATATGTAGACTGATCCATGGCCACCTCGTTGCTCTGCCCAAGGAAATCAAACACCTTTCTGGTTGAAATAGGCAGTTACTACCAATGGTAATCTATCTGTTGCCCTGGTCGTTGTAATAATGTTAATAATGTTCTTTGGTCAGCTGATTAGTACATATTGTCTACAGATAACCTAAGCAGTCAAGGATTTTTTTTTTTTGTTAGAATTGATGATTAATTAGTCTAATGCACAGTTAGTAAATAGCCTTAACTCTATGTGTTTGTTCTGAAATTGTCAGTGATTAACCAGATTTAGTGGACCTTAATGTTCAAAGGTACCTTTAATTTAATATTGCATCTCTATTTTGTTCCCATTTGCCAGGAGAATTGCAAGAAGATATGTGGTGTCGGAATGAAGGTTTGTAGTTTGTCAATTTATTTTCTTCCAAAATAAAGACTGTTGAACTTATTGTTAAATAAGTGTGTTAAATTACTTTTTTTTAATTGGCCAAATAATAAATGTTTTACGTCATATTGATGGTTTGGTTAAAGGAGACACATATATAATAAATGGCATGAATCCTATTTTGCTCTCAGAACATGCACTATTTTTTTTAATACAGATATGCATCACTTTGATTAATCCTGGAGATGTCTAGTTAAAGTTTTTCATTAGCTGTTAGGATGAATTGGTAAATATTTATGGAGGCTTATTTAAATGATCAATATTCTTAAGTCCGTTTCTTAATGAAGAGAAATAGAACTTATACTATTGTGCAGCCATAAACGGGTCCTTTATCTTGATTTTTAGGCTCTCTTATATCGAATTTTATGTTTCAATTTTTGTGATTATATAACCAGGAAAATTGTCTGAAGTACTTTTTAAACAAATTTGGTTAATATTCGTATGCATCAACTGAGAGTGATAGCTTGCACATCTCCCTGTGCACCAAATCTCCCCATGCATCAATATTGTTATTGGTTTTCTAAAATCACTAAAATAACTTAAATTTTAAAAGGACTATAACTTTTAATTAAAATCGAATAAAATGACGCACAATATATTAAATCAAAGGATCTTTAAAAATCTTCAATTTGATATATTGTCTCATGGTTTAATCTAAATCAAAAGTTATGATCTCTCAAATTTTAAGTCAATAATATATTATTATTGATTTTTAAAATCAGTAACACGAAGACCGGCAACAACGTTGTTGTTGACTTGTACTTTGATAGACTATAACTTGTGATTAGTATTGAACTACATGACAATATATCAAATCGAATCTCATTCAGAGATCTTCGATTTAATATATTGTCTCATGGTCCAATCCAAGATAAAAGTTATGATATCTCAATGTTTAAATTAACAATATGTTATTGTTGATTTTTAAGATCAACAACACGAAGACCAACAACAACGTTGTTGTTGACTTGTACTTTGAGAAACTGTAACTTGTAATTAAGATCAAACTATATAACATAATATATCAATCGAATCTCGTTTAGAGATCTTCGATTTGATATATTGTGTGTCTTGTGGTTCAATCCAAGTCAAAAGTTAACAACAACATTGCTCCTGATCTTCATGTTGTTGATATTAAGAAACCAACATCTTGCTGATTTTAAGAAACTAGTAACAATATGTTGCTGACTTAAATTTTGAGAAACCATAACTTTTAATTCAGATTCAACAATTGGATGCATAATATTTTAAATCTAAGATTTCTGAACGAACTTGGATGTGATATATTGTGCGTCTTGTAATTCAATCTTACCCAAAAATTATTCTCTCTCAAAGTTTAATTTAAGAACAACATTATTGCTGATGTTCGTGTTGCTAATCTTAAGAAACTTAACAAAGTACTGTTAATTTTAAGAAATAATCAATAATATATTGCTAATTTAAATTTTGATAGACTATAAGTTTTTACTTAAATTGGATCACGGGGCATACAGTATATTAAATCAAAAATCTAAAAACAAATTTTAATTTGACATATTGTACGTCTTATGATTCTATCTTAATCAAAAGTTATAATTTTTAAAAATTTAAATCAACAATAATGTTGTTGCACACTAGAAATGAAATTAGAAGCTCACTATAAATAATATGATCTCTCCAATGTCAGGTAATATTATTTTTTTAAAAAATATTTTAGGACCATTTGTCACTTTTGGAATAAAAAATTACTAATGGTTCTAGATATGTCCAAACTCCGAACAGACTTAATAAAAAATGTCATATTATAAAAAATATTAATTTACAACTGTTATACTGTTATGCCCAAAATAATGTCTACATATCTCTATAATAATATAATATTATCAATTTTGGACCTAAACTCTCATGACTTTGCTCTTAGACTCTAACCAAAAGGTTTCATGCCAATGGAGATATCCTACATCCTTTTAACCTTATGATCTTTTCTAAATCTTTCCAATGTGGGACTTTTATTAAATACAAACAATCCCCCCTCAAACGAAGGACCACAATTACTCTCATAGTCTGGGTCTCCCCGCGAGCATTCGGTGACTCTTGACTTACTCCGAGCCTCTCTGCGAGCATCCAGTCATCCTGACCCATTCGTTTCCTCGCAAGTATCCGGTCATCCTTACCTGCTTCAGACCTCCCCGTGAGTATCCGGTCACCTTGACCTGCTCTAGGCCTCCCGGTGAGAATCTGATCATCCTAACCTGCTTCGGGCCTCCCCGTGAGCATCCGGTTACCCTAACCTACTCGCCCCCCTACAAGTATCCAATTACTCTGACATGCTCCGACCCCCCTCCCCCCACAAGCATCCGGTCACCTTGACCTGCTCCGGGCCTCCCCATGAGCATCCTATCACTCATGACCAGCTCCAGGCCTACCCTCAACTTCGTTCAAGGCCACCCCACATTACATCTGGTCTGGACCATGACTTTGATACCATTTATTGTGTCCAAAAGGATATTCATATATCTCCACAATGATATGATATTGTCCACTTGGGTCTAGGCCCTCATGACTTTGCTCTTGGGCTATACCCAAAAGGTCACATGCCAATGAAGATATCCTACATCCTTTTAACCCTATGATCTTTTTCAAATCTTTCCAATATGAGACTTTAATTGAATCCCATCAATTTCCCCTCAAACGAAAGACCACAATTACTCTCATAGTCTGTGTCTCCCTACGAGCATCCGGTCACCCTGACCTGCTTTAGGCCTCCCCACGAGCATCCGCATCCGGTCACTCTTGACCTACTCCAGACCTCACTACGAACATCTGGTCGCCCTGACTCACTCGTCTCCCCGCAAGTATTCGATCACCCTGACCTATTCCAAGCCTCCCCGTGAGTATCCGGGCACCCTGACTTATTCGCCCCTGCAAATATCTGGTTACTTTGACCTGCTCCGAGCCCCCCACGAGCATCCGGTCACCTTGACATGCTCCGGACCTACCCTCAATTTTGTTCAAGGCCACCCCACATTGCATCCGGTCTGGACTATAGCTCTGATATCATTTGTTGTGCCCAAAGGATGTCCATATATCTCCACAATAACATGATATTGTCCACTTTGAGTTTATATTCTCATGGATTTACTCTTGGACTCTACCTAAAAGGTCTTATGCCAATGAAGATATTCTACGTCCTTTTGACCTCATGATCTTTTCTAATATGGGAGTTTGATTGAATCCCAACACATACTATAAAATTAGAATAATAATTTTATTGAGTTTTACAACAATAACAACATACAAAGATAGCACAATAATATAGACAAAACAATAATTGTTAATATATATCAATAACAATTATAAAGACGACAATAGTAATAAAATATTATGAATATTCCTCTTACAGATCTACAGCAAATTAGCATGATCAAGATTATATTGATTATATTGAATCGGAAGAACAAAATTTTACATATCATTTAATGAAAAATTAAATTCTCCAATCTTTTCAAATATGTTAGATGATTTTTGTAATAAGATACGTCATGTGGTCCTCCTTTATATGCCCTTGCATATTCAAAAATTAAACGGTCAAATATAGAAAGAGAATGAAAAAATAATGAAGCTATAAATTTTACTAGAAAAATTCATAATCAATAAAGGAAAACTCAAAAAATAAAAAATAAAATGCTAATTCCTATATGAAAAATTATTTTTTGAATATCATAATAGATAAATTTTTAAGAATTACATAAATTTTTTGTAAGACAAGTAGACATGTTAAATTATCAATACTTAAAACTTCTGTCATTGAGTCATAATCTAAATTTAGCATGCATACTATACTATTAAGTAAGTTTGATCAAATGTATACATAATTTTTTTTTTTCTAAAAATATCTAGTCTCCCTATCATCCTCCTTCATCTCCGTCTCGACAAGTTTCTTCTATCGTCGTCCGTCTTGATATTTCATCAAATAACTACCGATTAAAAAAATAAAATCATTCTAAAACACATAAAGTTCAGATCTTTAATTCGAAATCAAAAATTTATTTCACCACTAGAGAGGCACTGGCATTGTTGCAACCAGAGTTGTCCACTGACGAAAAATCGACGAAGTCAATCTCATCCTTTGAAGTGCTCATTTTCCTCCTTTCGTGACCGACTTTTTCGACTCATTGGACTTTACCTTTAACAAAAAGAAACTCAAAAAATGGATCAAAATTTGAAAAATAAAATAAAATAATGGAACACAATGGCATGGAGATCATGAAAAAAAGTGAATAGAATTTGGATGGAATGGTGAAATGCCCATTTTAAAAGCAACGGAGTTACCTACCATCGCCAACTTACCATATTTCTTTGCACTGTTAGGCGAAGGCGAATGGATGACAACGGAGAGCCACTGTCAATGCTCCAACGATAGAGAAAACGGAGATGAAAGAATAGAGTTGGGAGATTAAGTTTTTTGAAAAAAAAATAAAATAAAAAGAAGGGAGGTATTATTGGAAAGAAAATGAGAAGGGATTCATAATTTGATCAATTCTAAAATTGATTAAATTGATATCTGTTTGTTAGTTAATATGCAAAACCAAATACATGGCTTGGTAAATCTCTGGTAACTTTGTATATTATGCTTTTATTCTTTAAAAAAATAAGTAAATAGAAATTTAAAATACATAATAATAATAATATTTTAATTAAAAAAATAGTAAAACGAAAACCTTTCAAATGAAAATAAAAATACAAACTACTCATCTTACTCTCCAACCAATGTAATTCTGATTAATCTAAACTCAGTCCGATCCAAAAATAAAATAAAATCAATCTGAACTCAATCCCATCCAAAAAAAAAAAAAAAATTCGAGTTAAATTTTTGATCCAAACCAAATCAAACACTCAATTCCAATTTGCTATTTTTCCTGTCGACACTGATCGGATTGACGAATCATTACACCGGATTCATTTTTTGACACTCCTAACTTGGCCTTACTACTGTTGCAAATGTTTTAAGTAATAAAATGTTTATCTTTGCATTTGTTCCTAGTCTCTCAAATCTGTAGATGCATGGGAATCACATTCCTCCTTTTGTTGATGAAACATGGCTAGTTTTTTTTTGTTAAAAAAAATGGCATTATCTACACAGTTGTTTAGACAAGTAACTCAGGCAAGGTGGCAACACAGTTACAACACTGTAACGGAGAGATTGAATGAATGATGCAACCAAAAGCATATTAGGACAATGCATGACGAAAGATAGATATCTTGTTTTAACAGCTTGCAAATGAACTATTAAAAATAAATGAAAAAAATGGATGGCATGGTTAACTTGAGATAGAACGTGAGGATAAAACGTTGTTCTTGTCGCCTAAATAGAAATTAGAAATTTGACTATTAATAATAGACCTTCAATCCAATGTGTCCAATGTATACGTCCATTACTTAGTTCCTTCCTTGCATAAGTATTAATGCATGCAGCGTCAGCATTGGGTTAAAATCAAACAGTTCGAGTCAAATAAATCAAAAACCGAACCAATTAAAATTTCTTCGAACCAACCGAATTTTCCTTGAAAAACTGAATTAATTAAAAATTTAAAATTAAATTAATCAAATTTAAATTAAAAAAATATAATCAAATTGATATTTTTATTCGATTTAATCGAATTAGAATTTTAAAACTAAACCAAATTAATAAAAAATTAAAAACCGAATTTACCAAACCAAATTACTAAAATGTAATGTTCTACCGAATTCTTCTCACCCCCAATCTCATTGTTCTTTATGAGATTTTTTATAATCTCCAATATATCACATCAGTATAAAAACTTATCATTCTCTCCTTAACGAAAAAATCTCCCTATCAATTTTTTATCTGCATTATCAAACTTTTTTTTTTTATCATTAATTACTAACCAGTGTTGTATATGACAGTAAACAATCACGATGAGATCAGTAACCGCCTACCACTTAAGCAGTTGAAATTTTCTTTTACTATTTTTATATATAATTAAATAATATATTAATTAAAGGATAAAAAAATCAAATAAAAGTTATTTTTAAAAATATACTATAAAATAGTTATTTTTAAAAACATACTATAAAATATATTAACTAAAAAAAAATCTAAATATTTATTTTAAAAATAAATAATAATAATTTTTAAATATATATTAAATTAATAGGATAATTTTATTGAGCATTAATTAAATCTATTTAAATTATTTCAATCATGATTAAAATTATTAATATAAAGTTTTGATTAAACCCTAAACTAAAAAAAACCTATTCTATTTGGCGATCGACTTTGGGGGTCGAACACGTCATCGGAGGCCATGTGTCTAGACGCATCGTCCAAGTTCGACAACGAGTCTAGACGTGTCGCCTAAGTCCGATGACAAGTCCGGACGTGTCGCCTAAGCCTGATGTCGAGTCTGGATCTGCCGCTTGGGTCCAACGATGAGTCTGAACCCGTCATGCGTGCCCGGACAAGTCACCCGAATCTGGCGACGCATCCGAACACGTCGTCCGAGTCCAAATCTGAAATACTTTATAGTCGCCTAAACACAAAATGGTACTTTATAGTCGCCTAACTGCGGCACTAGCATGGTGAACAGGATCACTACGTGGTAAGTGAGACACTGTCTGTGGTGGCACCTACATGCATTACCTTCCTCGTCTAGCGTGAATTTATATGAAGCCCTCTACAAAGATCAAAAGATTCCTATGCCAGCACTAGATATGTTGTTGGCTCGAATGTGGCGAGATTTATTGTTGAATTTCTAGTCTACATTGTTCGTATTGCATTCCTATACCTGGAAACAACCTATGTTGTGACTTCATAATGCCCTTTACACCACCTCCTTATGCACTGTTCGCATAACCAACAAAGTTTCTCTCTCAATTCTCATTTTAACACCACATTCTTCATTCTTCCTGTGTGTGCAAGGGGACAACTTTATAAGCAAAAATAAACTAACACTGTGAAGTGTCAACTGTTTGAGGTTGCATGATCTTCCTCAATACAATTCTTTATAAAATTAATCTAAACAAATACCAGTAAAATAACAATGATGTTTGAGCGCTAATGAAGACTAATCGTTCCTAACAGTAGACATGAAGCTCTGTGAACTATCTGACCGAAAGGAACTCTAACCAACTGGTTGATGATGCTACAAAAGCAATAAAGATCTTGCGCATCCTACTCATATCAAGAAGAAGGTAGACAAATTTTCTTAACACGTTCCCACCCAATGCATATATATAAGGAAACATACCTGTGAAGACCTAAATAGTGCATACAAATAGTGTGTAAAACATACATGAAAAACAGCTCCAAATGCAAATTTTAGTTTTAGCATCTAAAAAAACCCAACTCCTGAACATTTGAATGAGTCATAATTCATGGCCTTAAGTAAATGCACTATTGTCTACTTTCGACTGCAGTGGTACACATTCACAAAGCATTAGTTCTCAATGGAACAACTGATTCCGGTGTAAAGATGATCATATTGACCCGAACTCAAATGAGCAAAAGACACTCACCATAAGCTTAGCTTCAGTATTACATCCTCACTTATTGCTCCTAATGTTCTATCTATCAATATAATGATGCAGTATTGGTTCCAAAAGCAAGAGATGGTAATAAACTTTGGTCTTCAGATCTACACAAATTCCAATATTCTCATTCTCATTCCACTGTTAGATAAGGAAGTAAGAAGTAAACCTGTAAAGAAATTCAACTGCTATGAGCTATGGCAAGTGATTCATGAATGGCAAAGTTGTGGTTTAATATGTAAAGACTTATTCCAAAAGGTAAGGTAAACATCTACAAACTTAGGCTGCTGAAAGATAACAAGAAGATAGCACAAACACCCACAGAAAGCACAAATTTGAGATTGTTGCTATTCCCTATAGAGAAGACACCAAGTTTTTCAGGGACGCCTAACCTCAGAGTTGTCGCTCCGCCGCAGACGCAACGATAGGCAGGTAATGTGTCTTCCCAAGGATGCAATTGATGACGGAGTATACGAAGCAAGCGATCGAGAAGACAAAGACGGCGTGGTATCCAATCTCCAAGACCCGGAACCCTATCCCTCTCGATGGGGTGCCGAACACCCGCTGCAGGAGGGAGGGGAGCGCAAGGAAGACGTCCAGAACGACGGCTTGCATAGCGTTGTAACGGACGTAGTGGCTGAAGGCCGGATTGCGCACGACGCCGAGGTAGAGTGCGAAGAAGGCGACGAAGGAGGCGAAGGGGACTGAGTGGTAGGCGGCGGCGAGTGGGAGGATGGGGGCGACGGCCGCGGCCGAGGCGGGGACGCGGGCGAAGAGGAAACGGCCGTAGTGGAGGGAGTCGACGAAGGGGAGAGTGTAGGCGAGGGCGGAGACGAGGCGGTCAGTGGCTGGGACGGTGGACCGGGACATGCAGACGGCGGTAGGGCGGCGGGAGGCGGGTGAGGGGCGGAGATGTAGGTTAAAGGAGGGCGGAGAGACGGCGGGGTGGTTGTGGAGACGAGGGAGAGTGGAGAAACGGAGGAGGGCGAGGGCCGTCGCCATTGTTGTAGCTGTCCTTCGTCGGCAAGATTTTAGAATTAGGGAAAGGAATGGGGCGGCGGGGGTATAAATAATTGATCTTCTTCAGCCGTTGGATGATTCTAGAGGTAAGATCTTGGCCGTTGAAGCAGTGTAAACAAATAATTATTTGCAATAAATAAATAAATAATTTCTTTTATGGGCATTTTGATTACCTTCCGCGACCTCACCTCCCCCGTCACCGGACGCCGCTGGATGCCTGACCTCGCCCTGCCGAAGCCATATGCAACTCGGCGGAGCCCTCCTTACCGGACGGACGTCCGACGCCGGACCTCTCCAAATGCCGACCCGATCCACTCCTCTGTGATCTCTCCCGCCGGAAGGAGCTCAATGGTAATCACGTGCAACTCACGTGACCTAACCCTAATTCTGAAGAGAAAGGAAACATTTGTTTTAAGACATCGTGCCTTGCACGTGACAGAAAGTCCAGCTTATCTCGCTGCTTCGCTCTCGGCTTCTCGGCCACATTGACGTCGGCAAGACCTGGGAGCTCCGCCACCTGGTGGCTCCAGCTCCACCGTATTTCTCCGACCGGCTTAGTCGAGGTGTGCTTCCTGCCTCCTGTTTCTTTTTTTCATTGCGCGTCCTTGGTGCGCCATCGGTGATCCTGCTGTCACCGCCGCTTGTTCCACCAGTGACGAAGATTCCTGGTTAAGAATCCTTTTTAGTTCTTTACTTCAAGTCCACATAGTATTGGGAAGATTTTCTTTTTTCTCCACGCCTTGTATTCATGAATCATGAAAAGTAACATGAAGTTAAACTACTATCAACGAGACATCAGATTGAAACCTATTCAATGATCTTTATCGCACAAAATTATTGGTTTACTCATTACATATTTGGTTTGGGGTGAGATATTGAATATTCTATACTGGATAAACCATTTTTATGTGTATCAGGTTCAAATCAGGTACCTTTTAGGGCTTTAGGACTTTTTCTAAGTAGATGCATGCAGAAGAGATGGCAATTTTGGTCGGCAGTTGAGTTTTGTGTATATCATCTTGCAACTTATTCACGCCCTATTAAACACATTTCTTCATTATCCGATGAACCCTAGCCTCAGTGCCATTTGATTCTAGTCCTGCTTGAATAGGATGGTCCTACCCAATTTTTCATCACTGGAGGAAAGAATAGGAAGGTTGATGCTTCTGCTGGATGAGTAGATCGGAAAACTTTCCATCGATCTATATTACTTTATTGATGGCCTTGAGCTGGGAATTGTCAGAGCCCCTTCTTGAGACAAGGTCTGTCGTTCGTTTCTGTACTCAGCAACAGTCATGACTGGACTTGTGCCATTCACTCTTTGGGTTAGAAAAGGAGCTACATTAATGTTAGCTTAATTTTGTATGTATCCTTCTCCTTAACTCTACTGTGCAAGGGCAGCAGCTACATGTATTTCAAGCATAATATGTCCCGGATGGTATGCTAAACCACTTAAGACAGCAAGTGAGGGTCAATGAACATTGAGCTGAAGCCTCTAATAACTCTTCTTGCACAGGAGCATTGTACGGGCTAGTGAACGTGGGAAGACTCATGTTGTTTGGTGGAGCTATGGGAAAGAGTGATAAGGGAGCTTTCTCGGTACAGACTGAAACTGAACAGCTGCTAAAGTGTGTCAAGCAACCTCTTTTCTCATGGTAGGTAGAGAACAGAAAGTATGGCATTCCTCATGTATTTCAGAGTTCTGTTATTAGGAAAGATGGGAAAGGGAGGAGAAGAGGAGAAATGAGAAATTGGGACCCATGAAGGGCAAGTGGGCAACCTTTGCCACTCACTGTGTAGTAGAGAAGGGGAAGAGCACTGGTGTACTCTTTCTATTGCATATTGGTGCTAGGTCATGGTTGCTTGCAAACTAACTCCCATATATTTTTTGCTTTAAAAGTGGCTTATTTGCTCATGCATACGGTATACTAGATGTCTTAATATTTTGCAGTCAGTTTGAATATGTTGAATGTGATCAAGCAATAAAATATCTGTTGCATTCCACACACACATTAATCATCATTTGGCTCACCAAGAGCAACTCCAATTTTTAGATCCATGCCTGCTTAATATATGTAGGACTACATCCATTAAGAAGATGAATGATCTATTTCATGATCAATCTACTAGATATCTACATATTTGAAAGAATTGAGAAGGATAAGCCTTCTCATTGACAAGAGATGAGACAAGTACAAAGGAGATATCAATTTATTGTTTAGAGCATGAATTTAAATCAGACTTCTCTTGAGATTTACTTGGACATAGGCAGTTTGAATCTGGATAGAGCTTCATATTTGTGTTAAAGATAACTAATTGAAATGCTTAATTTGGTTGAAGAGAATAAGAGTATTATTGGTATGTGGGATAAAAATGTGATCTAGCTGACAATTTTGCATTATCTCAAATTAGCCTCTTCTTGAATAACCTCCACAATTTTGGCCTACAATTTTATGAAGCTTTTTGCATATTCAGTATTTGTTTTACTTGCATGTATGAAATTAATATCTTATTATTGGTTTAATATCATTTATGTAAAATTACTTGCATGGCTTGCTCTCTAAACTTTGCTCTCACATGTGCTTGCACAAACATTTAGCATATGTTTTGTTCCAATTTTGATATCTTGCACACCCTTATATGGGCAACCATGGGCGACAACCTACATGGCCACCTGATGCGGCTTTGATCCAAATTTTTTAATCTCTCTCATCTGCATGCAATAATTCTCTTCTCTCTCATGCATGCAAAATGGTGCTAGTTTCTAATTCTCTTTTCTCTCCTGCATGCAAAGTGGTGCTGGTTTACAAACCAGCACCAACGTTAGAGCTGATATTTAAAGACCAGCTCCAACGTGCTGGTTTTTAAAGACCAGCACTAAGTGCTGGTGCTGGTATGTACAAACCAGCACCCCAGCAGCACCAACATTGGTGCTGGTTTGCGCAAACCAGCACACAAACCAGCACCCCAGCAGCACCAACATTGGTGCTGGTTTGCGCAAACCAGCACACAAACCAGCACCAACTGTTGGTGCTGCTTTGGTGTTGGTTTATACAGACCAGCACCAACGTGCTAGTGTGGGTCTTTAAAGACTAGTACGTTGGAGCTGGTCTTTAAATATCAGCTCCAAGGTTGGTGTTGGTTTCTATAAACCAATACTACTTTGCATGTAGGAGAGAGAAGAGATTAGAAACTAGCACCGCTTTGCATGTAGGAGAGAGAAGAGAATTATTGCATGCAAATGAGAGAGATTGAAAAATTTAGATCAAAGCCGCATTAGGTGGCCACGTAGGCTGTCACCAATGGTCGCCCATGTAAGGGTGTACAGGATATCAAAATTATATTTTGTTCATTTTAAAACCATATGTTTTTATTTATTTTTTTTTTCACTTCTCCATTGTGGTACATCACTTGTTTTACCATGTGGTTTTACCAATTTCCCCACTATGTTTAGGATTAAATTAACTGTTTATTTTTGTAAGAATTATTGTATTTTTCTCTTGATCTTCTAAGAAAGAAAAAAAGTGCACAAACATCATTGTTTTGTCGATTTGATCAAGGTAAGGATAGTACCAGTCCAGCTTTTGTGATGAATGATAGTTTTCAAGATAATGATGAGCGGCTCTCACCTTATTTTCTTTACCCATCTCTGTTGTCCATGATCGACTCTTTGATTGCTGGTTTTACACTGGAAAGTATGAACTATATAAAATTAGGAGTGCCCAAAGTCTGTTCCTTTAGTTTCTAAATGAAGCAAACCACATATTTTCAACTTTCGAATGGGACACTATAATGAAATATTATATGCTGTATTGTGAGCACTGTTAGAGAATGGATTATAATATATCCCCTTTGATCTAAAGCTTGTCTTAGATGATAAAATTTTATGGATTGCATTGAATGCTGTAGTTTAAGAAAATTTCCCTTTCATGCTGGAAGTATCTGCTTAGGTGTGTATTATGCATCCTAAATTTTATTTTACAGGTGTTTGCTGACTTGTTTGGAGATTATTGACTTTTGCTACCTCGTTAATAATGAATTGCCTTCAATCTATTTCCTGCCCTAGTCAAGGTTCTCTTGTTGGGCCCAACTCGAGAAGTGGAAGGAGCTTTTTCTCTTTATCTAGAACCTTATACTCAAATCCTACATGTTTGCAAGCCTCTCCATATATTGGTTTCTGTCGACAGAAGGTATACCCCAGTTTGGTGCATTATGCACGGAAGAGTGAAAGGTGTGCTCGAGTTTGTGCATCTGGGAGAAGCGGGAACTCTACTGGGGGAGACGAGGTAGGAATCTTTGCTTGATTTTCATTTTATTAAACAATGTACCTTATGACATCGATAAACCCTGACTGATTCAAACACAGGAAAGCCTCAAATTTAAGCATGTCATATAGCATACACTCCTGTTCTTGGCTCACTATAACAGAAAACTTAACTAGGAATTCTTTATAATCCGTACAATAGGATAAATTTTGCACCTTCTAATTATTCTTTTTCTCTTCCTACAAAGACATAGATCATCAATCAGTGGTTATATATGCACACCATGCTCTGTGTACTTGTTCTCATAATTTGAGTTAATATAACAAGAATATTGATGAACTCTTTAAGAGTTTTTGTGCAAACCATGTTAAAAAAAACTATGCATTCTAGATCAGAGAGTGTTTGTAATAAGTTATTTTCTGAGATAATAGTTCTTAGTGATTGCATTTAAGATGATATTTCTGATGATTCATTTTGGCATATTTTAAACGATTTTAAATCTGAAGCAGCCATTTTCATGGGAATCTCTGAAGAAAGTTTTTGGAAGTTTTAGGAGAGAATTAACAGTGCAAGATATGTTGAGACAGCAGGAACGGCAAAAACAATTTTATGGTAATGGAGATGATGGAATATCTGGAAGGGGTGGGGGTGGGGGTGGGGGTGATGGTTCCAATGGTCCAGACGATGAAGGTTTTGCAGGAAAATTTGATGAATTCGTGCAAGTATTTCTGGCGATTCTGGGTATAGTGTTACTGGTAAGAGTTCTTGTTTCTTTTGTAAAACTACGTCAACAGCCTTAACGTGAATCTTTCCTATATTTGTTTTTCTGTGTTGTGGCCTCTAGTCTAAATGTCCAACATATTTGCATCAATTATCATTGTTTCAGTTATTTTTTGGATAAACACAATCAATTTTTGGGCTCGATTTAGATAAACTCAGGTTAATTGGTGGATGACATCATCTGAAGTCCCCGCGAAGATTTGGTTGAAAATTTGTAGCTTTTAAAATGTTTTTTATGAGAGATTAAGAAAAGGGGTTGAGCTCTCTCTCTCTCTCAAAAAACATACTGTGTATTCTCTATTTTCCAAAAATATAAAAAGTGGTACTTTTCTTTACCATTCTGAATCCTACATATTATCTACCTGACGTCTCCCTGCATCTTTGTTGCCTGTTATTATTTTTCTAAACACAGTTCATACCAGTGACACTATTTGATTGGTATTGCAGTATATCTTCTTGCTCAACGGCGAGGATCTTACACGTCTTATCAGGGACTTCATCAAGTATCTTTTTGGAGGTAAACCGAGTATCCGCTTGAAACGTAAGATGGACGAGTTGCACAGGTTTTACAAGAGTTTAGCTTGGAAGGAAGTGAAGTACCGAGAAGATTGGTTGGAAAGAGAGATTATTAGAACACCCACGGTGTGGCACAAGCCTGAGCAACTGGCGCATCTGGTGGAGACTTATTTGGAGAACTACAAGCGACAAGATGAATAAACAAACTGCTCTGTTTATGGTCTCTGTGAGTGTCGCAAACTTCCAATTGTATCTTCATGGTTTGTTGTTCGTAGTGCTCCTCAAAGCCAAACAACCATTGTTACTTGCCTTCTTTTATGTGATTATCAAATTGTATTCTCAACATGAAGTTAAAGAACTAGAATCTTTTTTTTATAAAGCGATATGTTGAAGGAGAGCCTTGGTGTAACGATAAAATTGTTATTTTGTGACTCATCAAAAGATTATGGGTTCGAATCTTGGAAACAACCTTTTGAAAATAGCTTCTTGCAAAAAATAGGACAAGATTGTACAATAGATTTTTCCTCGGGATCTCGCATAGTAGAAATTTTGTGCACCAGATTATTTTTTTTTTACACTGATGGATATGTTGTTTGTCAATTGACCTAGCAGTGCCAATTCATCTATGAATCTTAGTTGATCCTAGGAGTATTTTATTCAAAATCAATCTTTGTATTCAAATCAACACTGTAATTACACATCCAATTTAAAAATAAAAGAAACAGAAGTTCCAAAAATAAGCTTTCAATGCCAAGCAAACAAGATTAACACTCAGTTTTCACTCAAGAAGGGGAAAAAAGGATGAAGTTTTCGTTTTTCTTCTCTTTCAAACGAATTCATTTTTGTTTTTTGTTTTCCATTCATTTCTTCATCTTCGCCATTATCTACAATTGACCGTCTAATTAATTAAATCGTCGGATCGCCGCCGGCTACTGCGAGTTCACGGCCACGGCGATCCCTCCCCGCTTCATCATCTGTTTGAACTCGCCAAAGCTCACCCTCCCGTCGCCGTCGACGTCCACCTTGCTGATCATCCGCTTGCACTCCTCCTCCGCCGTCCTCCCCCCCTGCGCCACCCCGAGCGAGTCGAGCACCGTTTGCAGCTCCTCCGCCGCGATGAACCCGTCCCCGTTCTGGTCGAACACCTCGAAAGCCTCCCGCATCTCCGCCTCCTCCGCCTCCCTTTCCATCACCGCCTGGTACAGCGCCGCGAACTCCTCCGCGTCCACGCATCCGTCGCCGTCCACGTCGACCCACTCGATCACCGCCTCCAGATCCGCGTCGGCGATGTAGATGCCTAGGTTCTCCAGCGAGTCGCAGAGCTCCTGCTTGCTGATGCGCCCGTCGCCGTCGCGGTCGAACATCTGGAAGGCCCGCGTCAGTTCGGCAGGTGATGTGGCGGAGGAAGCTTCCTTTTCGGTAGAGATAATAGTCGAAGACAACGGCGTCGGTTTCGACAGGTACCAAGACGAAGGCAAGAGGAGGCGGAGAAGGGCATTGAAATGATGACAGAGGAGGGAAATCCTCACGAACAGAGTCGGGAATGGGATCGAAACGAGCTCCATTGTTGCTCAAACAAGAGACTGGAGATGCAATTGCCAATTGGAGAAGGTCGAGACTCGATCGAAGCTTTTAAAACCAGTGCTCTGCTCGCGTCATCGTCCTCTTCGTCGCCCCCCACGCCCTTATTTCAGAAAGCGCGTTACAGATATAAAATTCGACCGTTGGAAGCGGATCGGGTGGATGCATCGGAGAGCGGTGCGCTCTAAGAAAGGAAGAGAGCCGCCGGGTCCGGATCCAGCGGTTGGATCGAGATTGAGGGGTCCGTTTCTGTCGGAGGGTGGACAGGCACGTGACGACAGGAGGACGCCGGTTGGTGGGGCGGCGTTCATTGATTGTGGGTGGATCCGACGGTCAGTGCCGATCGGGAGGAAGGAGATGGGCGGTGGAGATGACGACAGAGTGAGGATGAACTGGGAATGAGTTGTGCTGTGGGTGGGGGAGTCAAGGATATATAATTATGATCAATTCAACTAATGTTGCATATTATTATATTACAATTATTATTTAAGAAAAATTAGTATCAAAATGTTAAATGAGGGTTGACTTTATTATACAATGCTATGAAATTGTCATGCCGATTAAGATTTTAAACTATAAGAAAATTCTCAGATAATTCATTAAAATATCTCTAATATTGTAACCATATCGTTATTATGTCCCTAAAATTTCTTTTATAGTCATTTATATCTCTCATATTTTACAAAATATTCCAAATCTATCTATCAATTCTTCTATTATCTATAATAGAATCTCTCACATAATATGTGCGTGACATCTTGGCCTAACTTAAAAATCCATTTCTCGATTCTATCAACTCTAATTCTCATCTCTTCCAATTTGTTGAATCATTACTTCTAAATTGTCTTCAAGCCATCGATTTTCATACTCTCCGATTGCAATGCATCGTGAACAAGCACTGATAAGATTTATTAATACACCAAAACATTAAAAGTTGACTTTGTCTCATGCAAGTGCACCAATAAAATAAATCGATTCTTACTCAATCAAATGAGGAAAAATATTAAAGCGCATTCTTAGACAACTTATCGGTGTGTGTTCATGGTGCCACTGTCATTCGAGTGTGATAAGGAATCATCTCCTTAGAGAGAATTTCAAGGCGAAAGGGTTAGACGTATTCACTGTAGGTGTTGTAAAGTCGGTGGCTAAAGAGAAATTGAGTAGAAATGAATTAAGCGAAAGTGTGATATATTAAACGAATCAAATAAAAAAAAATCAAGAGGAATCAACAAACCACTTACATTGCTTGTTTACGGTGCCACTACAATCAAAGAGTGTGAAAATAGATAGCTTAAAGAGAATTTCAGGAGTAACAATTCAAGGAATTAGACAAGTTGAAGACATTTTGGGAATTAAAATTGATAGAATCTAACTGTGATTTTTTAAGTCGGTATGGTCACACTTATTATGAGAAAGTACATTATATGATGCCAAAAAACGAATACGTTCGTCCTCAGGGTCCGTCAATCCATCTCAAGACTAATACAGAAGAGATAAATCATATACAATTACTAATCTTTAAAATAGTGATTAAAAAAATCCATTACATATGTCATAGAAGAATATGGTAAGAAAATATTTGATACATTTTGTCAGGAGACATAAATGACATAATCGGCACGTTGAAAACTATGAATATTTTAATGAATTATTCCGAAAATTGTCAGACGAAATTAAATTTCGATATAAAAATTTATTTCATAATTAAATTTAGCGAATTACTCCGCTCCGTCAATAAATTGGGACCGAATTTTAAATCCATCCATAAATTAATTAATTTATTCCTCACAAAATTTTTCCCAATTTCTTTCCGATCTCCTCACGCCGATCTCCCCGCCTGCTTCTCTCCCGATCTCCTAACGCCGATCTCTCCTCAGGTTCGCTTCTCCTCCCTCTTCCCTCTCCCCCGACGGTCTACCCGATGTGTCGGCAGCCGAGTCGCGACCTCGCCGTGGCGCGGCCAGGTCGCGACTGGGCGGCGGCCTCGCAGCGAGGTCGCGAGGCCGGGCGCGATCTCGGCTGCGGCCTCGCAGTGAGGTCACTAGGCCGTGCGTGACCTAGCCGCCTGCCCTCGACCAGGCCGCGTGCAGCTCTGGTCGAGGGCGCCTGCAGAAGTTGTTGTATAGTTCCCAGTTGCTCTCCGGAATCCTTCTTTTTCTCCAAATGACATAAATTAATGGATGGAAATGATTTCTGAATTGCTCAGCACACATCAGACAAGTTTGTTAACAATTTGCTGCTTACAAGTAGGATTATCTCGGCACCAAGCTCTACTGTTTAAGGTTTGCTAATCTGATATTTTCAAAATTTATTGTGTGAGGTCAATGTGCATTGTGAACTCCACTTTATCATATGCTAAATTGCTATTTCACCGGACTATAGGACTGTCAAGTAGTTCGATCTACATCATGAACCGTAGCTTTATCAATAATTACACATTCATCAAAAGTATATTATGACCTAGCATATGGTCACGGAGCTTTGCTTCTTATTGAGTTACAACAAAAAGTAACTTGTTATTCAATTTTGCTGGACTTTCACATGACTACGCTCACAAGTTTATGTTTTAACAATATGCATGTTTTTTTTTACACTTTTAATAATGTTGTAAATTTATTTCTCTTTAGGTTACAATGAATATGAATAAAGCTTGGATGCACTAATGGATTTATAACCGATGAATATTTAATGGAGTTGAAGAGTTTGTAAACTTCGCTAAGCGTCATCCAAACTGTATGGATGTTGACAAGTTACATTGTCCGTGTTCTCATTGCAAATGCAGAAATACAACTTTTCCTGATAAGGATACTGTGAAAGTACATCTATGTAAAAATAATTTTGTTCCAAATTATTACAACTCGTACTGTCATAGAGCCTTATTTGATTGAGGCAATTGGACATTTTGTCGCTTCATCATCTTCCTCTATTTGATGTCTACTCCTAAGCTCAAGGGTCTGAGTTCTTCATCTACTGAAGTGCAAGCATTAAGACAAGAGAATCAAGAATTGAGGGATTGGGTCACGACATTAAAGCGGTTGGTGGAAGGTCGGGTCAAGGTGGTAGAAGATGGGGTTAGGCAGTATAGCAGTCGATTGAAGATCGGGTATGGTTTTGATTCCCAAGAGACTGAAGACCCTCAAGGTGCTGATAAGTAGCGCATAATAATAACAATTCTTCTTAGGTTTGTTGACCTTCAACTTTGTCTTTTTGTTTATCAACTCGTAAAACATACAAAATGGTTTTGTTAATTTTGATATTATATGCAGCTCTAATTGTATTACATCTTTTAAGGAACAATGCAGATAAAGGGTCAACCCTTAAAAACTCGGATTGGATCCTTCTTTGCCTTGATGAAATTGTTGATGGAGGGTAAGAATCCTCCTTATGCTCATCTTGACTTGCATAATCTTCCAAAAACAGTTTGTTTCTTCGTTTGTTTATCATGCAACTTAAAATGGCATGATTTTGCCCTCTTGGAAGCATACTACCACTTACATTTTCTGCTCAATATGCCTGAGTTTTGTTTGTTTCTGGATATTTCAGCTGAGATTCGTGAACGTGATTGGTACAATGTTGTTACTTGTCATATGGACACGCCTCAAGCTTATGTTTGGCATCTTCAAAACTTTGTTAACGATGAACATATTCTATTACCATTAGCAGATATCTAAACTTCCATTAAGGTATATTCTTTTAAAGCATGTTAAACTTGCTTTGCTTTATTCATTCTGTAATTTTGAATCTTTATGATACATTTCTCCTAAATGGATCTTGCGATCTCTCTCTCTATAAATTTATGGCATTTTGGATAAGTCATCTAATTATCTCTTTCATATCTTGCTGGCATTTTCTCCTCTATGTCTATTTTCCTATAGTGATTTTTCTAAGCTTCTACTTATATATTATGTTATCTCTCAACTCTGCTTCCATTTATTTTTTGCCATAAGGTAAGTGCTTTGTTGGTTGTAGATGTTTTCGATTTTTAAAGACTATTTTTTGTGTAATGCACTTTTGTTTAATTGATCTTTTCTTAATATCATAGTGAAATTTCAAAATTTCAAGCTTATCTGTTTTGATATCATAGTTCTTAGGCAAGTTGGGCATGTGTGACATCTATGCACCAGATTGAGGGGGAGTGTTGAAATATTTAAATAATTTTGTAAATATTGTCAATCTTTAAAGATCGTATAGCCATATTTCTAGGGTGGGATTTGATATGCATCCTCTGTGTTTCCCTTATTTAAAATCTTAATATGTTGAATATATTTGTGAATTTGCTCTTTTTGTTTTTGTATAAACAGAAGCAAGATAAACAAAAATTTTAGGAGTTTTCTCTAATTTAAATGCGCCTTTTCATGATTTCACTGTCTAAAGAAGCAATGCTTGTTATGCAAGTTGATTACAAATTAAGAATGCATCTCAACATAATAGCTTCCATGCACAGAATTCGAAGGCTCACATGTAACATCCCCGGACAGTTGGATGCCTAGACATTTGAGCTTCATCAATCACAATAAATCCTTTTGTACCATCTTAACATTTATGTATCGCTGCATTAATTGATTTGTTCAATATTGCTGAATGCTCTAGAGCCTTGTGTGGATGGGTTTTTGGTTTATTGAAAGAAACTCTCTACTTGATTACTTTGGTTGCTGCTTGCAAATCTGAGAAAAAGTCCCTAAGGATGATCATTTTAGAACTTACTGAATGCTGTTACTAATTGTCACTTCCTCACTTTCAATTTATCTTTTGCGTTCCAACCAATCTTGTTCTGTATGTTTAGATTCTCCTGAGGGGTCCCAATAATGCAAGGGAAGCTGTTAAGCACTTCGGCAAAGCTCCCGGTGTGCAACACAGCCACACAAAGCTTTATGTCTGGTCCAAGGGGAGGAAATTTGAGAAGGCATGGGGAAGAAGAAACAGCAGAAAATTAAGGGTTTGATCTCCCAACAAGCAGCAATCTACATCTTCTTCATTCTTTTATGTTCTATTTTGCATCGTCTGGGGTTGTTAATTTCCTCTGGATTTCCCTAGGTCTTTTGAGTTTCTTAGTGAACCATCAAACTAAAATATTTGTATGTTTAAATGTATCAAATATATGTATACATTTACATTTTTTGTATTCTCGTTGATTAACTTTTCTAACTATACCTTTTGAAGTTGCCATGCTTTTCTTGTTTATTCATCTTTGTTGCTCTCTGTATATGGAAAAGGGATGGATTTATATATGATTAGTGATCTCATCATGTTTTTCCTAGTTAATTCTTAAGTTAGTGGCAGAATTTATATATGAAATTAAATTCCATCGTTAAATGCAATACCGACCAAAAAACTTGCAAGCGATAGTTTCAGTGGCTAATCACTGTTTTTCTTGTAGTGTTAGATTATAGGCATTTTAAGGTCTTTTACCCCTAGTATTAACAAGTAGGACCATTAAGTAGGTGTGCTTAATTCATAATAACCATAGTTACATAAATCTCTTTCATGAGACTACTAGAAATTCTTAATTAATAAAAAAAAAAGTAAGAACAATAACTTGAAGTATAACCTTCTTGAATCAGATGCAACACACTTCCACACAAAAATATTGTAGAGACAAACCTATTCATAGAGAGATTAGTTACCATCAAAACACAGCTTAATTATTGTATCTGAAATGACAATTAAAGTTGATAATATGTGTAAATCTTGCATGGATGCTGTCTCCTTGAATGATCATACATACTTGACAACTTCACAATCAAGTCCATCCATTGACAGATTAAGATTAGTACCTTCAAGAAAAAAATGACGGGAATGCATAAAACTTTCTGATTCCCTGAAACCTGATTAATTAATGAAATTCTTACCTTCTTCCACCACAGCCATTCTCCCTTTGGCAATTGAAGAACAGTGCAGCAACAGGGTCCCCAAGGTTATAGAGCTGTAAGAAATCCCTTGTGTTGAAGTTTTGTCTCCACCCTGGTGCGTAGACCGTTTGTCGAACTGATTGCCGAAAGAGCACAAACACAAATCGATGAATCCCAGCGGTTGGCTGGGGGCTCTCATAGCAAACAATCTCATTTCCTGGTAAGATGACGCATAGGAAACATTCTTCTAATGTGTTCAGATAAATATGGCAATGTAACTAGTAATTTCATACTCTCAGTAATTTATTAGCCTTTATGACTAAATAATTTTTCAATTTATTACCAAATTTACAACACAAGATTTCACTTTAATGGCTATGTACATGTAGATCCTGATCTCACTCACCAAATCTGGCATTAGTTGTTTCTGGGATGTCTGTCACCAACCTGAAAGAACCAAAAAAAAGAGCAACTATTAGTTTCTTCCTTTTGATAATTTGGAAATCTTTCTTCTAGTTTTGATCTCACCAATGAAGATGCTCCCTCTTTGTTGGATTACTGGGGCTTGGTGCATCTGGATCCACCATAACCTTCTCAAACACAGACAAAGCAATCAAAAAATGAATTCTACTATATTATAACTTCTGAATCCTAATACTTCCATGTCTTAGATGCAGATTCTTGCTAGTAGTTAAATAATCAAAACCTATTAGGAAAACCCAGAAGTAGAAGAAAACCTAGTTTGCATATCAAATTTTGACTATCTGCATCCACTTTAAGTTGGTTGAACAGACATGGCAAAATCTCTGTCATCCCTAATATGGTCCGTGGCACTGTTTTTTTGACATGCAATGCTACAAGTTTTATGTACTTACAAGTGTATAAAGGGTCCTCATGTCATGGCCTCTGATCTCAACCCTTGGCTCTTTAGCCACTACAGACGGCTTGAGTTCAGACCCATTCGTTATTTCCTTGTTGTACATCACCCGAAAATTTGCTGTTTGGACGAATTGGTCCAACACATCACCGATCACATTCCCTACAACGAGAGGATCCCTCGACATTACTAACGACAGAGAGGTTTTGAATGGTCCTATTCCTTAGCAGCGGCTCGATGGTTGCGTGGATGAATTGGAGGTCCATTTATACTGCTGCAAATGATAAGAGGCCTCAAATCTGACATAGGAACTGGAATCTACTTTTTTTTGGGTATACGTAAGAGTATATTGAATAAAGAGCAAGTGGATGAGCCACTGCATGGTGAGTAAATCTGATGAGTTATTCTCTAAATCTGGAACCTCTTGAATGAATTATTTGTTCAACAAAAAGTGGATTACCTTTTGACTTGCCTCCATCCAATCTTTGCTCTGGGGATCAAAGGAAGTGCTCAGCCGCATGCCTGAAGTGCATGAACCTAGCAGCTCACCTAATGCTTTAAAGTGATTCCATGAGCTCAAAAGCAGGAGTGTGAGATCACCAAGTATGTCTCCAGTTGAAGCAAGGAAATGACCTCATGCCATCTCATAGGATATCAGGGAATATGGTGCTGCAATTTGACAAAGATTATGAAAGACCATTTATGTGCTGACAGAATGAACTGATTTGTATATTGGAAAGAGGCACATGTTTGAATTTAGATTGGAACTTCAGGCTGCAGAGTTGAATCCGGGGAAAGGTAGGTAATGTAGAAAGAGAGAGGAACCTAAAGTGGTCATGATGTGTTGATCTAGATGCCACTTGCAAGTGCTATATTTACTTATTTTCATCTAAAAATTATAATGATATGAGTTCTTCCATGAATGGAAAAAATTATAAGTTCATGACATTTATGCAAGTGTAAGCTATCCACTTGCCTTAAAGTGTTGCCAGGAAAAAAGCTTATCCTTGAAAGCCTCAATTGTAGTAATATTTTCCAGTCAATGTTCAATCAGTAATGCATATTTCAACCTCGTTGCAGGGGCACACTCAAAATTATTCAGGAATAGGAGTTACCTTGTCAAACATCACTGGCACTGTGTCTGTTAGAGTTAAAAGACACCTATCTTTTAGACTGCTTGAGCTCAGTGGTGGATAGAGAGTACTGGTGCGCTGGTACAGAATGTCATTGTTCCATTACTTTAGTGTGATAAATGGATCTGTAGCAAGCTTCAGGTACAGCTCCAGCTCATTCATTTTCATGTGCCAGGCATGGCTGGATAAGTTCTGCAGGGAACAATGTAACCCAATTGGTGCATTAGTTCAAACTTGTGTGAATAGCACATTCAGGTTTTCCTGTACCAAACACCAAATATTCCAATACTGATGATGGTGGAGAGGATGAAGAAAGGTTAACTATTTCAACAAGTACTAATTTTTGTTTCCTTTAAAAAAAAATATTATACATAGGAAGATATGGAGAGTTAGTTTGGCACACCCAGAAAGAAAGAGAATATATGTAACCATAAAAAAACATAGGCAATAAATAATAGAGAATAAATCGAAAAGAAAAAAAAAAAAAGAGTGCATTGGTGCATGCATCTTTATAAACAAAATGTACATACCTACCTATCGGAACCTCTCATGTTTATTTATCACCTCATTGCAACCGTTTGCCTCTATTTTTAAGAGCTAAACAGTATAATTGAATTTTAAAAAAAATATATGAACTTTAAATGTTTTCATGACATGTTATGCTGTGGCCCATGATTCTATTGCAACAAACATTGTTAATTAACATAATTTACATTGTCTAGAGGCATCTAGCCTCCAGTAATTTTTTTACATGAATGGCATGCAAAGTAGGCATGATAAAATATCAAGTACCTAAAATGCATCAAACTTTTTGGATTATTTTTGTCTTCCTAATTAAGAATTCTGACTTAGGCATAGCAAGTCCAAGAAATAATTACAAGTCTGGAACATCTAAATAATTTACTGGAGTTTACTGGCTAAGTATAGATAGAAAGCATGAAATAACCCAAAGTTATATCACAGGGATGGATAGTAGCTTTTCCTCTATCACATGAGATGACATTTGATACTCCATAGATATCAACCACACCAATAGCAATTCCACATGTGGAAATGACTATCAATTGTATAGAACATACATAGATTTCTACCATGACTTGTATACCAGTGTACAACATTGGATTCTCATTCTCTTATTTTCTTGCACACATAAGCTACACCTAGTTTCTTCCAAGTAGGAGTTGCAAGAGATATGCATGCATGGATGGAATCTCAATAGGTGAGGGCAGGTATGCAATATATTCTCTAGGGTGTTTATTAAATAATTAAGACGCAACATCAGGAAGGGCAGTGTGCAGGAAGCTGAAGCACTACAATCGCACTGCCCCATTTTAAACTCATGCAGCTCTTCATTACATGGAATATATAGACAAAGGACAGCTTTATAATTATTAGGTAAAGGATTTAACCTTTGAACTAGTTAACTAGGCCTAGTTAAAGAGGTTAGATGTAGCATGCCCTAACCTATATATTAGTCAAGATCAAAGTAAACAACTACTAGAAAAATGAAATTGTTCTTATATAATTTCTTTGTTCATCCAATGTCATTCATTGTATTAAAATGCATAATATTCGGAATTAACTTGATGTGGCGGATAATTCCTATTGCAATACATATAATAATAACAACCACCATCAAGCTTTATCCCACTAGATAATATTGACTATATGAATCATTCTACGTCATTAGGTTCTATCCCCTATATGTCATCATCTATACTTAAATAAATTTTATTTATTGTTTCTAACCAACTTTGCATATTTGTCATAGTTTTGCATCCCCTAACTGGAACATTTATTGGTTATCTATGTACATGTTCGTACCTTCTTAAACGTGTCTCTTGGAGTTTTCCCTTAAGAGATGTAACTCTGGCTTTCTCTCTAATGCTCTCATTTTTTATTATGTATATCCTTGTATGTCCACACATTTACCTTACATCTTCATCTCTGCAACTGTCATCTTTTGCTCATGTTCTTGAGTCATAGCCGAACATTCAGTATCATATAACATAATAGATCTAACCGTCATTTTATATAACTTCTCTTTAAGTTTTAGAGGTATTTTACGATCACATAAAACACCCGACGCTCTCCTTCATTTCAACTATTCTCCTTGTATTTTATGTAAAACATCTCTCTATGTTTCCCGCCAAGCTTTTAGTATAGCATTTACTTTTTCACGTGTCTCATCTACCAAAACAATATCATCTGTAGACAACATGCACCATGATATTATGCCTCGAATGTGTCCCGTGAGTTTGCCCATAATTAGTGTGAAAAGATAAGGAGTTGATCTTTGATATAACCCTATCTTTAGTGGAAATATTTCAGTTAATCCGCCCAAAGTCTTTCGTTACATCCTCATATATATCCTTAATTAGTTCAATATATTCTACGCTAACACCTCTCTTTTCTAGAATTCTCCATATAATTTTTCTTGGGACTCTATCATAAGTTTTTTTTCCAAATTAATGAATATCATATGTAGATCTTGCTTTTGCTCCTTGCACTTTTCAACTAATTGCTTGAGAAGATGTATAGTTTCTATTAACAACCTTCTAGGCATGAACCCAAATTGATTTTCGATCACCATGGTCTCCTTAATCTTTTTTCTATTATTCTTTCCAAGAGTTTCATAGTATGACTCAGTAGTTTAATACCCCTATAGTTTGTACAATTTTGAACGTCTCTCTTGTTCTTATATAAGAGAACTAGAGTATTTATCCTCCATTAATTTAATATTTTTTTATTTTCAATATTATGTTAAATAATTTTCTAAGTCATTAAATATCTTATTTCCCTATGCACTCCCATACCTCTATCAGAATATCATCTGATCCAATGACTTTTCTATTTTGCATCCCATCTAAAGCTTGTTCTACTTCTGAAATTTGAATTATACAATAAAAAAAATTAAATTTCTATACTCATTTGATCTACTTAAATTACCTAAGCTAAGTTAGTCTCTTAAACCTTCATTACAAAAGTTGATGAAAATATCTTTTACATCGCTCTTATATTTTTTCATCATTTACTAGTACCCTATTGCATTTATCTTTAATACATCTTATTTGGATAAAATATTTTGTGTTCACCTCTCTCACTTTGGCTATTTTATAAATGTCTCTTTCCCCTTCTTTTGTTACCAATTTTCGATATAATCATTCTTTGCTTCATTCACTACTTTCTTAGCATCTATCTTGACTATTGTATAATTTTTAAAAAATTTCACGTTCTTACAAATATATAATTCCTTCGTTTTTCTTTCACTCTCTCATGTACTTTCTTTTTTCACCACCAAGATTCCTTACTTGATGGTACATGTCCCTTGGACCCACCGAGTATACTCTCGGCTATGATTTTCAACATTGATACCATCTTATCTCATGTCGTTCTAATGCTTGTACTCCGATCTTATCCTTAAATATGTCTTGTTTCTCATTTTTTAACTTCTATCACTTAATTTTAGGAGTCGTATATATTTTCCTTCTATTGATACTATACTTAGAACATATATCCAAAACTACTAACCTATGTTGAGTAATTAAACTTTTTTCAAGGATGTTCTTGCAATCTTTATAAAATTTTCTATCCCTCAATTTGATATTTATTATTTCCACTTTTGAATATGACCGAGTGTTCTTTTTTATTTAAAAACAGATTAGCTACTATAAAATCAATAAATCATATGTTATCGCAAAATCCAATATAATTTTTTCTTCTTCATTTCTTGTTCTAAGCCCATAACTTCCATGCACCCTCTCATTGTAATACCCACTAAGCCTGTAAGATAAATATATGAATGTGGGATTTTTCCTTAGAAAAATAATAGGAAGTGAGTTGAAGCAAAAAGAAATAAAATGAAATAAAAAAAAGAGGAGGTCAAGGATTGAACCATGAACCTCTTATATTATATTTCATAGAATTAATTAGTAGAAACCAATTGGGATAGAGAGAAGATGTTGATAACAAAGGAGGGAAACTCATGATAAAGGTAAGAGTAAAAGCTAGCCAAAAGAAAACAAGAAAGGAGTAAGAGAAAGGCAACTTGCCTTCCTCCCTTTCTCTCCCTCTTCCTCTTTGTTTTTGCCGAAAATTTAAAGAGGGAATTAAGAGGATTCAATCCCCCTTATTTCATCATGAATGGTAAGAATAAATGAATAAATAAAATAAACAGGAAATAGAAAAAAAAAAGGCTAAGGGAGAAGGAAAGTAAAAATCAATTTTGCTACCTCTTCCCCCTTAACATAAAAGAGAGCAAGAAAAGAGAAGTTTATTTTTCTCTCATTTTCTCATTCTTCCTCTCCCTCACCGAAACCATCAGTCCCCTCTCCTCCATCTTCGGCCCCAACGCCAAGGTTTTTCCCCTAAGAAAGCCTAAGATACAAGGAGGACTTAGCAAGGGAATCAAGGGAAAGGAATTAGAAGAAGAGGCTACTTCTTCCATCACCATACCTTAGATCCACAAGCGAAAAGGATGTAAGCTTCCCCTCACCTGTGGTACAAGGCTTTTTATGTGATTTTCTGATTTTATAAGGATTAGAAAACCTAGGAAAGAATTTAAGAAAAATTCGGCCAAAGAAAGGGTTTTCAAATCTAGGAAGGTTTAAACAAGTCCTTATTTCATGATATTTTTCTATGCTATGTAGGAAGGATTTTCTTCATGTTTTTATACCTAAATGATGCTTGATCAGAGGAGTACCTAACCCTAGAATTTCGGCCAAAAATATTTTAAAGAGGTTAGGGAAAATATTGTGTAACCAAACTAGTGCAAGATTCTCTCCATGAACTATTAAGGATCTTTTATTGGTTTTCTTGCTTAAAAGCTACTTGGAACCAAAAGAAATGCATTTATATGTTTCGGCCAAGAAAAGGGCTTAGGGTTAGGAAGACCTTTAAATTTAAGTAACCATGTTTGTATGATAGAATATAGAGTTTTCTTAAAGAATTGCATGTTGAACATTGCTAGAAATTCATGAACTCTTATTTTAGATTTTCGGCCATGATAAGATGGATAGTTTAGAAAAGCTTAAACAAAATTCTAATATACTCAAGACCTCTGTGATATTATGATATGAAAGTTGTTTAATGTTCTTATGTTTAAATTGAGTATAGGAAAATTAGTTACATGATATATGACATGTAAGATCACAAGGGTCCTAGCTTGTTTATGAACCAACTTTGTATATGATGTTCTTAGTAATTTTTGCCATGAAACTTACTTAGGTTTTCCATGCTTTAGGCCACTTAAAACCTAGTTTAAAGATTGGTAGGTTTCGGCCATGAGGAAAAATAAAAGAAAAAGGGAAAGAAACCTAGGAAGCCTAAGACACAATTCACATGTATGTTTATTATGTTTGTCTTTATACATGCTATGAAACTTGTATGATTTCTTATGCTTTTAGGCTATTTGAAGCAAGTTTATATACTGTTGAGTTTCGGCCAAGTAGGGTTTAAAAGACCTAGAGGCCTTAGAAATGGAACCAAATGTGTTAAAAGTGCTTCTTATGAAAATAGGATAATGTGTTGATTGTGTCACATGCTTGTATAATTTTTCCATGACCTAAATGGACCATTGTATGTTTCGGCCATGAAGGAATAGATGCCCTAGAAACCCTAGAACAAGAATTAAATATGCTTATGTCACTTTACATGGAATATGATAAGTAGAAAGACAAAGTTCCCATGCTATATGTTGTTTAATGACCTAATTGAGGCTAGGGTAAGTTTCGGCCATACATGTTGTATAATGTCTTGTTATGAATTTATACATGATGTTAGTTCAAGTTCACATGCTTGTATGTTTGTTTTTAGCCCTAATAAACACTTGTTAAAAGTTTGACCATGACATATGTTAAGGGCTTGAAGGACTTAGGAACTAGCTCAATATGCTTACTATGTTACTTGGAAAAACTGCTATAAATATGGTTTAAGGTTTCCATGCTTTCATGACATTTGGGACCTTGTTTATATACTGATAGGGTTCGGCCACATGAGTTTAAGGACTTGGAGAACTTAGAAACCAAGTAAATCATACTTATAATGCTTCCTATGAAATTCATGTAATGATAATTTAGGTTTCACATGCTTGGAGGTTGTTTTACCTAAATTGAGACCTAAGGGGGTTCGGCCATGATAGGAACCCAAGGGTTTAGGAAGCTTAGAACCCAAGTTAACTATGTTACCATGTTTCTTATGATAGTATAATCACATGATACACCCTTATGCTTAACCATGTATGCTTGTGATTAATACCTTTTTATGATATGATATGTGGATAGAGATATGCATGTTTTAATGATATGTTATGTGCTTAGAAATATGCATGTTTAAATGATATGCTATGTGCTTAGAATATGCATACTTTTATGATATGCTATGTGAGTAGAAATATGCATGCTTAATGATATGCTATGTGCTTGGAATATGCTTGTTTTTATGATATGTTATGTGGATAGAAATATGCATGCTTTCTTAAGACATGATGTATGCCTAAGTGATGCATACTTTTTATGATATGATGTATGCCTAAGTGATGCATACTTTCTCAAGACATGATGTATGCCTAAGTGATGCATACTTTTTATGATATGATGTATGCCTAAGTGATGCATACTTTCTCAAGACATGATGCATGCCTAAGTGATGCATACTTTTTATAATATGATGTATGCCTAAGTGATGCATACTTTTATGACATAATGTATGCCTAAGTGATGCATACTTTTATGCTATGCTATGTGAATAAATGATGCATTTTTATACATGCTACTTTACTTTGTAAGGCTTGTACCAAGGGTGGACTCCTAATCAGTCTATAGGCCTTGCTTTGTGATCTAGGCTAATAAGGGATGGGCTCCTTAGTACGCCCTAAGCCTTGCTTTGTGATCTAGGCTAATAAGGGATGAGCTCCTTAGTACGTTCCTAGGCCTTGCTTTGTGATCTAGGCTGATAAGGGATGGACTCTTTAAGTATGCCCCTAGGCTATGCTTTGTGATCTTGACCTAGTTCCTAGTATGATTCAAGACTTGCTACCTTGGATATACTTAGGATGCGCGCATTTATGTTATGTATGTATGGTACAAGCCGGGGCCCTGAATATGTTGATATTATGTTCAAGTATATATGTAAGAAGAAATGGTTTTAAAGATCATGAGACATACACATGTTTTTTCGGATACATGTTTTCAAAATCATATTGCATATACTTTATGATCATGTTGTGATAATGCTATGATTTATGATATGCCATGCTTAGATATGACTATGATATGTTTCATGCTATGCTTTAAGAGATGAGATGCCATGATTAGATATGATTATGCTATATTTCATGCTATCCTTTAAGAGATGAGATGCCATGATTAGATATGATTATGCTATATTTCATGCTATCCTTTAAGAGATGAGATGCCATGACTAATTATGATTTGTTATGTTGCAAGATATGCTTAAAGAGTATGATATGTGATGCCATGACTAGTTGAGATCATGTTATGTTGATATATTCTTTGATTATGTAATGATTTTTGATTTTAGTGAGTTGGAAAGGAACTTACTGAGCCATGAGTGCTCATAGCTTACTTTCCTTGTCCCACAGATAAAGGAAAAAGCTGGATGAGCTAAAGGAGCAGCAGGAGAGGCAAAGAGATGTGTGTGGCGGTGGCTAGGCAACCAAATAAGAACCTGCTTTAAGAACTTTTAGGAATTACACTTTGGTTTCATAAATTGTAGTACTACATGGTTGACTTGATGTTATGTTTTTATTTAACTTGTTATCATGTTATGGAAACCATATTAGTGTAGTTCGGTTTTTATTAAACCAAGAAAAATGATTTTAAGTCTTCCGCTGTAATATGTACGTTGAGTATCGTAGCCCCGTCCCTTAGGGTTAGCAGGGAGGGCGGGCGTTACAGGTTGGTATCAGAGCCAAAGTTATTGCCAGCTCATTACACACACATCAAGCCTCCTACCTGCCGCTCCAAGTAAGAATGTTTATACTAAATTTACTTGTTATATGCTTATGTTTAATTTTCTTGTTAAATGTTTATGCTTAATTTTCATGATTATATGACTTATGCTTTATTTTTTTTCTTTCTTGTTATATTGCCTATGCTTCATTTTCTTTACTACATTGCTTATGCTTTATTTCCTTATGTTACATTGTTTGTCATTATATTTCTTATTTTTCCTTATGTTGTTTATGCTTTAGTTTCATGTTCTACTTGCTTATGTTTGATGCTTTATTCTATACTTTTAGTTATAAATTGGATTAGGATTACATATTGGTAGGTTAGGAATAATACCAGAACAAATAGATAGAAACAAAACAATAGGTTAGATTGGCTAAAAATGATAACCACTTACACTAGTCTGTTTGTCCTTATTTAGATAAACATGGTTAGGACACGCAATGCCCGAACCGGAGGAACAGTGACTCCACCAGATCTGACACAGGTAGTCGCAGACCTCCAGCATCAGATCGCAGAGCAACAACAGCTGATCACTACCTTGATGGGTCAGCAAGGCAACCCAGTCACCCCACCGGTGAATCCACTACCTGTTGTACCTACAGCTGGTCCGACAAGAGGCCTATCTGATTCAGTGGCAAAGGCTTAAGCCGGAAGCATTCTCGGGAAACTGTGAACCATGGGATGCGCAAGCCTGGCTCAAAATCGTGGAGAACATAATGGAATTATTGGATTGGCCTGAACACGAGAAGGTCAAATGCGCGTCGTTCTGTCTTACCGGAGATGCCCGGATGTGGTGGGACAGAGTAAAGGCGAAAAGACAAATAAACCAAATGCAGTGGACAGATTTTGAGACAGAGTTCTTAGAGGAATTCTTCCATATGCGAGTGACCAACAAGCACTATGACGAGTTCACTGAGTTCCGGCAAGGTGATCTGTCAGTTAATGAAGCCGTTAAGAGGTTCAACCGCCTAGCCCGACTGTGCCCAGAACTGGTCCGAACTGAAAAAGAAAGGGTCCGGTTAATGTTAAAGATGCTCCGACCCGAGATAGCTCTGAACGTAGCCGGCGGAGTTAATAGACCACAGACTGCAGAGGAGCTAGTCAGCAGTGCCCTGATTACCGAGCACTATCAGGAAGCAATGAACAAGGGCAAGAACCAAGCACTGACCGGAGCACAAAAATCGCACAATACCAGAACCGACTGGAAAGAAAGCTCAGGTGGAAAGAGGAAACAGTGGAATAAAACGAAAGGTGGTCCGGCCAATAAGCAGACCAAGTACCCTCAGTGTGTCACATGTGGGAAGATGCATTCTGGAGTATGTCGTCTGAGCACCATAAAGTGCTACAACTGTGGAAAGGAAGGTCATTTGATGAGAGATTGCCCTACTCAGCCTCAGGCACCACCTTCGCAGAACTTCCAGAACAGGAGTGCCCCCGCACAGCTTCACCAGATGCAAGCTGCCATAGAAGGGACTTCAATCAGCCAAGGAATATTGGAGGCCCCTCCCACTATGACCGATGCCAGAATCTACTCACTTACCCAGGAAGACGTGGCGAACGCCTCTACTGTTGTCACAGGTCAGCTACTTATTTACAATCAGTATGTTGTAGTATTATTTGATACCGGGGCAACACATTCGTTCGTCTCAACGCCTTTTATGAAGAAGCTAGATATACCACTCCGAACTCTAGAGGACACGTTCTTAACAACCTTACCATCCGGGGAGATTATGCCATCGGACCACATGCTGCAAGCAGTACTCATTCGGATCGCAAACAGAGAACTCTACTGCAATTTGATAGTACTCGATATGCAGGATTATGACATAATTTTGGGCATGGATTTCCTTAGCAAGTACGGCGCTTCAATCGAGTGTCGCAAAAGAAAAGTGATTTTCCGACCCGAAAATGAACCAGAGTTTGAATTTTACGGAGAATCAGAAGGAACGAAGAAGTTATTGTCATCTATTAAAGCACAAAAGATGTTAGATAAAGGATGTATGGGGTTTCTAGCACACGTGGTTGATACCAATCAAATCAAAGACCCGAAGTTAGAAGACGTCAGAGTAGTATGCAACTACCCAAAAGTATTTCCTGATGAACTACCAGGGTTGGCCCCTGACAGAGAGATAGAATTCGGAATCGAATTGATTCCTGGTACTCAGCCGATTTCGAAAGCACCTTATCGTATGGCTCCGGCTGAATTAAAGGAACTTCAGGAACAGTTATCCGAATTACTCGACAAGGGACTTATTCGTCCTAGTCACTCTCCATGGGGAGCTCCAGTGCTATTCGTAAAGAAGAAGGATGGGTCTATGCGAATGTGTATAGACTACCGAGCGCTGAATAATGTGACGATCAAGAATCGGTACCCACTCCCACGGATCGATGACCTGTTCGATCAACTGAAGGGTAAGACTGTTTTCTCAAAGATAGATCTACGATCCGGTTATCATCAAGTAAAGGTGAAACCAGATGATATACCAAAAACGGCATTTCGAACCCGATATGGACACTATGAGTTCATAGTTATGCCTTTCGGAGTAACCAACGCTCCTGCAGTATTTATGGACCTGATGAATCGAGTATTTACGGCATATCTTGATAAATTTGTGATCGTCTTCATTGACGATATACTTATCTACTCGAGAACTCCAGAAGAACATGTCAAACACCTGAATACTGTACTACAGATCTTTCAAGAGAAACAACTATATGCAAAATTCTCCAAATGCGAGTTTTGGCTTGACCGGGTAATATTTCTAGGTCATGTCATCTCCTAAGATGGAGTTATGGTGGATCCAAGTAAAATCGAAGCTGTGAATAGCTGGAATCGACCAAAGAATGCCAGCGAAGTCAGGAGTTTTCTCGGACTAGCAGGTTATTACAGGAAATTTGTAGAGAATTTCTCCAAAATCGCAGCTCCTATGACAACCCTCACCAAGAAAAATACAAAGTATGAATGGACAGAAGCTTGCGAGGAGAGTTTCGTGGAATTAAAAAGGAGACTGACCAGTGCTCCGATTCTTACTCTTCCGGAAACCAATAAAGGCTTCGATATGTACAGCGATGCTTCCATCACAGGACTTGGAGCTGTACTCATGCAAGATGGCAAAGTTATTGCCTACGCTTCAAGACAACTTAAAGAACATGAGAAGAATTATCCCATTCACGACTTAGAACTAGCAGCCGTGGTCTTCGCTATCAAAATATGGAGACATTATTTATATGGAGCTCAGTGTAAAATTTATATCGACCATCAGAGTCTGAAATATTTCTTCACGCAAAAAGACCTAAATATGAGGCAACGCCGATGGCTCGAGTTAGTTAAAGATTACGACTGCGAGATTCTTTATCACCCAGGGAAGGCGAACAAAGTGGCCGATGCACTCAGCCGAAAGTTCAGTGCCACCTGATGTAACTATTTTAAAGTTCGAGGACGAACTTTTTATGAGGTACGGGGTACTGTAATACCCACTAAGCCTGTAAGATAAATATATGAATGTGGGATTTTTCCTTAGAAAAATAATAGGAAGTGAGTTGAAGCAAAAATAAAATGAAATAAAAAAAAGAGGAGGTCAAGGATTGAACCATGAACCTCTTATATTATATTTCATAGAATTAATTAGTAGAAACCAATTGGGATAGAGAGAAGATGTTGATAACAAAGGAGGGAAACTCATGATAAAGGTAAGAGTAAAAGCTAGCCAAAAGAAAACAAGAAAGGAGTAAGAGAAAGGCAACTTGCCTTCCTCCCTTTCTCTCCCTCTTCCTCTTTGTTTTTGCCGAAAATTTAAAGAGGGAATTAAGAGGATTCAATCCCCCTTATTTCATCATGAATGGTAAGAATAAATGAATAAATAAAATAAATAGGAAATAGAAAAAAAGGCTAAGGGAGAAGGAAAGTAAAAATCAATTTTGCTACCTCTGCCCCCTTAACATAAAAGAGAGCAAGAAAAGAGAAGTTTATTTTTCTCTCATTTTCTCTCATTCTTCCTCTCCCTCACCGAAACCATCAGTCCCTCTCCTCCATCTTCGGCCCCAACGCCAAGGTTTTTCCCCTAAGAAAGCCTAAGATACAAGGAGGACTTAGCAAGGGAATCAAGGGAAAGGAATTAGAAGAAGAGGCTACTTCTTCCATCACCATACCTTAGATCCACAAGCGAAAAGGATGTAAGCTTCCCCTCACCTGTGGTACAAGGCTTTTTATGTGATTTTCTGATTTTATAAGGATTAGAAAACCTAGGAAAGAATTTAAGAAAAATTCGGCCAAAGAAAGGGTTTTCAAATCTAGGAAGGTTTAAACAAGTCCTTATTTCATGATATTTTTCTATGCTATGTAGGAAGGATTTTCTTCATGTTTTTATACCTAAATGATGCTTGATCAGAGGAGTACCTAACCCTAGAATTTCGGCCAAAAATATTTTAAAGAGGTTAGGGAAAATATTGTGTAACCAAACTAGTGCAAGATTCTCTCCATGAACTATTAAGGATCTTTTATTGGTTTTCTTGCTTAAAAGCTACTTGGAACCAAAAGAAATGCATTTATATGTTTCGGCCAAGAAAAGGGCTTAGGGTTAGGAAGACCTTTAAATTTAAGTAACCATGTTTGTATGATAGAATATAGAGTTTTCTTAAAGAATTGCATGTTGAACATTGCTAGAAATTCATGAACTCTTATTTTAGATTTTCGGCCATGATAAGATGGATAGTTTAGAAAAGCTTAAACAAAATTCTAATATACTCAAGACCTCTGTGATATTATGATATGAAAGTTGTTTAATGTTCTTATGTTTAAATTGAGTATAGGAAAATTAGTTACATGATATATGACATGTAAGATCACAAGGGTCCTAGCTTGTTTATGAACCAACTTTGTATATGATGTTCTTAGTAATTTTTGCCATGAAACTTACTTAGGTTTTCCATGCTTTAGGCCACTTAAAACCTAGTTTAAAGATTGGTAGGTTTCGGCCATGAGGAAAAATAAAAGAAAAAGGGAAAGAAACCTAGGAAGCCTAAGACACAATTCACATGTATGTTTATTATGTTTGTCTTTATACATGCTATGAAACTTGTATGATTTCTTATGCTTTTAGGCTATTTGAAGCAAGTTTATATACTGTTGAGTTTCGGCCAAGTAGGGTTTAAAAGACCTAGAGGCCTTAGAAATGGAACCAAATGTGTTAAAAGTGCTTCTTATGAAAATAGGATAATGTGTTGATTGTGTCACATGCTTGTATAATTTTTCCATGACCTAAATGGACCATTGTATGTTTCGGCCATGAAGGAATAGATGCCCTAGAAACCCTAGAACAAGAATTAAATATGCTTATGTCACTTTACATGGAATATGATAAGTAGAAAGACAAAGTTCCCATGCTATATGTTGTTTAATGACCTAATTGAGGCTAGGGTAAGTTTCGGCCATACATGTTGTATAATGTCTTGTTATGAATTTATACATGATGTTAGTTCAAGTTCACATGCTTGTATGTTTGTTTTTAGCCCTAATAAACACTTGTTAAAAGTTTGACCATGACATATGTTAAGGGCTTGAAGGACTTAGGAACTAGCTCAATATGCTTACTATGTTACTTGGAAAAACTGCTATAAATATGGTTTAAGGTTTCCATGCTTTCATGACATTTGGGACCTTGTTTATATACTGATAGGGTTCGGCCACATGAGTTTAAGGACTTGGAGAACTTAGAAACCAAGTAAATCATACTTATAATGCTTCCTATGAAATTCATGTAATGATAATTTAGGTTTCACATGCTTGGAAGTTGTTTTTACCTAAATTGAGACCTAAGGGGGTTCGGCCATGATAGGAACCCAAGGGTTTAGGAAGCTTAGAACCCAAGTTAACTATGTTACCATGTTTCTTATGATAGTATAATCACATGATACACCCTTATGCTTAACCATGTATGCTTGTGATTAATACCTTTTTATGATATGATATGTGGATAGAGATATGCATGTTTTAATGATATGTTATGTGCTTAGAAATATGCATGTTTAAATGATATGCTATGTGCTTAGAATATGCATACTTTTATGATATGCTATGTGAGTAGAAATATGCATGCTTAATGATATGCTATGTGCTTGGAATATGCTTGTTTTTATGATATGTTATGTGGATAGAAATATGCATGCTTTCTTAAGACATGATGTATGCCTAAGTGATGCATACTTTTTATGATATGATGTATGCCTAAGTGATGCATACTTTCTCAAGACATGATGTATGCCTAAGTGATGCATACTTTTTATGATATGATGTATGCCTAAGTGATGCATACTTTTTATGATATGATGTATGCCTAAGTGATGCATACTTTCTCAAGACATGATGCATGCCTAAGTGATGCATACTTTTTATAATATGATGTATGCCTAAGTGATGCATACTTTTATGACATAATGTATGCCTAAGTGATGCATACTTTTATGCTATGCTATGTGAATAAATGATGCATTTTTATACATGCTACTTTACTTTGTAAGGCTTGTACCAAGGGTGGACTCCTAATCAGTCTATAGGCCTTGCTTTGTGATCTAGGCTAATAAGGGATGGGCTCCTTAGTACGCCCTAAGCCTTGCTTTGTGATCTAGGCTAATAAGGGATGAGCTCCTTAGTACGTTCCTAGGCCTTGCTTTGTGATCTAGGCTGATAAGGGATGGACTCTTTAAGTATGCCCCTAGGCTATGCTTTGTGATCTTGACCTAGTTCCTAGTATGATTCAAGACTTGCTACCTTGGATATACTTAGGATGCGCGCATTTATGTTATGTATGTATGGTACAAGCCGGGGCCCTGAATATGTTGATATTATGTTCAAGTATATATGTAAGAAGAAATGGTTTTAAAGATCATGAGACATACACATGTTTTTTCGGATACATGTTTTCAAAATCATATTGCATATACTTTATGATCATGTTGTGATAATGCTATGATTTATGATATGCCATGCTTAGATATGACTATGATATGTTTCATGCTATGCTTTAAGAGATGAGATGCCATGATTAGATATGATTATGCTATATTTCATGCTATCCTTTAAGAGATGAGATGCCATGACTAATTATGATTTGTTATGTTGCAAGATATGCTTAAAGAGTATGATATGTGATGCCATGACTAGTTGAGATCATGTTATGTTGATATATTCTTTGATTATGTAATGATTTTTGATTTTAGTGAGTTGGAAAGGAACTTACTGAGCCATGAGTGCTCATAGCTTACTTTCCTTGTACCACAGATAAAGGAAAAAGCTGGATGAGCTAAAGGAGCAGCAGGAGAGGCAAAGAGATGTGTGTGGCGGTGGCTAGGCAACCAAATAAGAACCTGCTTTAAGAACTTTTAGGAATTACACTTTGGTTTCATAAATTGTAGTACTACATGGTTGACTTGATGTTATGTTTTTATTTAACTTGTTATCATGTTATGGAAACCATATTAGTGTAGTTCGGTTTTTATTAAACCAAGAAAAATGATTTTAAGTCTTCCGCTGTAATATGTACGTTGAGTATCGTAGCCCCGTCCCTTAGGGTTAGCAGGGAGGGCGGGCGTTACAGGTTGGTATCAGAGCCAAAGTTATTGCCAGCTCATTACACACACATCAAGCCTCCTACCTGCCGCTCCAAGTAAGAATGTTTATACTAAATTTACTTGTTATATGCTTATGTTTAATTTTCTTGTTAAATGTTTATGCTTAATTTTCATGATTATATGACTTATGCTTTATTTTTTTTCTTTCTTGTTATATTGCCTATGCTTCATTTTCTTTACTACATTGCTTATGCTTTATTTCCTTATGTTACATTGTTTGTCATTATATTTCTTATTTTTCCTTATGTTGTTTATGCTTTAGTTTCATGTTCTACTTGCTTATGTTTGATGCTTTATTCTATACTTTTAGTTATAAATTGGATTAGGATTACATATTGGTAGGTTAGGAATAATACCAGAACAAATAGATAGAAACAAAACAATAGGTTAGATTGGCTAAAAACGATAACCACTTACACTAGTCCATTTGTCCTTATTTAAATAAACATGGTTAGGACACGCAATGCCCGAACCGGAGGAACAGTGACTCCACCAGATCTGACACAGGTAGTCGCAGACCTCCAGCATCAGATCGCAGAGCAACAGCAGCTGATCACTACCTTGATGGGTCAGCAAGGCAACCCAGTCACCCCACCGGTGAATCCACTACCTGTTGTACCTACAGTCGCACCAGTGCCCCCGGCAGCCCCTACTCCGATGGTCCGACAAGAGGCCTATCTGATTCAGTGGCAAAGGCTTAAGCCGGAAGCATTCTCGGGAAACTGTGAACCATGGGATGCGCAAGCCTGGCTCAAAACCGTGGAGAACATAATGGAATTATTGGATTGGCCTGAACACGAGAAGGTCAAATGCGCGTCGTTCTGTCTTACCGGAGATGCCCGGATGTGGTGGGACAGAGTAAAGGCGAAAAGACAAATAAACCAAATGCAGTGGACAAATTTTGAGACAGAGTTCTTAGAGGAATTCTTCCATATGCGAGTGACCAACAAGCACTATGACGAGTTCACTGAGTTCCGGCAAGGTGATCTGTTAGTTAATGAAGTCGTTAAGAGGTTCAACCGCCTAGCCCGACTGTGCCCAGAACTGGTCCAAACTGAAAAAGAAAGGGTCCGGTTAATGTTAAAGATGCTCCGACCCGAGATAGCTCTGAACGTAGCCGGCGGAGTTAATAGACCACAGACTGCAGAGGAGCTAGTCAGCAGTGCCCTGATTACCGAGCACTATCAGGAAGCAATGAACAAGGGCAAGAACCAAGCACTGACCGGAGCACAAAAATCGCACAATACCAGAACCGACTGGAAAGAAAGCTCAGGTGGAAAGAGGAAACAGTGGAATAAAACGAAAGGTGGTCCGGCCAATAAGCAGACCAAGTACCCTCAGTGTGTCACATGTGGGAAGATGCATTCTGGAGTATGTCGTCTGAGCACCATAAAGTGCTACAACTGTGGAAAGGAAGGTCATTTGATGAGAGATTGCCCTACTCAGCCTCAGGCACCACCTTCGCAGAACTTCCAGAACAGGAGTGCCCCCGCACAGCTTCACCAGATGCAAGCTGCCATAGAAGGGACTTCAATCAGCCAAGGAATATTGGAGGCCCCTCCCACTATGACCGATGCCAGAATCTACTCACTTACCCAGGAAGACGTGGCGAACGCCTCTACTGTTGTCACAGGTCAGCTACTTATTTACAATCAGTATGTTGTAGTATTATTTGATACCGGGGCAACACATTCGTTCGTCTCAACGCCTTTTATGAAGAAGCTAGATATACCACTCCGAACTCTAGAGGACACGTTCTTAACAACCTTACCATCCGGGGAGATTATGCCATCGGACCACATGCTGCAAGCAGTACTCATTCGGATCGCAAACAGAGAACTCTACTGCAATTTGATAGTACTCGATATGCAGGATTATGACATAATTTTGGGCATGGATTTCCTTAGCAAGTACGGCGCTTCAATCGAGTGTCGCAAAAGAAAAGTGATTTTCCGACCCGAAAATGAACCAGAGTTTGAATTTTACGGAGAATCAGAAGGAACGAAGAAGTTATTGTCATCTATTAAAGCACAAAAGATGTTAGATAAAGGATGTATGGGGTTTCTAGCACACGTGGTTGATACCAATCAAATCAAAGACCCGAAGTTAGAAGACGTCAGAGTAGTATGCAACTACCCAAAAGTATTTCCTGATGAACTACCAGGGTTGGCCCCTGACAGAGAGATAGAATTCGGAATCGAATTGATTCCTGGTACTCAGCCGATTTCGAAAGCACCTTATCGTATGGCTCCGGCTGAATTAAAGGAACTTCAGGAACAGTTATCCGAATTACTCGACAAGGGACTTATTCGTCCTAGTCACTCTCCATGGGGAGCTCCAGTGCTATTCGTAAAGAAGAAGGATGGGTCTATGCGAATGTGTATAGACTACCGAGCGCTGAATAATGTGACGATCAAGAATCGGTACCCACTCCCACGGATCGATGACCTGTTCGATCAACTGAAGGGTAAGACTGTTTTCTCAAAGATAGATCTACGATCCGGTTATCATCAAGTGAAGGTGAAACCAGATGATATACCAAAAACGACATTTCGAACCCGATATGGACACTATGAGTTCATAGTTATGCCTTTCGGAGTAACCAACGCTCCTGCAGTATTTATGGACCTGATGAATCGAGTATTTACGGCATATCTTGATAAATTTATGATCGTCTTCATTGACGATATACTTATCTACTCGAGAACTCCAGAAGAACATGTCAAACACCTGAATACTGTACTACAGATCTTTCAAGAGAAACAACTATATGCAAAATTCTCCAAATGCGAGTTTTGGCTTGACCGGGTAATATTTCTAGGTCATGTCATCTCCAAAGATGGAGTTATGGTGGATCCAAGTAAAATCGAAGCTGTGAATAGCTGGAATCGACCAAAGAATGCCAGCGAAGTCAGGAGTTTTCTCGGACTAGCAGGTTATTACAGGAAATTTGTAGAGAATTTCTCCAAAATCGCAGCTCCTATGACAACCCTCACCAAGAAAAATACAAAGTATGAATGGACAGAAGCTTGCGAGGAGAGTTTCGTGGAATTAAAAAGGAGACTGACCAGTGCTCCGATTCTTACTCTTCCGGAAACCAATAAAGGCTTGATATGTACAGCGATGCTTCCATCACAGGACTTGGAGCTGTACTCATGCAAGATGGCAAAGTTATTGCCTACGCTTCAAGACAACTTAAAGAACATGAGAAGAATTATCCCATTCACGACTTAGAACTAGCAGCCGTGGTCTTCGCTATCAAAATATGGAGACATTATTTATATGGAGCTCAGTGTAAAATTTATATCGACAATCAGAGTCTGAAATATTTCTTCACGCAAAAAGACCTAAATATGAGGCAACGCCGATGGCTCGAGTTAGTTAAAGATTACGACTGCGAGATTCTTTATCACCCAGGGAAGGCGAACAAAGTGGCCGATGCACTCAGCCGAAAGTTCAGTGCCACCTGATGTAACTATTTTAAAGTTCGAGGACGAACTTTTTATGAGGTACGGGGTACTGTAATACCCACTAAGCCTGTAAGATAAATATATGAATGTGGGATTTTTCCTTAGAAAAATAATAGGAAGTGAGTTGAAGCAAAAAGAAATAAAATGAAATAAAAAAAAGAGGAGGTCAAGGATTGAACCATGAACCTCTTATATTATATTTCATAGAATTAATTAGTAGAAACCAATTGGGATAGAGAGAAGATGTTGATAACAAAGGAGGGAAACTCATGATAAAGGTAAGAGTAAAAGCTAGCCAAAAGAAAACAAGAAAGGAGTAAGAGAAAGGCAACTTGCCTTCCTCCCTTTCTCTCCCTCTTCCTCTTTGTTTTTGCCGAAAATTTAAAGAGGGAATTAAGAGGATTCAATCCCCCTTATTTCATCATGAATGGTAAGAATAAATGAATAAATAAAATAAATAGGAAATAGAAAAAAAAGGCTAAGGGAGAAGGAAAGTAAAAATCAATTTTGCTACCTCTGCCCCCTTAACATAAAAGAGAGCAAGAAAAGAGAAGTTTATTTTTCTCTCATTTTCTCTCATTCTTCCTCTCCCTCACCGAAACCATCAGTCCCTCTCCTCCATCTTCGGCCCCAACGCCAAGGTTTTTCCCCTAAGAAAGCCTAAGATACAAGGAGGACTTAGCAAGGGAATCAAGGGAAAGGAATTAGAAGAAGAGGCTACTTCTTCCATCACCATACCTTAGATCCACAAGCGAAAAGGATGTAAGCTTCCCCTCACCTGTGGTACAAGGCTTTTTATGTGATTTTCTGATTTTATAAGGATTAGAAAACCTAGGAAAGAATTTAAGAAAAATTCGGCCAAAGAAAGGGTTTTCAAATCTAGGAAGGTTTAAACAAGTCCTTATTTCATGATATTTTTCTATGCTATGTAGGAAGGATTTTCTTCATGTTTTTATACCTAAATGATGCTTGATCAGAGGAGTACCTAACCCTAGAATTTCGGCCAAAAATATTTTAAAGAGGTTAGGGAAAATATTGTGTAACCAAACTAGTGCAAGATTCTCTCCATGAACTATTAAGGATCTTTTATTGGTTTTCTTGCTTAAAAGTTACTTGGAACCAAAAGAAATCCATTTATATGTTTCGGCCAAGAAAAGGGCTTAGGGTTAGGAAGACCTTTAAATTTAAGTAACCATGTTTGTATGATAGAATATAGAGTTTTCTTAAAGAATTGCATGTTGAACATTGCTAGAAATTCATGAACTCTTATTTTAGATTTTCGGCCATGATAAGATGGATAGTTTAGAAAAGCTTAAACAAAATTCTAATATACTCAAGACCTCTGTGATATTATGATATGAAAGTTGTTTAATGTTCTTATGTTTAAATTGAGTATAGGAAAATTAGTTACATGATATATGACATGTAAGATCACAAGGGTCCTAGCTTGTTTATGAACCAACTTTGTATATGATGTTCTTAGTAATTTTTGCCATGAAACTTACTTAGGTTTTCCATGCTTTAGGCCACTTAAAACCTAGTTTAAAGATTGGTAGGTTTCGGCCATGAGGAAAAATAAAAGAAAAAGGGAAAGAAACCTAGGAAGCCTAAGACACAATTCACATGTATGTTTATTATGTTTGTCTTTATACATGCTATGAAACTTGTATGATTTCTTATGCTTTTAGGCTATTTGAAGCAAGTTTATATACTGTTGAGTTTCGGCCAAGTAGGGTTTAAAAGACCTAGAGGCCTTAGAAATGGAACCAAATGTGTTAAAAGTGCTTCTTATGAAAATAGGATAATGTGTTGATTGTGTCACATGCTTGTATAATTTTTCCATGACCTAAATGGACCATTGTATGTTTCGGCCATGAAGGAATAGATGCCCTAGAAACCCTAGAACAAGAATTAAATATGCTTATGTCACTTTACATGGAATATGATAAGTAGAAAGACAAAGTTCCCATGCTATATGTTGTTTAATGACCTAATTGAGGCTAGGGTAAGTTTCGGCCATACATGTTGTATAATGTCTTGTTATGAATTTATACATGATGTTAGTTCAAGTTCACATGCTTGTATGTTTGTTTTTAGCCCTAATAAACACTTGTTAAAAGTTTGACCATGACATATGTTAAGGGCTTGAAGGACTTAGGAACTAGCTCAATATGCTTACTATGTTACTTGGAAAAACTGCTATAAATATGGTTTAAGGTTTCCATGCTTTCATGACATTTGGGACCTTGTTTATATACTGATAGGGTTCGGCCACATGAGTTTAAGGACTTGGAGAACTTAGAAACCAAGTAAATCATACTTATAATGCTTCCTATGAAATTCATGTAATGATAATTTAGGTTTCACATGCTTGGAGGTTGTTTTTACCTAAATTGAGACCTAAGGGGGTTCGGCCATGATAGGAACCCAAGGGTTTAGGAAGCTTAGAACCCAAGTTAACTATGTTACCATGTTTCTTATGATAGTATAATCACATGATACACCCTTATGCTTAACCATGTATGCTTGTGATTAATACCTTTTTATGATATGATATGTGGATAGAGATATGCATGTTTTAATGATATGTTATGTGCTTAGAAATATGCATGTTTAAATGATATGCTATGTGCTTAGAATATGCATACTTTTATGATATGCTATGTGAGTAGAAATATGCATGCTTAATGATATGCTATGTGCTTGGAATATGCTTGTTTTTATGATATGTTATGTGGATAGAAATATGCATGCTTTCTTAAGACATGATGTATGCCTAAGTGATGCATACTTTTTATGATATGATGTATGCCTAAGTGATGCATACTTTCTCAAGACATGATGTATGCCTAAGTGATGCATACTTTTTATGATATGATGTATGCCTAAGTGATGCATACTTTCTCAAGACATGATGCATGCCTAAGTGATGCATACTTTTTATAATATGATGTATGCCTAAGTGATGCATACTTTTATGACATAATGTATGCCTAAGTGATGCATACTTTTATGCTATGCTATGTGAATAAATGATGCATTTTTATACATGCTACTTTACTTTGTAAGGCTTGTACCAAGGGTGGACTCCTAATCAGTCTATAGGCCTTGCTTTGTGATCTAGGCTAATAAGGGATGGGCTCCTTAGTACGCCCTAAGCCTTGCTTTGTGATCTAGGCTAATAAGGGATGAGCTCCTTAGTACGTTCCTAGGCCTTGCTTTGTGATCTAGGCTGATAAGGGATGGACTCTTTAAGTATGCCCCTAGGCTATGCTTTGTGATCTTGACCTAGTTCCTAGTATGATTCAAGACTTGCTACCTTGGATATACTTAGGATGCGCGCATTTATGTTATGTATGTATGGTACAAGCCGGGCCCTGAATATGTTGATATTATGTTCAAGTATATATGTAAGAAGAAATGGTTTTAAAGATCATGAGACATACACATGTTTTTTCGGATACATGTTTTCAAAATCATATTGCATATACTTTATGATCATGTTGTGATAATGCTATGATTTATGATATGCCATGCTTAGATATGACTATGATATGTTTCATGCTATGCTTTAAGAGATGAGATGCCATGATTAGATATGATTATGCTATATTTCATGCTATCCTTTAAGAGATGAGATGCCATGATTAGATATGATTATGCTATATTTCATGCTATCCTTTAAGAGATGAGATGCCATGACTAATTATGATTTGTTATGTTGCAAGATATGCTTAAAGAGTATGATATGTGATGCCATGACTAGTTGAGATCATGTTATGTTGATATATTCTTTGATTATGTAATGATTTTTGGTTTTAGTGAGTTGGAAAGGAACTTACTGAGCCATGAGTGCTCATAGCTTACTTTCCTTGTACCACAGATAAAGGAAAAAGCTGGATGAGCTAAAGGAGCAGCAGGAGAGGCAAAGAGATGTGTGTGGCGGTGGCTAGGCAACCAAATAAGAACCTGCTTTAAGAACTTTTAGGAATTACACTTTGGTTTCATAAATTGTAGTACTACATGGTTGACTTGATGTTATGTTTTTATTTAACTTGTTATCATGTTATGGAAACCATATTAGTGTAGTTCGGTTTTTATTAAACCAAGAAAAATGATTTTAAGTCTTCCGCTGTAATATGTACGTTGAGTATCGTAGCCCCGTCCCTTAGGGTTAGCAGGGAGGGAGGGCGGGCGTTACAGGTTGGTATCAGAGCCAAAGTTATTGCCAGCTCATTACACACACATCAAGCCTCCTACCTGCCGCTCCAAGTAAGAATGTTTATACTAAATTTACTTGTTATATGCTTATGTTTAATTTTCTTATTACATGTTTATGCTTAAATTTCATGATTATATGACTTATGCTTTATTTTTTTTCTTTCTTGTTATATTGCCTATGCTTCATTTTCTTTACTACATTGCTTATGCTTTATTTCCTTATGTTACATTGTTTGTCATTATATTTCTTATTTTTCCTTATGTTGTTTATGCTTTAGTTTCATGTTCTACTTGCTTATGTTTGATGCTTTATTCTATACTTTTAGTTATAAATTGGATTAGGATTACATATTGGTAGGTTAGGAATAATACCAGAACAAATAGATAGAAACAAAACAATAGGTTAGATTGGCTAAAAATGATAACCACTTACACTAGTCTGTTTGTCCTTATTTAGATAAACATGGTTAGGACACGCAATGCCCGAACCGGAGGAACAGTGACTCCACCAGATCTGACACAGGTAGTCGCAGACCTCCAGCATCAGATCGCAGAGCAACAGCAGCTGATCACTACCTTGATGGGTCAGCAAGGCAACCCAGTCACCCCACCGGTGAATCGACTCCAGTGCCCCCGGCAGCCCCTACTCCGATGGTCCGACAAGAGGCCTATCTGATTCAGTGGCAAAGGCTTAAGCCGGAAGCATTCTCGGGAAACTGTGAACCATGGGATGCGCAAGCCTGGCTCAAAACCGTGGAGAACATAATGGAATTATTGGATTGGCCTGAACACGAGAAGGTCAAATGCGCGTCGTTCTGTCTTACCGGAGATGCCCGGATGTGGTGGGACAGAGTAAAGGCGAAAAGACAAATAAACCAAATGCAGTGGACAAATTTTGAGACAGAGTTCTTAGAGGAATTCTTCCATATGCGAGTGACCAACAAGCACTATGACGAGATCACTGAGTTCCGGCAAGGTGATCTGTTAGTTAATGAAGTCGTTAAGAGGTTCAACCGCCTAGCCCGACTGTGCCTAGAACTGGTCCAAACTGAAAAAGAAAGGGTCCGGTTAATGTTAAAGATGCTCCGACCCGAGATAGCTCTGAACGTAGCCGGCGGAGTTAATAGACCACAGACTGCAGAGGAGCTAGTCAGCAGTGCCCTGATTACCGAGCACTATCAGGAAGCAATGAACAAGGGCAAGAACCAAGCACTGACCGGAGCACAAAAATCGCACAATACCAGAACCGACTGGAAAGAAAGCTCAGGTGGAAAGAGGAAACAGTGGAATAAAACGAAAGGTGGTCCGGCCAATAAGCAGACCAAGTACCCTCAGTGTGTCACATGTGGGAAGATGCATTCTGGAGTATGTCGTCTGAGCACCATAAAGTGCTACAACTGTGGAAAGGAAGGTCATTTGATGAGAGATTGCCCTACTCAGCCTCAGGCACCACCTTCGCAGAACTTCCAGAACAGGAGTGCCCCCGCACAGCTTCACCAGATGCAAGCTGTCATAGAAGGGACTTCAATCAGCCAAGGAATATTGGAGGCCCCTCCCACTATGACCGATGCCAGAATCTACTCACTTACCCAGGAAGACGTGGCGAACGCCTCTACTGTTGTCACAGGTCAGCTACTTATTTACAATCAGTATGTTGTAGTATTATTTGATACCGGGGCAACACATTCGTTCGTCTCAACGCCTTTTATGAAGAAGCTAGATATACCACTCCGAACTCTAGAGGACACGTTCTTAACAACCTTACCATCCGGGGAGATTATGCCATCGGACCACATGCTGCAAGCAGTACTCATTCGGATCGCAAACAGAGAATTTGATAGTACTCGATATGCAGGATTATGACATAATTTTGGGCATGGATTTCCTTAGCAAGTACGGCGCTTCAATCGAGTGTCGCAAAAGAAAAGTGATTTTCCGACCCGAAAATGAACCAGAGTTTGAATTTTACGGAGAATCAGAAGGAACGAAGAAGTTATTGTCATCTATTAAAGCACAAAAGATGTTAGATAAAGGATGTATGAGGTTTCTAGCACACGTGGTTGATACCAATCAAATCAAAGACCCGAAGTTAGAAGACGTCAGAGTAGTATGCAACTACCCAAAAGTATTTCCTGATGAACTACCAGGGTTGGCCCCTGACAGAGAGATAGAATTCGGAATCGAATTGATTCCTGGTACTCAGCCGATTTCGAAAGCACCTTATCGTATGGCTCCGGCTGAATTAAAGGAACTTCAGGAACAGTTATCCGAATTACTCGACAAGGGACTTATTCGTCCTAGTCACTCTCCATGGGGAGCTCCAGTGCTATTCGTAAAGAAGAAGGATGGGTCTATGCGAATGTGTATAGACTACCGAGCACTGAATAATGTGACGATCAAGAACCGGTACCCACTCCCACGGATCGATGACCTGTTAGACCAATTGAAGGGTGCGACCGTTTTCTCAAAGATAGATCTACGATCCGGTTATCATCAAGTGAAGGTGAAACCAGATGATATACCAAAAACAGCATTTCGAACCCGATATGGACACTATGAGTTCATAGTTATGCCTTTCGGAGTAACCAACGCTCCTGCAGTATTTATGGACACGATGAATCAAGTATTTACGGCATATCTTGATAAGTTTGTAATCGTCTTTATTGACGATATACTTATCTACTCGAGAACCCCAGAAGAACATGTTGAACACCTGAATATTGTACTACAGATCCTTCAAGAGAAACAACTATATGCAAAATTCTCCAAATGCGAGTTTTGGCTTGACCGGGTAATATTTCTAGGTCATGTCATCTCCAAAGATGGAGTTATGGTGGATCCAAGTAAAATCGAAGCTGTAAATAACTGGAACCGACCAAAGAATGCCAGCGAAGTCAGGAGTTTTCTCGGACTAGCAGGTTATTACAGGAAATTTGTAGAGAATTTCTCCAAAATCGCAGCTCCTATGACAACCCTCACCAAGAAAAATACAAAGTATGAATGGACAGAAGCTTGCGAGGAGAGTTTCGTGGAATTAAAAAGGAGACTGACCAGTGCTCCGATTCTTACTCTTCCGGAAACCAATAAAGGCTTCGATATGTACAGCGATGCTTCCATCACAGGACTTGGAGCTGTACTCATGCAAGATGGCAAAGTTATTGCCTACGCTTCAAGACAACTTAAAGAACATGAGAAGAATTATCCCATTCACGACTTAGAACTAGCAGCCGTGGTCTTCGCTATCAAAATATGGAGACATTATTTATATGGAGCTCAGTGTAAAATTTATACCGACCATCAGAGTCTGAAATATTTCTTCACGCAAAAAGACCTAAATATGAGGCAACGCCGATGGCTCGAGTTAGTTAAAGATTACGACTGCGAGATTCTTTATCACCCAGGGAAGGCGAACAAAGTGGCCGATGCACTCAGCCGAAAGTTCAGTGCCACCTGATGTAACTATTTTAAAGTTCGAGGACGAACTTTTTATGAGGTACGGGGTACTGTAATACCCACTAAGCCTGTAAGATAAATATATGAATGTGGGATTTTTCCTTAGAAAAATAATAGGAAGTGAGTTGAAGCAAAAAGAAATAAAATGAAATAAAAAAAAGAGGAGGTCAAGGATTGAACCATGAACCTCTTATATTATATTTCATAGAATTAATTAGTAGAAACCAATTGGGATAGAGAGAAGATGTTGATAACAAAGGAGGGAAACTCATGATAAAGGTAAGAGTAAAAGCTAACCAAAAGAAAACAAGAAAGGAGTAAGAGAAAGGCAACTTGCCTTCCTCCCTTTCTCTCCCTCTTCCTCTTTGTTTTTGCCGAAAATTTAAAGAGGGAATTAAGAGGATTCAATCCCCCTTATTTCATCATGAATGGTAAGAATAAATGAATAAATAAAATAAATAGGAAATAGAAAAAAAAGGCTAAGGGAGAAGGAAAGTAAAAATCAATTTTGCTACCTCTGCCCCCTTAACATAAAAGAGAGCAAGAAAAGAGAAGTTTATTTTTCTCTCATTTTCTCTCATTCTTCCTCTCCCTCACCGAAACCATCAGTCCCTCTCCTCCATCTTCGGCCCCAACGCCAAGGTTTTTCCCCTAAGAAAGCCTAAGATACAAGGAGGACTTAGCAAGGGAATCAAGGGAAAGGAATTAGAAGAAGAGGCTACTTCTTCCATCACCATACCTTAGATCCACAAGCGAAAAGGATGTAAGCTTCCCCTCACCTGTAGTACAAGGCTTTTTATGTGATTTTCTGATTTTATAAGGATTAGAAACCTAGGAAAGAATTTAAGAAAAATTCGGCCAAAGAAAGAGTTTTCAAATCTAGGAAGGTTTAAACAAGTCCTTATTTCATGATATTTTTCTATGCTATGTAGGAAGGATTTTCTTCATGTTTTTATACCTAAATGATGCTTGATCAGAGGAGTACCTAACCCTAGAATTTCGGCCAAAAATATTTTAAAGAGGTTAGGGAAAATATTGTGTAACCAAACTAGTGCAAGATTCTCTCCATGAACTATTAAGGATCTTTTATTGGTTTTCTTGCTTAAAAGCTACTTGGAACCAAAAGAAATGCATTTATATGTTTCGGCCAAGAAAAGGGCTTAGGGTTAGGAAGACCTTTAAATTTAAGTAACCATGTTTGTATGATAGAATATAGAGTTTTCTTAAAGAATTGCATGTTGAACATTGCTAGAAATTCATGAACTCTTATTTTAGATTTTCGGCCATGATAAGATGGATAGTTTAGAAAAGCTTAAACAAAATTCTAATATACTCAAGACCTCTGTGATATTATGATATGAAAGTTGTTTAATGTTCTTATGTTTAAATTGAGTATAGGAAAATTAGTTACATGATATATGACATGTAAGATCACAAGGGTCCTAGCTTGTTTATGAACCAACTTTGTATATGATGTTCTTAGTAATTTTTGCCATGAAACTTACTTAGGTTTTCCATGCTTTAGGCCACTTAAAACCTAGTTTAAAGATTGGTAGGTTTCGGCCATGAGGAAAAATAAAAGAAAAAGGGAAAGAAACCTAGGAAGCCTAAGACACAATTCACATGTATGTTTATTATGTTTGTCTTTATACATGCTATGAAACTTGTATAATTTCTTATGCTTTTAGGCTATTTGAAGCAAGTTTATATACTGTTGAGTTTCGGCCAAGTAGGGTTTAAAAGATCTAGAGGCCTTAGAAATGGAACCAAATGTGTTAAAAGTGCTTCTTATGAAAATAGGATAATGTGTTGATTGTGTCACATGCTTGTATAATTTTTCCATGACCTAAATGGACCATTGTATGTTTCGACCATGAAGGAATAGATGCCCTAGAAACCCTAGAACAAGAATTAAATATGCTTATGTCACTTTACATGGAATATGATAAGTAGAAAGACAAAGTTCCCATGCTATATGTTGTTTAATGACCTAATTGAGGCTAGGGTAAGTTTCGGCCATACATGTTGTATGTCTTGTTATGAATTTATACATGATGTTAGTTCAAGTTCACATGCTTGTATGTTTGTTTTTAGCCCTAATAAACACTTGTTAAAAGTTTGACCATGACATATGTTAAGGGCTTGAAGGACTTAGGAACTAGCTCAATATGCTTACTATGTTACTTGGAAAAACTGCTATAAATATGGTTTAAGGTTTCCATGCTTTCATGACATTTGGGACCTTGTTTATATACTGATAGGGTTCGGCCACATGAGTTTAAGGACTTGGAGAACTTAGAAACCAAGTAAATCATACTTATAATGTTTCCTATGAAATTCATGTAATGATAATTTAGGTTTCACATGCTTGGAAGTTGTTTTTACCTAAATTGAGACCTAAGGGGGTTCGGCCATGATAGGAACCCAAGGGTTTAGGAAGCTTAGAACCCAAGTTAACTATGTTACCATGTTTCTTATGATAGTATAATCACATGATACACCCTTATGCTTAATCATGTATGCTTGTGATTTATACCTTTTTATGATATGATATGTGAATAGAGATATGCATGTTTTAATGATATGCTATGTGCTTAGAAATATGCATGTTTTAATGATATGCTATGTGCTTAGAATATACATACTTTTATGATATGCTATGTGAGTAGAAATATGCATGCTTAATGATATGCTATGTGCTTGGAATATGCTTGTTTTTATGATATGCTATGTGGATAGAAATATGCATGCTTTCTTAAGACATGATGTATGCCTAAGTGATGCATACTTTTTATGATATGATGTATGCCTAAGTGATGCATACTTTCTCAAGACATGATGTATGCCTAAGTGATGCATACTTTCTCAAGACATGATGTATGCCTAAGTGATGCATACTTTTTATGATATGATGTATGCCTAAGTGATGCATACTTTTATGACATAATGTATGCCTAAGTGATGCATACTTTTATGCTATGCTATGTGAATAAATGATGCATTTTTATACATGCTACTTTACTTTGTAAGGCTTGTACCAAGGGTGGACTCCTAATCAGTCTATAGGCCTTGCTTTGTGATCTAGGCTAATAAGGGATGGGCTCCTTAGTACGCCCTAAGCCTTGCTTTGTGATCTAGGCTAATAAGGGATGGGCTCCTTAGTACGCCCTAAGCCTTGCTTTGTGATCTAGGCTAATAAGGGATGAGCTCCTTAGTACGTTTCTAGGCCTTGCTTTGTGATCTAGGCTGATAAGGGATGGACTCTTTAAGTATGCCCCTAGGCTATGCTTTGTGATCTTGACCTAGTTCCTAGTATGATTCAAGACTTGCTACCTTGGATATACTTAGGATGCGCGCATTTATGTTATGTATGTATGGTACAAGCCGGGGCCCTGAATATGTTGATATTATGTTCAAGTATATATGTAAGAAGAAATGGTTTTAAAGATCATGAGACATACACATGTTTTTTCGGATACATGTTTTCAAAATCATATTGCATATACTTTATGATCATGTTGTGATAATCATATGATTTATGATATGCCATGATTAGATATGACTATGATATGTTTCATGCTATGCTTTAAGAGATGAGATGCCATGATTAGATATGATTATGCTATATTTCATGCTATCCTTTAAGAGATGAGATGCCATGATTAGATATGATTATGCTATATTTCATGCTATCCTTTAAGATATGAGATGCCATGATTAGATATGATTATGCTATATTTCATACTATGCTTTAAGAAATAATATGCCATGACTAATTATGATTTTGTTATGTTGCAAGATATGCTTAAAGAGTATGATATGTGATGCCATGACTAGTTGAGATCATGTTATGTTGATATATTCTTTGATTATGTAATGATTTTTGGTTTTAGTGAGTTGGAAAGGAACTTACTGAGCCATGAGTGCTCATAGCTTACTTTCCTTGTACCACAGATAAAGGAAAAAGCCGGATGAGCTAAAGGAGCAGCAGGAGAGGCAAAGAGATGTGTGTGGCGGTGGGTAGGCAACCAAATAAGAACCTGCTTTAAGAACTTTTAGGAATTACACTTTGGTTTCATAAATTGTAGTACTACATGGTTGACTTGATGTTATGTTTTTATTTAACTTGTTATCATGTTATGGAAACCATATTAGTGTAGTTCGGTTTTTATTAAACCAAGAAAAATGATTTTAAGTCTTCCGCTGTAATATGTACGTTGAGTATCGTAGCCCCGTCCCTTAGGGTTAGCAGGGAGGGCGGGCGTTACACTCATATTCCTCATTTTTCACTCTACATGTCTATTTAGATCATTTCCTATTAAAATTATTTCATTTGGTGAAATGTTTTGTAATATTTTATCAAGGTCGTCCGGAAACTTTGATTTAGTATTTTTATCTAATCCTATTTGAGGTGCATATGTGCTAATTACGTTCATAGTTTCTTTCGCCACTACTATCTTAAAAGTTATAATTCTATCATTCTTTCTAATTACTCCTACAACTTCATCATTTAACGAACTATTTACAACAATACCTACTCTATTTTTGTTTTAATTCTCCTTGTGTATTATAACTTAAAACTCAAGTTCTCTATCTTTTTTGCATCAACACCTACCCATTTTATCTCTTATACATACAAGATATTAATTCTTCTCCTAATCATCATATTTACTACCTCCATTGCTTTACGAGGGTTGTTATGTTCCATATTTCAAATGACCATTAGTTTTCTGATAATATTTGTTCTTATCCAACCTATGGTATGAGAACTCTTATCTATTTAGCAATATACTCAAGTTCTTATGGAGATGTAATAGTTCTTGTCGATACGTTACACCCTGTAATACAAACTCTTGCATATTTAACACTACACCCGAGTTTTGAAGATGTAACGATTCTTGCCAAGACGTTACAGTTGGACCTTGTAACACGTTCCTTCTGGGGAACAACTTATAATTAGCACAATAGTTTAGTAGATCTATTCATTGAACATTTGCTTTAGTTTAACGCTTGCTGACAACTTAACGCAACCCTCCTCCTTTATCCGGACTTGGGACCGGCCATGATAGGGTTAATTCGTCATAGGCAGAGTTTCCTATTGCAATACATATGCCTCATCAAAATATATGCTCCAAAAGTTAACAAAAACTTGAAACATTGTGTAAAATTACAATAAGATTATCCTGATTAGGTTTATTCAATTGCTATAAATAGCCCACTAAATCATTCATTTTTGATAAAATTCTACATTGACTGATTTCTGAAGCAGAATACAGTTAATTTTTTACTTAGAAAATCTTCCAAACTGGATATAGACTTTATTAGATGACACATGAATGTAACCGATGTCAAATTGCAATAAAAATTTTATTGGCCCTGAACAAGTATTATGTAAGGGTTTACTAAAACATCTAGTTCCAAGCATGATAATTGCAACTATCAACGACATGAAAGCAAAAGCTTCACTTTGAATCTTCTTTTTCTTTCTACTTGTGTAACTCTTGCAGTTCAAGAAAACAAAGAACTCTCCCACACACACTGAGAGGCAAAAGACATTACTTTGTTACTACTTCCAAACTGTGACAAACTTCCATTCCAGAAAATATTGCTGCTAAATAGTCAAGGAGGTCATGGTCTTGCACCACTTCCACCACTATTGTGTCTAACAACATTTTAGTTATTAGGTGAAGATAATCGCCAAGGTGTTCCATATTACAATAGGGGATTCTGCAGAGCTGGATTAGAGGCTATAACGAAAAGACAGATTGAATTAATGGTAAACATTAGATGTGATGAAAAAAAGCCTCAAAATCAGTTGGGCTTAATGGTAAACAAAGACAAACAAAAGAAAGGATTCAAATATTCCACACAGGAGATGGAGCTTGAATAGGCATCAAGGAATAAGTGGGGCTGTGGGGCACTCAGTGTATTGCAAGGAGCCATCACCTCTTGCAGCAGTTTCAGAGTTTGGTGAGCTAGTGCTCCTGCAGAGATAGGAAACCCAACAAATTGACAAACCAGAATGAGGTTTCCGAAGCATCCCCGAGTCTTCATCAATCCTAAGGTTTCCAACTTACAGCAAAGGGGCAGTACTAACCAAATCAATTGACAAACCAGAAGGAGGTCTCAGAAGCTCCATTCTGCTTATCTTAAATTTCAATTGCAAACCCAACAAATTATCAACCTAATAAATGTTTCAGCCAAAAGAATCGCATTCAAGCTAGCATTATACTGGTGATTCATAAATTCATCATAGAACGTTCAAGTAATGCATCCCTGATTGTCAAGATAACAGATGGTGAAACAGATGATATAGCAGAAGGGCAAACAGATAAGATGGCAGTGTAAAAAATAGTTCTTTTGCCTTTATTTTGTACGAAGAACCAAGGCACTCCCACTTACTGGAAAGTGGAAACAGAAAAATGAAAAAGAAAACCATATCCTCCTTCTCCCTAGCAATAATCGAGAATATGTTCATAGCTACACTTCAGAGTCGATAGCTCACCTTGTCGAGAACAAATACGCTACTTGGACCTGCAACTGAAATCAATGATACCAAATATTGGATAAAGGCCGACCTACTCGCCTGGTCGTCTCACTCAGAGAAACCACAAAACGTACTTGAAAAAGAAGATCAAATAAAGAATTTCGGAAGAAAGGTTTGAGAAGAGCTTGGCAAAGAGAAGACAGCGAATGATACCTTGAGTGAATCTTCGAGGCGAGAGGAAGAGGGATCGTTAGGGTTCTTTTAAAAATACCATTCGAAATCAAAGCCGTCAAATCTTTTTTTTTTTTTTTTTTAAAGCAGCTCTAATTCGGTTCCATCCTTGCGATAAAAAAATTTCGTAATTTTGCATGCAAATGTTAAGTATGTAATTCATGTCTAAAAAACTTTATTTTTATATAAAATTTTATTTACTTAAAATTTTTCGTACAAATATCATTATCTAATTGGCCTTTAAATTTTTTAAATATAAAAAATTTAAAAATAAATATAATTCCTCTTAAATTCACTACTTTAAATTAGAATCGAATATATTTTCTATTAAAATTACCCATCATATTTTTTAGGTACAAAAAACTAAAAATGAGTATAATTCATATTAAATTCAGTACTTTAAATTAGTATCAAGTATATTTTCTATCAAATTGAACACGACTTTCTAATTACCCCTCAGATTTTGTAGGTATAAAAAATCCAAAAATGAGTATTACTCTTAAATTCAGCACTTTAAATTAGAATTGAGTATATTTTCTATCAAAATTACCCCTCATATTTTTTAAATACAAAAAGTCTAAAAATAGATATAATTCCTGTTAAATTCAACACTTTAAATTAGAATCGAGTATATTTTCTATCAAATTGTGCACGATTTTTTTCTTATTTAATATAATTTCTCCTAAATTCAGCATCATTTAAAGAAAATCTAATATATTTTCCATCTAATTGAGCATCATTTAAAGAAAATCTAGTATATATTTTCATCCAATTGAGGTGGAAAAAGAATCATGCTCAATTTGATAGAAAATATACTAGATTCTAATTTAATGTGCTGAATTTAAGAAGAATTATACTTATTTTTAGACTTTTTATATCTAAAAATATCAAGGGTAATCAGGTAAATTAATATTGATTATATTTGATTGGGAAGTGAAAATAAAGATTTTTATCAATGAGCACTGCATGCAAAATTTTATTTCTGATTAGGGCATGCAAATTTTCCCTTCATCTTTTATGGTCAATTTACTTTCGCTCGGAGGACCAATTCAAAAATTAAATTATCCAACCATGTTATCAAATCCTGTATTCAAATATCATTTTTATCTCGGTTACCATTCTTTACTGTATAGTAATCAATTTATGATACTGTTTATAAGCGTAAGTACCAAATCGATTCTTACATTATAGCAATCAATTAAAAAATATATTTTTATATTAAATTGATATTTGAGGGTACAAATATAATAATTAGGAGAACTAGATGGACACATAAAACTTCGTTCCATGTTATTCCAATTTCTATAGGTCCATCAGCCTATTTCAGCCAAATCTGGGTCAAAATGGCTGATGAACCTAAAGAGCTCGGAATGATATAAAATCAAATCTTATATGTCTGTCTAGTTCTCTTGATTATATTCATGATCTCAAACGTCAATTTGGTACACCATATTGAGAGCGGTGATTTTTTAATACAAATCGAATCCGATTTGTATTGAAAAAATCACTGCTCTCAATATAGTGTGTCAAATTGACGTTTGAGATCATGGATATATTCGATTTGTATTGAAAAAATTATTGTTCTCAATATAGTGTGTTAAATTGACGTTTGAGATCATGGATATAATCAAGAGAACAGACAGACACATAAGATCTGATTTTATATTATTTTCAGCTCTCTAGGTTCATCAGTCATTTTAACCTAGATTTGGCTAGAATAGGCTGATGGACCTAAAGAGATTAGAATGACATCGAACGAAGCTCTATTCCAAGTTCTCAATATAATGTACTAAATTGATGTTCGAGGACATTAATATAATTAGGAAAAATAAATGAACACATAGGACATGATTTCATATTATTCCAAGTTCTCTAGCTCTATAAGTCGATTTTGGTCGGCAATGATTTTTTCAACTCGAATTGAAGCTATAATGTAGCAATCAATTTTTTTTTTTAACATAAAAAATATGATTCGTGTTAAAAAATTATTACTCTCAACACAGTATGTCAAATATATGTTTAAAAGCATAAATATAATAAGGAGAACTAACAAACACATAAGACCTAGTTTCACATTATTCTGAACTCTCTAGGTCCATCAATCGATTTTGGCCTGGATTAGATCCATCGGTTGGTTGCGGCTAAATTTGGGTTAAAATTAATTGATGGACCGAAAATACTCAGAATGATATGAAACTAGCTTCTATGTATTTGTCTAGTTTTCCTAATTAAATGCATGCTCTTAAACATTAATTTGACATACTATATTGAGAGCAGTGATTTTTTTTATTACAAATTAAATCAATTCGTGTTCAAAAAATCACTACTCTCAATATAGTGTATCCAAGTCCCATGTCTTTGTCTAGGTTCCTGATCATATCCATTACCTCAAATATCAAATTGATCCACTATATTTAGAGCCGTGATTATTTGAACATAAAATAAGTTTTTTAATTGATTGCTATAGTTCGATTAGGGACTTTACTGAGCTAATGATAGTATCCCAAATTGATTGTTATATTGTAGTAATCGGTTGGGAACTGTAATAAGGGAAAAATAGTATCGAGTACGTGATTTAGTAATTTTAAAATCACGATACGTGATTTGAGTATTTTAGAAACTTACCTATGCGGTTCGATAATTTGTCAAAAAAACTTTTTGTTATTTGTTTCGTAAAGAAAGATGGATTATTTATCTTTTCTCTCATTTACTTATTGTTAGGACTTGTGTGAGGTAGAAGGGGGTGAATAACTCTGATCGCTTCTCGGCTTTGTTTTGTACTTGTCGTTTGAATGTGCAACGTAAACCTTGATTCAAACTTGACTCCATATGCACTATACTTATATTTTACTCGGTACCCATCTCTTTGAGATGACTAATAAAATGGTCCACACCAACTGTAACATTCACTATAATCACTCTCCTTCTCATAAACTTTCTAGAGGTGGAGAAGTCTTTTAAAAGAACACAATGAGAAACGCAAACAAGATTACAAAAGAAATCGAAAATGACTTTACAATGAAAAACCTTACTTTACTTGCTCTTTTCTTACTTTGAATTACCTCTTGGTGGTAGAAAATGCAAAAGTACTTTTTCCCCCAACCCCTCAAGAACCTCCACGAGACCCCTTTTCTTGGGTTGTTTTCGGGTTGATTTATGCTTTTCAATCGATACCCCCAATCGATTGTCACGTTAGATCCAACCATTCAAACATGTAGACTGACTCTATGTCGCCCGACCAATTGATTAGCGAGTCATGCCAATCGATTACTAGCTTTTAATCTATTAAGTCAATCGATTTTGAAGCCTTATGTTCTCTCGAGAAAGCATTGTCAATGGATTAGCCCAATCAATTGATAAGGCTCAATCGATTAGGCCAATCGATTCGACAAATTTCTATTTTCTCGCGAAACTTCTATCAATCAATTGCCTCAATCTATTGCCTTAAGCCCAATTGATTCTGCACTCTATTGTGCTCTCGAGATAACATAGCCAATTGATTGATTGTTGTAAGCCAATGGATCATTTTGATCAATTCAGAAAGCTTCTATGCTTTCGAAATAGGCTCCCAACCGATTGAATCGATTGTTTTGGGCTAATCGATTGCTCAACCCTAAACTTTGAATATGAATTTAGGATTTCTTTGTCTAACATCTAATTAACCTTAACCTATTGGAACTTACTCGTTTAGGGTTCCTTTCTGAATCGATGCAGAAAGCTTTCGTGCTTTCGAAATAGCCTCCCAATTGATTGAATCAATTGCTTTGGGCTAATCGATTGCTCAACCCTAAACTCTGAATATGAGTTTAGGGTTTCTTTGCACAATATCCGATTAATCTTAACCTATTGGAACTTCCTCGTTGTCTAACATCCGGTTAACATTGACCTACTAGAACGTTTTCATCATGTGTTCGACCCTCCTTGACCCACTTGGACTTTCTTCTTGACAATTTTCTTGTTGGGCTTTCGATTACCAAGTGCCTGACGCTCCTTGATCCACTTAGAATTTCTTCTTGTGAACCTTCTTATTAGACTCCAATCACCATGTGTCTTGTTCTCGTTGACCCACTTGGACTTTTCTCTTGCTAACCTTCCCATTGGACTTCAAATGACCAAGTGTTTGATTCTCTTTGAGCCACTTGGACTTTTTCCTTGTTGAACACATTTCTTTCCTTACATCTCTTGCATCATCCTTGTCCTCAACCTTGCAGGCATGAGTGGCGGGCATCCACTCATGGCTGCTCGCGAGCAGTGATATCCCCCCTCACGGTCGCTCACGAGCATAAGCAACGGGCATCCCCAAACAGCGGCTCGCGAGCACATTCACTCGCCAATCTCTCGTAAGCATGGCCACTCATCGATCTCTCGTGAGCACGACTGCTCACCGATCTCTTGTGAGCACGACCACTCACCTATCGCTAGTGTGAGCATGCGCTTGTCACGAGTGAGAGCACAACCATTAGCTTGTCGTTCATGAGTTTGAGCACAATCGCTAGCTCGCCGCTCAAGATCGTGAGCACAGCCTCTCGCGAGCATAAGAACGGTCACTCGCGAGGACTGCCACTCACGAGTGTTAGTGACATACGGGGCTTTTCTTCCTTCCTGAGTTTCTCTTCTACTCCACTTTCTTACTCTTTTCTTTCCGATGGATTCTTTGCTATTTCCTTTCTCTTTCCGCAGGGATATTTATCTAATTGCTTCCACCCATGCAAATGTATTAACCTTGAATTACATTAATAATAATGTATTTACTTAGATAAATAAAAAAGGAAAAAAAACATAAATAATTATTTTTGTGCAAAAATCAAAAGGGCATATCCAAATATTAAAAGTGTGTCCAAACTTTAATTTTTTTATCAAAAGACTGCCTCATGCCCCTATAAAATGACATAACTATCCTCCACTATACTATTATCATTATTGTTTCTCTTCTATATTTCCAGTCTAAATTTTGAACCTGAGCACATTATAACATCTATGATTTCATAATTGCTATATATTTGTAACCACAATCATCCCGTCGCTATAACAAAGTTGTAACAACTACGATCTTATAGCTTCTACAATTAAGCTACGATATTGTTGCAGCAGCTACGATTTTATAGCTGCTACAATATAAAAAAAATAAGACTAAAATCGTTTGGAGCCATCATAAAGGCTATAAATGATATTTTTTTGAGATAAAACTAGGTTATTATGGGTTTTAATTCATAATTAATTATAGATCGCTAAATGAGTTTTGATTTGATATATTATGTATCTCGTGGTTTAACTCGAGTCAAAAGTTATAGTCTTCAAAGTTTAGTGTTTTGTTGGTGCAGCGGAGACCGACAAGAGGGGGGTGAATTGCTGAAAACAAAACTAAAAATACCCTCCTCGGATTTCAACTCAGAATTTAAATCAGCAATAGAAATAACAGCAACTAAATTAAGGGACAGAAAAAGAAACAGAAACAGAAACAGAATTTAACCTGGTTACAACCAAGGAGGTTGTTAATCCAGGGCGATGAAAAGCTCTACTATCAGAATCTCCTTTACTGTAGGCGGAGAAGCCTTTTTACACTTAGAACGCTCACTTAGTTGCTAGGAATTGAGTACAGATTGATTGCTTGAGTTGTTATTTCATTCCTAGCTCCAGGGGGCTATATATAGCTCCTGGAAAGTCTATCCCGAGGGTCCAAGGCGCCTCCAACAAGGTTCAAGGCGCCTCCAGCTCGGTCAGCGGATAAAACTTTATTCGCAACGCAAACGGTCAAATCTGACCTGTTGAAGGCGCCTTCAACAGGGTTGAAGGCGCCTCCAAGCCTGCTGGAGGTGCCTCCAAGCTGGCAGCTCACTTTTCAGCCTGGTTTCTTCAGCTTCCGACACTCCGTTCTTTTGGGTGATTGCGGCCAACCGGAATATGGCTCACCCGAACCCAATTCCCGGCCTTCTCCTCGAGCAGGCTTCCGTCTGGCTTAACGTCCATCCCGGCTTAACGTCCCTCAAATGCTGCGCACGCTTTCACGCCCACCGGAGCAGCCTTCTCCTCGTGCAGCCTTCCTTCCGCTCGACTTCCTGTGCTCCTAAGCTCCTGCACACTCAGACACAGGGATCAAACACAGCAGGACCTAACCAACTTGGTTGATCACATCAAAACTATCACGGGGTCCAACAATCTCCCCCTTTTTGATGTGCATCAACCCAAGTTCAAGTTAGGGTTAAAAATAGACGTAAACAGTAATTTTAAAGAAAAAAATTACTAAACTAACAAGTTAAGTATAATTTTTGCAATTAGTAAAATTACAACACTTTTTTTTAAAAAAAAATTACAACACTTTTTATAAAAAAAAAAATAAGTTTTCTCTAACTCCCCCTAAACTTGTACTTTTCTCTCCCCCTTTGATCACAGCAAAAATGGGGTCTTTAAGAATATTCAAGTAAGATTAAAGTTTTTTGAAAAAAAAAATTCTAAAAAAAATCCTAAGTAAATGTTCAAATGTTCCCAAAAAAAATTTCTAAGTCAAGTGAATGAACTTTTAGAGTTTTTCAGAAGAAAATTTCTAACCCAAAAAAATTAAGTTAGAATTTAAAAAAAAAATTCTAAGGAATTTTTGTTTATTTTAACAAATATTTGATAAACTTTCAAAGCATTATTTAATTCTTGTTTAATGCTTTTTCAGAAAGTTAATTAAACATTTTCTTTCAATATTTTAGCTTCCAGGTCGTGGTGAGGCACTAGGCCTTCTTGGTTATTGGAGCAACAACCACTTCCTTAGACAAAGCTTCCATAAAGAATTTCAATGTTTAATTTTCTCACTGTAAGCTTTTAATTTTTGAAAAAATTAATTAAGCACAGATTTTGGAACCCAATAGAGGTTCCTTCCTACAGGATTATTCAAAAATCTAGGGGGTACATAGTTTCTTGGTATTTTTCTAAGTTGACCTTGATGCTTCCTTATATACCAATTTAATTTACCATAAATTCTTAATTTTGAATTTGGAAATTGATTTAAGCATGCATCAGATTTCAGTTTTTCAATTTCTAATTTCTAATTTTCATTTTCTGATTTTAGATGATCATACATTTCTAACGGGCATGCTCTTGCTAGGTTCAACTTTAGTTCAGCATTCTCTTTTTCTAATTGATCTAACTCTTTAGAAAGAGACTTGATAAATTTAAAAGATTGAGTTGGGGTTAGATTGCGTACCTTACTTACCTGGTCTGGTGACGCTCCCCCTTCACTGCTGCTTTCTTCTTCTAATGTTACTCCCCCTTCATCGATGCTCATCTCTGAGCTTGAGTCTTCTTCCGGTTGATGGTTCGCCAATAGCGCTAACCCTGAGAATTCTTCGATGTCCGACTCAGAGGTTGATGAATCTGACCAAGTAGCCTTCAGATTCTTGTACTTGGAGGGTTCTGGTTTCTTGTATTTTGGCTTTTCCTTTTCTTTCTCCTTTCTCTTCAACTTTGGGTAGTCATCTTTGATGTGCCCCTCTTCATTGCAGTTGTAGCAACGAACCGTCCTCTTCTTTCGATGATGCTTCTGCGATTTAAATTTGTTAGTACTAAAAAACTTATTGAAGCGTCTTACCAGTAGTGCCGCTTCGGATTCGTCGACTGAGGCTTCAGAGTCAGAACTGTTCATTTTTTCCTTTAAGGCAATGTTCTGACTTGTCTTGTCTGCTCCGTTGGGTTCTGAAACTCGAGATTCGTGAAGTTCAAAAGTGGAAAATAATTGTTCTAACGTACTTACCTCGAGGTCCTTAGAGATGTAGTATGCATCTACTAAGGAGGCCCACTCTGGAGTTCTCGGGAAGGCATTGAGCGTGTATCGGATAGAATCCCGGTTGGTTACCTCTTCTCTAAGGTTCGTTAGTTGCGTTATCAGCTCCTTGATTCTCGCTTGGAGTTGCGCTACCTTCTCGCCTTGGTTCATCCGGAGGTTCGTTAACTGGTTCCGGAGGATGTCGCGCTTCGCTAGCTTCGCTTCGGAAGTACCTTCGTGAAGCTCCAGGAATTTCTCCCAGAGATCTTTCGTTGAGTCGTAGCTTCCGATCCGATTTATCTCCTGCGGCGGCAGCACACTGAGCAGGTGGAACTCTGCCTTTCCGTTGGCGACGAAATCGGCTTGCTCCTTCTTGCTCCATTTGTTTTCTTCTTTGTCTTTCGGTGCTGCAAAACCATATTTCATTGTAATAAGAATATCAAAATATGTTTTAAAAAATACCTCCATTTTGCGCTTCCATGTGGCGAAGTCTCCGTCGAACTTCGAGGGATGAATGTTCGCTCCGGCCATCGTCTTGATCGTAGTGCTTCAGTTGGCGGTTAGTCCTTCTGAGGTGATCAGGCTCTGATACCACTTGTTGGTGCAGCGGAGACCGGCAAGAGGGGGGTGAATTGCTGAAAACAAAACTAAAAATACCCTTCTCGGATTTCAACTCAGAATTTAAATCAGCAATAGAAATAACAGCAACTAAATTAAGGGACAGAAAAAGAAACAGAAACAGAAACAGAATTTAACCTGGTTACAACCAAGGAGGTTGTTAATCCAGGGCGATGAAAAGCTCTACTATCAGAATCTCCCTTATTGTAGGCGGAGAAGCCTTTTTACACTTAGAACGCTCACTTAGTTGCTAGGAATTGAGTACAGATTGATTGCTTGAGTTGTTATTTCATTCCTAGCTCCAGGGGGCTATATATAGCTCTTGGAAAGTCTATCCCGAGGGTCCAAGACGCCTCCAACAAGGTTCAAGGCGCCTCCAACTCTGTCAGCGGATAAAACTTTATCCGCAACGCAAACGGTCAAATCTGACCCGTTGAAGGCGCCTTCAACAGGGTTGAAGGCGCCCTCATGATGGAGGCGCCTCCAAGCCTGCTGGAGGCGCCTCCAAGCTGGCAGCTCACTTTTCAGCCTGGTTTCTTCAGCTTCTGACGCTCCGTTCTTTTGGGTGATTGCGGCCAACCAGAATAGGGCTCACCCGATCCCAATTCCCGGTCTTCTCCTCGAGCAGGCTTCCGTCCGGCTTAATGTCCCTTGAACGCCGCACACGCTCTTCACGCCCACCGGAGTACTCTTCCGCAGCTCTCTCGTCCTTTGGACGCACCGAGCCCGTCGGTTCCCTTCCCGTGCCGTCCTTCTCGCTAGCTGCGTCTTCCGCTCGACTTCCTGTGCTCCTAAGCTCCTGCACACTCAGACACAGGGATCAAACACAGCAGGACCTAACCAACTTGGTTGATCACATCAAAACTACCACGGGGTCCAACATTTAACATTCACATTGTAATAGCTATAAAATCGTAGTAGATACAACTGTCTAATAGCTATGATTTGTAGCTGCTACAACTGAGCGGTCACGTAGTTGTAGCCACTATGATTTCATGGCTGTTAAAAAGTGAATGTTAAATTTTAATATTTGAGAGGTCATAACTTTTAACTTGTGTTGAACCATAAGATGCACAATTTATCAAATTGTTAATTGTTAAGAGATCTACAACTGGTTATAGGGTAGAATCCATAATTGTTTGATTTTAGATTTAAAAAATATCATTTAAAGTTTTTTCGAAGACTCCAAACAATTTGTCTTAAATTTTTTTCTTCATATTACAACAGTTACGAAATTGTAGTTGCTATAACTACGTGATAGTTCAATTGTAGCAGTTACGAAATCATAATTGTTATAACTATGTAGCAGCTACGGGATCGTAACTCTTATAATGCATCCCAGGTTCAAGATTTAGATGAGAAATATAGAAGAGAGATAATAATGAAAATAGTATAGTGGAGGATAGTTGGGTCATTTTACAAGGTAGGGCACCCGTTTTGATAAAAACTCAAAATGAGGTGTTACATTGATGATTCCAAAAGGGGCATTTTTTTTTCATTTTTGGCCATTATTTTTTGATGTGTGAAATTATTTTGTCATTGTTTTTTATTTGTCTTAAAATATATTTCAATAAAATAAAAAATATATCTTTCTTTTTGGTTTTGCATAAAACTAATTTTTTTTTATAAAAAAATTAGTTTCTTGCTTTTTAATCTCTCTTTTTATTAAAAAAATTTATCAATTATTTAGGATGATTACATATGATAAATGTAAACTTTATAAAATTCATAAAAACTTGATGAATTTAGACATGGACCTTAGAACTTTATGGTAATCATACTCATATTCGTATATGATAAAATTAAAGTACTAACCTTGAGTGACCATAGATTTCTCTCTTTAGAAGAATGAAGAAATGATTTCTCTATCTTGGGGTTTTCTTTTATTGATAGAAAATGAATCTACGTTCCACCATTATATGAAGAGAGAGGATCATTTTTGATAACTAATCTCGTGTGTAGGTACCTTTTCAAATTGACCAACCTTATCAGATAAACATTATATATTTAAACCCCAAATTAGATATTAAAATTATAATTAAATATCTAATTATATTATTACACGTGGGCTACAAAACTAACATTCTCCTGCTTTACCTATGTGGAAAATCACTATGATTTAAATAAATAATAACTTAATCTCAGAGCATAAAGATAAACATATTGGTCATGTCATAATGTCATAGTTAAGTATGTACACTAAAATGAGTCATGGCAGTTCTACATCATCAATTCGACATAGTTTCTTCCATGTACCATAATGTTACTGTTCTACTTAATATGACTCATAAACGAAAAGATCAATGATGATCCACATTAGTGTCTTTATTAAGACTAAAATTCAATCAACTTCATGTATATACTAATAACAAGAATTATGTCATTTGCTATTAGAAATAATACATTAATGAGCTCACATTAAGATGTCAAATATAAAATATTCATGAGAGTCTTTTAATAATGCTCATTCGTTCAACATGTCCAATAAATGTCTTTAGAGCCAACCCTTTTTTCAATGGATATATAATCATGAGATTTGTACTAATATGCTCAATTGATATCTTTTGTTTCTGAACATCTTCTTTAACGACAAGATACTTTAATTCAATGTGGTTTGCACCTTTAGAATACTTTTTGTTTCTTGGAAAGAAGACTATTGCTGAATTATCACAATAAATTTTCAGTGGCTTGACAATATTGTCGACTAATCCAAATCCTGAAATAAAGTTTCGCAACCAATTCCCTTGAATTGTGGCTTCAAAACATGTCATAAATTCAGTTTCCATAGTGGATGTAGCAATTACATATTATTTGCACTTTTTCACGAGATTGCTCCTTCAACTAAAAGGAACAAATAGCCAGATGCGGACTTTCTTGTATCAATACATCCAACAAAATCTGAATATGAATATCCAATCACTTCTAAATGATCCAATTTCCGATAAGTAAGCATGTGATCTTTGGTTCCTTGCGAGTACCTTAGTACTTTCTTTGCTACTTTCCAGTGTTCTAAACATGGATTACTCTGATATCGGCCAAGCATTCCAACAGTAAAACTAATGTCTAGCCTTGTGCAAGTTTATGCATACATCAAGCTCCCAACAATTGATGCATAAGGAATGTGATTCATTTGTTGGCATTCTAATTCATTCTTTAAACATTGCATCAGACCAAATTTATCTCCATTCTGAATTGGAACTATACTTGGTGAGCATTTGTAATGACCCACCTTCTACTGACTAGGCTGTAAGGCCGGGGGTTACATTATGCTAAACTATTCTTGGGCTATCACTGAATATTACGGTGCGGAAAAGCTGAACTAATTAAAACTCTCTGCTATTTGCTATAAAACCTGAAATTTATATTCAGAATACACTTCTGAAGTTGTACATATGCTAAAGAAGGGAACCTAAACTTTCTATTTGATCAAAAAGCTGAAATCAGACTATCCAATCGATCAGCTGATCGATTGGAGTTATTTGATCGATCCACTGATCGATTCAACGTGCTACTGTGCACGGGGAGTTCTCCCGATCGATCGACTGATCGATTGAATAGTGTCAATCGATCAGCTGATCGACTCTGCAGCTCTCTGTACGCGAAAGTCGTGTTCAATCGATCAGTTGATCGATTGAGGGCTCCTCAATCGATCAGCTGATCGATTCAATAGCGTTCTGTACGCGGGGAATTACTTCCCGATCGATCGGCTGATCGATCCATGGCCGATTGATCAGCTGATCGATTCATCAGCTTTCTGTACACGGGAAATCACTCCCCAATCGATTAGTGGATCGATTGACGACTCTCCAATCGATCGGCTGATCGATTGGAGCTCTGATTTCTGCGATTTCTATTGCATTTCACCACTAATCCACATATAACACAAGTGTATCAACTTAAAAGCATTACTAACTTACTAGGCATGTCATTACTTTCATCATTCCTAGTTATTTATCTAACATCAAGACAACTAGGGGTCTAAGCATGTTATAGTGCATACGTTCATAATTCATGACACTTAATATCCTAAAAGTGCAGAAAAGTAACCAAAACAGAAATACTAAGTCTTTAGATGGGCTACTCCCCAAGGGTCTTTATTCCAAGTTCCTTCTCACACACATCTGATCGCATTGCCCTCCAGCCTCCACTAATCCATCTTCCCTTTACTTTTATCTGCAGTATAAGGAAAAGGAAACTATAAGCTTGGGAGCTTAGTAAGAACCATCTACCTCACAAAACATGCATTCGATGAAATCATGTTTTAACAAGATGCTAATGAAATACATGCTGATGATCATACTGAAAATGCTAAAAGCATGACATATGGACATGTAAGTCGTGGCAATCAAGAACTGAACATAAAGCTATTTGCTATATCAATAAGAAAACTAAACTGAAGCTGAGCTGTATTCACATATCTGGTTTGTGAAGTTTGAAAACTATTTATATAAATAGATAAACATAATAAACATGCTGCTGATGGGTCCGGCAACTGTACTTGCTATGCGAGCATCCCTAACTAGACCCGAGGTAGCTAGTCCCGAATCCAATAGGGTTTACTAGGTTATCTAAACGTAGGGACGACTATGGGAGCCCAACCCAAGGACAACTGAGAGTCCAGTACAGTGCCACTGATAAAGTAAAATACTGATTCTTAATCTAATTTATTTTGTCTTGCTCTTACTAGGTTATCTGAACCTAGAGCTAGGTTATCTGAAACTAGAGGCGACTATGGGAGCCCACCCATTGGACCGTAGTCCCATATAAACTGAAGCGACTATGTGTGCTATTTAAAATGCATCAATGACATTTAACTGAGCTATTAAAATGCCTACTGTAGCATATATCTGTACTAGTCATTTAATCGAGCACTTGGTGTGCTCTAATTCTGCATATGACTACGCTAAGATCATAAAAGTGAACTAAGACCGTAAAAGCATACGATTAGCTACTTATACTGCAGGTGAAGGGTTACTTACATCCTGCGCTAAGTTTTCTTACAATCCGATCGTTAGGTTTCCGGGGAAGAAGATCTCTTCGGCGATCCTCTTACTTCTACACGTTCTTCTCGCGGAGGGGAGCGTCCTCGTGCCGGAGTTGTCGCCGGAGGGTGCTCCTACGACCCTAGGTCTTCTTGGAGTTGGCGTGCCAATAGGGTGCGAGAGAAGAGAGGGGCGGCGGGTGAGGGTGAGGGGAAAGAGTTGTCGATCAAAAATAATAACTCCCCACTTAATTTCCCTATTTATATTAAGTGATTAATACGACCCAACTCGCCTATAAATATAATTGTTCTCCTCTTCTTTCAGCACACCCCTGCTGGGGCCCCTGTTGGGTTTTTCGGGCCGCGAAAATCGCTTTTTCGTGTCGCGGAAACCCCGAAACCCCCGTCACCGGATCTGTGCGAAGTAAAATAAAAACAAAATAATACGAGTACGAGTTTCTTAGACTTAGTTCTAAACTAGATTTACAAAGAGAAAACTTTTTACCCTTGATGCGTGCCCTTTACGAATCCCGCTCGTCCAAGGAAGTGCCGGATCTCGAGATTGTCAAGCGTACGATCCTCTAGAAGTATCCACACGAACAAATGGGTGGAGAAAAACTAAACATAGGTGTGCTAGCACCCTTGATCAGTCACGGCAAGAGGAGGAGAGGGAAAGCAAGAAGAGAGAGCAAGGAAGAAGATGGAATAAATATCCCTTGAATGAAAATTCAATCTCATTCAACACCATAAGTGGCCGGCCACCATGGGAATTCAAACTCCCATTCTCATTTATGTGGCCATTAAAGAGATTTGTAACCTCCATGAGGTGGCACACACATGTGCTAAACATGATGATGTGTAACACCATTATTGGCCACTTAATGCCAAGTCACAAATGATGTGGCATAAAGTCAAGTCAAACTTGACTCTTCCTCTTCCTCTCAAGTCAAGTCAAACTTGACTTAATCTCTCTCATGGTTGATCTAATCCAACCATTTAATTCAAGCCAATTTAATATAATGAATCTACTTCATTTAATTAAATTGATTCAATGAGTCATAATCTAAATTAGACTCATTGAACACATGAATCAACTTGAGTCCAACTCAATTAACCCAATTAGGATTACTCTTAATCCAATTTGATTCATCACATGAATCCAATCCTCTTGGTTCATCATATGAACCTAATCTCCATCTAATTGTCCTTTGTGTGTGACCCTATAGGTTCTTGTAATGTTGGCAATGCCCCTAAACCCATTTAGGAGCATAAGTAATGGGCGGTATCTAGCAACACATCATTACTACCCAAGTTACAAAAATATTGAGATCCAACATCACCTTGTGACTACTAATTATGACTCCTCACAATATATGACAAGTGTCCTTCTATCCTAGACATCTAAATTGATCAATGTGAGACATAGACCGTGTCATCCTCTGACCAATCTAAATCTTGAACTCCAAGTAGACTCACTAAATCAAATGAGCTCAATATCTCATATTAACTCATTTGGGCATGGCCATGCACTTCGTGGTCTCACTCTATCAAGAATATCGATGTCTCTCCCATCATATAGGAGGGATAGATCCCATCTACATCACTCACATCCCTCTGCATAATTCGTTACATACCCAGTAATCGCCTTTATCGTCCACCCAGTTACGGGTGACGTTTGACGAAATCAAAGTACATAACTCCTTATGTAGGGAACCATGGTGACTTCAGGTCTAAGGACTAGTAGTCATACTAATAGCCACATGAGAAAGTATATGACACTCATATAACGATCCATGATACTTTCTCATGGCGTGTCATTCAGTATACATTCTCCAATGCATACCCATGTGTCAACTTGATATCTCTATATCCATGACTTGTGAGATCAAGTCATCGAGTTGACCTACATGCTAGTCTTATTGCATTAACATTGTCCCTGAATGTTAATACTCGACTAGGAATGATTTAGAGTAGTGTTCCCTATATCATCTCACTATCGATTCAACTAATCGATTGATATAGGTAAGAACCTTCTACTCAAGGACGCTATTATACTTAGTTTATTTGGCACCAATACAAGTAAGTATAATAACCAAAAACAAATACCTTTATTTATATAAGAATATGATACAACAAGTTCATAATACAATCATCAAATGATTGGCTCTAGGGCTTTAACTAACAGCCCCTTGGTTACTAAAGTCACCCTATAAGTCATAGGGTCCATAGGTCTCGGGTTCAATTCCTGCTTAGACTATTTTATGTTTTTATTTAATTTTGCTACTTCTACCACTCCAAAAATTCCATAAAAATATTCTAAAATTCCATAAAAATAATAGAATATTTCTAAAATTCATTTTGAGAATTTTTGGGCGTTATAATCCCCCATACCTTATAAAAAGTTCATCCTCGAACTTAAAATATCTCTGGGTACTTCTGTCTCATACTAACTTCTGTCTCCCAAGTTGCCTCTTCTGCGATGTGATTTTGCCAAATGACTTTTACTAATGGTACCTTCTTGTTCCGCAATTTCTTAACTGCTCGGTCTACTATCTGAATAGGCCGACTGTCATAGCTGAGGTCTTCGCGGACTTGTACTGACTGTGGCTCAATCACCTGGGTGGCATCTGGGATATGCTTCTTCAGCATAGAGACGTGAAATATGTTATGAATAGCTGACATCTCCTGGGGTAGCTCTAGCTCATATGCCATCTTGCAAACTCTTCTAGTAATAAGGTATTGTCCCACATATCTGGGACTTAATTTGCCCTTCTTCCCAAAACGCATTACTCCCTTCATGGGAGCTACTCGGAGGAATACTGTATCCCCAACTGAAAACTCTAAGGGTCGACGCCGTGTATCGACATAGCTTTTCTGGCGGCTCTGAGCTGTCTCTATCCTCTGGTGGATCTGCTGTATAGCTGCTGTGGTATCTACTACCAGATCTGTCTGAAGTTCTAGTTCTTTCTGTTCACCACTTTCATACCAGCAGATTGGAGATCTACACCTCCGCCCATAGAGAGCCTCGTAGGGTGCCATGCCGATGGTGGCCTGATAGCTATTGCTGTATGCAAATTCTGCTAAACACAAATATTTGCACCAACTTCCCTTGAAGTCTAGGGCACACACTCGGAGTATATCTTCGAGTACCTGGTTTACTCGCTCCGTCTGACCATCTGTCTGAGGATGGAAAGATGTGCTAAACTTTAACCTAGTGCCCAATGCTGACTGTACACACTCCCAGAAGTGTGACGTGAATCTACTATCTCTGTCCAAAATGATGGTCCGTGGGACTCCATGCAGTCTGACGATCTCCTTGAGATACAACTGAGCTAGCTGCTCCATGGAGTAGGATATCCTGATAGCTAAGAAGTGGGCTGATTTAGTCAACCTGTCGACTATTACCCAGATGGCATCAAACTATTCGTGGTTCTGGGTAGTCCCACTATGAAATCCATGAAAATATCCTCCCACTTTCATTTTGGAATTTGAATAGGCTGCAGAACTCTTCCTGGTCTCTGGTGTTCTGCCTTGACTCTCTGATAGGTCAGACAGATACTGACATACCTAGCGATGTCTCTTTTCATCCCAAGCCACAAAAAATGTCTCTTTAGGTCTTGGTACATCTTGGTGGAGCCAGGATGCATCACATAAGGAGTCCTGTGAGCCTCGTCTAGGATCCTCCTTCGTAGTTCCTCCTGATCCGGAACACATAGTCTGTCACCAAAATATAATACCCCACTATCAGATACTCTAAACTCTCCACTTTCTGCTTCTGCTAACCCTTGCTTGATTTTCTGAATTTCAGAGTCTTGATCCTGAGCTGTCTGGATGTCACCAAGTAGGGTAGACGCTAATGTCATAGTAGAGAGTTGCCCAACTATAAGTTCGAGACCGAAATCTGTAATCTCCTTTTGTAGGGGCGGTGACATGGCTGCTAGGGATAGTAAGATAGTACTGGACTTCCTGCTAAGTGCGTCTGCCACCTTATTGGCCTTTCCTGGATGGTAGAGGATGTCTATGCCATAGTCTTTGACCAGCTCGAGCCATCTGCGCTGTGGCATATTCAGATCCTTCTGAGTAAAGAAGTAGTTCAGACTCTGATGATCTGTATACACTCTGCACTGAGCTCCATATAAGTAATGTCTCCAAATTTTGAGGGTGAAGACAACTGCTGCAAGCTCAAGGTCGTGAGTAGGGTAGTTCCTCTCATAGTCCTTGAGTTGTCTGGAGGCATAGGCGATCACCTTACCTTCTTGCATCAGTATTGCTCCTAGTCCCAATTTAGAGGCGTCACTGTAAATATCAAAGTTGTCTGTGTTTTCTGGCAGAGTCAGAATGGGAGCATTGGTCAATCTTCTTTTTAGCTTGATGAAGCTGTTCTCATAGTCCTCTGTCCACTGAAATTTTCTGTTCTTCCTGGTGAGAGCTATCAGTGGGGAGGCTATCCTGGAGAAATCCTCTACAAATTTTCTGTAATAGCCTGCTAGTCCCAAAAAGCTTCTGATTTCACTGGCGTTCTTAGGCCTCTTCCAGTTACTCACAGCCTCTATCTTACTGGGGTCTACCATGATATCATCCTTGGAGATGATGTGACCCAGAAAGGATACTTGATCGAGCCAGAATTCACATTTCGTGAACTTGGCGTATAGCTGGTTCTGCTGAAGGGTTTGCAGTACTATCTTCAGGTGCTCTGCGTGTTCTTCCTGAGTTCTAGAATAGATAAGAATGTCGTCGATGAACACGATAACAAACTTATCTAAGTATTCTCTGAATACTCTGTTCATTAGGTCCATGAAAGTAGCTGGAGCATTCGTCACGCCAAAGGGCATGACTACGAACTCATAATGCCCGTATTTGGTCCTGAAAGCTGTCTTGGGTATATCACCTTCTTTAACTCTCACCTGGTGATATCCCAATCTGAGGTCTATTTTAGAGAACACTGCTGCTCCCTTTAGCTGATCAAACAGGTCATATATCCTGGGGAGAGGATACCTGTTCTTAATCGTGACTTGATTTAGTGCCCAGTAGTCTATACACAGGCGCATGCTCCCGTCCTTCTTCTTCACGAACAATACAGGCGCTCCCCATGGTGAGTGACTAGGGCGGTCAAGCAGCTCCTGTAGTTGCTCCTGAAGTTCCTTTAGTTCTGCTGGAGCCATGCGGTAGGGTGCTTTGGAGATGGGATTCTTGCCGGGGACGAGTTCTATCTCAAATTCAATCTCCCTGTCTGGTGCTAAACCCGGTAACTCCTCAGGGAAGACTGCTGGGTAGTCACATACAACTCAGACCTCTTCTAGCTTTTGGTCCTCGTCTTGACTGGTATTGACTACATGTGCTAGGAACCCTGTACATCCTGACTCCAATAGTTTCTATGCTTTCAAAGCTGAGAGAAACTTCTTGGCCTTTCTCTTTGGTTCTCTGATGTACCCAAACTATACTCCTGCTTCAGGTTGGAATACAACTTTCTATTTACGACACTCTATGGAGGCACTGTACTTGATCAGAAAGTCCATTCCCAAGATGACATCATAGTCAGTCATGTCTAGCATTATCAGATCACCAAAGAGTTCTCTGTCTGCTATAATAATTGGCACTGCTCGGAGCCAGTGCGTGGATGCCATGATTTCTCCTGAAGGTAATGTTGTCAGAAACTGACCACTAATTGCATCTGGAGGTATTGCTAACTTTTCGACAAATACCCTGGATATATAAGAATGGGTTGCCCCAGTATCGAATAAGACAGTTGCACTTTGCTGTAAAATACTGATCTGACCTGTAACAACTGTCGAGGCATTCGCTACGTCCTCTCTGGTGAGTGAGTAGATCCTCACATTCGTCGTGGCTGAGGGGGCTTCTAGTCTGCCCTGGCTGATGTGTGGACCATCTAAAGCAGCCTGCATCTGGTGTAACTGGGCTGGTTTGTCTCCGTACTGAATCGGCTGCGGTGGGGGAAAACTAGTCTTGTTCGAGCATTGCTTAGCCATATGCCCTTCCTGGCCACATTCAAAGCATCCTCGTGTGCCCTTGCGAGAAACTCCGGGGTGGAATTTCCCACAAGTAGAGCACTTGGGATAGCTAGGCTGCTTACTAGCTGGTCCTCCTTTTGGGTAACTCCCTGATTTACGTTTGTTATTGGAGTTCCCTTTCCAGTTAGAGCTGTGGCCCTGGTGTTTCTGAGTACCTGAGCCTCCTTGGCCTTTTGACTCTGAAAAGGCTTGCTTCTGCTGCTTGATGCTGTTCTGGTAATGCTCGGTGATCAGAGCACTACTTACCAATTCTTCAGTAGTTTGCGGTCTATGAACGTCACTGGTCACGTTCATTGCTATTTCCGGCCTTAGCATTTTGAGCATCATCCGGACTCATTCTCTTTCGGTGCTGACTAGTTCGGGACATAGACGAGCCAGTCTGTTGAATTTCTTCACGACCTCCTCAACTGAAAGGTTGCCTTAACGAAATTCAATGAACTCGTCGTAGTGGCGGTTTGTGACCCGCATGTGAAAGAACTCCTCAAAGAATTCTCTCTCGAAGTCGGCCCATGTCATCTGGTCCACTGGGCGCTTCACTTTAATTCTCTCCCGCCACATACGTGCGTCTCTTGCCAGGCAGAAGGAGGCACATTTCACCTTTTCACGTTCTGGCCAATCCAGAAGATCCATCGTACTCTCCAGTGTTTTGAACCAGGCTTGGGCATCCCATGGTTCACTAGTGTTTGAGAAATTCTCTGGCTTGATTTTCTGCCATTGGATCAGATAGGCTTCTCTCCTTGCCCTTGCTGTTGGGGCTACTGGTGCTGTAGGTTGGACTGGTGGAAGTGGCAGTGGGAGTGTTCTGCTGATTAGCCCTTAGGGTGGCTATTTCCTGTTGCTGTTCAGCTAGTTGCTTCTGTAACTGAGCCACTACTGCTATAAGGTCTGGAGGAGGCACTGAGCTGTCTGCCTCATGCTGGGGCTCAGTAGCTGGCGCCTTTTAGCTGGGCGTCATCGTACCATTTTCTAAAGAGATAGAGGATATACATAACTAATACAATCATGTTTACATAACTACTATTATCTTGTTAGATGCTATCATATATGAACATGCTGTAGTTATTTATAAACATGAAAGCAAGAAACATAAATAAAGTGAGAGATAGTCTTACTTGGAAGCTGCAGGTTCAATGCTGATGTGTGTGTGGAGGAAGCATGGAACTTGCTCTGATACCACTCTATAACGACCCGCCTTCTACTGACTAGGCTGTAAGGCCGGGGGTTATATTATGCTAAACTATTCTTGGGCTATCACTGAATATTACGGTGCAGAAAAGCTGAACTAATTAAAATCTCTGCTATTTGCTATAAAATCTGAAATTTATATTCAGAATACACTTCTGAAGTTGTACATATGCTAAAGAAGGGAACCTAAACTTTTTATTTGATCAAAAAGTTGAAATCAGACTGTCCAATCGATCAGCTGATCGATTGGAGTTATTTGATCAATCCACTGATCGATTCAACGTGCTACTGTGCACGGGGAGTTCTCCCGATCGATCGACTGATCGATTGAATAGTGTCAATCGATCAGCTGATCGACTCTGCAGCTCTCTGTACGCGAAAGTTGTGTTCAATCGATCAGTTGATCGATTGAGGGCTCCTCAATCGATCAGCTGATCGATTCAATAGCGTTCTGTACATGGAGAATTACTTCCCGATCGATCGGCTGATCGATCCATGGTCGATCGATCAACTGATCGATTCATCAGCTTTCTGTACGCGGGAAATCACTCCCCAATCGATCAGTGGATCGATTGAGGACTCTCCAATCGATCGGCTGATCGATTGGAGCTCTGATTTCTGCGATTTCTACTGCATTTCACCACTAATCCACATATAACACAAGTGTATCAACTTAAAAGCATTACTAACTTACTAGGCATGTCATTACTTTCATCATTCCTAGTTATTTATCTAACATCAAGACAACTAGGGGTCTAAGCATGATATAGTGCATACGTTCATAATTCATGACACTTAATATCCTAAAAGTGCAGAAAAGTAACCAAAACAGAAATACTAAGTCTTTAGATGAGCTACTCCCCAAGGGTCTTTATTCCAAGTTCCTTCTCACACACATCTGATCACATTGCCCTCCAGCCTCCACTAATCCATCTTCCCTTTACTTTTATCTGCAGTATAAGGAAAAGGAAACTATAAGCTTGGGAGCTTAGTAAGAACCATCTACCTCACAAAACATGCATTCGATGAAATCATGTTTTAACAAGATGCTAATGAAATACATGCTGATGATCATACTGAAAATACTAAAAACATGGCATATGGACATGTAAGTCGTGGCAATCAAGAACTGAACATAAAGCTATTTGCTATATCAATAAGAAAACTAAACTGAAGCTGAGCTGTATTCACATATCTGGTTTGTGAAGTTTGAAAACTATTTATATAAATAGATAAACATAATAAACATGCTGCTGATGAGTCCGGCAACTGTACTTGCTATGCGCGCATCCCTAACTAGACCCGAGGTAGCTAGTCCCGAATCCAGTAGGGTTTACTAGGTTATCTAAACCTAGGGACGACTATGGGAGCTCAACCCAAGGACAACTGAGAGTCCAGTACAGTGTCATTGATAATGTAAAATACTGATTCTTAATCTAATTTATTTTGTCTTGCTCTTACTAGGTTATCTGAACCTAGAGCTAGGTTATCTGAACCTAGAGGCGACTATGGGAGCCCACCTATTGGACCATAGTCCCATATAAACTAAAGCAAGACTATGTGTGCTATTTAAAATGCATCTATGACATTTAACTGAGCTATTAAAATGACTACTGTAGCATATATCTGTACTAGTCATTTAATCGAGCACTTGGTGTGCTCTAATTCTGCATATGACTACGCTAAGATCATAAAAGCGAACAAAGACCGTAAAAGCATACGATTAGCTACTTATACTGCAGGTGAGGGGTTACTTACATCCTGCGCTAAGTTTTCTTACAATCCGATCGCTAGGTTTCCGAGGAAGAAGATCTCTTCGGTGATCCTCTTACTTCTACACGTTCTTCTTGCGGAGGGGAGCGTCCTCGTGCTGGAGTTGTCGCCGGAGGATGCTCCTACGACCCTAGGGATTGAACCCTAGGTCTTCTTGGAGTTGGCGTGCCGAGAGGGTGCGGGAGAAGAGAGGGGCGGCGGTTGAGGATGAGGGGAAAGAGTTGTCGATCAAAAATAATAACTCTCCACTTAATTTCCCTATTTATATTAAGTGATTAATACAACCCAACTCGCCTATAAATATAATTGTTCTCCTCTTCTTTTAGCCCACCCCTGCTGGGGCCCTTGGTTACTAAAGTCACCCTATAAGTCATAGGGTTCATAGGTTTCGGGTTCAATTTCCGCTTAGGCTATTTTACGTTTTTATTTAATTTTGCTACTTCTGCTACTCCAAAAATTTCATAAAAATATTCTAAAATTCCAGAAAAATAATAGAATATTTCTAAAATTCATTTTGAGAATTTTCGGGCGTTACAGTATTTTTCTATCTTAAATCTCTCAAGAACTTTGTTAATGTATGCTTTCTGAGACAACCCTAGCATTTCTTATGATATATCCCAAACTATTTATATTCCGGTCACATAGGTTGCTTTACCCATATCTCATTTCAAAATTCTTAGATTGGTTGCATATATTAAACCAAGATCATTTGTTGTAAGCAAGATATCAACATATAAAATTAGAAAAATGAACTTGCTCCCACTGATTTTTAGATATATACACCTATAAGAGTGTAAAGATGCTTTGGGGGTGAATATTGTTCGTCGCTTTTTCTTAAATCATGACAATACACAAGTGGAGAAGAACAAAAAAAAGGTGTTACTACAAGTAGTTTACTTGGTTTGGAGCCTTCAACGACTCCTACTCCAAGGTCCACACTTGCTAAATGTTTTCATTGGGTAATTATTATAATCACGAATGATAGATACAAAAATTAAGTACAAACTATAGATAATAAAATATGCCGACAATATAAAAATGGAAGACTCGCTTGTCTGAGCAGCTTTTCAGTATCCTAGAGACCTTTTCGGAGCATCGCGCGAGTATGAAAGACGTAGGAATTAGTATTTTGAAGTTTTTGGTCAAAGCTACTTATATAGGATGTTTCGGGCGCTTGGAGCTCCTCTCCGGGCGCTTGAAGTGTGCTGACGTGGCTGCATTTCGTCGAAAGTTTATCCCGCAAACTTTATCCACCTTCGGACGCCTGAACTCATTCGGGCCCCTTGACCGTGACGTGTGCCAACCAAACAGCTATTTCCACCTCAGCTAGTCGCCTACTGCCTCACCCACCTTGTCAGGGCACTTGGAGCAACTTCGGGTGCTCGGACCTCCGAGCGGCTGGACAACCTTCTTCCATCTTTTTTCCTGCATTAAAGTGTTAGTAAAAATACCCTACAATATAGAGTTAGGATAGTATAAAATAAATAGAATGATTATTAATTAGATATTGTCTTCTTAAGACCAGAATCTAGTTATGGTCTTAGCTTAAACTTTCAAAATAACTCTAAGTTGGACAGACGTATATAGCCCTTAACTGGGACTTGCCCTCACTGGAACTATCTCCTCTAGTACTTATATCACTTACCATTGCAGACCTACTTGATGTTGGTGATCGGATGGCCGGCTTGAAGGAGGGTTGGATAGACGGCACCCCTAAATCCTTGCTTCCTACACTTGTTAGCTTGCACAACGGAAATACAAAACAAACAAGCTAAACTAAATACAAGAATAAGAAAGAATGCAAACCGCTAACAAGCTCATTTACGTGGTTCGGAGATAACTTGCTCTTACTCCACGGCTGCCCGTAAGGTGGACGATCCCTCAATCTGTCGGTGGATTAATCCCCGGAAACTCCGGCTAGCACAATCCTCCTTGTCGGTGGAGAAACCACGCCACAACTCGATCAAGAGCACTTGGATTGCTAGGCCACTAGTTGACTACTAATTAGAGGTTACCCACCACTAATTTCGTCAACTATAACCAAGCTCCCAAGCTTTGGTTATATAGGTCGCGGGTTGAAAACCCCGCATACCAGTCGACTGCCAAAACATGCAGTCGACTGCCCTCTGTGAAAATTCGACTGTTACATCCCAACGGCTCGATACCAGTTGACTGCTAAAACAAGCAGTCGACTGGTGCAGTCGACTGCTAAAACATGTAGTCAACTGATCCACACTGACCGAATGAACAGAACCATTCTGTTCGCACCCAATCGACTGCTCGGTCGACTGCTAAAATATGCAGTCGACTGCTACAGTATTGCTACAGTAACGCTACAGTACTGCTGCAGTAACGCTGCAGTAAATCCCTAAAACTAGGATTTTACTCCGAGTATAATCTCTCGTGCACTCGTACCCTCACCCTTATGACTCACTTGACGCTTCTTTGCAACCTTGACCTCTTGCCTTCAAGCCTACTTCCTTTGGCTCTCGTCCCTCGGATGCATTCAAGCCCACGGCTCATCCCTAATGTCATCCTTCGCGTATGCCTCGAAGTCGCTTCCCTCGGCCCTTGTCCTCGCAACCTTGTCCATGGTCCCTCGGATGCTCCATCCTTCACTGGACCCGAAGCCATCAACCTGAGTCACATGTGTATCCTGCATACCTGCACACTCACATACACATATCAAATAACAAGGGTGAACCTAACTTAAACCCTTTGCCTAAACACCAAAACACATGGTCCCACAAACCATTGGGATTACTCCAACACTTGACTCTTCGACCCACCAGTTCTTCCTACCAGATGCCCTATTTGGATTCCAGCTAGTTGCCAGGTTCCGCAGACCCAATTGAACTTCTTGCCAAATATCAGGTTATTCCATGACCTATTTAGATTTTGTGCGAGTTATCAGGTCCTCCGAACCTAACTAGGCTTTAGTCTAGTGTCAAGTCCTTATCTTTCAATTCTGTATACTTAGTAAAAAGGTTAGACAAACAACACATATAACTTTAACTTATTTTTCATACATCAAAACCTTATTATTAGTGTAACCTGCACCAATAACACCGATCAATAGTATTTTCCTTAAATCCAAAAGAAGTGACGGTATCATTGAACTTAAAATACCATTGGCGAGAAACTTATTTAAGTCCGTATATTGACTTCTTAAGTTACACACCATGTGTTCTTTTTCTTCTATAGAAGAACCATCACATTGATCCATATATACTTCTTCCTCCAAATTCCCACTTAGAAAGGTAGTTTTTACATCCATTTGGTAAAGCTCTAAGTGTTAGGACCCTTGGAGGCCGGTAGGAGGGAGATATGAATAACTTGAAAACAAAAACAATATCTTTCCCTTTCTTTCAACTCAAATTAAAAGTAACAATAATAATAACTTAAATTAATAACTAAAGAGATGAGGTATACTATTTACTTTGTTACAACCTAGGTGGTTGTTAATCCAAAGGCAATGAAAAGTTCTAAAAGATCTCCTTCGTGTAGGCGGAGAAGCCTCTTACAATCGTTAAACGCTCAGACAGTTGCTAGGAAAAGAATATAAGAGTTGATTGTCTATTTTCTAGATCCAGGGGTCTTTTTAAAGCCCCTAAAAATTCTTATCTGTGGCTTGAAGGCGCCTTCCATAGGGCTGGAAGGCACCTCCAGCGAGGCTTCAAAGGATAAAGTATTATCCTTTAACAACGGCTAAAATTAGCTTGGTTGAAGGCACCTTCCATAGGGCTGGAAGGCGCCTTCGTATTATTCATCGAAGGCACCTTCCAGCCATGGAAGGCGCCTTCCACAGTGAGGCGTAGAGGCGCCACAGAGATGCCTTCAATTCCCTTTGAAGGCGCCTCTAGCAACAACTTTAGCCTTCTTTCTCTCTTTTGCTGCTCTAATCGCCTAGGTGATCACGGTCATCCGAAATAGGGCTCACCCAGACCCATTTTTCGTCTTTTTCCTCGAGCAAACTTCTACTCTAGCTTTTTATCCCTCGGAACATCGCGCACGTCCTTCTAGTCTACCAGTGTACTCTTCCGCAGCACCTCGTCCCTTGGATGCACCGAGCTCGTTAGCTCCTTTCCCGTGCCATCCTTCTCGCTAGCTGCATCTTTCCACTCGGCTTCTTGTGTTCTTAAGTTCTTGCACACTTAGACACAAGAGTTAAACACAACAGGACCTAACTTAACTTGGTTGATCACATCAAAACTACCACGGGATTCCAACAATCTCCCCCTTTTTCATGTGCATCAACCCAAGTTTAAGTTAGGAAAAAAACAAACAAATTGCAATAACATAAATTTTGTAAAAGAAATTGCAAAATTAAGTTAAGCATGCATTAAAAAAATATCCCTTACTCCCCCTAAACTTGTACTCATTCCTCCCCCTTTGATCATATCGAAAAAATTAGGAAAAATAACATAAGAAGTTAGAATATTTTGAAGTGAATTTTGAGGGTACTTAAAAAAAATAATAAACAGAATGGTTAAAAATTTTCATAAAGTCATACTTTGTATTTTGAAAAAATAAAAGAGTAAAAAAAAATTTGTTAAATTTTTTTTTAACTTGTTAGCAAATTATAACTGTAAATTGTTTTAACAGTTAGTTAATTAAATATTTATTTCAATAATAGACTTCCAGGTTGTGGCGAGGCACTAAGCTTTCTTGAATATTGGAGCAACAACTACTTTCTTAGGCAAAGCCTTTTAAAGAAATTAATATTTAATTTTCTTTCTCGCATTCAACCCTTTTTAAAAAGAATTTTACTCTAAGTATGCACTACAACAAAAATGTTAAACAACAACACCACAAAGACAACAGTTTTAGATGGAACTGTTGTAAATTTGGTAAAAGACAATGGTTTTATCTAAAACTGTTGTCTTTGAGCTCCCATAAAATACAAAAGACAACAGTTTTGTAAAAACCGTTGTCGTTGAGCAATTTTTTTAAAAATCAACAACGCATTTTACAACGGTTATCTAAAACCGTTGTCTTTAAGCGCTTTTTTAGGGGCTACGACAACGGTTTTGATAAACCGTTGTCTTTGACTTTATTTGTTTCGTCATTTCCCCTCGCAGTTTTACTTTCCCTCTCTCCGCAAATCTTTTCGGCGCCTTGTTTTCCCCTTCGCGCTCCCAAACCTAGCTAAGTAATTTTTCTTTCCCTTTCCTCATACAATCTCTTCACTCCATCCTGCTGGATCTTCCTCCACAACGAAGCGAGCATCTCCCATGGCTCGCTTTCTTGTTCCCGTCAGAATCGAATGGTTGCATCTGACCAAACAAACCACATCCATCGCAAGGTCAAGGTACATGTTTTTTTCCCTCTCTCTTGAAGCAAAAGTCCATTTACGACTAACCCCACCCTCTACCCAGAGGAATCTTCCCTTCTCCTCATGTAACGCTTGCTCCTTTCCTCGATCTTGTCGCCCTTCCCTCTGCGAGAGCATATTTGAGGAATCTTCCCTAGCGTCTCCTATGCCTTTCCAGCTGCGACCTCCTCCCTCGCCGCTGGCCGCAACCCTCGGTCTATCTCTTTCCTCTACGTCGCCCAGGTCACCTCCTCATTCCTTGTATATGATTTTTGTCGCCGCTTGCTGTTCTCGCTCTGGATTGTAGCTTGAGGATCTCCTGCCCCCTTTTGGTGTATATTTATTTTGCTACACAATCCTCGTTCACGCGGCATAATTGCAACTCCCTCTAGATGTTTTTTTTGCAGTTATGTTAAAATCGTGGTTTTGCGCGCTTGCTTGGCTGTGTGCTGCTTCCTAGTGAATGGAAGTTGAGTTACCCAAAAATAAGAGCAAGTTACATATTCTGAGCTAATTTTTGAAATGGAACGCATTTTCCATGGAATTTTGCAAAAAATTTTCCATTATCTTTCCAAGATTTAACAAGGGATCTAAGCAATTTGACCTTTTTTTTGGTATATTTATCGAACTTACTTCTTTTCCTTCCATTATGCTACTATAAGGATTTAGAAGACACTTAGAAATGATAAATAATCTAAGTTCACCTATATATATATATATATTTGTGCCACAGAAGTTTATTTCTTGTTTAAATTCTTACTGCACTTTAATTGTTTGGACACTTTTACCTAATTCCAAATATTGATTATTATACCATGCCTTTCAGGATTTTGCTCGCAGTCGTATGGTTAAATATCATAATTTTGATGTCTCTTGCTTTGCAAAGAAAACATGCTCAGGTGTTAGTCTTAGTAGGTGAGGTTACTTGTTGAAAATATCCAATCGTTCTGTTGTAAGAAATTGAGCATTTATTACACTCTACCTGTAAAATTTTTGAGGATGAGCTGTTGGATGAGTCTCCTTGATTACCATGTTTTGGCTACATTTGATTCTCGATATCTAGGGTGAAGAATTGAAGATTTACTATGCGATGTGTTTCCATTGAGTTTTGAGCTTATCTCGGGCTTTAAATCACAGACATCGTGAGGTAGGTTCGATTCAATGCGCTGCTTTATGCTAATCCAAAGGCTTAGGGAAAATCTAATTGTGTGAGCAATTGTATTGGCTGGAAGGATAATCAAATAGTGATATTTTTTCTACAAATCTTGATTCGCAAGAACCTTGTCATTTTGTAACTACAAATGTTGTAACTTTGTGAGCTCAAGTTCATCGAATTTGTTATTATTCTATTCTGTGCAATCAAAACGGTCCTTATTTATCAATCATGTTTTAATCACTTTCTACATGCCAGGTAGTGTGTGTTCTAATGTTCAAGCTTCAGTGAGATGATTTCTCAGTTTTTATCTAATCTCAAATTCTAGCAAAGTATCAACTAATATATGCAGAACCATGGTGCTTTTGCAGGTTTTTAGGATAATGAGGGACATTGGTTGGATCCCCATTAAAGCAAACAGAGAGCAAGCATATATCCACCTCAATAATAGAATACCTAATCATTTGAAGTTTGACCTGAATTGTCTTCTTGTAACTCATGGAAGACTTTTGTCACAGGTGTTCTGTTAGAAGAGGTAATCAGAACACAGGAGATGGGAGCATGCGGTAATCAGAACACGCTTGTCCTTATCCTAATTTTCTAGAATAATCCTTCTTTATACTTTACAGTCAATGTATTAATCCTTAAGGAATTTAATGTTATTTTTCTTCTGCTGAAATAGGAATAAGATGCTCTGATGCTATCTAATTTTGCACTTGAGAATCAATTACACACAGCTAGGTAAGAGTTAAGTCATGCTCTGTATCAAGTATGAAAACTCTTAGACAATTGCATGTTTTGTTGACCAGCTGCTTTATGCATCAGAATATGTTATTTTTTCCCTTTTGCGCATGTAGTTATAATATATTTTTATCTTTAATTTGGTCATTTACTTTTCTCATTAAAGTTTGTTGTATGGATTAAAGCTTGAGGATATAGAAGTTTTGTCCAACTTAAACATAACGTCATAGATTTTGCCAACACATTAAAATGAGTCCAACTCAAGTACAACTACATCAACAACTTCCCTTTAAGTTTCTGAAAAATGATTGTACCATAACTAGAGATGATACTATAGGAAGGTTCAAGTATATCTAAGTACTCACTAGAATCCATGACCTTGCTTGCCTTTCATGTAGTCATGTTGGCTTCTAGGAGATGATACCATAACTAGAGATCTCAGCATCCAAGTCGTTACAAAGAAAATAACCTACAATCCAAACCTCTAAGAACAAAGAATCTGATGCTGATGATTCCTCCTTAGCATGTAGGCTGCAGAGAATTACCCTTATTTTCCTGGCCAGGAGCCTTCCGTCCCTGGGGATACTGATTTCTTGCTCAACGTACTTGGATTTTTTTTTTGGATAGGAGTTTCAAATAATCTCTGGGGTTAAGGAAGTCAGTTTGAAGCAATAATAGGCGAAGAATTTAGCTGCCCTAAGTTGGAGTTCTGTTTTAGGTTAGTACGACGGGTTGTGTGCTTGACATTTGACGTATGAATCTATAGTCTTTCACCAACTATGTTGGATGTTTGAGATTTGGTCTTTTAGAATTTTATTGCTGGAAATCAGTCATTCCTGTATTGTTCCAAACTCAAACAATCTAACTGTCTCATATTATCTATTTATCCTTGTGCACATTATTGGAATTATTGATCCAGTGTCATGGTTGATAAATTGGCGGTATAATAGCATTTTATGCATTATTAAAAGGAACTGTATTTTGTTGATACTTGTTTGATACTTTGCCTAATAGTAGTGTATTGTTGTTATCTTCACATTCCAATTTTTTCACAGTTAGATTTGCTATATATTCAGTAAAAGAACTATTTGTAATACTTGTTTAGGACCCCCAACCTACCAGTAATCGTGAGTTTACTGATACATTACTTTTTTTTTGTTCGAGAATGATTGTATATCACATTGTGGAGCAATTTAATGAATATACTCTTCATCTTTGCTAAGAATAAAGTGATAGAAGGAAGAACTACCATTTCTTACAATACCATCTGGTGGTCAGACTCCAAGTTGTCTTGCTGCAATCAATCATATGTGATTTGTTGTAACTTATTTAATGCTCTTAAATGAAAAAAAAATCCCTGACATATTTGCCTTTTCTTCCAGTGCATGCCAGAGGCAGGAGTTGATGGTGCCCTTATTGTGCAACCAATAAACCATATGTTTGATCATTCTTTAGTAACTAGGTTGTATTTCTTCTTTTTTTTGCTTTATATGCAACACAAACAAACTAGTATTCTACTTTCTAGTCTTCGATTGATGTTTTCAGATTGGTGGTGGAGTTGGGTCGGTTAATATTTATTTATAAAGAAAACTGTTTTACTTTTATGTTCAATTACATGGTTATTTCATTGTTAGTCGTCTTGTGCATCCGCTTGTGATTAATCAATTAAGAGAATCAGCCATTTGAGTGGAATATTGTAAAGAGCGAGGGAATCAGATAAGAAATGTTTGAGTTTAGAAGTATAAAATAACTTAAACAGTGTAAAAAAAACCCTCAAAGAGTCCTTGTGACGAGTTGAAATGATATCAGCTGGTTCTAACAGTTATACTAATCCATAAAATTGGTATAGTTAGTACAATTTGGTTTATGCCAATGTTAGTTCAGATCTTATTATAGGTTTGTAAAGGTTATATGAAAATGATTCACATGGTATAGGCCATCAACTGGCTGGTAAAATTAGTCTTGTTCAAAGTTTTGGACCATGGTCACTCTGGCTTGTTATGCCCAAAGAGAGTAGCACAAACAACACCACTAAATTAGAAGTTGAAGCTTAACTGAATATACCAAACTTGATTTCCTCTTGTTAGAGTCAAGTTTATTATGTTCTAGTGTACAATTTTGTTCATACCACTGTGGCTTTAGTTTTGCTGACAGTTTCATGCTATGTGATGGCCTTATTTCAGTCACAATTGAATGAGGCTATTTTAAGAGAGGATTATGGAGAAGCTGCAAAGCTGAAGTTGGCCATAACTGGTGCTACAAGAAAGGATATTATTGGAGCAGCATTGACTATTATGAATGTATAAAACTTGTCTTATGCACTTATTGTATTTAATTTATATTCTAAGCACTCTTGTTGCCACAGAGAGCTATAGAGGAAGAGCGATACAGCGATGCAGCTTTCATTCTTGATCATGTTGGGGCAGGACTGGTCAGTTTATTGGAATTAACTTGTTGCCAATTCTTACATCATCTTCATTAAGCTATGCTTGTCCCAATTTTTTGGTTTCAGCTACATGAAGCTATTCACTCCATTGAGCTTTATTCATTTTGCTATATGCAAGGCTATAACAGTGGCTGCCAATTCTTATATACTGATTGAAAAAGAATCAGCAAGTGAGAAAAAAGAGTTCAATGAAATCCTACAAGTTGAATATTGTGATGGGACTTGTTCATTAGTTGGCTATTGTTCATTAGTTATAAATGGAACTTATTTGTTTATTTGTATTGAGATAAATTTTATTTAAACATGAGACATGTTTCTTCTTTTGTGATTGTAATTCTTGTATAAGTAACATTTTGAATGATATTGATGTGAGGAATATTCTTTCTTTTGTGAATATGATTCTTTATTATATATTTATATTGAAATATAATATATTGGTATTAAAAGACAATAATTTAAAAGACAACGATTTAAAACAGTTGTTGTTATCTATCACCCTCAAAGACAATGGTTAAAAATCATTGTCGTAGCCCCAAAAATGATTGTAACGGGCAATGTTATTAAAAAAATACTCTAAACAACAACGGTTTTAAACCGTTGTCTTTTCATTCAAAGACAACGGTTTTAAACCGTTGCAAAACTGTTGTCTTTTCAGTCAAAGACAACGGTTTAAAATCGTTGTCGTAGCCCCCCACTTTTAACAACACTGCCAATTACAACGGTTTTAAAGGCTTATGACAACGATTTTTAACCGTTTTCTTTTAATGTTTTTGTTGTAGTGATGTTTTTAGAATCCAATATAAGTTCCTACCTACTGAGTTAATTAAAAATTTAGGGGTACATCATTTTTAGGAATATTCCTAATTTGCCCCTAGTGATGTCTAATATACCTGTTTAATCTACCATACTTTCTAGATTTTGGTTTCTGACAATTATTCAAATTCAAGTATGCATGGTCATTTTTCAAACTTTTGACTTGAATTTTCAGTTTATCATTTTCTAATTTCATATTATCATACATTTCTAAGGGACATGAATTTGCTAAGTTTAATTTTAACTTAGCATTTTTTTTCTAATTTGCACAAATTTTTAGAATGTATTTTGATAAAATTAAAAGACTGCTTGGGAGATAGTGTATGTACCTCACTTACCTCGTGATCTGACGCTCCCCCTTCATCGCAGCTTTCCTCTGAGGATCCTCCCCAAGTCGATGCTCATTTCTGAGCTGCTTTCATCTTCTTGATAGCTTGCCATTAGGGCAAGTCCGAAAAAGATCTCGATCTCGAACTCAGAGGATGATGATTCGTCTCATGTGACCTTCAAGTTCTTGTACTTTGGTCGATTGCCCTTGTCTTTCTCCTTGTCCATGTTCTTCAATTTTGGGCAGTCATCCTTGATGTGTCTTTCTTCGTTGCAGTTGTAACATCGAATCTTCCTTTTGTTCTGATAATGTTTTCTTGATTGCGATTTAAATTTATTAGTTTTAATGAATTTATTAAACTTTCTTACCAGTAGCGCCACTTCATCTTCGTCGATCGATGTTTCGGAGTAAGGATCTTCCATCTTGGCTTTCAAGGCAAGATCGTTGTTTGACTTTTTGATTTCTGTAGAATCTGCACATCGAGTTTCGGTAAGTTCAAAGGTAGAAAACAAATTCTCTAGAGTACTTACCTCGAAGTCCTTAAAGATGTAGTATGCATCTGATAAGGATGACTACTCTAGAGTTCTCGAGAAGGCGTTGAGCACATACCGAATTGAATCTCGATTCATTACTGTTTCTTCGTGATTATTGAGCTAAATGATAAGCTCTTTGATCCGTGCTTGGAGTTGCACTGCCTTTTCTCTATTGTTCATTCATAGGTTTGTCAGCTAGGTTCGGAGGATATCTCGCCTTGCCAATTTTGCTTCAGAAGTGCCTTCATGGAGTTCTAGGAACTTCTCCCAGAGCTCTTTGGCGAAGTCGTAACTGCCGATTCGATTTACTTCCTGGGGCGGAAGGACGCTGAGCAGATGGAATTCTGCTTTACCATTCGCCACGAAGTCAGCTTGCTCCTTCTTCATCCATTGATATTATTCTTTGTCTTTCGGAACTGTTGGGATTGCAAGGTTACAAACATAGTCCCATATTGGAAACACATGGAAAAAATCATGGGTTTATAAGATAAAAGATATCTCCATTAGTATGAGGCCTTTTGGGGAGAGCCCAAGAGCAAAGTCATGAGGGTCTAGGCCCAAAGTGGACAATATCATGCTATTGTGGAGATATCTAAATTCTTTTCGATCCAACAATTGGTATCAGAGCCTGAACTGCCAGAATGTTTAACCACCGACTGTGCACAAGAGCTATGGTCTGATTGAGCCATGTGGGTACAATATTGACCTCAAACAAACAAAGTGGGGGCTCCTATGCTCGGATTAAGAGGACCAGACACCATACAGGAAGTCCTATTTGCGACTAGGCAAGGAAGTCCTAGTAGGTCGGGTGGACCGAGGGGCAAAAAGACCCGGTGGGTCGAGGATGTTAGGATCCTGGATGGCTAGAGGGGGGTGAATAGCCTCTTCAAAAGCTAAAACTCAAAGATAAAACTCACACGAGTGGTTAGCGCAGCGGAAAACAAGTTAAGAACAGAATAAGAATAAGAGAAGAACCAAAGCAAACCACAGTGACTCAAGTGTTTACGAGGTTCGGGGATAACTTGCCCCTACTCCTCGGTGTCCGTAAGGTGGACAAGCCGATCTTCGGTAGATCAACCCCGGTGAACACCCGGCTATGAACTTTCTCCTTCTCGGTGGAGTGACCTCTCAACAAAATCTCAACAGGTATGTAGAATATAGCACAAGACTTACTGAGCTTGGTGACTTAGGAGAATGAAAATTAAGCTTACAGTCACGCGAAGGTCAGTGAAACAGAGAGCAAGTCGAGACAGCCGCTTCTCAGCCCCGAGCGTCAAAGCTTTTGCACCGATCGACAGAGAGTTTCTTTTCTCCAGAAAAACTTCTTCTTAACCCTCTCTTCAACCAGCCTTTTATGTCTCTGCCATCTCTGCCTTTCGCCCGCAACGGATCCCTGCCAAACTGCAGCAAATCTCTGCATCCAGCCATAGCATCGCCAATCACGCTTCTTTCTCATCTGATCATCTGAGCTCACACCAATGGAATTCTGGTCTTCACTGGTGTCTCTGAGCTCCACCCAATCACCATGAGTTGAGCTGATCGATGCCAGATCACCGCCAGATCGCAGCCACGACTTTGCTGCTTTAACAGGTTTACAGTGGAACATAGCAAAAGTTTCTCTGGTATCCTCTACTAATGAAGCTCAATTTGAAATCAACCAATTGCAAATTACCAGTAACCTGCACCTCAAAATCTTGCAGCAGATGGTTAGAAATATTTAGGCAAAAGCAACTTTGAATCAGAAAGAATCAGAGAAAGTGCATGCAAAACAGACTATAATATGGATCGGTCTGCGGACCGATCCATACGTTCAAATCTCTTTTCGATGCGTTGCGATCGGTGCGGACGATCGAAACTAACGATCGGTCCTCGACCGATCGAGAGCTAAGCTGATCGGTCTCGGACCGATCGGGCATCAATCGACCGGTCCGAGACCGGTCGATATCAATTCTGATAGCATCTGGTATTCTGCGAGTTCTCACCGATCGGTCGGCGGACCGATCAAGAATCTTCTGATATGCTCTTGAGTGTTCTTGATCGGTCCGTGAGACCGATCAGGACACTATGTCCTTGGAATCGATGCGCGGACCGATCACCCGTGCCACTGTGCCCTTGGATCGGTCATCGACCGATCCAAGGTGATTTAAGAGCAAGCTTCCAAGCTTGCTACCCTTAATCTGACAGTCCCGAGCTACCGAGCTCTTCTCCGACTATACATGCCAAGTTTCCATACTTGGACTTCCCAACACCGGATGTCCGATCACCCTTGATCCATCTGGATTTTCCTGCCCGGCTTCACTCACGGGACTTTCAATTGCCTGGCTTCACTCACGAGACTTTCCATGCCTGGCTTCACTCACCAGGACTTTCCAATTGCAGCTTCACTCACGGGACTTTCAATTGCCTGCATCTTGATCTTCTCAATTGCACGCTTCACTCACGAGGACTTTCCAATTGCCTGGCTTCACTCACGGGACTTTCCAATTGAGCATCTCCCTCTTCTCAATTGCACAGCTTCACTCACCAGGACTTTCCCGTGCCAAGCTCCTTGCTCGGACTTTTCCAATCAGATTAATCAGGTCAACCAAGTCAACCCTGATTTTGTGGTTAATTCAATATCGATTGAAACTTAAATCGGTGTCAACATCAAAACAACATCCAGGTGATTGTATCAACAATCTCCCCTTTTGTTGTTTGACAATACGGTTTAGATCAGAAATGCTTTCATATCCATAATTTTAGGAAAATCGGGATCCTCCCTAAGACGGATATATCTCAAATATCTTCTCCCCTTTTTTCATATTGAGTTTACAATTCGTCTCTAAACTTCAAATACTCTCTCCCCCTTTGTCAAACACCGAAAAGGTATATACAAAAAAAAAAAAATATGAGGACTGACAAACACCTCCCCCTTAAACCCATATCATAATCCACAAAAAGAAGTAAGATATGATAGAACTCAAGCAATGTCATATACATAGCATGAAAAAGATATCATAGGAGTACAAAACGCATGAAAATAAACATAATGTCTAAAATAGCAACCATCCAGGACAGGCAATCAACATCGTATCTAGAACAAAGTAGCACAATCAACAATCAATCACATAATCAAAATCAACTCGCATCCTCATCATGAGGAGCAGTGTCATCAGCAACAGGATAAGAGAATCCCTGAGGGGGCACGCCGCTGCCTGAAGATGGATCGTCTGTAGAAGGCTGAGGTGGTGGGTGGCTGGCCATCCATCCCATAAACGCCTGATGAGTAGCCAGCTGATGTCTCTGTAGGGTCTCAAAGCGTCGGTCAATGTGGAGACGTAGACCAACGAACTCAGCAGCCACCATCTCCTCGTGGCGATCAAATCGGTCCTCCAACTCCGCGATCTGCCAGCGCAGATCTGGATCCGCCTCGACAAGTGCAGCTGGAGCAGGAGCACGAGCACCCTGTCGTGGGAGTGGTAACTCACCTAGTGCCCTCCCATCCTTCCACCTAACCGTCCCATCCTGACTTAGGATTCCGGACTTGGAAAACGCACGTTTCCCAAGTCGACAATCCTGCCTGACCATCTTCACTATCCTCCCCCTAGAGACGTCAATACCCATGGACTCGAGCCAATCAGTAATTATATGCCCAAAAGGCATATAGATGTTGTTGCCGCTCGGTTCGCTATGGGAAATGATAGACATATAGACACTCGACATAATATCAAAATCTAGACGTCGACGTAACCCATAAAGCATCAAACAGTGATATGGTCGAATTTCTGCCAACGGTTTAGAGGTGATAGGTAGAAGACATTGTGTGACAATTTTGAAAAGAATGTAGTCAGGAGCAGAGAGTCTAAGGGCTGCAAATGTAGGAAAGTCGTCATCTAACTCATCTAAACCATCCAGTCTCGGATGACCAAAGAAGTACTCATAGATTGAGTCAGAAGAGACATCAAGAGGATGAGGTACGGGTTCAGGCAAAACAGGATAGATGGAGAACACCGTCCCCGAACACAAACGACAACCTAAATACCCAAAGAAGGCAATTATGTCGACATCAATGTTTTGCTTAGCCACTCTTGTTCTATAACTACCATCAGGAGTCGGATGAAGGTTATTATAGAATTCCGAGACTAAGTCAAGGTTGATGTCTCTCTCCAAATATACCAAGGCGTCAAGTTTGTAGTAGGCGATAGTTTCGGTTATGGACGGACAAAATTCGTTCATGTACTTCTTATCAACCGACCTACACGGGAGCAACTTGAAAATCCTGTCCTTAAAGTTTTTCTCAAACTGTTGGTTCGGGAATCTCCCCGAACTTGATGGTTGAGGTCGGGAAGAAGTAGGAACCTTAGATTTGGACTTATCCGACTTAGAGGTACCCTCCCCTGCAGATTTCTTCCTAAGGATGGGAAATGGGACATGACCGGGGTACACATGGGAGCACAAGACCACAACAGATGAGTACCGACCCAAAAACGCAAATGCAGTGAGAACTAAATTAAAAAAAATGCTAAGGATGAATAGAATGGGAAGAGGAAGTTACCTTGGAGGCATTACTTCGTTCGTCGGAGAAAGAAACGAGGGTCGGCCGGCGCTGGGAAGAAGAAACGAGAGAAGTGGAGAGGTAGGGTTCGCGTGAGACGCCAAAGAATGGGAGGTTTTAAGAGGGTAGGTGACCAACCCGATCGGACGGCCGTCCGATCAGGAGAAGGATTGAACGATCAGATCCTTGGATCGGAGATAGCGGATCGGTCCCTGGACCGATCAGGCATCCTTCAGATCGGTCCCGGGACCGTTCAAAACGCGAACAGAACCTATCGAAATTTCCTGATCGGTCGGCAACCTCTCTGTTCGATATCTGAACGGTCTGCAGACCGTTCAGATATGATTGTCGCAAGAGAGCCCCTGACCGGACTGTGGACCGATCAGGGAGTCTCCTGACCGGTCCAGCGACCGATCAGTGTCTGATACTTCAGACTTCTGATATCTGAAACTCGTATCAAAAATCCTAAATTTTGTTCCAACAACTTCCTAGGATCCTAGAAGCCCATAGATTATGGTTAGTGATATCAGATGGATAATTCCTAATGATTTGCTCTCAAGAATTGAACTCATTCAAGGCTTAGAAATTCAAAATTTAAACCTTCTCGATTCTTAGCTTCAAAATCAGTGAATCTCCACAAACTTAGGAAATTGCTGAAACTACAATCTGTAGTGAAGCAAAGTCCCAAAACTGACATAGGCTACCTATAACCTATTCCAAAATTCGTCCTTTCTATGATTAGTTTCAAGTTTGTCAAAATAAGTCTTAGTTCCTAATACTTCTTTATCAACTTGTCCTAACATCAATCAAAGTCATGAAATGTATCAAGCAAAAAGTATCAACCAAACACATTAACTATGTTAGACAATTTCTAGACAAAAGTCCAACCAAGATTCCTTGGTTGGAATGTATGAGTAAGATCTAGGAACCAAATACACATGAATTGTGTAATGGTGTTCCCCAAACTCAATTAATGTCTCTTCAACCTAATTATTCAAGGGATGCATGATACATTTTGAATAATTTGGTTGATCCTAGCATCTCACCCCATTTCTAGCAAACAAAACATTTTGTTAAACCTTATAGTGTATGTGAGATGTTCCCAAGTTGCCCAAATTTTTGTCCCAATTACTCTTGTCATTTTAATAGTCCTTATTGATCATGGTGAAACTCTAATGACCTAAGGAGCCAAACACATTCCCAACTCCCTCCTTAAATGACTAAATTCATTTTCCGGAAGGGTTTGGTGAAAATATCAGCTAGGTTTGACTTTGACTCAACATATGTGAGTGCAATGTCTCCCCTAGCTACATGATCTCTAATGAAGTGATGACGCACTTCAATGTGTTTTGTCCTTGAATGATGGACTGGATTTTTAGTTAGGTTAATCGTGCTAATGTTATCACATAGCACTTGTACACCCTTGTAAGAAAATCCATAATCCTCTAAGGTGTGTATCATCCACAACAATTGCGATACACTCTCTCCCATGGCAATATATTCAGCCTCGGTCGTGGAGAGAGCAACACAATGTTGCTTCCGACTTGACCAACTAACTAAAGATGACCCTAAAAATTGGCAACCCCCACTCGTACTTTTCCGATCCAATTTGCACCCAGCATAATCGGAGTCGGTATAACCTATCAAGTCAAAAGACTCGGTACGAGGATACCAAAGACCTACTCTTATTGTGCCCTTAAGATATCTCAAAATTCTTTTGACTGCAATTAAATGAGATTCCTTTGCACATACTCTAGCGCACATGCCCACAACAAAAAGTATATCGGGTCTCTTGTTGTGAGATATAGAAGACTACCGATCATGCTTCTATATTGCGTTAGATCAACTGGTTTTCCACTCTCATCATTGTCAAGGCGAGTGTTTGTCGCCATTGGAGTGGACACTTCCTTAGAGTCACTCATATTGAATTTTCTGAGCATCTCTTGAGTGTATTTTGCTTGATGGACATAAATACCATCTCTAGTTTGTTTGATTTCGAGTCCAAGGAAGAAAGTCAATTCTCCCACTAGACTCATCTCAAACTCACTCTCCATGTGAGTGATGAACTCATTTAAATAGCCCTTGTTGTTTGAGCCACAAATTATGTCATCGACATATACTTGGGCTACAAAAATATTTTCACCATCTCTACGTAGAAATAGTGTTGGGTCTATTTGTCCTCTAACAAAGCCCTTCTCTAGTAGATATGTTGACAACCTTTCGTACCAAGCTCGTGGTGCTTGTTTAAGCCCATAAAGTGCTTTCTTGAGCTTGTACACGTGATTTGGAGATTCGGTATTCACAAATCCCGGTGGTTGTTCAACATAAACTTCTTCCTTAATGAGACCATTTAAGAAGGCCGATTTTACATCCATTTGATAGAGCTTGAAACCTCTATGTGCAGCAAAAGCTAGCATTAAGCGAATGGACTCTAATCGGGCCACTGGAGCATATGTCTCATCATAATCAAGGCCTTCAACTTGACTATAGCCCTTGGCTACAAGTCTTGCCTTGTTTCTAACTACCTCTCCCTTTTGGTTCAATTTGTTCTTGAAGACCCATTTGGTTCCAATAATGGTGGTCTTCTTAGGTCTGGGAACCAAGTCCCATACTTGGCTCCTCTCAAATTGACCTAATTCGTCTTGCATAGCTATGATCCACTCAGGATCATGCAATGCCTCATCAATTAATCTAGGTTCAATTTCTGAGATCAAAGCGACCTCATTGGACTCATTTCTAAAGAATGACCTAGTCCTAACCCCTTGATGGATGTCTCCCACAATCTGGTCTTGGGGGTGACTAGTGTCTAGCCTAGACTGCCTTGGTGCTGATGGTGCCTCATGAGTGGTCTCACTTGGCACAGACAAGGACTCAATATCAGGCAATGGATCCACCTGAGTTCTTTGTTGTCCTTGCTCATCATTATCAGAGTCAATTTCGACTCTTTCGATGTTTTGGTCATTCAAACTTAGCCTTCTAAGTTCGAATTGAATTTGTTCTACATCCCTTGATTGATCATTTAAATTAGGGATTTCTTCAAAAGCTACATCAGAGGACTCTTCAATCAATTTAGTCCCACTGTTGTAGACTCGATAGGCTTTGCTGGTGAGTGAATACCCGACCAGTATCCCTTCATCAGCCTTAGCCGTGAACTTCCCAAGATGATCCTTTGTGTTCAAGATAAACACCTTACAACCAAACACCCTAAGATGTTTAATTGTAGGTGGTTTCCCAAACCAAAGTTCATGAGGGGTCTTTCCTAAAAATCTGTGTATTAGGACTCGATTTTGCACATAGCAAGCTGTACTCACAGCTTCGGCCCATAAGTAGCTCGGCAAAGAGTACTCATTGAGCATGCTTCGTGCAGCCTCCTGTAGGACTCGGTTCTTTCTCTCCACAACCCCATTTTGCTGTGGGGTCCTTGGAGTAGAGAACTCATGTCTATAACCCTTCTCTTGACAAAACTCTAAAAACCTATGGTTTTGGAATTCACCACCATGATCACTCCTAATGGTTTTAATTGTGGTTGATTTTTCATTTTCCGTTCTTCTACAAAAAGAAATGAAAATATCTATGGTTTGGTCCTTATGTTTCAAAAAGAAGGTCCAAGTATATCTAGTGAAATCATCAATAATCACAAGACAATATCTACTTCCATTCAAAGATATTACACTACTGCAATCAAATAGGTCCATGTGCAATAAGTCTAACGGAGTAGAAGTACTTACAATGCTTTTACCTTTATGAACCGCTTTTGTTTGCTTACCCTTTTGACATGCATCACATAGTTTGTTCTTTTGATATTTGATGCTTGGTAAGCCTCGCACTAATCCTTTGTTTGCTAGCTTCCGGATGTTCTTCATGTTTACATGTGCCAACCTTCTATGCCATAGCCAAGACTCTTCTTCTTTTGACATGAAACACTTAATCAAAGCATTAGTAGCACTTTTAAATGATACTTGATAAATATTGTCTACCCTTGTGCCTACTAGTACTGTGTCAAGTGTGTCAATGTTTTTAACCAAACATTGACTTGAATGAAATTCAATTGTGTAACCCGTATCACACAATTGACTGACACTTAGGAGATTAAAAGTCATTCCCTTGACTAGAAGGACATTCTTGATATGAAGACATTCGGATATATGAATGTCTCCAACTCCTATTACCTTAAGACTACCATTGTTACCAAAGGACACATTACCTCTACTTTTGTTTTGAAGAGAAGCAAATAGAGATTTGTCCCCGGTCATGTGCTTGGAGCATCCACTATCAACAAACCAAGTTGATAGGTGCTCCCCCTCGATCAATGCCTACAAGATACGAAAGATAGATGTTTTAGGTACCCAAATCTTGGGACCTAATGCATCTACAAGAAGTGACCTAGGAACCCATGCTTTGGTCATACCCTTCCTAGTTCCATGAACCCTAGAATCATTTGATCTATGGTATTGGGTCCTAGACACTAATGAGATAAAACTCGATTCTTTGGGTTGATAACCTATCCCGGCTTTGTTGTAGACTGCCCTTTGGGCATTTAAGATCATGTCTAATGTCTTAGAGCTAGTTGAGAATTTCTCAAGCATTTTCTTGAGCTTCTCAACCTCACTCTTCAAAGCCTTGTTCTCATCTTCAAGAAGCTCTAGATGAAGGTCATCAACCTCATCTTCCCTAAGAGCCTTTAGCATTTCTACTTCTTCTTTTAACAATTTATTTTCTGTTTTCGACTTTTTAAGCAATGTAGATAAATGAGTAATAGTCTTATAACATTTTTCTACATGAGAAGAGGTTACCTCTTCATCATCCGAGGATGATGAGGCCGCGTTTGAAGCATCACTTGAGTTGCCATCGCTTCCGGAGTCCTCCCTTGCCATGAGTGCTAAATGGCGAGTGCTCTTCTCCTTCTTCTCTTCTTCCTCGGATGAGCTTGAAGATGACTCATCCCAAGTGGCCTTAAGGGCCTTCTTCTTTTTGCTTCTTTCTTCTTTCTTCTTGGCTCGTTCTTCCTTCTTCTTGGCTCGTTCTTCCTTCTTGAGCTTAGGACACTCACTTCGGTAGTGCCCTTTCTTACTACATTCATAGCACGTAACGTTAGATTTATCAATGTTCGGATCATTAGGTTTACCTTTGTATCTTCGGCTTCTTCTCATGATCCTCCTCACGAAATTCGCCATTTCGCTTGATGACGATGATTCGCCTTCGTCATCGGACTCGGAGGAAGAGGTGGATGAGGAGATCTCCTTTTCTTTCTTCTTTTCCTTCTTCCTTCTCCCATCCTTGCTCCTTTCTCCTGCAACAAGAGCAATACCTTTCTCCTTTTGGCCTTTGTTAGCAAGTTCATGTAATTCCATTTCACAGAAAAATTCATCTAACTTGACAATTGAAAGATCCTTGGATACCTTGTAGGCATCTACCATAGATGACCACAAGGCATTCCTAGGAAAAGCTTTAAGTGCATACCTTACAAGATCGCGGTTTTCTACATGTTCATCTATGGAATGGAGACCGTTAATGATCTCTTTAAACCTACCATGAAGTTCACTTACATTCTCATTTTCCTTCATGGTGAGGTTCTGGAGTTGGTTGAGGAACAAGTCTCTCTTGGCAATTCGAGAGTCCCGAGTCCCTTCTTGAAGCTCAATGAGCTTGTTCCATAGATCTCTTGCACTAGTAAAAGGACCTACCTTGACTAGTTGGTCCTTGGCGATTCCACATTGCAAGGTGACCATGGCCTTGGCATCGGCTTGTGCTTTGCGGAGTTGTTCGGTAGACCACCTTGACGATTCGAGCTCCTTACCTTCCTCATCTCTTGGTGGTGTGTAGCCTTCCTTGACTGAGAACCACATGGCAATGTCCGTCTTTAGGTAATACTCCATGCGTCCCTTCCAGTACTGGAAATCTGCCCCTTCAAAGTAAGGTGGTCGATTTGTGCTAAAGCCTTCCCTCATGGCCATCTCTTTGCTCTTAGGTTGTTAAGCCGGATGAAGAGCTCCAAGCTCTGATACCACTTGTTAGGATCTTGGATGGCTAGAGGGGGGTGAATAGCCTCTTCAAAAGCTAAAACTCAAAGATAAAACTCACACGAGTGGTTAGCGCAGCGGAAAACAAGTTAAGAACAGAATAAGAATAAGAGAAGAACCAAAGCAAACCACAGTGACTCAAGTGTTTACGAGGTTCGGGGATAACTTGCCCCTACTCCTCGGTGTCCGTAAGGTGGACAAGCCGATCTTCGGTAGATCAACCCCGGTGAACACCCGGCTATGAACTTTCTCCTTCTCGGTGGAGTGACCTCTCAACAAAATCTCAACAGGTATGTAGAATATAGCACAAGACTTACTGAGCTTGGTGACTTAGGAGAATGAAAATTAAGCTTACAGTCACGCGAAGGTCAGTGAAACAGAGAGCAAGTCGAGACAGCCGCTTCTCAGCCCCGAGCGTCAAAGCTTTTGCACCGATCGACAGAGAGTTTCTTTTCTCCAGAAAAACTTCTTCTTAACCCTCTCTTCAACCAGCCTTTTATGTCTCTGCCATCTCTGCCTTTCGCCCGCAACGGATCCCTGCCAAACTGCAGCAAATCTCTGCATCCAGCCATAGCATCGCCAATCACGCTTCTTTCTCATCTGATCATCTGAGCTCACACCAATGGAATTCTGGTCTTCACTGGTGTCTCTGAGCTCCACCCAATCACCATGAGTTGAGCTGATCGATGCCAGATCACCGCCAGATCGCAGCCACGACTTTGCTGCTTTAACAGGTTTACAGTGGAACATAGCAAAAGTTTCTCTGGTATCCTCTACTAATGAAGCTCAATTTGAAATCAACCAATTGCAAATTACCAGTAACCTGCACCTCAAAATCTTGCAGCAGATGGTTAGAAATATTTAGGCAAAAGCAACTTTGAATCAGAAAGAATCAGAGAAAGTGCATGCAAAACAGACTATAATATGGATCGGTGCGGACCGATCCATACGCTCAAATCTCTTTTCGATCGTTCGATCGGTGCGGACCGATCGAAACTAACTGATCGGTCCTCGGACCGATCAGAGGTGATGATCGGTCTCCGGACCGATCGGGCATCAATCGACCGGTCCGAGACGGTCGATCGATCTGATAGCATCGAGTATTCTCGAGTTCTCACCGATCGGTCGGCGGAATACCGATCGCTCTTCTGATATAGTGTTTCTTGGATCGGTCCGTAGACCGATCGAGACACTTAGTCCGATCGGCGGCCGATCACCGTGCCACTTGTGCACCTGGATCGGTCATCGACCGATCCAAGGTATGATTTAAGAGGCAAGCTTCCAAGCTTGCTACCCTTAATCCTGACAGTCCCGAGCTACCGAGCTCTTCTCCGACTATACATGCCAAGTTTCCATACTTGGACTTCCCAACACCGATGTCCGATCACCCTTGATCCATCTGGATTTTCCTTGCCTGGCTTCACTCACGGACTTGGTCCGGTCGCCCAGGCTATTCATCAAGGGACCCGGACCAATTGCCCAATGCTGACTCACCCGACACTTCTCCAATTGCTGGCTTCACTCTCCGATTTCTTGTAGCTTCACTCACCAGGACTTTTCCAATTGCCTGGCTTCACTCACCAGGACTTCTCCAATTGCCTGGCTTCACTCACCAGGACTTTCCCCCGTGCCAAGCTCCTTGCTCGGACTTTTCCCAATCAGATTAATCAGGTCAACCAAGTCAACCCTGATTTGTCTGAGTTAATTCAATATCTGATTGAAACTTAAATCAGTGTCAACATCAAAACAACATCCAGGTCAGACTGTATCAACAGAGGATCGGATGTGGGAAGCCTATGATCCTTTGTTTGAGGGGGGGGATTGTTGGGGTTGTAAGGTTACAAACATATTCCCATATTGGAAACACATGGGAAAGATCATGAGTTTATAAGATAAAAGATATCTCCATTGGCATGAGACCTTTTAGAGAGAGCCCAAGAGCAAAGCCATGAGGGTCTAGGCCCAAAGTGGACAATATCATGCTATTGTGGAGATATCTAAATTCTTTTCGATCCAACAGGATCGAATTTTGGTGGGTGAATGCTTGCACCAGCCATCGTCTCATTGCTTTAATCGGCAGTTAGTCCTTCTGAGACGTCCTGACTCTGATACCACTTGTTAGGACCATTGGAGGCCGATAGGAGGGAGATGTGAATAACCTGAATATGAAAATAATACCTTTCACATTCTTTTAACTCAAATTAAAAGTAACAATAATAATAACTTAAATTAATAACTAAAGAAACAAGGCATACTATTTACTTGGTTACAACCTACGTGGTTGTTAATCCAAGGGCAATAAAAAGCTCTAAAAGATCTCCTTCGTGTAGGCGGAGAAGCCTCTTACAATCATTAAACGCTCAGACAATTGCTAGGAAAAGAATACAAGAGTTGATTGTTTATTTCCTAGGTCCAAGGATCTTTTTATAGCCCCTGAAAAATCTTATCTGTGGCTTGAAGGCGCCTTCCATAGGGCTGGAAGGCGCCTCCAACAAGGCTCCAAAGTATAAAGTTTTATCCTTTGGTAACAGCTAAAATCAACTTGGTCGAAGGCACCTTCCATAGGGCATTGGTGCCTTCCACAATGAGGCGTAGAGGTGCCACGAAGACGCCTCAGAGGCGCCTTCAATTCCCTTTGAAGACGCTTCAGAGGCACCTTCAAGTCCCTTTGAAGGCACCTCCAGCAGCATCTTCAGTCTTCTTTCGCTCTTCTGTTGTTCTGATGGCCTGGGTGATCACGACCATCCGAAATAGGACTCAACCAGACCCATTTTTCGGCATTCTCCTCGAGTAGGCTTCTGCTCCGGCTTCTCGTCCCTCGGAACGTCGTGCACATCCTTCTCGTTCACCGGTGTATTCTTCCGCAACACCTCATCCCTCGGATGCACTAAGCCCGTTAGCTCCCTTCCCGTGCCATCCTTCTCGCTAGCTGCGTCTTCCACTCAACTTTTTATGTTCCTAAGTTCCTGCACACTTAGACACAAGGGTCAAACATAACGGGACCTAACTTAACCTGGTTGATCACATCAAAACTACCATGGGGTTCAACACTAAGTCATAATGAGCCACCAAAGCCATTATAATTCTAAAGGAATCCTTCTTAAAGACAGGTTAAAACGTCTCTTTATAATCAATACGACTTTTCTGAGTGAACCCTTTGCCAACAAGTTTGCCTTATACCTTTCGATATTTCCATTAGAATCGTATTTGGTCTTAAAGACCCATTTACATCCAACTTTCTTACGACCTTCTAGTAATTCAACAAGATCCTAGACTTCATTATGAACCGTTAATTCCAATTCTTCTTTCATGACATCTAACTAGTTATTAGAATTAGTACCTTTTATGACCTATGAAAAGGAAACTGAATCTTCATGGATTCCTATATCAAATTCATGTTCTTGAAGATAAACCACATAATCATTAGAAATAGCAAGTCTCCTTTGTCTTTCAGACCTTCTTAATACTATTTTATGTGTTTCATCTACTATCGATTTATTGATAATAATTTCATTTATAGGAGTTTTATCATTTATATATTGTTCTTGTGTGTTGTTTAATGATTCAATAATTATAGGAACAACAATATGAGAAAAGGTCCTAGGTAAAGGAAACTCTACCCTTACTTTTTCAATATCCACTTTACGTGGCTCTTCACTCCCACTAATGTCGCCATTTTTAATAAATCTAGCATTTCTAGTTTCAACAATTTTGTATTATGGTAAGGATCGTAAAATTGGTACTCTTTAGATTTTGTAGATAACCAGTGAAAAAACTACTGATTGTTCTTTTCATGTGGATTATAAATTCTTATTTATGTCGAGCAGGCCCAAATATACAGGTGCCTTAAACTAGGTTTCCTATCAGTTCACAGTTTAAAAGGAGTTTTAAGAACTCCCTTACTATGAACCCTGTCCAATAAATACGAAATAGTTTTTAATGTATGCATCCATAAAGACGTTGGTAATGATGAGTTATTCATAATACTCCTAACCATATCTAATAAAGTACGATTATGCCTTTCTGCTATACCATTTGGTGTGATGTACCTGACACAGTGTACTAAGCACAAATGTCATGTTTCTCAAGGAATTTAGCAAACGGTCCTAGACATTGTCCTGAATGATTATATTTTTTTATAATATTCACCACCACTATCAGATCGAATAATTTTTACTTTTTTTTATCTAATTATCTTTTAACCTCATTAATAAATATCTCTAGGACATTTACTTACTTAGATTTTCCATGTATTAGATAGACATAACCATAACGTCTAAGTCGTCGATGAAGATGATGAAATATTTGTCCTTTCCTATAGATGAAATATCAAAAGGCTCACAAATATCAATGTGTATTATCTCAAGGAGTTGTGTGCTTCTTGTGGCTCCTTTCTTTGTGTGTTTTGTTTGTTTTCCTTTAATACAATCCACACAAATGCCAAGATCGGTAAAATCCAAATCTGGTAGGATTTCATTCTTTATTAATCTTTCTAATCTTTCTTTAGAGATACGCCCCCAAATGTTTATGCCACAAGTTAACAGACTTTTTGTAATACCCCGGTTCTGAGATTCTGGTTAAGTATGGCTTAAAAGGTTAGATGGTACTATCCATATCACCAAGGTGCACCTTCCTTTTTGGAAGCTCAAACTTAAGAACTTCAAAGTTAAGTGTATTTGGCTTGGAGAAATCTAAGGATGGGTGACCTCCTGGGAAGTTTTCCAGGGTGCGTACGAGTGAGGACAAAGCACGCTGAAAGGACCTCCGGTGGTCTGTGGAGCTAGTCGTCAACCCGATGGGCAATTCAAGTGGCATTCCCGGTTCGGTCCGGGTGGGGCCCGCTCGGGCCGGGGCGTTACAGATGGTATCAGAGCAACCTTGCGACCGTGAGTGCACTTGTGGCAGGAGCACCCAGTGTGTCTTTAAGTGGGGGTGATTGTAATACCCCGGTTCTGAGATTCTGGTTAAGTATGGATTAAAAGGTTAGATTGTACTATCCATATCACTAAAGTGCACTTTCCTATTTGGAAGCTCAAACTTAAGAACTTCAAAGTTAAGCGTGCTTGGATTGGAGAAATCTGAGGATGGGTGACCTCCTGGGAAGTTTTCCAGGGTGCGTGCGAGTGAGGACGAAGCACGCTGAAAGGACCTCCGGTGGTCTGTGGAGCTAGTCGTCAACCCGATGGGCAATTCAGGTGGCATTCCCGGTTCGGTCCGGGTGGGGCCTGTTAGGACCGAAAAGTAGCTAGAGGGGGGGTGAATAGCTCTTCGTATGCTAGGTGCTCGTCGTTGCTTGTTTCTTCAAAGATGCGCAGCGGAAATACAAGAAACAAACCACACAACGCTAACAAGGTTGGTTTACTTGGTATCCACCTCACAAGAGGTGACTAGTCCAAGGATCCACACCTACTCACGCACCCTCCACTATGAATAACACTCCTTTATGATAACTACTAAAGGCGGAGAAGCCCTACAACACTCTCAATACAAGAAGAAGAAAGGAAAATACAAGATAAGCAAAAGCTTACAAGATGTGCAATAAAAACCCTAACCCTAACTTCTTCTTCTTGTTTTTGATCCGCCTCTTGACTTGGGAAACTACCAAGAACCTTCAAGAACTGGCGATCTGAGCTTGAGAGAAGTGTGGAGAAGTCGCTGGTGTAATCTGAGATGAAATCGTAAAACTCTACCGCAGCCATCGCACGCCTACAGCTCAAATACGACGCAACGGTCGGATCCCGATCGATTCGAAAGTTCCCAATCGATTGGGGAGGCTTTGGATCGATCCACGGATCGATCCAGAGCACCTCTGTGCTCTGGGAAAACACCTGGATCGATCCACGGATCGATCCAGCGCTTATCGCGCGAACCAGCAGCGTCCCAATCGATCGGCTGATCGATTAGGGACCTCTGGATCGATCCACTGATCGATCCAAAGGCTCTCTGTTCGCTGGGAAAGACCTGGATCGATCCACTGATCGATCCAGAGGCTTTCTGTTCGCTGGGAAAAGCCTAGATCGATCCACTGATCGATCCAGCTCCTGGATCGATCCACTGATCGATCCAGCTCTTGGTTTTTGCCCAAAACCAAGTCCCAAGCCTCTCAAACCAACATTCGGTCAACCTTGACCTGTTGGTATATCATGCCTAGCATCTGGTCACTCCCTTGACCTGCCAGGACTCCCCACCAAGTGTCCGGTCAATCCCTTTGACCCACTTGGACTTTTCTCTTCGTGCCAAGTATCCATTCACTCCCTTGACCTACTTGGACTTCCACCAGATGTCTGGTCAATCTTGACCCATCTGAATTTCCGCGTGCCTGGCTTCACTCACCAGGTCTTTCACCTAGCTTCACTCACTAGGATTTTCACCTGGCTTCACTCACCAGGATTTTCTTCTGTCTGGCTTCACTCACCAGGACTTTCTTCTGCCTGGCTTCACTCACCAGGACTTCCAATCTGCCTAGCTTCACTCACTAGGACTTTCTTCTGCCTGGCTTCACTTACCAGGACTTCCAATCTGCCTAGCTTCACTCACTAGGATTTTCATCACTGCCTAGCTTCACTCACTAGGTCCTTCCTTCTGCCTAACATCCCAGTTAGGACTTCCCAGTCAAGTATCCGGTCATTCTTGACCTACTTGACTCTTCTTCAATCAACCTTGTATTGTCAAACATCGAAACCCAAACCAAGACTCAACTTGGTCAACCAGGTCAACCTTGACCTGAGGGATGTTGCACCAACAATCTCCCCCTTTTTGATGTTTGACAATACCAACACTATTGTTAGGATCGATGGACTCGGCTAGAGAGGGGGGGTGTGAATAGCCGCCCCAAATCGTTCGTTTCTTTCTACAAATCAAGGTTAGCGCAGCGGAAATAAACAATAGAAACGACAACGGAGAATAGCAAACCTCAAACTCGTCGATGTAATGAGGTTCGGAGATGAAACTCCTACTCCTCGGCGTGTCCGTAAGGTGGACGAAGCCTATCAATCCGTCGGTGGATGAGTCCCCGGAAAATTGGCTAATAAGAACACTCCTTCTAGCTGGAGAAACCTCGCCACAGAAACTTCTTGCAACAGCAAGAAAGGTGTACAAAAATACAGCACAAAACAGAAGACAATATGAATGTACAAAACAAAGCTTGCCTACTGTTCTTGTCGACTGGAATCCGAAGCAGCAACTTCAGGAAACTCACAGCAGCAGCTGATCAGTCGAGGAAAGCTCACCCGAAGCTTCAAGAAGGAGCTCACACGAAGCTCAGTAAGCTAAGACCTCGGCAAAGATCGATCACAGTCAGGAGTAGTAAGAAGAAGCAGAAGCTTCGGCGAAGCAGTTGCAGCCTAGAAGCCCTCAGCCTCTTTTATACCTGCATCCACCTGCGAAGAAGAAGCCAGAAGAAACTAGCCGTTGCTACGCAACGGCTAGGACGTGGACCGATCAGGCTTCATCCTGATCGGTCTACAAGGGTCCTGATCGGTCACAAGACCGATCAGGCCCTTCCCTGATCGGTCATGGAGACCGATCAGGTCCTTCCCTGATCGGTCCCATGACCGATCAGGACCTTTCCCTCCCGAAGGTGATCTCCTTCTGATCGTCCTTCTGATCGGTCTCCAGACCGATCAGATAACACACAGAAGCTCACTGTGTGGTTACTGATCGGTCACCAGACCGATCACTCGTATCGCTGGATAGGTCACCAGATCGATCCAGGTTTAGAGCTCCAGCCCTAAACCCTAAATGGTCCTGAGAACGAGCTACCGAGCCCTCTCTTGACCTAGTCCGGAGAACGAACTACCGAGCCATCTCCGACTTCGTCCGGTCCAGAGAACGAGCTACCGAGCCCTCTCTGACCACAGTCCAGAGAACGAGCTACCGAGCCCTCTCTGACTTTTCGTGCCATCTCCGTGCCAAGTCTCCATACTTGGACTTTTCCCGTGCCAAGCTCCCTGCTTAGACTTTTCACCAGATGTCTGGTCAACCTTGACCCATCTGGATTTCCCTTGCTTGGTTTCACTCACTAGGACTTTCCAATTGCCTAGCTTCACTCACTAGGTCTTTCCCCTGCCTGGCTTCACTCACCAGGTCTTTCCCAAGCGCCTAGCTTCACTCACCAGGACTTTCTCCAACTGTCTGGCTTCACTCACCAGGACTTTTTCCAACTGCCTGGCTTCACTCACCAGGACTTTCACTTTCACCTAGCTTCACTCACTAGGATTTTCACCTGGCTTCACTCACCAGGATTTCCCGACTGCCTGGCTTCACTCACCAGGACTTTCCCCAACTACCTGGCTTCACTCACCAGGACTTTCCGAACTGCCTAACATCCCAGTTAGGACTTCCCAGTCAAGTATCCGGTCAACCTTGACCTACTTGACTCTTCTTCATCCAATCTGATCAGACCCTGATTAGTATCTCTCCGCATGGAAAGCTGCACCTGCATTGTCCATGTCTACATGTCTTTCTGTATTGTCAAACATCGAAACCATGACCAAGGTTTACGCTTGGTCAACTAGGTCAACCTTGACCTACTGGAAATTGCACCAACAATCTCCCCCTTTTTGATGTTTGACAATACCTTTAAGTTAGGCTAATCCAATAGCCTCAACTTACTTCATGCCACTAGGTAATGAAACATAAGTTACAACCTTACATTCTCCTTCTAAGAAGGCAACCTCCTTCTTAGATAATGAGGGCCTAACTTAAACCCTTCATTCTCCCCCTATTGGCACACATCAACAAGCTCTCCCCCTAAAGAGTAAGTTATCGTTGTTCACAACTTCACTCGTTGTGATCAACAAACTCTCCCACTAACTCCAATGTTCTTCCTTGAACATTCTCTAGACATTCTCCATTCTCCCTCTTTTTGACACACATCAAAAAGAGTGAATCAAGGTCAAGAGTTTCTTCCTAATGAAAGTCTCATACCTTTCATTGAGACCCTTAATTTCCCCCTTGATACTCAATTCAACAATCAACTTAGTGATAATCCCATATCACTCATCCTAAAAAATTTTAACGAGTAAAAACTCCCCCTAAAAGTCAACTCCTCTTGACTAATAGGTAAAACTCCCCCTAAAGGTCAACTCCCCCTTACCATTGCACCAGCAATGTCTTGGAGAGTTCCAAACCTTTAGAAATCCAAAACACCAACTTCATTAGCTGCAATTTCAGACAAATAGTCGAAATTCAGCAGGTTGGCACGCCCTGATCGGTCACCAGACCGATCAGGCTCCCTCTGGATCGGTCACAGTGACCGATCCAGGCTCCCCTGGACCGATCAGAAACCCTTCTGATCGGTCCACAAACCTGATAAAGGTCTGATAAGTTCTGATTTCTCTCCACGAAATTCAGAAACCTCTAGAAAATTACAGAAAATTTCAAAAATTATGAAATTTTGAGGATACATTCCTCATAACATATACTATCATGGAAAAATAGTTTTCTATGAAAATAACTTCCATTTTTCAATCTTGATACAAAGTTCAAAAGTCTTTGAAATAGCTCAAAGTTAACTTATCTTTGTATCAACTTGTTCAATGATGAATGCTATCACTAGAAAAGCTTCATCAAGGTTTTTCAAATCAATTTTGAAATGACTTTAAACCCTTTAATTTAGGATCACAATCTTAGGGCTAAATGTACATGACTTGTACATAAGCTTTCCCTATGATCCCCAAATTAGAATTAGGCTCATCTAGGTACAAGAACTATGCACCTTGATCCTAACTCATCATCCTAATATCTCACACACATCTAAGGTGTATCAAACACATTCAAGTCAATTTTGATGTGAGATATGGGTTTAGGTCATCTTAGGCTAAGTTCTCATGCATTTTCTAAACAACAATTTGATCTCCATATCAAATTATGTTTTTAACCTTAAATCAATTTCATTGATTATAAATGCAAGAAATGATGACATGGCATAAAATGATATCATACATAATAACATGTGCCAATGTCATGATGTCATGACATAAAGTATGAAATTTAAATAGAGCATGACATATAAATAACCTAAGCATTATCATGACATTTTAAATGGTCATAAAATAAATATGATGTCATGACATGGCATATGGCAAACAATATATGGCAAATAACATGTCAAGGTATAGAAAATACCTAATTCTAGCCTTAGTTGCCATTTTTGATAACTTGGATCATTTTACCATAGGTTCTATATTCCTAAGTGTAATAGACCTAGCATCTTATACCAAAGATTTTTAGATCACTATGTGCCAATTAGATTGACTCTAGAAAACTCCTCAAATTTGATTGGCACATTCTAATCACCTTAGGAATAATTCTTAATTTCATTTTCAAGGCTTGATTATACCTTGAAAATTCCTAAGGTGCCACCTCTTGCCATGATTAGGTTAACTACCTATTCAAGTAAGGTTGGCACACTCTAACTCATCTAGTGTGATGAGATCACGCTCCTAGGAACCCAATACCTATTGGAGCTCATTGGGTTCACTAAATATTCACTGGGGATGACTTCCCTAGCAACCCTCCTAATGACCCTCCTAGGCTTAGAAGCCTTGGTCATTTGGGACTCATCAAGATCCACTCTAGGGGTGACTCCCCTTGTGACCTTGGTGATGGTCTTCCTAGCCCTAGATTTTGTTCCATAATCGAATGGAACATTATGATAAGTGGGCTTGACCACTTGGGACTTAGGTTTGTGACCCAAACCTTTCTTGTCCTTGGACATTGGTTTTTGACCCTTAAACCCTAGAGATGACTTCTCCAAGTTCTTAAGAGCCTTTTCCAAAATATCAAGTCTTGACCTCAAGACTTGATTCTCCTTCTCTAATACCTCAATTTTTAATTTTTCATTTTTCTTTGAGATATTCCTAGGCATGTGTCTAGTTGTTTTGGGGTTTCTACCTAGATTCTCCTTAACCTTAGATGAGTTAATTCTAGGGTTAGCATTTCTAGAATTGTCCTTACCTAGGCTAACATGTTTGGCACCTAAGCACATGTGTTGATTTCTATAGTTATCATGCTTATTATTATTGACAATAGCAATAAGGCTACTAGCATGCATCCTACTAGAATTGCAAGAATGTGCCTTAGAGATTACCTTAGGGTTTGCCTTAGCTCCCCCTATAGACGTGCTCGGTCTCTTGTCCTTGTGAGGTTGCCTCCCCCTTGGACATTGACTCCTATAATGTCCCCTTCGCTTGCATTGGAAGCACACCACGTGCTCCTTGCTCTTGCGTTTCGGGACTCCGGCTTCCTTGACCTTTGGCGCCGATGGAGTCTTTCTAACCCTCTTTGGACATTTACTCTTGTAATGTCCAAATTCCCTACACTCAAAGCACATTATGTGTAATTTGCTAGAAACCAAATGGCTTGAGTTACCTAGAGTTGAGGATGGATGAACGCTCTCTCCTTCATCCCTTCCGGAGGTAGAAGCTTCTTCTTCTTGCTCCGAACTTGAAGAAGAACTCTCCTCCTCTTCTTCTTTAGATGTTGAGTGACCCTCAACTTCTAAATCCATTCCTCCATGAAGTGAGCTACTTGGCTCACTTGACTCCTCTTCATGACTTGAAGTGGAGTTCTCCTCATGGAACTTTACCAAGTTGTTCCACAACTCCTTGGCATCGTTATATCCACCTATCCTACACAAAACATCATTAGGTAAAGAAAATTCAAAAATTTTCAATACCTCATCGTTGACTAGGGATTGGTGAACTTGTTCCTTGGTCCACTCCTTCTTCTCTAGGGTTTCTCCTTTCTTGTCCATCGGAGGCTTGAAACCTAATTGAACACAACTCCAATTTTCAAGGTTAGTCATAAGAAAGTACTTCATTCTTACCTTCCAAAATGCGAAGTCGTCGCGATCGTAGAAAGGTGGAATGGTGATGTCTTCTCCGAGTTGATCCATCTCTAGCTTGTGCTCCCTCGGGTGTTAATCCGGCGAAAAGCGACCTCGCTCTGATACCACTTGTTAGGATCGATGGACTCGGCTAGAGAGGGGGGTGTGAATAGCCACCCCAAATCGTTCGTTTCTTTCTACAAATCAAGGTTAGCGCAGCGGAAATAAACAATAGAAACGACAACGGAGAATAGCAAACCTCAAACTCGTCGATGTAACGAGGTTCGGAGATGAAACTCCTACTCCTCGGCGTGTCCGTAAGGTGGACGAAGCCTATCAATCCGTTGGTGGATGAGTCCCCGGAAAACCGGCTAATAAGAACACTCCTTCTGGGTGGAGAAACCTCGCCACAGAAACTTCTTGCAACAGCAAGAAAGGTGTACAAAAATACAACACAAAACAGAAGACAATATGAATGTACAAAACAAAGCTTGTCTACTGTTCTTGTCGACTGGAATCCGAAGCAGCAACTTCAGGAAACTCACAGCAGCAGCTGATCAGTCGAGGAAAGCTCACCCGAAGCTTCAAGAAGGAGCTCACACGAAGCTCAGTAAGCTAAGAGCTCAGCAAAGATCGATCATAGTCAGGAGTAGTAAGAAGAAGCAGAAGCTTCGGCGAAGCAGTTGCAGCCTAGAAGCCCTCAGCCTCTTTTATACCTGCATCCACCTGCGAAGAAGAAGCCAGAAGAAACTAGCCGTTGCTACGCAACGGCTAGGACGTGGACCGATCAGGCTTCATCCTGATCGGTCCACAAGGGTCCTGATCGGTCACAAGATCGATCAGGCCCTTCCCTGATCGGTCCCATGACCGATCAGGACCTTTCCCTCCCGAAGGTGATCTCCTTCTGATCGTCCTTCTGATCGGTCTCCAGACCGATCAGATAACACACAGAAGCTCACTGTGTCGTTACTGATCGGTCACCAGACCGATCACTCGTATCGCTGGATAGGTCACCAGACCGATCCAGGTTTAGAGCTCCAGCCCTAAACCCTAAATGGTCCTGAGAACGAGCTACCGAGCCCTCTCTTGACCTAGTCCGGAGAACGAACTACCGAACCATCTCCGACTTCGTCCGGTCCAGAGAACGAGCTACCGAGCCCTCTCTGACCACAGTCCAGAGAACGAGCTACCGAGCCCTCTCTGACTTTTTGTGCCATCTCCGTGCCAAGTCTCCATACTTGGACTTTTCCCGTGCCAAGCTCCCTGCTTAGACTTTTCACCAGATGTCTGGTCAACCTTGACCCATCTGGATTTCCCTTGCTTGGTTTCACTCACCAGGACTTTCCAACTGCCTAGCTTCACTCACTAGGTCTTTCCCCTGCCTGGCTTCACTCACCAGGTCTTTCCCAAGCGCCTAGCTTCACTCACCAGGACTTTCTCCAACTGCCTGGCTTCACTCACCAGGACTTTCTCCAACTGCCTGGCTTCACTTACCAAGACTTTCACTTTCACCTAGCTTCACTCACTAGGATTTTCACCTGGCTTCACTCACCAGGATTTCCCGACTGCCTGGCTTCACTCACCAGGACTTTCCCCAACTGCCTGGCTTCACTCACCAGGACTTTCCGAACTGCCTAACATCCCAGTTAGGACTTCCCAGTCAAGTATCCGGTCAACCTTGACCTACTTGTCTTTCTGATCAGACCCTGATCAGTATCTCTCCGCATGGAAAACTGCACCTGCATTGTCCATGTCTACATGTCTTTCTGTATTGTCAAACATCGAAACCATGACCAAGGTTTACGCTTGGTCAACTAGGTCAACCTTGACCTACTGGAAATTGCACCAACAACTATCACTTACAATACCACATGTAAGTTAGGCTAATCCCATAGCCTAAACCTGCTTCATGCCACTGGGCAATGAATACATAAGTTAAGCCCTTCATTCTCCCCCTAAGAGGGCAAACTCCCTCTAGGCAATAAAATCCTAACTTACTCCCTTTCATTCTCCCCCTATTGGCACACATCAAACCATGCCCCATTTTTGGGTACACATCAACAAATTCACTTGTTGAAAACTCTCCCCCTGAAGAGTTGCTCATCATTGTTCACAACTTCACTCGTTGTGATCAACACGATAATGAAGGTCCCATACCCTTTATTATCCTTAACCCTACATTCTCCCCCAATATAGGCAAATGCCCATCCTTGAGCATTATCCACTTGAAGCCACTTGAACAATGAGGATATCTACTCCCCATTAAAGTTCAAACGCTCAACCTTGAGCATGTTTTTAATGGAAGGTTAACCACCTTCCAAGGTTCATGAAAAATAATTTTCATGTCTTTAAAGAGTCCCTCCCCCTAAAGACATGGTGGTAACTTCTGTCATTGCACCAACAATGACTTGGAATCTCTAAAACTTTAGGAAACCCAATTTTAGAAGTTTTGAGGTTCAAATATTCAAAATTTGAAACAAACCTCAACCTAAACTTCAACTTAGCCTTCCTTAAGCACTCCATCCTTGTTTTCAACATGAAAACACCATTTTTATGTATACAAATATATTTTGAGGGGTTAGGAATGGTTAACTAGACTAAAACGGGTTCAAGGATGTTGAAATCAGACCTTCCCAGCCCAAATCAGCATCTTCGATCGATTGGAGTTAGGTTCCAATCGATTGAACCCTGCTGAATCGATCCACTAATCGATTCAGTCTTCTTGGATCGATCGGCTGATCGATCCAGCGAGCTTTACCTTCTGAATCGATCCACTGATCGATTCAGACACTCCAATCGATCCATGGATCGATCGGAGCTCTGATAGTTGCTGAATTTCAAATTCAGCCAACTTCAGAAACCCCTAGGAAATTCTACAAAAATCCAAAAATCACGAAATTTCGTGTAGACATTATTTAGGGCATACTTTATCATGGAAAAATAGTTTTCTATGAAAATACATCATATTTTCAAAGATTGACACAAGCTTGAAAACTTGCTAAAACTTTAGCATTTTCTTCAAGTTTGTGTCTAACTATTCAATGGTGATTACTATCAAAAGGTAGCCTTCACCAAGGTTTTCCAAAAGCCTTTTAAAATAATTTTCAAAACCAATATCCCATCACATTCCTTGGGCTTAATGCACATGACTTGTACATTAGTTTTCCCAATGATGGGAAAACACATAACTATGTGTTTTGATGAACCTAAAACTCAAAAGAATGCACTAAATCAACATCTTGAGTTTTGTTCATCTTCCTAACATCTCACTTGTATCTAATGTGCACTAAAACACATACAAGTCACCTTATAGTCCTTGTGAGATGTGAGATTTTGGTTTTGCCCTAATCTAGGGATCATGCATATCTATCTAGGCATTTTGTGGATATTGAACATCCACTTAGGATGTTACTTGTTAATACCACTTGTTGACAACACTAGTTGAAAACACTTGTTGATAAATGTCATTTGTCCTTGCTTTTAAGAAATTAAACATAATGCATGATAATGTTATGGCATACATCAAAATGAGATAGCTTTCAAAAGAAAGATTCCTATAATTACATGATGTATGTATGACATGACATGATATTTTTGTATTTTTATAATAAGGCATGAGTGCAAAAATAAAACATGATGTCATGACATATAATGGGCAAACAATCATGGCAAGATTTAGCGTAAATAAAATATACCTAGATTATCTATCTAAGTATCCTTAATCTTAGCTAATCCTAAAACTTAACCCCTAGATTTGCCCAAAGTGCTTCAAGAAAGTGCCAAAATCTAATTTGACATTTCTAATTCTCTTGATTAATTTATGCCAATTTAATTTAAGCATATTCCTCAAGTGTTGGCATATTTCATTTTTCCATAAGAGATGCACTTTAAACTAAGGCTAAGATTTGCCTTAAAATATTAAGAAAATGCCAAAATCTCAACTTGGTATTTCTTATGTTTTCCCAAATTGTGCCAAATAAGATTAAAATCAATATTTTCAATTTTCTGGCACATTTTACTCTTCCAAAGAGTAAATGTAAATCCATTTCATTTTCAAAGGTTAATAATAACCTTGAAAATACTCCTTGAGTGTCAATTTCTTCAAAGTTGGGTTAACTACCCTTCTTTTTAGAGTTGACACTCTCTAACCCATCGATGGGATAGAGAAGATGCTCCTAGGAACCCAAAACCTATTGGTGCTCCTTGGATGCTCTAGGTATTTACTAGGGATAACTTCCCTAGATATTTTCCTAGTGACCTTGTTGGGCTTCTTAGAGGCCTTGGTCACATTTTCTAGGTCAACTCTAGGGATAGCCTCCCTTGTGACCTTGTTAGTGACTTTCTTAGACTTCTTAGAAGTCTTAGTCACATTTGTTGTTGCAAAGATATTTCTAGGGATGACTTCCCTTGTATCCTTGACTTGACTTCTAGACTTAGGGTTGGTTCCATAGCTATATGGAACCCTATGATAACTAGGCACATCCTTTTTAGCTTTGGGTTTGTATCCCAAACCTCTATGGTCAATGGATGGCTTTTGTACCTCTAAACCTAGGTTTTGCTCATTTTGCCCTTTTAGGATATTTTCCATCCTTTTTAGGGTCTTTTCCATTTTATCACGTCTTGACCTCAAGACTTGATTTTCTTCCCATAAATCCCTAGATCTTGATTTTTCATTAAACCCATGAGCATTTTTATTTCTAGGCCTATAACTAAAACTCTTAGTTTTCTTGCATAGATTTTCATCTACCTTCCTAACCTTAGGTTGGGTAGTCTTGGCATGAAAAGCTACATGATTTTCTTTAATTTTATCATGTCTCCTATTTTCATGGTAAATAGCATTAAAATGATATAAATTTGACCTAGCATGTTTTTTACCATTTTGCATGGAAATAGGCTCAATAAAAGATACCTTCTTTTTTTACCTTGGAGGCTCCCCCTTGAGTTGAGCTTCCTCTATGAGCCTTGATCACCTTCTTCCCATTAGGGCATTGACTTCGGTAATGCCCCTTTTGATTGCAAGAGAAGCACACAATGTGCTCCTTGCTCTTCTTTGTTCCAGGGATGGTCTCCTTGGGCTTCTCCTTGCCCTTGGGTGCCACTTGGCCCTTCTTCTTGGCCAATTTAGGGCATTTACTTTTGTAATGCCCTTTTTCCCTACATTCAAAGCATATAATATGATTTTTATTTTTAATTGAATTGTTTATACCTTCTTGTGTAGAGGTGGCGCTTGCTCCTCCATGTGATGTGGATGTAGAGGCTTCCTCTTGATCCGATAGTGATGCTCCTCCATTTGATTTTTCTTGACTTGTGGAGGTGGAAGCTTCTTCATCCTCTTCTCTTCTTGACCTGGATGTAGAAGATTCTTCTTGCTCTTGATCCGGTGTCAATGAAGATTGCTCCCCCTCAATCCTAGAGGTGGAGGCTTCACCTTCTTCTTTATCTTCATCCTCTTGTACACGAAACAAGGAATATACTCCTTCCTTGCTCTTTCGATTGCTCTCCTTTGAGGATGAAGCTTCATGGACCTCCTCTTCGGAGGTTGAGCATCTCTCAACCTCGGAGTCCTCCTCTTCTTGGTTTTGATCCATTGAGTCGCCCTCTTTGGATTCTCCTTTATTTGATACAGTGGAGGGGATCTCATGAATCCTTGCCAATTTGCTCCAAAGCTCCTTGGCATCTTCAAACTCTCCAATTTGCTCCAGGATGTTGCTTGGCAATAAATTGACCAAAAGCTTGGTCACTTTGTCATTGGCCTCACATCTTTGGATTTGGTCTTGGCTCCACTTGCTCCTCTTGAGTACTTTGCCCTTGGAATTTGTGGGAGCTTCAAAACCTTCCATGAGAGCAAACCATTGCTCTATCTTCACCATTAAGAAGTTTTCGATCCTTGATTTCCAAAGGTCGAAGCTTGTAGATGTGTATGGTGGAGCCACCCTAGTGTCAAATCCAAGTCCATCTTGGAATTGCATCTTGAAATTGAGCCTTTTGATGAAGTCTTCGACTTGTAGAATTTCTTCAACTTCTTCACCCTCTAGCTTTTCTTGTTATGCTTGACCCTTCCGGCGATGATTCCAGTGAAGAGCAACCTGGCTCTGATACCACTTGTTAGGACCGAAAAGTAGCTAGAGGGGGGGGTGAATAGCTCTTCGCGTGCTAGGTGCTCGTCGTTGCTTGTTTCTTCAAATATGCGCAGCGGAAATACAAGAAACAAACCACACAACGCTAACAAGATTGGTTTACTTGGTATCCACCTCACAAGAGGTGACTAGTCCAAGGATCCACACCTACTCACGCACCCTCCACTATGAATAACACTCCTTTATGGTAACTACCAAAGGCGGAGAAGCCCTACAACACTCTCAATACAAGAAGAAGAAAGGGAAATACAAGATAAGCAAAAGCTTACAAGATGTGCAATAAAAACCCTAACCCTAACTTCTTCTTCTTGCTTTTGATCCGCCTCTTGACTTGGAAAACCACCAAGAACCTTCAAGAACTGGCGATCTGAGCTTGAGAGAAGTGTGGAGAAGTCGCTGGTGTAATCTGAGATGAAATCGTAAAACTCTACCGCAGCCATCGCACGCCTGCAGCTCAAATACGACGCAACGGTCGGATCTCGATCGATTCGAAAGTTCCCAATCGATCGGGGAGGCTTTGGATCGATCCACGGATCGATCCAGAGCACCTCTGTGCTCTGGGAAAACACCTGGATCGATCCACGGATCGATCCAGCGCTTATCGCGCGAACCAGCAGCGTCCCAATCGATCGGCTGATCGATTAGGGACCTCTGGATCGATCCACTGATCGATCCAAAGGCTCTCTGTTCGCTGGGAAAGACCTGGATCGATCCACTGATCGATCCAGAGGCTTTCTGTTCGCTGGGAAAAGTCTGGATCGATCCACTGATCGATCCAGCTCCTGGATCGATCCACTGATCGATCCAGCTCTTGGTTTTTGCCCAAAACCAAGTCCCAAGCCTCTCAAACCAACATTCGGTCAACCTTGACCTGTTGGTATATCATGCCTAGCATCTGGTCACTCCCTTGACCTGCCAGGACTCCCCACCAAGTGTCCGGTCAATCCCTTTGACCCACTTGGACTTTTCTCTTCGTGCCAAGTATCCGTTCACTCCCTTGACCTACTTGGACTTCCACCAGATGTTTGGTCAATCTTGACCCATCTGAATTTCCCCGTGCCTGGCTTCACTCACCAGGTCTTTCACTTAGCTTCACTCACTAGGATTTTCACCTGGCTTCACTCACCAGGATTTTCTTCTGCCTGGCTTCACTCACCAGGACTTTCTTCTGCCTGGCTTCACTCACCAGGACTTCCAATCTACCTAGCTTCACTCACTAGGACTTTCTTCTGCCTGGCTTCACTTACCAGGACTTCCAATCTGCTTAGCTTCACTCACTAGGATTTTCATCACTGCCTAGCTTCACTCACTAGGTCCTTCCTTCTGCCTAACATCCCAGTTAGGACTTCCCAGTCAAGTATCCGGTCATCTTTGACCTACTTGACTCTTCTTCAATCAACCTTGTATTGTCAAACATCGAAACCCAAACCAAGACTCAAGCTTGGTCAACCAGGTCAACCTTGACCTGAGGGATGTTGCACCAACAGGGCCCGCCCAGGCCGGGGAGTTACACTTTTCATTTACTAAACCACGTTTAGTTCCAATATTATGATGCAAGGTTAAAATAGTCTCAGCAAAGAGTTATCAAGCCTAAATTTGTATAAACTATCAATAAGAATACCATAACCAATTAATAGATTTTGTTTGAACAAACTGAAACAACCATTTCCAAATTTAAAAGAATATCCAACATAATCAAGTCTTGACAAGGGAATTAAATTGTGAGAAACATAAGGTACATAAAGAGTTTCAAACAAATCTAAATGATGCTCAGTATCTAGAATTAAATGATAAGTTCTAATGGCTTTAACTGGAGCTTTGACTCAATTTCCCATATAAATATATTTTTCATTTGGATTTATGATTCAAGTCATATAAAATCCCTGCATTAAATTTGAAACATGAGTGGTACAGCCAGAATCAAGTCACAATGTGTTACTAAGAACTTCAACTAAATTTGATTCAAAACAAAAAAAAACATGAAACATACATTTCTTTTCGAACTATGCATTACATTTCAAGAATCTTTATGAAAGTGTCCTTATTTTCAAAAAAAAAACACTTAAGATTGTTATGTTCCTTTTCTTTGACTTGGGCAGATGACTCATTCATTTTATGTAGCCATTGTTTGCCCTTTACATTCTTTCTTCTAGTTTTCTTTCCATCTCCTTGGTTGGTTACGAGATGAATAGAATGAGTTCCTTAGCTTAATCAGTCCTGTTTCCTGCTAAACTAGCATACTGTAAAGTTCATTCACATTCCATTTGTCTTTCATGGTATTATAGTCCATTTCGAATGAACCATACTAAGTCGGTAATGAGTTTAATGAGTTTATGATAAACAAAACAAGGAATTCTCATCAACATTCATTCCCAATGACCTAAGTCTTGTTGCAATGTTCATCATTCCAATAACATACCCATGCATGCTACAAAAACCATCAAACTTTATGATGGTTAAAGTATCCATTGACATCCCAACAAGAGACTTATCAGCAGTTTGGGAATATTCTCCCACAAATTTCATAAATTCCTTAGCACTTTCAGTATGAGGAAGAGTAGACTTGATATTGTTTCCCCCACTCATTCGCAAAAACATTAAGCTTAGCCTATTCGATTTTCCCCAAGCATCATGAATATTCTTTTCATCATCATTGCTAGTATCAGTAATAGCGATAGGTTTCTCAACTCGAAGTAACCAATCAATGTGCCAAAAGGCGAATACGCTCGCCCCCAGCACCCCCGCCAACCCGTCCGAAGGCCAACACGGAGGAGGTAAATCACGGGCGGCTACTAGCCTTTGGAATAGTGGCTAGCACATAAGGGAGGTATTTACCTCGACTTTGCCGAGATTCGAACCCTAAATCTCATTGTGGCAACACTTCATGCGCTAGCCATTAGACCCATCCGAGGGGACAAAGTATGGATTTGTTCACACCAATCAAGGAAGTTAAGACCATTAAACATAGAAATAGACAAAGTATGCGATTGAAGTGAAACATGAATAGGTACTGCAAGAATAATATAATAATCACTTGTTAATTATAGATTCAACACTAATAAATATTAATGTACACTGATGTTCACCTTTAGATGATCCAACAATATATAAATATTATCATGCTTAATGATTCACTATAATTTGGTAATCAAAATATTTAAGCAAAATTATTTTGTTATCTTAAGATATACAAAATCTCTAACATAATATGTTAATTACCATATTTTATATTCATAAATTATAAGAGCAACTGATCAACCTTTGTGTGATCTTTCAATGTCTTGTAGTTATGAATTTTAGTTACCTATAACTATAAGTCATTTCCAAGCATCACATACTTATAGGTAATTAAAGTTTGATTATATAATTTAGAATTTATTAACTTTATGGTAAGAATCACTTTAGTGATTAACAAACCAACATAAAATAAATTCAAATTATATAACAATAGAATATATTATGTCATCATCATTAGTTTCATAAAGTCACAATATGTACAGAAATAATATCATCATTCACCAATACATATATACGACATATATAATTATGAAGATAAAAGATTATTCCCATGATAGTGGAACATAATTTTAATTGAAATTTAGGGTTCATGAATTATAACGTAAACGAATGGAAAATCAAGAGTTTTTAAACCATACTCTCATACCACATGTTGTAAACTTTATAAAATTCATAATAAAACTTGATGAATTTAGACATAGATCTTAGAACTTCATGGTAATCACACTCCTATTCATATATGATAAAATTAAAATATTAACATCGAGTAGTCATAGATTTCTCTACGTACAAAAATGAAATTGAAGAAGGAATTTCTCTGTATCTTGCCTTTATCTTAATTCATAAAGTTTTTTTTAAATTTTATGTTATACCATTATAGGGAGAGAGGACCATTTCTAATAACTGATCTTAGTTCTATCAACGTATATACACGTCTTTTCAAATTGGCCAACCTTATTGGATAAATATTATATATTTAAATCATAAATTAGATATTAAAATTATAATTAAATATCTCATTATAGTGTTGCACGTGGACCATAAAACTAACATTATTAAAACTCAATACTCTGTCTACTCCATTTAGCTTGCTTGGTTAATCCAATCACCGACTCGCTTCATCAAACTTGTGACCAAGCTCATTTTCACCTAGCTTACTTTATGGGTCCGACCAAATCATCATATTAGCATATTCACCCGACTCGATCACCATGCCCAATTAGCTTCCTTCCCAATTCACTCATCTCGTATGATTCACTTGACTCAACTAGCTTACCTATCTCGCCCTATTCACCCGACACATCCATTCTACCCATCTAATTCACTCATAATACACATGTTTTTAGATAAAATTGACAAATATATATTGTTAAAATAATAACAAACAAATTTCACTACTAGCCAAGTTTCAAAATATTCAATAACATATTTCCGAAATACCCTCTGTTTTTTCTTTAAATTTATTAGTTAATTTTGTCCAACTTAAAATCAAAACTAATATACTTTAAAACATTTAATATTTATCAAATGATTAAATATTATTATCTTCGTTCTTATAATAAACTTATTATAAATTTTATCAAACATTTACCATCTAAAAATTCATTGTTGATTGTTCTTAATTTATACTATCTAATTTAGATACGTTCTCAATTTATACTATCTAATTCAAATATATTCGTCTCTTCTTAATTTATACTATCTGATTTAGATATAAAGATATAAATATATTAAAATAACTTTTAAAAGTATATTAATTTTAATTTAAAATTATTCAAAGTTTTCTAAACATGTCGTCAAATTAGTTGATGGTCTTAAAAATAAATATTTCAGGATACAATTCACAATTTGGATATTTTAAAAATACTAAAATGATAATAAGTAAAATTTTACCCTATTAAAAATAAAGAATAGTCCGATTGGGATTTTGATACTCTAGTTAGCAATCCCTGATCTTAGGGGTATAATCAAATCGAGTCGAGCCGAACTCTTGAATGTTTAAGCTTAGCTCGTTTATAATCGAGCCGAACTCGAATTTTATTTAACGAATATATTCATGGCTCACGAGCTTATTCGAACTTTTATCGAACCTAAACGAGCTTAATAAATATAAATCATAAATTTAAATATTCATTAAAAACTAAATTATATATTTAGAGAAAATTATAATAATATTATTAAAATTTATAACTTTATTTTAATAAATAAATTTAATATATTTATCTATAATTTTTTATAAATAGAGTGTAAAATCTATAAATTCAATATCAAGACTATTATTTTTTTATTTAAAAAATACTTAATGAGCTTAACGAACATGTTCACGAGCTAACGAGTCGAATATTACAAAACTTGAACTTGATTTGTTGATCTTAACGAACCTCATTAAACGAGCTCAAACGAACTTTTAGTGAATCGAATTTCGAATAACTCGTGAACGGCTTGATTCATTTGCACCCCTACCTGATCCCCTCCTAACCCATTTCATCATTTGCACGTTGAATCGTGATCAAAATCCATCTAAAATGAACTACGATCTTTCCTGGATTTACCTTTCCACTTATGCTATAGTTTGGATCGAACCAAACGACCATCGACGATGTGTGGACCGCCCACTTGTCGACGCCATACAATCCATCCAACCACCGAAAGTCTCCGACTGTCTGACTCGATCCATACTATAACCTAAATGGGAAGGTAAATTTAGAAGAGATCATAGTTAATTTTAACCAAATTTCGATTGTGATCCAACCTCCAAATGGCGAAAAGGATATAGAGAAATTGTGAGTCAGAGGATATGCTCTCCCCGACCAGAAACCACCACATGCCAATGAAACGCAGATCACATGAAAAATAAGCACCATACCCAAATATAAAAGCAGATCAGATCAAAGTTACATCGAAATCATTCACTTGGTCCATCAATATAAAAGGCATCAAACCTAATCTTGTGAGTCGAAAGATCCCCATCTCGTTAGCCCTGAGCCCACTTCCAGTCCTATCAGTTTTTCCAGGCCTAGCAAGCCTGCCTTCATCAATGCCATCAGAAGCTTGAGCCCACACTGCCGGTCATTTCCATGCTACCCTTCAACTAACCTTATCTTCCACCCTACACTGCGTCCACAGATATAACACAGCCACTGAGACATATTTCCATGGCCGATCTAAAAAACACAAGTGCCAAATCAGAGTGCAGTGTAAAGGAAGCTACTTTTTCCTGAGAATTTATTGAAGCACTGTTGAGAAACATTGACAAGAGAGAAAAAAAAAAACACAATTGCAATGGCACTATGGCAGCGAAGAATCACAGGAAATGCATCCCGAGAATAAAACTCGTGCCTTATATTATCACTGGCACCCAAAATGTGCTTTCTTTGTCCATATTCTCTTCTTATAGCTGCACTAGATGTTGAAGTGAAGGGTTCTACCAGACTGCTTAAAAGAAGTGAAATTATTGTGGTTTGAGATTTATGTGAACAAAAATTACGAGCAGAAGTAGATGAGAAAGAAGATCCGGTGATCGATCAAAAGAATAATTGACAGGTTCAAATGATAAAAACGAGCATTTATCTGTTCAAACAAAGAGAAATGGTAGCAACTTTGTACCTTCAGATCTTGATGATCTTGGCAGCCTTAATCAGAGGGTTGGCCCTGGCGATCTCCTCCCTCCCAAAGGCCTTGTAATCGAAGGAGCAGTCGTGAGCATCGGAGTAACGGTGGCGGCCGCAAAAGAGATCGCCGCATCGGCACCGGAATCCGGTGAGACCGACCTTTCTGTGGCAGGCGGAGCACCTGTTGCTGAATCTAACAGGTGGCTGGGATTCCTCGCCCGGCTTGGAGGATTCCTCGTCGAGAATCGGCGTGGAAGAAGCCGCGATTGGCTTTTTGGGGGCCGGCGATTCCGATCTGTGGATAGGGGAATCCTCGCAGGATTTTGGGAGAACAGAAGTCGGGGGTGGGGAAGGCGGTGACGCTGGAGGCGGAGGCGGTGGCGGAGAAGCAGAGGGAGAGGAAGAGGACTTGAAGATCTCCGCTTCGTCTTTGTCGAGGTTACAGCTTTCTCCAGCCATTCTGAATTTCTTCGGAGAGATCAACTTTTTCCGATAATCGAGCGGAGCACAACCGATCGAAGTCCGAACACGATCAAAGAGCTCAAATCAACACCGACGATAGGAATCGAGAAGAAGTAGCTCCAAAAAAAACAAATCTAACAGGGAAAAGCAAAGTAAAAGAAGATCCTTTAGATGGATTACAAAATCTCAAGCTTCAATCGGACTCAAGCGCTCAAATAAACCCACAAATCAAAGGTAGAAACACGCAAATACCAACTACATCGACAAATCCCGATCGGATGGTGCGAGGAAAGCCGACAGAAACGGGGGAAACAAGGGAGAGGAAAAGAAATGGTAAAGGTTGGAGCTTCGGAGATGGTGGAGAAAAAGGTGAATTATAAATACCTCCAATTACAAAAAAAAAAAAAAAACAAGAGATTATTACACTTCAAATAAAAAAGGAAATATGGTTGGAAAAGAGAGAGAGGAAAAAAAAAACTATTGATCTAATCAATTAATTGAAGCCACCCATGATTGAGTGGATTCTGTGATCTTGATGTGCCTTATTTGCTCATCAGCCAGCTGAACCCGTCTCATTCTCATCCTCCACCTCTGCAACACGATAAAATAAAGCAAATGATCAACCACAAATAATGCGTGCTTATATTTAAGTAGTTAATCATAAAGAAAGAGTCTTGCCCTGTTTTGCTTCCTGTTTGTGTGTGATTGTCTCCCACTGTTCTGTTCCAAGAGGAAGAAAAAGACATGACTTTGGAGGCTAACTTTCATGCATTGGCACCATGCTCAAGTATAAAGGTGAATAGTGGGGAAAAAGTTATGGGCAACATGCAAGAACACTGGACCAACATGTACAATGTGTCTTCAGCAATTCACTTGTTGCTGGGCTCCAAGTACTAATGTTGGACATACCATAAATAAGGCATGGCACAATTATTAAAAAATAATGCATAATTTGAATCATTGCCGAATTAAAACAATTTTCCATGTAAAAAGTGCATGAATTATTTACAGGTGATTTTGCTCATCTGACATCCCCTGCGTCCGGCTTCAAATTATACGAAGGAAAATTACGCAGTCATTTTATAGTTTATAATTTATAGTCAAATGATTAAAGACGATGAGAAGAAGTTCATTAATAGAAAGGAAAGAGATGGTAATTTCCTTATACTCTAAATCAGGATGTAAGGAAATAATATATTTGAATGGTAAAGGAGAATAAAATTTTCTCTTTTCTATTCACCCTCTTCTCCAACTTGCTTTCCAAATAATGTTAAAAGTTATTTGATGTTATCCGAGTGCTGAGTCGATTGACATTAAGGATGTGATGTTTCTGTTGACTGGTCGAAGACTCTCAAGACATAGCTCCTTTGTCATCGTGAACCTACAAACACAAGGCCGAGCCGGGGAGGGGTTCCCGATGACGACCCTCCGACGCTCAAGTCAAATTTTCGACAGAAAGATGTAGAGCAAAGAAGCGAGAATTGTAGCTACAGTAATGAAATGTGTATACTTCGCCCAAGTCTGGGGGTCCTTATATAGGACTCTCCAAAGGCGCGTGCACGCTCTCGAAGGCGCACCCTCCTCAAAACATACATGGAATGGATGTGTCAGAAAAACATGTCCGACACCCTACCCTAATAGCACGAGCATATCTCTGACGTGACAGTGGAAGCTTCCACCGTACGATTCTCTGTCCGACCAGGCCACTGGCCATGCCTCTTGTTGGCGACACTGGTTCCCAAGAAGATCTCACCACCTGCTCCCTTTGTCCTTTACCGGGCCGAGCGGAGGAACCGCTCGGCTAGCGCTTTTCCCAGGCTGAGCGGAGGAACAGCTAGGCTAGTACCTTTCCCGGGTCGAGCGGGGGTCAATCGGTTGAATGTCGCGTCTACTGTTAGCCGAGCGGGATGGCCGCTCGGCTTCCGTTTCTTCCCGTTTTGCCTTGTGAGCGTCGGAAACTCGGCGTCAGGCCGAGATGTCGAAATGTCGGGTCGGCCATTCCTCCTGCTGATCAGGAAGGTAATCCACCCGGTCGAACGGTTGTTGGGTGTTGACCACTTTGACCTCCTGCCGGGCGGGTCCGCCCTTTACCACCGGATCACATGCCCTCCCTTCAAGTCTAGTTGAAGGAGGCTGAAAGTCCAACTGAATGGACGAATAGCCTGGCGAGTAGTTGGTCGGTTGGCTGATAGATGGGTTGGATCCCGCTTAGTCCCCGTAGGATTGCTCTTTCTTTCCCGGTCGATGCTTCGTGTCTTCATACTTAGTATCTTGGGTGCTTTTCCTCACCGATTTCGAAGGGATACGAGTCGGTCAGCTAATGCTGACGTCGTCCGCATCTCCTCGTGATGCATACAAATCCTTTCCATTAAGGCCGAGCACGCGCCCATTAAATGTCATCCTGTGGGACGACGCCACGTGTCGTTGGCGCAGTCGCCGCACGTCCGAGGTGACAACCGCTGATGTGACGTTTGGTGGTTCGAATTTAACGGTCGGATGTACGCCCCGATTCCTGCGCCCTAGATCGGACGGTTCCGCTCGCCTGAGCCAGGTCTTTATAAAGTCTCCACACCGACTTTTGTTTCATTGCTGTCACTCTCGTGTTCGCGTGCTCCGGCGACCTTGCGTTTAGCGCTTCGGCGATCCTTCGTTTAGTGCTCCACTCTCCAGCTTCTCCTCTCCCTCAGCGCTTCCCTGTCCAGTAAGCTTCTTGACCTATCGTCTTCGCATTTGCTGTGGTTTCTTGTCCTCTGTTTCTTTTCGCCATTTCACTTGGTGAGCTATTCCTTGTTCCTCTTGCTTTCTTGCTTTTCCCGGTGATTTTCTTTAGCGATCCCTCGGCCTCTCTGTTTCCCCCACCATGGCTAGTTCCTCGCAGCTAGCCGACCCTGCTCCCGGCCCATGGTACACCACCATGGAGACTCAGTTCGACACACATGATGTGACGAGCTTGGTTAATGCCTTTGACATCCCTTTTGATTATGAAATAATTTTGGCCTCGCCTTCCCACCGGCCACATAATCCACCGCGCGACACAATCTGCTTTTTTCATGACCAATTCGTGGTCGGTCTGCGGTTTCCCATCCATCCATTTATTATTAAAGTCTGCAACTTTTTTCGTCTTCCGCTCGGGCAACTTGTTCCCATGACTCTTTCCACCTTCTGTGCGGGGTCGTGGTATTGTTCACCGTCCACAACATTCCTCTTAGGCCCCATATATTCCATTATTTCTATTATCCCAAGCAATCCGAGCTGGGCACCTATCTCTTCCAGTCTCGGGTCGGCTTGGTCTTCTTTACGAAGATGCCCACCTCCAATAAACATTGGAAAGACTACTTCTTTTACATAAGACTTCCCGAGCTGCCGTCTTTTCGAACCAAGTGGCAGGTCGGGCTTCCCCCTCCTCCCGAGCTGAAGAGATACAAGACCCAGCTAGAGTACCTTCATGCGGCCAATATGTTAACCAGCTTGAAGCTCGACATCAACAAGTTGTTACCGGAGGGCGTGCTGTACATGTTCGGGTTGAGTCCGACCCGAACATATCTCCCGGACGGTATAGGTGAGAAATTCCCTTGGGCTTTTTTCCTTTGGGTCTAACTGATTTTCCCCCCTTTTTCCTGCAGCTAACACAATGATGAGGTCGGTGGCGTTCGGCCTGTTGAAACTTAAGGCCGTCGAGGCCAAGGCAGTTGCTGCTAAGGAGATGGAGAGGCTCGGGCTCACGACGGTCAGCTCTCACGAGGGCGAGGGCGAAGAAGGAGCCCAAACGGCTGGTGAGGAGTCCACCACTCGGGCATCCCGTACCGAGGTGGTTGGGGAGGTCGAGCCTCCTAATGTACGGTTGTCCGCTCAGATCGAGGGATCCGAGTCATCTAGTGACGAGATAGCGCTGGTAAGTCGCAAGCGATGCCAAGCGGACGCACCTACTCGTTCGGCTACCTCCACAGCACAAGCGCCCGGGCAGACAGGCGTTTCTTCCCCGGCCACTCCTGAAACAGTGGAGGCGATCTCTTCCGATCGGACTCCCTCCCAACTGGACTTGCCATCAGAGCCCCTTGCTGTCCAGCCTATCAGTTCTCTGCCCCCAGCTTGACGAAGGGTTATGCAGTCCGGCATCCACTCTGCCCCAGCCGGCCAGTCTTCCGACCCCTCGGCATCTGCTCAATCTGCCCCGAGCGACCGCAGATCCATAAAGGCGATCCTGCATCTCCCTACGGAGGAATATTTGTCACAGGTCGATCGACCTATGTCCCCGGAGCATCAAATAACCATCTGCGGGCCACTCGCCAAGGTGTGGGAGGATGCCCGCGGACGGGTTACAACAATGCCCCATGGTTTGCTCGGCAACAACCACCTACAACACGCAACCGGGGTAAGTGTCCGAACTCGCTCTGGTTTACCTTCCATCCACTATTTAATATTCTCCCCTTTGGCTGCAGTATTGGGTGGAGAGCGTGGTGGTGTGCAACCGCCTGACCTTTTTGGAGGAAGAGCTCAAACAGCTTAAGATTTCTGGGGGAGCTTCTGCCTAGGGGCCATCGCGTGCCGAGCTGCAGGCGGACCTGGCCAAACCCCAGAAGCTCCTGGAAGTCGAGTGAAAAGTCTCTTCTGATCGGCAAACCATGGTGGATTGGCTCGAGGCCCAGGTCAAGACATATGACCGCAAGATTGAGTTGGCCACTACTAGAAAAAATAGGGTCGTTGCCGACCTGGATGCGAAAAATGTAGAGGCTCGGGGTCTGGAGCTAAAAGTCAAGGAGTTGACCGAGCTACTTGATGCCGAGCGTAAAGGCCGCTCTGTAGAGGCGACAGCTCTTCGGGAGGATCTGAATACTTTGCAAGACAACCTAGATGCCTCTAGCTTGGCTATGAAAGAATATCAAGGTGCCGAGTCGAGTCGTTTCGCTACCATAAGGCAAAACTATATCCGCTCGGAAGGTTTTGTTACCAAAACCTGTACGCGGCTCGTCAGCACGTTTGAGTTGGCCATTACTGCGATGGTCAACCATTTGAAAGCCAAAGGACAGCTCCTTGAGGACGCGATTATCCCTACTGCGGATCACGCCAAGCTTCTCACCACTATCCCTGTGTTAGTTAGAGCCCTAGAGCCAATCATATGATAATTGTTATATGGACTCATTGTATCATATTCCTATCTATATAAAGGCATTTATTTTTTTGGTTATTATACTTACTTGTATTGGTGCCAAATAACTAAGTATAATAGCATCCTTGAGTAGAAGGTTCTTACCTATATCAATCGATTGGTTGAATCGATAGTGAGATGATATAGGGAACACTACTCTTAATCATTCCTAGTCAAGTATTAACATTCAGGGACAATGTTAATGCGACGAGACTAGCATGTAGGTCAACTCGATGACTTGATCTCACAAGTCATGGATATAGAGATATCAAGTTGACACATGGGTATGCATTGGAGAATATATACTGAATGACTCGTCATGAGAAAGTATCATGGATCGTTATATGAGTGTCATATACTTTCTCATGTGGCTATTAGTATGACTATTAGTCCTTGGACCTGAAGTCACCATGGTTCCCTACATAAGGAGTTGCATACTTTGGCTTCGTCAAACGTCACTCGTAACTGGGTGGACTATAAAGGCGATTACTAGGTATGTAACAAATTATGCGGAGGGATGTGAGTGATGTAGATGGGATCTATCCCTCCTATATAACGGGAGTTACATCGTTATTCTTAATAGAGTGAGACCACTAGGTGCATGGTTATGCCCAAGTGAGTCAATATGAGATATTGAGCTCATTTGATTATAGTGAGTCTACTTGGAATTCAAGATTTAGATTGATTAGAGAATGATACGGTCTATGCCTCACATTGATCAATCTATGTGTCAAGGATAGAAGGACACTTGTCATATATTGTGAAGAGTCACAATTAGTAATCACAAGGTGATGTTGGATCTCAACATTCTTGTAACTTGGGTAGTAATGATGTGTTGCTAGATACCGCTCATTACTTATGCCTTTAAATGGGTTTAGGAGCATTGCCAACATTACAAGAACCTATAGGGTCACACACAAAGGGCAATTAGATGGAGATTAGGTTCATTTGATGTACCTAAAGGATTAGGTTCATGTAATGAACCAAATTGGATTAAGAGTAATTCAAATTAAACTAATTGAGTTGGACTCAATTTGGTTCATGTATTAAATAAGTCTAATTTGGACTTGGATTCATTGAGTCAATTTAATTCAATGAATAAGATTCATTAAATTAAAATTGACTTGAACCAATGGTTAGATTTGATCAACCATGGGAGAGAAGAGGTCAAGTTTGACTTGACTTGAGAAGGAAAGATGGAAGGTCAAGTTTGACTTGACTAATGCCACCTCATTTGTGAGTTGGCATAGTGTTGGCCAATGATGATGTTCCACATCATCAAGGTTACCACATGTGTGTGCCACCTCATGAGGGAGATCAAGAATTGTGACTCTTGATATCCCATGAAGGTATATAACCTCTTTCTAAGGTGGCCGACCACTTTATTCCATGAGTTACAATTGTGTAAACTCATTCAAGTCATCTTCTTCCTCCTTGCTTCTTCTTCTCTCCCTCTCCTCCACCTTGGCCGAAACCTTCAAGGGTGCTAGCACACTCTAAAGGTTTATTCTCCACCTTTTGTTCGTGTAGATACACATAGAGGGGTGTTCACTTGACACTTTTGAGATCCGACGAACCTTGGACGAGCGGGATAAGCGAAGAGCTTCGTATCAAAGGTATAAACTCCTAAACATGTAGATCTAAAGTAGATCTAGGATTAGAAAACTTGTACATGTAAAATTTTAATATTCGCATGGATCCGGTGGCATGGGATTTCGAGGTTTCCGCAACGCAAAAGTGGTTTTTGCGGCTCGAAAATCCCAACAGTGGTATCAGAGCCACGTGCGAAGCGTGTACGAGTTTCATTTTTGTTTTTATGAAAAACATTCAGATCTGTAAGTTTCTGTATATTTACAATTTTTATAGATTTTATAGGTATTTTTCTCGTATAGGCGAAGCAACAAGTGTTTGGACACTTGTAGGCTTCGACTACCGAGAAAACCTTTCCGAAACGGCAAGGTTTCGCCCAAATCATTTTGGGACAGCGGGTTAAGGCGCTGTAAGATCATCGTAGGACACTCGTGATATTCATTTCACGAGAAGGGGCGCTGCCTTTAACCCCGCAAGGGGTATTGTCCCGCGATCGCGCCCGAAAATCGCTAAACGGGATCGCCGGAAAATTTTAACTCATAAAATTGTAAAAATAGTAGTAAAAATTATAGAAATTTATGGAAAATAAATAATTTAGTATTATGTATAATTTTGTGATGGTTATGGCCCAAAACCCTAATTAGATTGGAAAATTGTGTTGTAATTCATAATATGACCCGTGTGCCATTTTGTGTGTTTGTGCGTGTTGTATATGATCGCGACCTGCGCGTCGTGCCTTCCTTTATTTTATATTCCTATTGTAAATAGTTTAGACTCGAATGTAACTCGAGTTTCAAATTTGTAATGTACAAAAAATTGAAGCGGTGGAAGGTCTACTCGAGGAGGAGTTACGAGGAGGGTGCGAGTAACACATGGCGGTCAAAGGGAGGAGCTTGGAGAAGCTATTGACCCTAGGTTGACCGTCCGATCTTCTCATTGGCTTGAGAAGATCGTAGTAGGGTCATGACCTAACAAAATTTAATTAATTGCTTATGTGTGTATGTGATGCATGCTAGTGTAGAGTAATTAATTAGTGCTTTAACGATTAGATTAGATCTAAATCGAATATATGATACACATCAACGATTAGATTAGATCTAAATTGCGTCAACTCGAAATGCCTACCATGCCGTGATACCCATCACTACCTCAATCACATGTTGTTGTTGAATCTGCCAAAGCAGGGCAACACATATTATCTTGGTAGGGTGCGGAGGGACAATCTTGGTCCCGCCTATCAACGCATGGGTGAGTACAAACTCAATCAGATTGAGTAAAACTAGTTAAACTCAATTAGATCGGGTTTAACTATAGGCATTTTCCAATGGTTGGTAGATAGGTCAAAATCACGTTTATATTAATTCTTGGGTCATTTAGCCAAAGCTAACTCAAGTTTTAATATATATGCAGATCTTGATTCTATAAACAAGAGTTGCATAGAGATGTAATTAGTAATTAGTTACCTACCGATCATATTAAGTCTTGGGTGATTTAGCCAAAGCTAACTCAAGGCTTAGTATGATGTGGATCTTGTCCCGCACGAATTATAGCTAGTTGGTTAGAATCTAGTAGGTGTGGTTTGACCACATCCATGACTTGATTCTACAAAAGTTCTATAATTCAGTGGGAACATCATTTAGTTAAAGGCCTAATTAAATGATTAGTGGAATATGATTATTTATTTTCTGCCTTTTCTATTGTAGATTGTCATGTCGTCAAACACGAACACCTTCTCCCTGCGTTCTGTCCTCGATAAGGACAAGCTCAATGGCGCTAACTTCCTGGATTGGTACAGGAACCTGAGAATTGTTCTCACACAGGAACGAAAACTGTACGTCCTAGAGCAGCCCATTCCCGAGGCACCTCCTGCCACTGCCACGCGAGCTGACCGTGATGCTTATAAGAAGCATCAAGATGACGCATTAGATATGTCATGTCTCATGCTCACGACCATGAACTCTGAGCTTCAAAAGCAACACGAGTTGATAGGTGCTTATGATATGGTTGAACATCTTCGTCAACTATATCAAGGACAAGCTAGGCACGAGAGATTCAAGATCTCTAAGGCACTGTTTCAGTGCAAGATGCAAGACGGGACTCCCGTAAGTCCATATGTACTCAAGATGATTGGGTACATAGAAAACCTACAGAGGTTGGGATTCCCCCTTGGCCAAGAGTTGGCCACTGATTTGGTCTTGCAATCCTTGCCAGAGAACTACAGTCAATTCGTCATGAACTACAACATGAATGAAATTGACAAGCCACTGCCTGAGCTTCTGAGTATGTTGAGAACTGCTGAGATCAACCTTAAGAAGGTTAAGCCCAACTCCATTTTGATGGTGCAAAAGATCAAAGACAAGGGCAAGCCTAAAGGTAAGGGAAAGTCCCAAACCAAGGGCAAAGGCAAGGCACTGAAACCCAAAGGAGGGGTTGCTAAGGATACTACCTGCTTCCACTGCAGTCAGACCGGGCACTGGAAGAGGAACTGCAAAGTCTACCTGGAAGATCTTAAGAAGAAGAGAAGTGAGACTTCTACTTCAGGTATATATGTTATAGAAGTTAATCTCTCTATTTCTTCATCATGGGTATTAGATACCGGATGTGCTTCTCACATTTGTACTAATGTGCAGGCGTTGAGAAATAGCAGGGCATTGACGAAGGGCGAGGTGGACCTACGAGTAGGCAATGGAGCATGGGTTGCTACTGTTTCTATAGGGACTTACTATCTATCTCTGCCCTCTGGGCTTGTACTAGAACTAGATGAATGTTGTTATATGTCTGCTCTTACTAAGAACATAATTTCAGTTTCTTGTTTGGACAAGAAAGGTTTTTCATTTATAATAAAGAACAAATGTTGTTTAGTTTATTTAAATGATATGTTCTATTGTAGTGCACCTCTGATTAACGAACTCTATATTCTAGACTTAGAGAACCCCATCTATAACATAAATACCAAAAGGTTCAAATCAAACGAAATGAACCAAACCTATCTCTATCACTGCCACTTAGGTCATATAAATGACAAACGCTTATCCCAACTCCATAAAGATGGTTTGCTGGACTCATTTGATTTTGAATCGTATGAGACATGTGAGTCATGCCTACTGGGCAAGATGACCAAGACTCCCTTTAGTGGACACAGCGAGAGAGCGACTGACTTGTTAGGACTTATATATAGTGATGTATGTGGACCTTTCAATATCGCTGCTAGAGGTGGTTATAGGTACTTCATTACATTTACTAACACTACAACAAAAACATTAAAAGACAACGGTTAAAAACCGTTGTCATAAGCCCTTTAAACCCGTTGTAACTGACACTGTTGTTAAATGTGCGGTAAAAGATAACGGTTTAAAACCGTTGTCTTTGACCACATTAGACAACAGTCATGCAACGGATTTAAAGTGTTGTCTTTTAATACCAAAGACAACAGTTCTGCAACAGTATAAAACCGTTGTAATTGCCAGTTTTGCAAAAATTTGATCGCAGATATGCTTTTGACAACAAATACACTGTTGTCTTTCTTCAAAATTTAGTTTAAAATCATTGTCTTTGAATACTTTTCACAACGGTTAAAAAATCGTTGTCTATGTTGATTAGAAAATGCATCGCGAATAGATAAAACATTATAATTCTTTTGCACACAAACTGGTACAACATATATACATTCACAAAAACTGTTTTCAACATATATACATTCAGTTGTCTTTTATACATCTTGTCTCAATCAAAAACTGGTACAACATATATGTACATTCATTTAAATTTATAAACTTCTACAATTACTACAAGCTATCCAAACATGACCACAAGTAGTTTATCAGACCATAACCACAAAAGATAAGACCATAAAATTAAGTTTATCAGACCACAACAATCTTCACGTACTGGTCCGTTTTCTGCATACAGAACTTCATAGGCTTAGCTTGCAAACCCAGCTTTCTCCCTTTTCTGAAAATAAAATATAGTTAAAGCCATAGAAAAAAGTATAAACATGCATGTATAAATTGATAATCATTGCAAACTGATAATTGAAACGAATAAATCTAATAAACCACTACAAACTAAATTGATAATTGAAACAAACAAGCTCCAAAAGTAGAAAACTTATCAACATGTATAAATAATTATAAACTTCTTGCAGCTTTGCATCTTTTGTACAGTAGAAACCAAATTGTGAAGTACGTACATAAATCTGGACCTTCTGAAATGTTTAAGTAAAAGAATGGCCAAATAAGCACGAGAAACGTTGCCGCTTCACATTTTCATGAGTAGTCAAGCAAGTGAGCATGAAAAAAGTTGATGAATATATAAACTTGACATTATATCTTAAACCATGTATTATGTGAAAGCAGCTAGATCGAATAGCTAATAGCAGCAACAGAAAGAAGGAATCATAGAGGAAGTCATGTACCTTATGTCTCAACATTACAGCAGCAACACTCTAGTAAGATCTCAAAGCTTGAGGATGTGCAGTTTGCATAAAAACCACAAAGCAGTATACTTAGCAACTACCTTTTTCATCAGTATTTAAGTCGCATGCACCCTTTCTGAACATTGCTTTAAGTTTCTGTATGCGTTCAACATTTGAAGAATTTTTTTCAATCAATATATAAGAATTGGCAACCACTGTTATAGGCTTGCATATAGCAAAATGAATAAAGCTCAATGGAGTGAATAGCTTCATGTAGCTGAAACCAAAAAATTGGGACAAGCATAGCTTAATGGAGATGATGTAAGAATTGGCAACAAGTTAATTCCAATAAACTGACCAGTCCTGCCCCAACATGATCACGAATGAAAGTTGCATCGATGTATCGCTCTTCCTCTATAGCTCTCTGTGGCAACAAGAGTGCTTAGAATATAAATTAAATACAATAAGTGTATAAGACAAGTTTCATACATTCATAATAGTCAATGTTGCTCCAACAATATCCTTTTTGTAGCACCAGTTATGGCCAACTTCAGCTTTGCAGCTTCTCCATAATCCTCTCTTAAAATAGTCTCATTCAATTGTGACTGAAATAAGACCATCACATAGCATGAAACTATCAGCAAAACTAAAGTCATAGTAGTATGAGCAAAATTATACACTAGAACATAATAAACTTGACTCTAACAAGAGGAAATCAAGTTTGGTATATTTAGTTAAGCTTCAACTTCTAATTTAGTGGTGTTGTTTGTGCTACTCTCTTTGGGCATAACAAGCCAGAGTGACCATGGTCCAAAACTTTGAACAAGACTGATTTTACCAGCTAGTTGATGGCCTATACCATGTGAATCATTTTCATATAACCTTTACAAACCTATAATAAGATCTGAACTAACATTGGCATAAACCAAATTGTGCTAACTATACCAATTTTATGGATCAGTATAACTGTTAGAACCAGCTGATATCATTTCAACTCATCACAAGTGAAAATATTCGTGACCTATACCATATGTTGCTTTCGTTTTTAAAAATCATTGTTTTAAAAATGCACATGAATACTCATTTTCATTAGATTAGGAGTCTCCAATACGGAAGCTGAAAAATGCACATATGAAAATATTCACCCTTGTTTTATCTCGTATAACAAACAATAGAGTAGTCTTACGAGGACAAAATCGTCTCAGCATCACCTGTCATGAGGTAAACGAAAGCAACTAAGCAAAACTCAAATTAAAAGTATATGTAAAAAAGTTATTGTAAGACTCAATTTGTTCAGGGGAATATGGTTTGGTTGAAGCAGCAATTCGCCAGCTCCTACTCTGCAAGCAAGTACGTGCTGAATTCAAGTGTAAAGCCAACAAGTAGGAAATTAATGGGTAATTATGAAGAATATTTTACCATTTTTTACTAGCTATTAGCTAAGCCACAATCACTACAGTTGTTCTGGTTATGGAACTTGTTGGCTGATGCCTTCATGTATTCGTCAGTTAAATTTATATCAAAGTTCATAAATTTGAACCATAATGATGAAAAAGATGCACTTAAGGAGGAGACTTAATTTTTTTGAGACTTACTCAAGTGGGGATTTGAAAACAAAGAAGCATGCACTAATTGCCAAGTAGCACAGCAAGGGAACAAGCCCCTTTAAGTAATGTGAAGTTCCATCCTGTAAAAGTACCATTAGTTGAGTCTTGCAGGAAGAATTTTGGTTGAATCCTAGCATTTCAAAATAACTGAAAAACAACAACAGAAGTTAGTGTAACTAACAAGCATACCCCAATGAGTTACCTGTAACGTGAATGCTATTACTAGTATTGCCATGATCAATGAGCCAGTTTCTAACAGATTAAGATCAAGATCCATCTTGATTCCCGTTATCCAAGCCACCATAACACATAATGGAACCTTAAAAGGGCAAATTAGTACATTGTAAGCTATTCTTTAACATATACACAACATTTCATTTCAAAGCTACATCAAATTAAATCCTTACAACAAACATGGAGATCTGGGTTGCTGAACCAAGGGAAACACCAAGAGTAATATCCTGTGTGAGTTCAACAAGAAAAAATAATTATCACCATGAGAACAATATTCGTGTTTGACATTTGTTTTCCTTTATTCTTTGATTTGGGTGGATAAGCTAATTCATACGAGCAATGCAAATGTAAGTAATAGAAATGCATTTAGCAGCATCACAAATATGGAAACAATTTGATATGAAATATTATGTTTTAAGAAATTTATACTGACATATTTGCCTTGTGTTGCTCAACAAGTTATGCACCTTCATGCATCAATATCAGAAACAGTATGATCTCACACATAATGCCCAAATGTTCTTGTGAGTCCAGCTATGTGTATCTATTATGAGAAAATATACAAAGACCAAGTCATTTAAAGTTTAGTGTTCCAAAAGAAATAAACACGTCGAGTTAGTATAATTTAACCGTTAGCAAGCTCATGATAACATGCACATCAACAACAAAAGAGTCATGAATTAGAATTGCGTACAGATTACTAAAACAATTTTATAAGATAAATTGGCTACATATTGTGATTGCTAACATAAAATGCAAATCATTTGTCTGTAAGTGTTGAAGTACTAATCACAACGCAAGCAGCAGGCAATAAGATCCATCGAACCACCAAACACAAGACGGTTAAGTGGACCAAACACAAGACGGTTAAGTGGTTACCCATAAATTGGTTTGATACTCCATGGAGAATGAGCAACAGAAACTAGAAACTGTGATGAAGACGGCGATAACTTCAGTATGTCTTTCATCTGGTAAGAAATTGCAGTCCACACAAAGGATCTGAAACCCTGCCAAAGTATATAAAAATGACAATCGAAATTACGTCTTTTATAGAGAAACAAGATCAATGAAAACTACCAAAAAGGCAGGTACAAGAATGAATCGACAAAGAAGCCCTACTCTACAAGGTCGGAAATAAGAGCCAAAGGAAGGGAACCTGAGTGAAGTAGACCAAAGTGACGAGCCAAAGGAAGAAAGCTCCGAAGGAGGCCCGCATCCGCGTCGCCCAGGAAATCCATATCTCGATCTGCCGTACGGTGCTCAACTAACGCAGCCCTGAAAACTGGGGGGCGAACAAATCAAGAATGCACTCGACGGCGAGATGACCGGGAAGATTTGCTCCGGAGATTTGGTTTTCCCCTTGGGGATTGGCTTCGGTTCGTCCCCTCTTCATCCCCCTCACCCAAACTCCTCCACAATGATGACGAGTTCATGTTCGGAGATCTCAACGACAACATCCTCATCAAGAAGCAGGTAAGATGAAACCCTAATGAGTAAGCAGAGGAAAGAGGTGAAGGGAGACATTAACCTGATGACATTTCCACCGGACAAAAGAGAGAGCATCGACCATGCCCTAGACGCAGTCAAGCTAGCAAACAAGGTTCGGCGAGTTCTCGTCATTGGCGCATGTTCCGGTGAACAAACTCATCACCTTCCTCCACCTCCTCTCCACTTAAAAATTTGTGGAGAGGGGTTCGCCGGAGAGGGGTTGAATGAAGATGCTTAGGTTTTCGGCAGCAGGAGCGTGAAGAGATCGTATGGAGAGAGGGAAATAAAAACGGATAAGAAGGGTTCAGGAAGGCTAAGGCGGAAAACACGGCGCCAAAAATTTTTCACAGAGAGGGAAAAACACCGAAAGAATAAAGTAAAAGACAACGGTTTACAAAACTGTTGTCGTATCGCCTAAAAAAGTGCTTAAAGACAACGGTTTTAGATAACCGTTGTAAAATGCGTTGTTGATTTAAAAAAATATTGCTCAACGACAACGATTTTCACAAAACCGTTGTCTTTTGTATTTTATGGGAGCTCAAAGACAACGGTTTTATCTAAAACCGTTGTCTTTTACCAAATTTACAATAGTTTCTTCTAAAATCGTTGTCTTTGTGGTGTTGTTGTTTAACATTTTTGTTGTAGTGTAATGACTTCAGTAGATATGGTTATGTGTATTTGATGACACATAAGTCAGAATTCTTTGAAAAGTTCAAAGAATTCAAGAATGAAGTACAAAACCAGCTTGGCAAGAGTATTAAGATACTTCGATCAGATCGAGGTGGTGAATACCTTAGCAATGAGTTTCGTGACTATCTAGCTGAGTGTGAGATTCTATCCTAACTCACTCCTCCTGGAACACCACAGTGGAATGGTGTATCCGAAAGGAGGAATCGTACCCTATTAGATATGGTACGGTCTATGATGAGTCACACAGATCTTCCTATATCTCTTTGGGGCTATGCTCTGGACACGGCAGTCTTCATACTCAATCGTGTTCCATCCAAGGCTGTGATAAAGACACCATATAGGATATGGACTGGGAGAGATGCCCAGGTGTCTTTTATGAGGATTTGGAGTTGTGAGGCTTACGTTCGACGTTAAGTCTCGGACAAACTAGGACCCAAATCCGATAAGTGCTATTTTATAGGATATCCCAAGGAAATGAAAGGATATTACTTCTACATTCCTAGTCAACACAAAGTAGTTGTGGCTAAGACTGGGGTTTTTCTAGAAAGGGACTTTGTTTCTAGAAAAACTAGTGGGAGTACGTTCAATCTTGAAAAAGTTCAAGATATGGACCATAGCATTGAAGCATTGATGGAAGTTGAACTGGAACCATAAAGTGTTGTGGGTGATGAGATTGTTCCACAAGGAGTTGAGAAATAACAACCAGTTCAAGTAGACATACCTCTTCGCAGGTCTGATAGGGTACGTCGTCAGCCTGAGAGATACTCATTTCTCTTGTCTGACCATGATGACGTTATGCTCGTTGAGAATGAGCCTACCTCCTATCAGGAAGCTGTGATGAGACCATATTCTGAGAAATGACTGGAGGCCATAAGATCCGAAATGGAATCCATGTACACCAACCAAGTATGGACTTTGGTTGATCCTCCTGAAGGGGTAAAACCCATTGGGTGTAAGTGGGTCTTTAAGAGAAAGACTGACATAGATGGACTTATATATAAGGGTCGTCTGGTAGCTAAAGGTTTCAATCAAATTCATGGTATTGAATATGATGAAACATTTTCTCCAGTAGCGATGTTTAAGTCCATTCAGATCATGCTTGCTATTGCAGCATACCATGATTATGAGATTTGGCAGATGAATGCCAAAATCGCGTTTCTGAATGAAAACTTGCTCGAGGATGTGTACATGACACAACCTGAGGGTTTTGTAGATCCACAGCATACTGGCAAAATATGCAAGCTGCATAAGTCCATTTATGGAATAAAGCAAGCTTATCGGAGCTGGAATCTTCGATTCGGTGATGCAATCAAATAGTTTGGTTTCATCAAGAATGAAGATGAACCCTGTGTCTACAAGAAGGTTGTAGGGAACACAGTTATCTTCCTTGTGTTGTATGTGGATGACATACTACTCATTGGGAACGACATCCCTTTGCTGCAATCTGTAAAGACTTGGCTAGGAATTGTTTCTCAATAAAGGACTTAGGTGAAACAACCCGTATTCTAGGCATACAGATCTATAGAGATAGATCTAAGAGGTTGCTTGGCCTAAGTCAGAGTACATATATTGACAGGGTATTACTATGGTTTGCCATGCAGAACTCCAAGAAGGGATTTGTGCCGATGTCACATGGTATGAGTCTTTCGAAGACTCAAAGTCCCTCTTCTAGAGAGGAGAGAGACCGAATGGATACGATCCCTTATGCCTCAGCCATAGGATCTATCATGTACGCCATGCTATGTACTCGTCCTGATGTTTCGTATGCTTTGAGCATGACGAGCAGATACCAGTCAGATCCAGGTGAAAGTCACTAGATAGTAGTCAAGAATATCCTTAAGTACTTGAGAAGGACTAAAGAATATTTCTTGATATATAGAGGTGATGATGAGCTAGCTGTAAAGGGTTACAATGATGCCAGCTTCCAAACTGACCAGGATGATTATATATCGCAGTCTGGGTTCGTGTTGTGCTTGAATGGTGGTGCTATGAGTTGGAAGAGTTCGAAGCAGAACACAGTCGCTGATTCTACAACACAGGCCGAGTATATTGCTGCATCAGAAGCAGCAAAAGAGGCAGTTTGGATCCGTAAGTTCATTACTGAGCTTGGGGTGGTTCCTAGCATAGCCGATCTGATAGAGCTCTATTGTGACAACAATGGAGCAATTACACAGGCTAAGGAACCTCGCTCACACCAGCGGACCAAACACATACTACGGTGCTTCCATCTTATTTGAGAGATCATCAATAGAGGAGATGCGAAGATTTGCAGAGTACCCACAGAGGCTAACATCGTTGATCCCTTGACCAAGACTTTGGCATAGAGAAAGCATGATGGTCACACTAGGACATTGGGCCTTAGAGCCTACACTGATTGACACTAGTGCTAGAGCCAATCATATGATGATTGTTGTATAGACTCATTGTATCATATTCCTATGTATAAAAGCCATTTGTTTTTTGGTTATTATACTTACTTGTATTGGTGCCAAATAACTAAGTATAATAGCATCCTTGAGTAGAATGTTCTTACCTATATCAATCGATTGGTTGAATCGATAGTGAGATGATATAGGGAACACTATTTTTAATTATTCCTAGTCAAGTATTAACATTCAAGGACAATGTTAATGTGACGAGACTAGCATGTAGGTCAACTCGATGACTTGATCTCACAAGTCATGGATATAGAGATATCAGTTGACACATGTGTATGCATTCGAGAATGTATACTGAATGACCCGCCATGAGAAAGTATCATGGATCGTTATATGAGTGTCATATACTTTCTCATGTGGTTATTAGTATGACTATTAGTCCTTGGACCTCAAGTCACCATGGTTCCCTACAAAAGGAGTTGCATACTTTGGCTTCGTCAAACGTCACCCGTAATTGGGTGGACTATAAAGGCGATTACTAGGTATGTAACAAATTATGCGGAGGGATATGAGTGATGTAGATGGGATCTATCCCTCCTATATAACGGGAGTTACATCGTTATTCTTAATAGAGTGAGACCACTAGGTGCATGGTCATGCCCAAGTGAGTCAATATGAGATATTGAGCTCATTTGATTATAGTGAGTCTACTTGGAGTTCAAGATTTAGATTGATTAGAGAATGACACGGTCTATGCTTCACATTGATCAATCTAGGTGTCAAGGATAGAAGGACACTTGTCATATATTGTGAAGAGTCACAATTAGTAGTTACAAGGTGATGTTGGATCTCAACATTCTTGTAACTTGGGTAGTAATGATGTGTTGCTAGATACCGCTCATTACTTATGCTTCTAAATGAGTTTAGGAGCATTTCCAACATTACAAGAACCTATAGGATCACACACAAAGGGCAATTAGATGGAGATTAGGTTTATTTGATGTACCTAGAGGATTAGATTCATGTGATGAACCAAATTGGATTAAGAGTAATCCAAATTAAACTAATTGAATTGGACTCAATTTAGTTCATATATTAAATGAGTCTAATTTGGACTTGGATTCATTGAGTCAATTTAATTCAATGAATAAAATTCATTAAATTAAAATTGACTTGAACCAATGGTTAGATTTGATCAACCATGGGAGAGAAGAGGTCAAGTTTGACTTGACTTGAGAAGGAAAGATGGAAGGTCAAGTTTGACTTGACCAATGCCATCTCATTTGTGAATTGGCATAGTGTTGGCCAATGATGATGTTCCACATCATCAAGGTTAGCACATGTGTGTGCCACCTCATGAGGGAGATCAAGAGTTGTGACTCTTGATATCCCATGAAGGTATATAACCTCTTTCTAAGGTGGCCGACCACTTTATTCCATGAGTTACAATTGTGTAAACTCATTCAAGTCATCTTCTTCCTCCTTGCTTCTTCTTCTCTCCCTCTCCTCCACCTTGGCCGAAATCTTCAAGGGTGCTAGCACACTCTAAAGGTTTCTTCTCCACCTTTTGTTCGTGTGGATGCACATAGAGGGGTGTTCACTTGACACTCTTGAGATCCGGAGAACCTTGGACGAGCAGGATAAGCGAAGGGCTTCGCATCAAAGGTATAAACTCCTAAACATGTAGATCTAAAGTAGATCTAGGATTAGAAAACTTGTACATGTAAAATTTTAATATTCGCACGGATCCGGTGGCATGGGATTACGGGGTTTCCGCAACGCAAAAGTGATTTTTACGGCTCGAAAATCCCAACACCTTGATAAGATCTTCGACTACCTGGAGTGAGGAGTAATTCTGTAGGGTTTTGGATGTACGTTGGCCACTCGACAACCTCAAACTAAGTATTAATGAAATGTTTTTCATATCTCTGCATTTGTTGATTTTGCTGCCCATACTTGATCGTGTAAACTCGAGTGGGCTACTGGAATTTCGCATACCGCTATATTTGCGGGGGTTGTCTCCCAACCCTGGGGATGCCGCTCGGCTCCAACCCTATATTTCCGAGCGGGATTTTTATAATTGCTGCGTCGATTCTAGGGTTTAACGTCGCCACTTGACGGTATTCCGAGCGGGGTTTTTATAGTCGCCGCTTCGACTTTAGGGTTTAACGTCGCTGCTCAATGGTCTTCCGAGCGGAGTTTTTATAGTCGCCGCTCCGACTCTAGTGTTTAACGTCGTCGCTCGATGGTCTTCCGAGCGAGGTTTTTATAGTCGCCGCTTCGACTCTAGAGTTTAACATCGCTGCTCGACGGTCTTCCGAGCGGGGTTTTTATAGTTGCCGCTTCGACTCTAGGGTTTAATGTCGCCGATCGACGGTCTTCAAGGCGGGGTATTTATAGTCGCCGCTCCGACTCTAGGGTTTAACGTCGCCGCTCGACGGTCTTCCGAGCGGGGTTTTTATAGTCGCCACTTCGACTCTAGGGTTTAACATCGCCGCTCAACGGTCTTCCGAGCGGGATTTTTATAGTCGCCGCTTCGACTCTAGAGTTTAACGTCACCGCTCGACGGTCTTCAAGGCGGGGTATTTATAGTTGCCGCTCCGACTCTAGGGTTTAACGTCGCCGCTCGACGGTCTTCAAGGAGGGCCAGCTGCTCGGCGATAACTTTATAAACCTTCGATTCTGATTTTAATCCTCCAGCTGAAGGACACAGAAAAAAACGAAGATTACATGGTATAAATTACATCAACGCACCTTTCATCCATCTCGGTACGGCTGGAGGTGGTTTGCGCTCCATGGACGTTCAAGCCTCCGCCCCTCTTCGTCTTCTAGGTAATAAGCTCCCGATCGGAGCTTTCCCATGACCTTGAAGGGTCCGACACAAGGAGCCTCTAGTTTGGTGGCCTCTCCGACCAGCTTCACCTTCTTCCATACGAAGTCGCCGACCTGAAAAGATCTAGGTATTACCCGCCTGTTGTAGTTTTGCGCATCCTCTATCGGTAGGCCGTTAACCGGACGGCTGCTTTGGCGCATGCTTCGTCCACCAGGTCCAGCTCCAGGGGGCTTCGCTCAACATTCCCCTCGCTATATTGCTGCAGACGATCAGACTAAATTCCCACTTCAACAGGGACGATGGCTTCGCCTCCATAAACCAAATGGAATGGTGTCACTCCCGCCCCCTCCTTTGGGGTCGTGTGGATTGCCCATAGCATGCCTGGAAGCTCGTCCGCCCAGCTGCCTCCGACGTGGTCGAGCTGAACTCGAAGAATTCGCAGAATCTCTCGATTGACGACTTCAGCTTGTTCGTTGCTTTAGGGATACGCCACAGAAGTGAAGACCTGCTGAATCTCGTAGCCTTCGCACCATTCTTTGAGATGTTGCCCGGCGAACTGTCTCCCATTGTCGGAGACAAGCCAACGCGGAGTTCCGAACCGACATATGATGTGCTACCAGATGAATTTCTGAATAATCTGCTTGGTTATTCTTGCAATTGGCTCAACTTTGACCCATTTTGAGAAGAAGTCTACCGCGACGAGTAGGAACTTTCGTTGGCAGTGTTGGTTGCTACTCGGAAAGCCTAACGGTTCCACTGTACAAAAAATTTTGTACAAAGGTCTGAACCTTTTCCTAGCTACCATGTTTTCTTTTAAATTAAACTTGGATCGCCTGCGGAACTTTACACGTTTGATCCTAAGTTTAACTTATTTGTTCTTTTAGGTTTAGACTTGGATCTCCTGCGGAACTTAACACGTTTGATCCAAATCACCTAGGTTATTAATTCCATTAAATATTAATTTCCAAAAATGGCTTCCAGGACTGCATGGCGAGGCACATGGCCTTCTTGGATATGGGAACAACCACCACCGCCTAGACAAAGCTTTTTAAGGAAAGCTAATATTTAATTTCCTTAAATAACTTTAGGTCAACCAAAAAGAACAATCAAATCACAAGGAAAAGAAAAACAAAAGAACACAACATCGAAAATAAATTCGAAATACTAGAATCGCATGCCTCTTGTATTTGGTATTTTTACAAAAAAGAAAACTAGTATGATGCGGAAATTAAATACTAGTATACCTTTTCTTTTGCAAACAAAAACCTCTAGGTCTTCTACCGTATTCCTCTTCTAATCCCGGACGTTGTGTGGGCAACGATCTTCCGAGACGAGAACCACCAAGGTACCTTCTTCTTCTTTGCAAGGTTCGGCCACCACATGACTCCAAGAAAGGATGAGGTTCGGCCACCACCACCAACCTCCAAGGGATGCAAGAGCGAAGCCTCCTTTCTCTCCTTTTCTCCAAGCTAGATCCGACCACCACAAGGACTCCAAGAGAACAAGATGGTTCGGCCACAAGAAGGAGAAGAGAGAAGAGGAAGAGGCCGGCCACCAAGGAAGAGAGGGAGGAAAAGAATAATAGAGTCGTTCTCTATAAAGCCTCCTCTACCCCCTCTTTTATTATCCTTGATCTTGGCAAATAAGGAAATTTAAATAAAATATTCCTTAATTCTTTTGCCATGAAAAGGAAAATTTTATTTAATTAAAAATAAATTTTCTTTTCATTATAACATGGCCATCCACTAATTTCCCCAAATCAAGGAGAGTTTTAATTTAAACAAGAATTAAAACTTCCTAATTTGTTTCCGGAAATTTATAAAACTTTCTCCAATAATTTTTATCCCTTCATGATTAGTTTATAAAAAAGGAATTTAATAAATTAAAAATTTTCTTTTAAACATGTGGATAAAAAGAAAGTTATCTCTAAAATTAAAATCTCTTTTAATCTACAAATAAGGAAAGATATCAAATCTTTTCTTAATCTCTTGTAGAAACTTATAAAAGAGAATATTTAATTTTTAAACTCTCTTTTAAAACATGAACATGGTTAAAAAAGAAAAGTTTTCTTAAAATTTAAAATCCACCTTTTAATCAACAAATAAGGAAAGATTTCAAATTTTAAACTCTCTTTTAAACATGTAGATGATTTACAAATAAGAAAAGTTTTTACCAAAAATTAAAACCATCCTTTTAATCTACCAATAAGGAAAGAGATTAATCTCTTCTCTTAATCTTTTGTAGGAAGCTATAAAAGGACATTTTTAATTTTTAAACTCTCTTTTAAAACCATGATATCCACATAAGAAATAATTTTAATAAAAATCCTTTTTAATATTTTAGTGGCCGACCACCTAAGCTTGGGACCCAAGCTTTGGCCGGCCACCAACTTGGCTCATCCACTTGGTCTTGGCCGACCCTAGCTTGGGTTCTAAGCTAGCTTGGCCGACCCCATTGGATGGGTAAGAAGGTGGGTATGTGGTGGGTATAAATCTCTATATACAAGATGGTACGATAAGGACCGAGAGGAGGAATTAGTTTTGGTCTCCCGATAAAATTAAGCATCCCGTGTTCGCCCCGAACACACAACTTAATTTTATCAATAATAATTCATTCCACTAGAGAACTATTATTGAACTACCGCACCAATCCCAAATTACATTTTGGGCTCCTTCTTATTATGAGTGTGTTAGTCTCCCTGTGTTTAAGATGTCGAATGTCCACTAATCAAGTGAGTTACTGACAACTCATTTAATTAATATCTTAGTCCAAAAGTAGTACCACTCAACCTTATCGTCATGTCGGACTAAGTCCACCTGCAGGGTTTAACATGACAATCCTTATGAGCTCCTCTTGGGGACATTATCAATCTAGTATCTCTAAGACACAGTTTCCTTCTATAATCAACAACACACACTATAAGTGATATCATTTTCCAACTTATCGAGCTTATTGATTTATCGAATTAAATCTCACCCATTGATAAATTAAAGAAATAAATATCAAATATATGTGCTTGTTATTATATTAGGATTAAGAGCACACACTTCCATAATAACTGAGGTTTTTGTTTCTTCATAAAGTCAGTATAAAAGGAATGACCTCAAATGATCCTACTCAATACACTCTAAGTGTACTAATGTAATTATATAGTTAAAATAAACTAATACCTAATTACACTACGACCTTCCAATGGTTTGTTCTTTTCTATCTTGGTCGTAAGCTACTGTTTATAATTTATAAGGTACTGATAACATGATCCTCTGTGTGTGACACCACACATCATGTTATCTACAATATAAATTAATTGAACAACTACATTTATCATAAATGTAGACATTTGACCAATGTGATTCTTATTTCTAGATAAATGTTTATACCAAAAGCTAGGCTTTTAGTATACATCCTAACAATCTCCCACTTATACTAAAAGACTAAGCTACTATATCTGCTGTCATACATCTGATTCCCAACCCTTCAACATGCCCATCAAAAGCTCTTGCCTTAAGGGCCTTAGTGAAAAGATCTATAGGTCATCATCTGATGCAATCTAGGCAGCAACAACTTCTCCTCGTTTATACGATTTCTCATATTGGGTGGTACTTGCGCTCTATTGTATTTACTTGCCTTATAGACTCATGGTTTCTTCGAGTTTGCTACTGCACCACTATTATTACAATAAATTATAATAATCTTTGGACAAACCAGAAATCACATCTAAGTCTATCTTGAGGTTATTGAGTTATTCAGCTTTTATGACTACCTCAGAGGTTTGCCATATACTCAGCTTCTATGGTGGAGTCCAGAAAAACACCTATGCTTATCACTCTTCCATAGTTATGATTTTACCTCCTAAAGTAAACACAAAACCTCGAGGTTGACTTACTATTGTCCCTATCTGATTGGAAGTCAAAATCCGTGCAACCCACAGGGACCAAATTAATTGCCTTGTAAGCTAGCATATAATCTCTAGTGCCTCTAAGGTACTTCAATATATGCTTTACTGCAGTCCACTATCCTTGTCCAGGATTGCTTTGATATCTGCTAACTATGCCCTTGGCAAAACAGATTTCTGATCTCGTGCATAGCATAGCTTAGGCTTCCGATAGCCTAAGCATAAAGACCTGCCTTCATTTCCTCTATCTTCTTTGATGTCTACGGAGACATTTCTTTAGATAAAGTTACTCTATGCTAAAAAGGTAAGAAACATTTCTTGGAGTTTTGCATGCTTAAAACGAGCAAGGATTTTTCCGATATATGAAGCTTGAGATAAGTAAAATATTCTTTTCTTGCGATCCCTTATTACTTTGATCCCAAGAATATATACATTCTCCCAAGTCCTTCATATCGAATTATTTGGACAACCATACCCTTACTTCTGACAACATTTTGATATTGTTTCCAACTACCAAAAATGTTATCTACGTATAGTAAAAGAAATACCACCACGTTTTCATCACACTTTTTGTATACACAAGACTTATCCGGTTACTAAATAAATCCATAGGTCTGGATTATTTTGATAAACCGGATGTTCCAAGACCTTGAAGCTTTGCTTCAGTCCATAAACTGATTGAGCTTGCACACAAGATGCTCTTTGCCCTTTGCAATGAACTCTTCTGGTTACTTTATATGGATGTTTTTTTTCAAGACTTCCATTAAGGAATGCTGTCTTGACATCCACTTGCCAAATAGATAAAAGAATCCAGATAGACTTAAGCATGACTACCAGTGAAAAAGTTTCCTTTTTTTTTTATCAAGCCTTGCTTTGAAAGTTTCCACCTTCCTGTCTATCCATCTTTTCCTATTGTAGACCTATTTTTACCCAATGGCTTTTACACCATCTGGTGATTCTACAAGCTTCCAGATTTTATTAGAATACATATATTCTAATTCTGTTTTCATTGCTCTTTGCCAAGATGCTGCATCTTTATCTTGGAGTACTTCATCATATGTCCGGGATCAGACTCATGTTCATTTGGGATCAAGTCCAAAAACTCTCCCAAAACATGAATTTTTTAAAGTTGTTTGACAACCCTCCCACTATGATTAGACACTGTCTATAATTGTGTATCAATTGTGATACGTGTTGCAGTTTCTTGTGATATTTCATCTTGTACAGTTGGTACTAGATTAGACATGTCTTTTATTAAGAACAAATTTACTTATGGGATTGTGGTTCATTATATAGTTCTTTTCTAAAAATCAGTCATTGATGTTAACAATGACCTTCTGATTTTTAAGACTATAAACCTACTTTTGTTTCTCTAGGATAACCCACAAACAAGTGAATTCCTATCCAACTTATCATTGTTTCTTTTCAGCATATGTGTTGGACTATCCGAATCCGAATATGCTTCAAAATAGGTTTACGCCTATTCAGCAATTCTATATAAGTAGAGAGTTCTGACTTTGGAAGGTACTATGTTCACTTTTTTTTTCAGAGTATATCCTTAAAATGAACTTGGTAATTTTCTGAATAACTCATCATCAATCTAATTATTTCCATAAGAGTCATATACCTTCTTTCTACTACACCATTCTGTTTGGGGTGTACCAGGTGCAGTTAGTTGGGATTGAATCCCTACTTTTGATAAGTAACTCTTAAATTGTCCCAAGAGGTACTTGCCACTACGATCTTACCATAGTGACTTGATACTTTTACTTTAACATTTCTCCGCATCAGCCTTGTACTCTTTGAACTAATCAAAGCACTTAGTCTTGCGGCACATTAAGTAAATGTATTTGTACCTTGAATAGTTGTCTATAAAATAGACGAAATATTCGATACTTCCTCTTGTCTGGATAGTCATAGGATCACACAAATCAGAATGAACCAATTTCAACATATCTTTAGCTTCATACCCCTTAGACTTAAAAGCTTCTTGGTTATTTTTCCTTCCAAGTAAGACTCGCAGGTTGGAAAGATTTCCACTACTAATGAACCCAAAAGTTCATCAGCTACCAATGAATCCTACTCAAGTTAATATAACCTAGCCTTAGATGCCAAAGATATAATTGGTTCATTTCCAAAGGTTGCTTTCTCTTATAGTTAGAAGATGTGTTACTAATTTCCATTTGTTGCATCGTGGGAGTTATTGGATTTATAAATTGCCAACCAACGTACCAGAACAGATAACTTCCCTCTTTTTCTTAACAACTTTAAAAGAGACAGAATATCAAGTTCTTTGAATAGTTTAGAAACTAGTTCTTTCTAAACTTGGTACGTAAAGATAATTACTTAAAATCCATATTTTATTTTTATCAAAGGATAAACATCTCCCACTGCAACAGCTGCTACTTTTACAGCAGTACCCATGTGGACGGTGTTTTTATTTTCATTTAGTTGTCGGATTTCCTGTAACCCTGCAATGAATTGCAGACATGATTAATGGCATCTGTATCTACACTCCAGGTTCTAGTAGATAACACCACTAAACATGTTTCAACTAATGAATTAAATTCACATATATTGTTCTTAGTTCTAAGAAGGCAGTCTACCTTAATGTCCAAGTCCTATTTCCAATCATTACAATTGGGACTTTTAAGTCTTTTCTATAGTATAACAACTAGAGAATTGACTAACATTTTAAATCCTAAGAATCACAAAAATATTTGGTCAAGATCAATTCCTTAAAATCCCATGAATTTTGTATGTCACGATAGTGTGGATGTATTCAAAATCAAAGAAGAGATTTTATCCATTAATTTTATTATCTCGTCAACTTTACTTTATGACGAATAAAATTAATAGTTGATCTTTCTTTGATCAAATATTTGGTCAAAACTTTTGAATTTAAAATAGCATTGATTCCTCAAACAATATTATTTAAATTCACCAACACCTCAAACACCGTGAATTTTGCATGCCATGATAGTGTTGACGTATACAAAATTAAACATTTGTAAGAGGAGGGGTTTACCCGTTAATTATCTTGTCAATAAATCTTTGTGACAAATAAAATTTCCTCAAACACCGTGAATTTTGTATGCCACGATAGTGTGGACGTATACAAAATCAAACATTTGTAAGAGGGATTTTTAATTTTATTATCTTGTCAACCTATTTTTTTTGACAAATTAATAGTTGGTTTTCTTCGGTCACACAAATAATAGCAGTGACTCCGATGGGGAGGATACTATTAGACGTGCCTAAGTGTATACCATTACTTGACACTAAGTCCATTAATAAGATTGTGCCCCTTCCGATGGGGAAGATCACACGCTCTTAATTAACTTCCTATAGTCATCCAAAATGGAAGTTTAATCTAGTGATCCGCAAACAAGCTCATCCGATATGGAGGAAGGCACTCAGAGCCAACGCGCAAACTTGTTGCATCACTTATAAACCAGTAATGAAGACCGTGGAATTTATTTAAAATTAAATCCCTCTCCCACTTAGTTATTTAAAGTGAGGAATTTTGACTATGCTAGCCTACTTAACATGCATACTAACAAGCACACATAACACAACATAAAAAGCAATAAATAGAAAAACTAATTTTTAACTATTATGGCTTTTATCTATTGCTGTCCTCCGTGTGTCGCCAACCCTAGCTGCTGCCATCTTTGGCCACCGCCACCGGGTCTAGCAATGTCGCATCCATCTTGCTCCTTGTTCCGCTGTGCCTCTGGTCCTCAAAAGGTTCCACGCCTTGCAAGATTCGATCCGCGACATAAATAGAATTTTACATTTTTCGATCCTATATTCCTCGAAGGAATGTACATGTAAACTAGATCGAACATAAAATAAAATTTACATCCATCGATCCTATATTCCATAAAAGGAATGTACATGTAACTAGATCAAAAAATAAAATCCTAATAAAACTAAATACAGCTCCTGCTGTATTTTATAATACAATCATGCACACACAATAATATGCCCTTGACATGTCCAAGGGTCCAATCACACACAAAATAACTATAAGCCATAATAGTTGGATCATGCATCCACAAAGTTAGCACATCCTACTATTAACCTGCCTAAATTATGTATGACATGTGCATAATTAAACTAATACCAAATACACAGAGGCAAAACCCTAGCTCTGATACCAATTGTTGGTTGCTACTCGAAAAGCCTAACGGTTCCACTGTACAAAAAAATTTGTACAAAGGTCTGAACCTTTTCCTAGCTACCATGTGTTCTTTTAAATTAAACTTGGATCGCTTGTGGAACTTTACACATTTGATCCTAAGTTTAACTTATTTGTTCTTTTAGGTTTAGACTTGGATCTCCTACGGAACTTAACACGTTTGATCCAAATCACCTAGGTTATTAATTCCATTAAATATTAATTTCCAAATTGGCTTCCAGGACTGCATGGCGAGGCACATGACCTTTTTGGATATGGGAACAACCACCACCACCTAGACAAAACCTTTTAAGGAATGCTAATATTTAATTTCCTTAAATAACTTTAGGTCAACCAAAAAGAACAATCAAATCACAAGGAAAAGAAAAACAAAAGAACACAACATCGAAAACAAATTTGAAATACTAGAATCGCATGCCTCTTGTATTTGGTATTTTTACAAAAAATAAAACTAGTATGATGCGGAAATTAAATACTAGTATACCTTTTCTTTTGCAAACAAAAACCTCTAGGTCTTCTACCGTATTCCTCTTCTAATCTCGGACGTTGTGTGGGCAACGATCTTCCGAGACGAGAACCACCAAGGCACCTTCTTCTTCTTTGCAAGGTTCGGCCACCACATGACTCCAAGAAAGGATGAGGTTCGGCCACCACCACCAAGCTCCAAGGGATGCAAGAGCGAAGCCTCCTTTCTCTCCTTTTCTCCAAGCTAGATCCGGCCACCACAAGGACTCCAAGAGAACAAGATGGTTCGGCCACAAGAAGGAGAAGAGAGAAGAGGAAGAGGTCGGCCACCAAGGAAGAGAGGGAGGAAAAGAATAATAGAGTCGTTCTCTATAAAGCCTCCTCTACCCCCTCTTTTATAATCCTTGATCTTGGCAAATAAGGAAATTTAAATAAAATCTTCCTTAATTCTTTTGCCATAAAAAGGAAAAATTTATTTAATTAAAAATAATTTTTCTTTTCATTATAACATGGCCGTCCACTAATTTCCCCAAATCAAGGAGAGTTTTAATTTAAACAAGAATTAAAACTTCCTAATTTGTTTCCGGAAATTTATAAAACTTTCTCCAATAATTTTTATCCCTTCATGATTGGTTTATAAAAAAGGAATTTAATAAATTAAAATCTTTCTTTTAAACATGTGGATAAAAAGAAAGTTATCTCTAAAATTAAAATCTCTTTTAATCTACAAATAAGGAAAGATATCAAATCTTTTCTTAATCTCTGGTAGAAACTTATAAAAGAGAATATTTAATTTTTAAACTCTCTTTTAAAACATGAACATGGTTAAAAAAGAAAAGTTTTCTTAAAATTTAAAATCCACCTTTTAATCAACAAATAAGGAAAGATTTCAAATTTTAAACTCTCTTTTAAACATGTAGATGATTTACAAATAAGAAAAGTTTTTACCAAAAATTAAAACCATCCTTTTAATCTACAAATAAGGAAAGAGATTAATCTCTTCTCTTAATCTTTTGTAGGAAGCTATAAAAGGACATTTTTAATTTTTAAACTCTCTTTTAAAATCATGATATCCACATAAGAAATAATTTTAATAAAAATCCTTTTTAATATTTTAGTGGCCGGCCACCTAAGCTTGGGACCCAAGCTTTGGCCGGCCACCAACTTGGCTCATCCACTTGGTCTTGGCCGGCCCTAGCTTGGGTTCCAAGCTAGCTTGGCCGACCCCATTGGATGGGTAAGAAGGTGGGTATGTGGTGGGTATAAATCTCTATATACAAGATGCTACGATAAGGACCGAGAGGAGGAATTAGTTTTGGTCTCCCGATAAAATTAAGCATCCCGTGTTCGCCCCGAACACACAACTTAATTTTATCAATAATAATTCATTCCACTAGAGAACTATTATTGAACTACCGCACCAATCCCAAATTACATTTTGGGCTCCTTCTTATTATGAGTGTGTTAGTCTCCCTGTGTTTAAGATGTCGAATGTCCACTAATCAAGTGAGTTACTGACAACTCATTTAATTAATATCTTAGTCCAAAAGTAGTACCACTCAACCTTATCGTCATGTCGGACTAAGTCCACCTGCAAGGTTTAACATGACAATCCTTATGAGCTCCTCTTGGGGACATTCTCAACCTAGATTACTAGGACACAGTTTCCTTCTATAATCAACAACACACACTATAAGTGATATCATTTCTCAACTTATCGGGCTTATTGATTTATCGAACTAAATCTCACCCATTGATAAATTAAAGAAATAAATATCAAATATATGTGCTTGTTATTATATTAGGATTAAGAGCACACACTTCCATAATAACTGAGGTCTTTGTTCCTTTATATAGTCAGTATAAAAGAAACGACCTCTAATGGTCCTACTCAATACACTCTAAGTGTACTAGTGTAATTATATAGTTAAGATAAACTAATATCTAATTACACTACGACCTTCCAATGGTTTGTTCCTTTCCATTTTGGTCGTGAGCTACTGTTTATAATTTATAAGATACTGATAATATGATCCTCTGTGTGTGACACCACACACCATGTTATCTGCAATATAAATTAATTGAACAACTACATTTATCATAAATGTAGACATTTGACCAATGTGATTCTTATTTCTAGATAAATGTTTATACCAAAAGCTAGGCTTTTAGTATACATCCTAACAGGCAGGTCGTCATAGGGAAGGGTCCCACTATATCCATGCCCCACTGGTCGAACGGGTAGGATACTTTGGAAGTCGTTATTTCTTCTGTGGGTCGGTGTGAGAGATTGTGATTCCTCTAGCAGGACAGACATGTGGACACTGTCCGAGCGGCATCCGCTTGGAGGGTTGGCCAAAAATATCCGGCTAGCAGTAGCTTCCTGACCAACGACTGACCACCCGGGTGTCCTCCGCAAGTTCCTTGATGCACCTCCTGTAGAATGTACTCGATGTCTTCTGGCCCGACGCACTTGAGTAGGGGTCGGAAGAAAGCTTTCTTGTACAGTTGATCCCTAATCAGCGTGAATCTTCCCGCTCTCCTTCTCAACAGATGGGCTTCCTCCCGATCAGACGGCGTAATTCCCGATCGCAGAAACTCTATCAGCGTCATCCTCCAATCGTTGGGGAAGGTGAGTCCTTCCATCTGATCAATGTGTGCCACCAGAGATACTTGCTCGATCGGCTGCAATATGACAACAGGCGATATGGAGCTAGCTATCTTGGCCAGCTCGTCTGCCGCTTGATTCTCCGCTCGGGGTATCTTCTGAATAATCACCTCCCGAAAGTTGACTTTTAACCTTTCAAAAGCTTCGGCGTAGAGTTTGAGTCGGGTGTTGCTTATCTCAAATATTCCAGTGAGTTGTTGGGCAGCTAACTGGGAATCCGAGTGAATCAAGATCTGGATCGCTCCGACGTGCCGAGCGGCCTGTAAGCCTGCTATGAGCGCCTCGTATTCGACCTCGTTATTAGTTTCCTGATATTCTAGCCGAACGGATAGATGCATCCGTTCTTCCTGAGGGGAGATCAGTAGTATACTGACTCCGCTCCCTTGCCGAGTGGAGGATCCATCCACATATATCCTCCAAGTGACTTCTGGCTCGAGATTTTGTACTTCCGTGATAAAGTCTGCCAAGGATTGCGCCTTGATGGTCGTTCGGGGCTGATACTATATATCAAACTCGCTAAGTTCCGTTGTCCATTTGATCAGCCGCCCGGATGCTTCTAGATTGAGGAGGACTCGACCCAGATGGTTGTTTGTCATTACAATGATTGTATGCGCGAGGAAGTATGGTTGAAGCCTCCGAGCGATGAGCACTAGCGCAAAGGCAAGTTTCTCGAGACCAGTGTAGTGGGATTCAGCATCTTTTAAGATATGACTCAGGAAATACACTAGTTGTTCTTCGCCGTTCGATCGCACCAGCGCCGAGCTGACAGCATGCTCGGTCGAGGACACGGAGCGGCTCGCTAGTAGCTGGCTTAGCCAATACATGTAGAGAACTCAGATATGCCTTTAGTTCTTCAAATGTCTTATCGCACTCTTCGTCCCATTGGAATTTGGTAGCTCGGCGTAGTATCTTGAAGAAAGGGAGGCTCCAGTCGACGGACTCGAAGATGAATCGATATAAGGCAGTTATCGGATCGGTGAGGCGCTGAGTCTCCTTCAAATTTCTCGGTAGTGGCATATCTTGTAGAGCCCTCACCTTACTAGGGTTTGCTTCGATGCCCAGGTCGGTGACGATGTAGCCGAGGAATTTCCCACTTTTCACGCCGAATAGGAATTTGCTCGGGTTCAGCTTGATTCCATAGACGCGGAGCGTCTGACAAGTTTCTTCTATATTTGCATAGAGGTCGGTAGCTCGGAGAGACTTAATGAGTATATCATCGACATATACTTCCATGTTTCGCCCGATCTGCTGCCGGAACACCTTATTCACGAGCCTTTGGTAAGTAGCCCCAGCATTCTTTAGTCCGAACGGCATTACGTTGTAGCAATAAGTGTCATCTGCTGTGATGAAGCTCACTTTCTCTCAGTCCTCCCGGGCAAGCGGCACTTGATGATATCCCTGATATGCGTCCAGCATGCATATCAGCTCGTACCCAGCCATGGAGACCACTACCTGATCGATCCTGGGCAGTGGGTAGAAATCCTTTGGGCAGGTCTTGTTGAGGTCTCGAAAATTGATGCAGACCCTCCACTTGTTGTCGGTCTTTGAGACTAGCACCACATTCACAAGCCAGCTCGGGAACTGGACCTCTCTGATATGGCTGGCCTCCAAAAGCTTTTCTACCTCAGCTCGGATGATCTGATTTTGCTTGGCGCTGAAATCCCTTTTCCTTTGCTTCACCGGCCTTGCATCCGGTCGGACGTGAAGCTCATGCTGCGCTATGCTCGCGGAAATGCCGAGTAGTTCATGCGTGGACCAGGCGAAGACATCATGATTTTGCTGAAGACATTCGATCAACTCGGCCTTCGACTCAGCTTGCAAGTCGGCTGCTATGAAAGTCGTTGTCTCCACCTGGCTAGGGTGTATCTGTTAGGACTTTCAGGCCACAAAAATCACTTTTTGCGTTGCGGAAACCCCGAAGTTCTTAGTCACTGGATCCGTGCGAAGATTAAAATTTTTTGTGTACATGTTTCCTATCCTAGATCTACACTAGATCTACAAGAAAGTGAGTTAAACCTTTGAAGTAAAGCCCTTCACAAATCCCGCTCGTCCAACATTCTTCGGATCTCAAGTGTGTTCAAGTGTACACACCTCTAGAAGTATCCACACGAACAAGAGATTGAGAGGAAACCTTAGAGTGTGCTAGCACCCCAAGGAGTCTCGGCAAGGATGAGAGGGAGAGCAAGAAAGAAGAGAGGAGGAAGAAGATGATGCCTTGAATGAAAATCAATTCATTCCTCACTAAAAGTGGTCGGCCACTTCAATGAGGTTTGTAACCTCCATGGAATCTCAAGAGTCAAGACTCTTGGTTTCCCTTATGAGGTGGTATACCATGAAGTTGCCATGATGATGTGGCACATCATCATTGGTCGGCCCTATGCCAAGTCACAATGACATGACATTTGGTCAAGTCAAGGTCAAGTCAAACTTGACCCTTCATCTTTCCTCTCAAGTCAAGTCAAACTTAACTTAAATTCTCCCATGGTTGATCAAATCTAACCATTGATTCAAGCCAATTTGATTTAATGAATCTCTATTCATTAAACTAAATTGATTTAATGAGTCATAATCTAAATTTGACTCATTGGACACATGAATCAAATTGAGTCCAACTCAATTAGTTTAATTTGGATTACTCTTGATCCAATTTGGTTCATCATATGAACCTAATCCTCTTGGTTCATCATATGAACTTATTCTCCATCTAATTGCCCTTTGTGTGTGACCCTATAGGTTCTTGTAACGTTGGCAATGCTCCTAAACTCATTTAGAAGCATAAGTAATGAGCAGTATCTAGCAACATATCATTACTACCCAAGTTACAAGAATGTTGAGATCCAACATCACCTTGTGACTACTAATTGTGACCCTTCACAATATATGATAATGTCCTTCTATCCTTGACATCTAGATTGATCAAATGAGGCATAGACCGTGTCATCCTCTAATCAATCTATATCTTGAACTCCAAGTAGACTCACTCTAATCAAATGAGTTCAATATCTCATATTGATTCATTTGGGCATGGTCATGCACTTAGTGGTCTCACTCTATCAAGAAAGATGATGTCACTCCCGTCATATAGGAGGGATAGATCCCATTTACATCACTCACATCTCTCCGCATAATTTGTTACATACCCAGTAATCGCCTTTATAGTCCCTCCAATTACGGATAACGTTTGACGAAGCCAAAGTATGTAACTCCTTATGTAGGGAGCCATGGTGACTTCAGGTCCAAGGACTGATAGTCATACTAATAGTCACATGAGAAAGTATATGACACTCATATAACGATCCATGATACTTTCTCATGGCGGATCATTCAGTATACATTCTCCAATACATACCCATGTGTCAACTTGATATCTCTATATCCATGACTTGTGAGATCAAGTCATCGAGTTGACTTACATGCTAGTCTCGTCACATTAACATTGTCCCTGAATGTTAATACTTGACTAGGAATGATTAAGAGTAGTGTTCTCTATATCATCTCACTATCGATTCAGCCAATCGATTGATATAGATAAAAACCTTCTACTCATAGACGCTATTATACTTAGTTATTTGGCACCAATACAAGTAAGTATAATAACCATAAAAGAAATGCCTTTATAAACATATAGGAATATGATACATCGAGTCCATATAACAATCATCATATGATTGACTCTAGGGCTCTAACTAACAATCTCCCACTAGCACTAGTGCCAATCAGTGTAGGGTCTAATACCCAATGACCTAGTGTGACCATCATGCTTTCTCTGTGCCAAAGCCTTGGTCAAGGGATCATCAACGTTAGCCTCCGTGGGTACTCTGCAAATCTTCACATCTCCTCTATCGATGATCTCTCGATTAAGATGGAAGCGTCATAGTATGTGTTTGGCCCACTGGTGTGAGCAAGGTTCCTTAGCCTGCGCAATTGCTCCATTGTTGTCACAATAGAGCTCAATAGGATCTGCAATGCAAGGAACCACCCCAAGCTCAGTAATGAATTTGCGGATCCAAACTGCCTCCTTTGATGCTTCTGATGCAGCAATATACTCGGTCTCTGTTGTAGAATCAGCAACTGTGTCCTGCTTCGAACTCTTCCAGCTCACAGCACCACCATTCAAGCAAAACACGAACCCAGATTGCGATCTATAGTCATCCTGGTCAGTTTGGAAGCTGGCATCACTGTAACCCTTTACAGCTAGCTCATCATTGCCTCCATATATCAAGAAATATTCTTTAGTCCTTCTCAAGTACTTAAAAATATTCTTGACTGCTATCTAGTGGCACTCACCTAGATCTGATTGGTATCTGCTCGTCATGCTCAAAGCATACGAACATCAGGACGAGTACATAGCATAGCGTACATGATAGATCCTATGGCTGAAGCATAAGGAATCTTATCCATGCGGTCTCTCTCCTCTCTAGAAGAGGGACTTTGAGTCTTCGAAAGACTCACACCATGTGACATCGGCAGAAATTCTTTCTTGGAATTCTGCATGGAAAATCGTAGTAATACCTTGTCAACATATGTACTCTGACTTAGGCCAAGCAATCTCTTAGATTTATCTCTATAGATCTTTATGCTTAGAATGCAGGCTGCTTCACCTAAGTCCTTCATTGATAAACAATTCCCTAGCCAAGTCTTGAAAGACTGCAGCAAAGGGATGTCATTCCCAATGAGTAGTATGACATCCACATATAATACAAGGAAGACAACTGTGTTCTCAACAGCCTTCTTGTAGACACAGGGTTCATCTTCATTCTTAATGAAACCAAACTGTTTGATTGCATCATCGAATCGAAGATTCCAGCTCCGAGAAGCTTGCTTTAGCCCATAAATGGACTTATGCAGCTTGCATACTCTGCCAGTATGCTGTGGATCTACAAAACCCTCAGGTTGTGTCATGTACACATCCTCGAGCAAGTTTCCATTCAGAAACGCGGTTTTGACATCCATATACCAGATCTCAGAACCATGGTATGCTGCAATAGCAAGCATGATCCGAATGGACTTAAACATTGCTACTGGAGAAAAGGTTTCATTATAGTCAATACGATGAATTTGCTTGAAACCTTTAGCTACTAAACGACCTTTATAAATAAGTCCATCCATATCAGTCTTTCTCTTAAAGACCCACTTACACCCAATGGGTTTGACGCCTTCAGGTGGATCAACCAAAGTCCATACTTGGTTGGTGTACATGGATCGCATCTCAGATCTCATGGCCTCTAGCCACTTCTCAGAATCTGGTCTCATCACAGCTTCCTGATAAGAGGTAGGTTCATTCTCAACGAGCATAACATCATCCTGGTCAGACAAGAGAAATGAGTATCTCTCAAGATGACGACGTACCCTGTCAGACCTGCGAAGAGGTTTGTCTACTTGAACTGGTTGTTGTTCCTCAACTCCTTGTGGAACAATCTCATCATCCACAACACTTTGTGGTTCCAGTTCAACTTCCATCAAGGCTTTAGTGCTATGGTCCATATCTTGAACTTCTTCAAGATTAAACGTACTCCCACTAGTTTTTCTAGAAACAAAGTCTCTTTCTAAAAATACCTCAGTCTTAGCCACAACTACTTTGTGTTGACTGGGAATGTAGAAGTAATATCCCTTCGTTTCCTTGGGATATCCTATGAAATAGCACTTATCGGATTTAGGTCCTAGTTTTTCCGAGACTTGACGTCGAACTTAAGCCTCACAACCCCAAATCCTCATAAAAGACACCTGGACATCTCTCCTAGTCCATATCCTATATGGTGTCTTTATCATAGCCTTGGATGGAACACGGTTAAATATGAAGGCTGCTGTGTCTAGAGCATAGCCCCAAAGAGATATAGGAAGATCTGTGTGACTCATCATAGATAGCACCATATCTAATAGGGTACGATTCCTCCTTTCGGATACACCATTCCACTGTGCTATTCCAGGAGGAGTGAGTTGGGATAGAATCTCACACTCAGCTAGATAGTCACGAAACTCATGGCTAAGGTATTCACCACCTCGATCTGCTCGAAGTATCTTAATACTCTTGCCAAGCTGGTTTTGTACTTCATTCTCGAATGCTTTGAACTTTTCAAAGGATTCTGACTTATGTGTCATCAAATACACATAACCATATCTACTGAAGGCATCAGTAAAGGTAATGAAGTACCTATAACCACCTCTGGCAGTGACATTGAAAGGGCCACATACATCACTATGTATAAGTCCTAATAAGTCAATCGCTCTTTCGCTGTGTCCACTAAAGGGAGTCTTGGTCATCTTGCCCAGTAGGCATGACTCGCATGTCTCATATAATTCAAAATCAAATGAGTCCAGCAAACAATCTTTATGGAGCTGGAATAAGCGTTTGTCATTTATATGACCTAAGCGACAATGCCAGAGATAGGTTTGGTTCATTTCATTTGGTTTGAACCTTTTGGTATTTATATTATAGATGGGGTTCTCTAAGTCTAGAATATAGAGTCTGTTCATCAGAGGTGCACTACAATAGAACATATCGTTTAAATAGACGGAACAACATTTGTTCTTTATGATAAATGAAAAGTCTTTCTTGTCCAAACAAGAAACTGAAATTATGTTCTTAGTAAGAGCAGGCACATAACAACATTCATCTAATTCTAGTACAAGCCCAGAGGGCAAAGATAGAAAGTAAGTCCCTACAGCAACAGCAGCAACCCATGCTCAATTGCCTACTCGTAGGTCCACCTCGCCCTTCGTCAATGCCCTGCTATTTCTCAATGCCTGCACATTAGTACAAATGTGAGAAGCACATCCGATATCTAATACCCATGATGAAGAAATAGAGAGATTAACTTTTATAACATATATACCTGAAGTAGAAGTCTCACTTCTCTTCTTCTTAAGATCTTCCAGGTAGACTTTGCAGTTCCTCTTCCAATGCCCGGTTTGACCGCAGTGGAAGCAGGTAGCATTCTTGGCAACCCCTCCTTTGGGTTTCAGTGCCTTGCCCTTGCCCTTGCCCTTGGCTTGGGACCTTCCCTTACCTTTAGGCTTGCCCTTGCCTTTATGCTTGTGCACCATCAAAATGGAGTTATGCTTCACCTTTTTAAGGTTAAGCTCAGCAGTTCGTAACATGCTTAGCAGTTCAGGCAGTGACTTGTCAATATCATTCATGTTGTAATTCATGATAAACTGATTGTAGCTCTCTGGCAAGGATTGCAAGATCAAGTTTGTGGTCATCTCTTGGCCAAGTGGGAATCCCAACCTCTGTAGGTTTTCTATGTACCAAATCATCTTGAGCACATATGGTCCTACGGGAGTTCCATCTTGCATCTTACACTGAAATAGTGCCTTGGAGATCTCGAATCTCTCATGCCTCGCTTGTCCTTGATATAGTTGACGAAGAGTTCAACCACATCATAAGCACCCATCAACTCGTGTTGCTTCTGAAGTTCAGAGTTCATGGTTGCGAGCATGAGGCATGACATATCTAATGCGTCATCTTGATGCTTCTTATAAGCATCTCGGTCAGCTCGCGTGGCAGTGGAAGGAGGTGCCTTGGGAATGAGCTGCTCTAGGATGTACAGTTTTCGTTCTTGTGTGAGAACGATTCTCAGATTCTTGTACCAGTCCAAGAAATTAGCTCCATTGAGCTTGTCCTTATCAAGGACAGAACGCAGAGAGAAGGTGTTCGTGTTTGTCAACATGACAATCTACAACAGAAAAATGTAAAAAATAAATATCATATTCCACTAATCATTTAATTAGGCCTTTAATTAAATGATGCTCCCACTGAATTATAGAATTTTTGTAGAATCAAGTCATGGATGTGGTCAAACCACACTTACTAGATTCTAACCAATTAGCTATAATTCTTGCGGGACAAGATCCACATCATACTACGCCTTGAGTTAGCTTTGGCTAAATCGCCCAAGACTTAGTATGATCGGTAGATAACTAATTATCAATTACATCTCTATGCAACTCTTATTTATCCGATCAAGATCCTCATTTATATTAGAACTTGAGTTAGCTTTGGCTAAATCACCCAAGATTCAATATAAATGTGATTTTGTCCTATTTTCCAATCGTTGGAAAAATGCATATAGTTATACTCGATCCAATTGAGTTAACTAGTTATACTTAATCCAATTAAGTTTGTACTCACCCAAGCTTTGATAGGCGGGACCAAGATTGTCCCTCCGCACCCTACCAAGATAAAATGTGTTGCTCTACTTTGGCAGATTCAACAACAACAAATGATCGAGGTAGTGATGGGTATCAGAACTTGGTAGGCATTTCTGTTAGGACCTTCAGATGGCTAGAGAGGGGGGGTGTGAATAGCCGACCCCAAATTTTCGTTTCTTCCTACAATTTAGGTTAGCGCAGCGGAAATACAATGTAGAAACGAAAGTGGAGAAGATCAAACCTCAAACACGATGATATAACGAGGTTCGGAGATGATACTCCTACTCCTCGGCGTGTCCGTAAGGTGGACGAAGCCTATCAACCCGTCGGTGGATGAGACCCCGGATAACCGGCTAATATGAACTCCTTCTGGGTGGAGAAACCTCGCCACAATCTCTTTTGCAACAGCAATAAAGGAGTACAAGAAATAAAGCAAGAAACAATGGATAATATGAATGTAAATACACTCTACCAAGTTTGCTTACCTTCTTCTCGTCGACTGGAGTTCGTTGATGAAGCAGCAACTTCACGGATAATGCCAACAGCAGCTGATCAACCAGTCGAGGGAAACTCACACGAAGCTTCAGCAAAGAGGAGCTCAACAAAGCTCAAATCGCAGTAAGGAGGAAGAGCAAGAACTGTTCCTGTAGAGGCCCTCGACCTCGATATATATCCTGCACCTGTTGCACCTGTGAAGAAGACAAAGAGCAATACAGAAATCTAGCCGTTGTGTCGCAACGGCTAGGCCTGGACCGATCAGGCTCCACCTTGATCGGTCCGGGAGCCATCTGATCGGTCTGTGGACCGATCAGGCCCTAGGCTGATCGGTCCCCAGACCGGTCAACCATCTCTGTGAGGGTTGGCTTTAAAGCCTGATCGGTCTGTGGACCGATTAGGCAACGATCAGTAGCTTCCTGATCATTTTCTGATCGGTCTGTGGATCGATCAGATAACCTACAGCGAACCACTGTTTAGTTATTGATCGGTTACCAGACCGATCAGATAAACCTGAGTATCACTGGATCGGTCACCAGACCGATCCAATGCCTTAGAGCTTACCAGCCCTAAATCCTAAAGCCTTCCTGGTCTAGAGAACGAGCTACCGAGCCCTCTCTGACCTAGTCTGGAGAAACGAGCTACCGAGCCCTCTCCGACTTCCATGTCCGGTCCAGAGAACGAGCTACCGAGCCCTCTCTGACCTAGTCCGGAGAACGAGCTACCGAGCCCTCTCCAACTCTGTCTGGTCCAGAGAACGAGCTCCCGAGCCCTCTCTGACCTAGTCCGGAGAACGAGCTGCCGAGCCCTCTCCGACTTTGTCTGGTCCAGAGAACGAGCTCCCGAGCCCTCTCTGACCTAGTCCGGAGAACGAGCTGCCGAGCCCTCTCCGACTTCGTCTGGTCCAGAGAACGAGCTCCCGAGCCCTCTTTGACCTAGTCCGGAGAACGAGCTGCCGAGCCCTCGTTGATGGACAGTGGGTTGAAAGACATCCTAAGAATCACAAATAACTTTTGGTCAGAACTCTAAATTTAGAATAATATTGATTCCTCAAACAATACTATTTTAAATTAACCAACACCTCATCACACCGTGAATTTTGTATGACACGTTAGTGTGGACGTATACAAATTCAACATTTGTCAAAAAGTTAGGTTGACAAGATAATAAAATTAATGGGTTAAATGTTGGAGTGTATACTGAAAGCCTAAGCTTTGTAAACATTCATTATGAATAAAGAATCACATTTGGTCTAATTATCTACATTTGTTTGTAGTTGTTCATTTAATTTATATTGTAGATAACATAGTATGTGGTGTCACATACAGAAGATGATGTTATCAGTACCTTATAAATTATAAACAGTAGCTCACGACCAGAATGGAAAGGAACAAACCATTAGAAGGTCGTAGTGTAATTAGGTATTAGTTTATCTTGACTATATAATTACACTAGTACACTCAGAGTGTATTGAGTAGGACCATTTGAGGTCGTTCCTTTTATACTGACTTTATAAAGGAACAAAGACCTCAGTTATTATGGAAGTGTGTGCTCTTAATCCTAATATAATAACAAGCACATATGTTTGATATTTATTTCTTTAATTTATCAATGGGTGAGATTTAGTTCGATGAATCAATAAACCCGATAAATTGGGAAATGGTATCACTCATAGTGTGTGTTGTTGATTATAGAAGGAAACTGTATCCTAGTGATACTAGGTTGATAATGTCCTCAAGAGGAGCTCATAAAGATTGTCATGTTAAACCCTGCAGGTGGACTTAGTCCGACATGATAATAAGGTTGAGTGGTACTACTCTTGGACTTAGATATTAATTAAATGAGTTGTCAATAACTCACTTAATTAGTGGACATTCGATATCTTAAACACAGGAGACTAACACACTCATAATAAGAAGGAGCCCAAAATGTAATTTGGGATTGGTGCGGTAGTTCAATGATAGTTCTCTAGTGGAATGAATTATCATTGATAAAATTAAGTTGTGTGTTGGGCGAACATGGGATGCTTAATTTTATCGGGAGACCAAAACCAATTCCTCCTCTCGGTCCCTATCGTAGCCTCTTATTTATAGAGTACTATACCCACATATACCCACCTTCTATACCCACCTAAAGGGGTCGGCCAAGCTAGCTTGGGAACCAAGCTAGGGCCGGCCTGGTGGTGGCCCTAGCTTGAACCCAAGCTAGTAGGGCCGGCCATAATTAATTAAAAAGAAAATTTAATTTTAATGTTTATTATTATGTGGAAGATTTAATTAAAAGAGAATTAAAATTAAAATATCTCTCTTGTAAAAGATTTACAAAAGATTAAAGAAAGAGATTAGATCTCTTTCCTTATTTGTAGATTGGAGAGATGTTTTATTTTCTCTTTAAAATTATTCACATGTTAATAAAATTAAAATTATAGATATTTCCTTTTATTAACCATGAAGAGATTTTAAAGAGAAATTTTATTTTTTAAAATTTCCGGAAACAAATAAGGAAAGTTTTAATTGTTGATTGAAACTTGTCCAATTTGCTTCCTATTGATTTGGCCGGCCATCATTGTTTAATTGGGGAAATATTATTTTATTTTTCTCAATTAAATCATGTCAAGGAAATTAAGGAAAATTTATTGTAATTAAATTTCCTAATTTACCTAGGCCAAGGAATATAAAAGAAGGGGTGAGGGTGCCTTCACATGACACAACATCTATTATTCCTCTCCCTCTTTTGTTCCTTGGTGTGGCCGGCCATCATCTCCTTCTCTTCCTCTTGTGGTGGCCGAACCTCTCCCTCTCCCTTGGAGTTCTTGTGGTGGCCGGATATTACTCGGAGAAGAAGAAGAAGAAGGAGAGAAAGCTAGCATCTCTTGAAGCTTGGTTAGTATTTTGGTTTTTCTCCTTGGTAAAGCTTTTCTTTTGTGGCCGAACCTTGCTTGGAGGAGAAGAAGGTGGTTGGTGGTTTCTCATCTTGGAAGATCGTTGCCCACACAACGTCCGAGGTTAGAAGAGGAATACGGTAGAAGATCAAGAGGTTTTTCTACAAGGTATAACTAGTAATTTCTATTTCCGCATCATGCTAGTTATTTATGGAAATAATACCAAATACAAGAGGCTTACGTTCTAGTATTTCGAATATGTTTTTTCGAAGTTGTGTTCTTTTGTTTCTTTCTTTTCCTTGTGATTTGATTGTTCTCTTTGGTTAACCTAAAGTTATTTTAGGAAATTAAATATTAGCTTTCTATTAAAGGTTTTGTCTAGTCGGTGGTGGTTGCTCCCATATCCAAGAAGGCCATGTGCCTCGCCACGTCAGTACTGGGAACCTTTTATGGAAATTAATATTTAATGGAATTAATAACTTAAGGAGACTTGGGTCGAACGTGTTAAGTTCCGCAGGAGATCCAAGTCAAAACCTAAAAGAACAAATAGATTAAGTTTTGGATCAAACGTGTTAAGTTCCGCAGGCGATCCAAAATTTAATTTAAAAGAACACATGGTAGCTAGGAAAAGGTTCAGACCTTTGTACAAAATTTTTGTACAGTGGAACCTATAGGTTTTCCGAGTAGCAACCAACATCTCTGACCTAGTCTGGAGAAACGAGCTACCGAGCCCTCTCCGACTTCCATGTCCGGTCCAGAGAACGAGCTACCGAGCCCTCTCTGACCTAGTCCGGAGAACGAGCTACCGAGCCCTCTCCAACTCTGTCTGGTCCAGAGAACGAGCTCCCGAGCCCTCTCTGACCTAGTCCGGAGAACGAGCTGCCGAGCCCTCTCCGACTTCGTCTGGTCCAGAGAACGAGCTCCCGAGCCCTCTCTGACCTAGTCCGGAGAACGAGCTACCGAGCCCTCTCCAACTCTGTCTGGTCCAGAGAACGAGCTCCCGAGCCCTCTCTGACCTAGTCCGGAGAACGAGCTGCCGAGCCCTCTCCGACTTCGTCTGGTCCAGAGAACGAGCTCCCGAGCCCTCTCTGACCTAGTCCGGAGAACGAGTTGCCGAGCCCTCTCCGACTTCCCATGCCAAGCTTCCATACTTGGACTTCTCCCGTGCCAAGCTCCCTGCTTGGACTTTTCCGTGCCAAGTCTCCATACTTGGACTTTTCCCGTGCCAAGCTCCATTCTTGGACTTTTCCGTGCCAAGTCTCCATACTTGGACTTTTCCCCATGCCAAGCTCCCTGCTTGGACTTTTCCGTGCCAAGTCTCCATACTTGGACTTTTCCCATGCCAAGTCTCCATACTTGGACTTTACCGAATCAAGTCAACTCAAGTCGGGTCAACCAGGTCAACCTTGACCGAAGGTTGCACCCACAATCTCCCAAGTTTGTATTCTTGTCAAACATCAAGATACAACTTTTCTATTCTCGTCAAACATCAAAATACAACTCGAGTCAGGTCAACTCGAGTCGGGTCAACCAGGTCAACCTTGACCTAAGGTTGCACCAACAATCTCCCCTTTTTTGATGTTTGACAAAAATCATAATCAAGTTAGGTTAACCCGATAACCTAACTTAGGTTTTCCAATAGTTCTCCAATCAATGTTCTTCCTTGAACATTCTCCCCAAACTCCAATGTTCTTCCTTGAACATTCTCTAGACATTTCTCTCCCTTTTTGACACACATCAAAAAGAGTGAATCAAGGTTAAGAGTTTCTTCCTAATGAAAGTCCCATACCTTTCATTGAAACCCATAATTTCCCCCTTGATACTAAAGACAATAATCAACTTAGTGATAATCCCATATCACTCATCCTCAGAAATCGAGTAAAAACTCTCCCTAAACGTCAACTCCCCTTTGACCAATAGGTAAAACTCCCCCTAAAGGTCAACTCCCCCTTGACCATTGCACCAACAATGTCTTTGAGAGTTTCAACCCTTTAGAAATCAAAAACACCAACTTCCAAAGATGAAATTTCAGACAACAATCGAAAATCAGCATTTTGGCACGCTCTGATCGGTTACCAGACCGATCAGAACCTCACTGGATCGGTCACCAGACCGATCCACACTTCTCTGGATCGGTCCAGTGACCGATCCAGACTTCCCTGGACCGATCAGGATCCCCTCTGATTGGTCCACAAATCTCTGATAGGGATTTCTGATTTTTCTCCCGAAATTCAGAAACCCCTAAAAAATCACAGAAGATTCTAAAAATTGTAAAATTTTGAGGATACATTCATCATAACATATATTATCAAGGAAAAATAGTTTTCTATGAAAATAACTTCCATTTTTAAATCTTGATACAAAGTTCGAAAGACTTTGAAATAGCTCAAGGTTAATCCATCTTTGTGTCAACTTGCTCAATGATGAATGCTATCATTAGAAAAGCTTCATCAAGGTTTTTCAAATCAATTTTGAAATGATTTTAAATCATTTAATTTAGGACCACAATCTTAGGGCTAAGTGTACATGACTTGTACGCAAACTTTCCCTATGATCCTCAATTTAGAATTAGGCTCATCTAGGTACAAGAACTATGCACCTTGATCCTAACTCATAATCCTAATATCTCACACACATCTAAGGTGTATCAAACACATCCAAGTCAATTTTGATGTGAGATATGGGTTTAGGTCATCTTAAGCTAAGTTCTCATGCATTTTCTAAACAACAATTTGATCTCCATATCAAATTGTGTTTTTATCCTTCAATCAATTTAATTGATCATACATGCAAGAGATGATAACATGGCATAAAATAATATCATAAGTGGAAACATGTGCCAATGTCATGATGTCATGGTATAAAGTATGAAACTTAAATAAGGCATGACATATAACTAACCTAAGCATTATCATGACATTTCAAATGATAGTAAATTAGATATGATGTCATGACATGGCATATGGCAAACAATATATGGCAAATAACATATAAAGGTATAGAAAATACCTAATTCTAGCTTTAGTTGCCATTTTTGATAATTTTGATCATTTTACCATAAATTCTATATTCCTAAGTGTAATAGATCTAAAATCATATACTAAAGATTTATAGATCACTATGTGCCAATTAGATTGACCATAGAAAATTCCTCAAGTGTGGTTGGCACATCCTAATCACCTTAGTAATGAGTAAAATTTTAAATTTCATTTTCAAGGCTTGATTACACCTTGAAAATTCCTAAAATGTCACTTTTTGCCATGATTAGGTTAACTACCTATCCAATTAAGGTTGGCACACCCTAACCCATCTAGCGTGATGGAATCACGCTCCTAGGAACCCAAAACCTATTTGAGCTCATTGGGTTCACTAAACATTCACTAGGGATGACTTCCCTAGCAACCCTCCTAATGACCCTCCTAGGCTTTAAAGCCTTGGTCATTTGGGACTCATCAAGATCAACTCTAGGGGTGACTCCCCTTGTGACCTTGGTGATGGTCTTCCTAGCCCTAGGTCTTGTTCCATAATCGAATGGAACATTATGATAAGTGAGCTTGACCACTTGAGACTTAGGTTTGTGACTCAAACCTCTCATGTCCTTGGGCTTTTGTTTTTGACCCTTAGACCCTAGAGTTGACTTCTCTAAATTCTTAAGGGTCTTTTCTAAAGTGTCAAGTCTTGACCTTAAGACTTGATTTTCCTTCTCTAATACCTCAAGTTTTAATTTGTCATTTTTCTTTGAGGTATTCCTAGGCATATGTCTAGTTGTTTTGGGATTCCTATCTAGGTTTTCCTTAACCTTAGATGAATTAATTCTAGGGTTGGTATTTCTAGTATTGTCCTTATCTAGACTAACATGTTTGGCACCTAAGCACATGTATCGGTTTCTATAGTTATCATGCTTATCATTATTGACAAATGCAATAAAGCTACTAGCTTGTGTCTTATTAGAATTGCAAGGATATGCCTTAAAGGGTACCTTAGGGTTTGCCTTAGCTCCCCCCATAGATGTGCTTGGTCTCTTGTCCTTGTGAGGTTGCCTCTCCCTCGGACATTGGCTCCTATAATGTCCTCTTTGCTTGCATTGGAAGCACACCACGTGCTCCTTGCCCTTGCGTATCGGGACTCCGCCTTCCTTGACCTTTGGCGCCGGTGGAGTCTTCCTAATCTTCCTTGGACATTTACTCTTGTAATGCCCATATTCTCTACACTCAAAGCACATTATATGTAATTTACTTGAAATTGAGTTGCTTGAGTTACCTAGGGTTGAGGATGGATATAAGCTCTCTTCTTCATCCCTTCCGGAGGTAGAGACTTCTTCTTCTTGCTCCAATCTTGAAGAAGAACTCTTCTCCTCTTCTTCCTTAGATGTTGAGTAGCCCTCAACTTCTAATTCCATACCTCCATGATGTGAGCTACTTGGCTCACTTGACTCCTCTTCATGACTTGAATTGGAGCTCTCCTCATGGAACTTAGCCAAGTTGTTCCACAACTCCTTGGCATCGTTGTATCCACCTATCTTACGCAAGACATCATTAGGTAATGAAAATTCAAAGATTTTTGTTACCTCGTCGTTGATCATGGATCGGTGGATTTGTTCCTTCGTCCACTTCTTCTTCTCAAGAGGTTCTCCTTCTTTATCCACCGGAGGAATAAAACCTACTTGTACACAATTCCAACTTACTAGGTTAGTCATAAGAAAATACTTCATTCTTACCTTCCAATACGCGAAGTCGTCGCGATCGTAGAAGGGTGGAATCGTGATGTCTTCTCCAAGTCGATCCATTCTCTAGCTTGTGCTCCCCCGGATGTTAATCCGTCGAAGAGCAACCTGGCTCTGATACCACTTGTTAGGACCTTCGGATGGCTAGAGAGGGGGGGTGTGAATAGCCGACCCCAAATTTTTGTTTCTTCCTACAATTTAGGTTAGCGCAGCGGAAATACAATGTAGAAACGAAAGTGGAGAAGATCAAACCTCAAACACGATGATGTAACGAGGTTCGGAGATGATACTCCTACTCCTCGGCGTGTCCGTAAGGTGGACGAAGCCTATCAACCCGTCGGTCGATGAGACCCCGGATAACCGGCTAATATGAACTCCTTCTGGGTGGAGAAACCTCGCCACAATCTCTTTTGCAACAGCAATAAAGGAGTACAAGAAATAAAGCAAGAAACAATGGATAATATGAATGTAAATACACTCTACCAAGTTTGCTTGCCTTCTTCTCGTCGACTGGAGTCCGTTGATGAAGCAGCAACTTCACGGATAATGCCAACAGCAGCTGATCAACCAGTCGAGGGAAGCTCACACAAAGCTTCAGCAAAGAGGAGCTCAGTAAAGCTCAAATCGTAGTAAGGAGGAAGAGCAAGAACTGTTCCTGTAGAGGCCCTCGACCTCGATATATATCCTGCACCTGCTGCACCTATGAAGAAGACAAAGAGCAACACAGAAATCTAGCCGTTGTGTCGCAACGGCTAGGCCTGGACCGATCAGGCTCCACCCTGATCGGTCCGGGAGCCATCTGATCGGTCTGTGGACTGATCAGGCCCTAGGCTGATCGGTCCCCAGACCGGTCAGCCATCTCTGTGAGGGTTGGCTTTAAAGCCTGATCGGTCTGTGGACCAATCAGGCAACGATCCGTAGCTTCCTGATCGTTTTCTGATCGGTCTGTGGACCGATCAGATAACCTACAGCGAACCACTGTTTGGTTACTGATCGGTTACCAGACCGATCAGATAAACCTGAGTATCACTGGATCGGTCTCCAGACCGATCCAATGCCTTAGAGCTTCCCAGCCCTAAATCTTAAAGCCTTCCTGGTCTAGAGAGCGAGCTACCGAGCCCTCTCTGACCTAGTTTGGAGAAACGAGCTACCGAGCCCTCTCCGACTTCCATGTCCGGTCCAGAGAATGAGCTACCGAGCCCTCTCTGACCTAGTCCGGAGAACGAGCTACCGAGCCCTCTCCGACTTCCACGTCCGGTCCGGAGAACGAGCTACCGAGCCCTCTCTGACCTAGTCTGGAGAACGAGCTACCGAGCCCTCTCTGACCTAGTCCGGAGAATGAGCTACCGAGCCCTCTCCGACTTCATCCGGTCCAGAGAACGAGCTACCGAGCCCTCTCTGACCTAGTCCGGAGCCCGAGCTACCGAGCCTCTCTAACCTGTCTGGTCCGGAGAACGAGCTCCCGAGCCTCTCTGACCTAGTCCGGAGAACGAGCCGCCGAGCCCTCTCCGACTTCGTCCAGAGAACGAGCTCCCGAGCCCGACTAGTCAGGAGAACGAGCCGCCGAGCCCTCTCCGACTTCCTAGTCCAGAGAACGAGCTCCCGAGCCCTCTCGACCTAGTCCGAGAACGAGCCGCCGAGCCCTCTCCGACTTTGCCCGGTCGAGAACGAGCTCCCGAGCCCTCTCGACCTAGTCCGGAGAACGAGCTGCCGAGCCCTCTCCGACTTGCCCGTCCAGAGCGACCTCCCGAGCCCTCTCGGCCTAGTCCGGAGGCAGCCGCGAGCCCTCTCCGACTTGCTGCGTCCAGAACAGCCTCCAGCCCTCTCGACCTAGTCAGGAGGCCGAGCCCTCTCCGGACTTCCCATGCCAAGCTTCCATACTTGGACTTCTCCCGTGCCAAGCTCCCTGCTTGGACTTTTCCGTGCCAAGTCTCCATACTTGGACTTTTCCCGTGCCAAGCTCCCTGCTTGGACTTTTCCGTGCCAAGTCTCCATACTTGGACTTTTCCCCGTGCCAAGCTCCTTGCTTGGACTTTTCCGTGCCAAGTCTCCATACTTGGACTTTTCCCGTGCCAAGTCTCCATACTTGGACTTTACCGAATCAAGTCAACTCAAGTCGGGTCAACCAGGTCAACCTTGACCGAAAGTTGCACCCACAATCTCCCAAGTTTGTATTCTTGTCAAACATCAAGATACAACTTTTCTATTCTCGTCAAACATCAAAATACAACTCGAGTCAGGTCAACTCAAGTCGGGTCAACCAGGTCAACCTTGACCTAAGGTTGCACCAACAATTTCGAGTTGAGTTGATTAAGATCTAATCTAATCATGGATTCGTATCTTATATGCATCAAGACACTAATTAATTACTCTACATTATCATGCATCACATACACAAGCAATTAATTAAATTTTGATTAGGTCATGGCCCTACTACGATCTTCTTAAGCCAATGAGAAGATCGGACGGTCAACCTAGGGTCAACAGCTTCTCCAAGCTCCTCCCTTTGACCACCATGTGTTGCTCGCACCCTCCTCGTCGTTCCTTCTCGAGTGGACCTTCCACCGCTCCATTTTTTGTACATTACAGATATGAAACTCTAGTTACATTTGAGTTTAAAAATATATTTACAACAAGAAATAAAAATGAGGGAGGTATGACACGCAGGTCGCATAATATATATAACACGCATATCACACAAAATGGCGCGCAGACCATATTATGAATTACAACATATTTAGTCCAATCAAATTGGGTTTTTGGGCCATGACCATCACAAAATCATATATAATTCTAAATTATGTATTAAATATAAATTTCTATAAGTTTACTACTATTTTTACGATTTTATGAGTCACAATTTGCCTACGGTCCCGTTTAGCAATTTTCGGGCGCGATCACGAGACAATGCCCCTTGCGGGGTTAGGGGCAGCGCTCCTTCTCGTGAAATGAGTATCACGAGTGTCCTACTACGATCTAACAAAGCCTTAAGCCGCTGTCCCAAAACAATTTGGGCGAGAACTTGCCGTTTCGGAAAGTTTTTCTCGGTAGTCAAGCCTACAAGTGTCCAAGCACTTGTTGCTTCACCTCTACGAGAAAAATACTCATAAAATACATAAAAATAGTAAAGTTACAGAAACTTACAGATCTGATATTTTTTATAAAAATACAAACGAAACATGTACACGCTTCGCACGTGGCTCTGATACCACTGTTAGGACTTTCGGGCCGCAAAAACCGCTTTTTGCGTTGCGAAAACCCCGAAGTTCTTAGCCACTGGATCCGTGCGAAGATTAAAATTTTTCGTGTACATGTTTCCTATCCTAGATCTACACTAGATCTACAAGAAAGTGAGTTATACCTTTGAAGCGAAGCCCTTCGCAAATCTCGCTCGTCTAAGGTTCTTCGGATCTCAAGTGTGTTCAAGTGTACACACCTCTAGAAGTATCCACACGAACAAGAGATGGAGAGGAAACCTTAGAGTGTGCTAGCACCCCAAGGAGTCTCGGCAAGGATGAGAGGGAGAGCAAGAAAGAAGAGAGGAGGAAGAAGATGATGCCTTGAATGAAAATCAATTCATTCCTCACTAAAAGTGGCCGGCCACTTCAATGAGGTTTGTAAGCTCCATGGAATCTCAAGAGTCAAGACTCTTGGTTTCCCTCATGAGGTGGCATGCCATGAAGTTGCCTTGATGATGTGGCACATCATCATTGGCCAGCCCTATGCCAAGTCACAATGACATGACATTTGGTCAAGTCAAGGTCAAGTCAAACTTGACCCTTCATCTTCCCTCTCAAGTCAAGTCAAACTTAACTTAAATTCTCCCATGGTTGATCAAATCTAACCATTGATTCAAGCCAATTTGATTTAATGAATCTCTATTCATTAAACTAAATTGATTTAATGAGTCATAATCTAAATTAGACTCATTGGACACATAAATCAAATTGAGTCCAACTCAATTAGTTTAATTTGGATTACTCTTGATCCAATTTGGTTCATCATATGAACCTAATCCTCTTGGTTCATCATATGAACCTATTCTCCATCTAATTGCCCTTTGTGTGTGACCCTATAGGTTCTTGTAACTATTAGAGTGTATACTAAAAGCCTAGCTTTTGTAAACATTTATTTTTGAAATAAAAGAATCACATTGGTCAATATCAGTATTTATTTGTTAAATGTAATTGTTCAATGAATTTTTATAGTAGATAACATGGAGTGTGGTGTCACACTCAGAAGATCATGTTGTCGGTTCTCTATAAATTACAAACAGTAGCTCACGACTAAGATGGAAAGGAACAAACCATCAGAATAGTCATAGTGTAATTAAGTATTAGTTTATCTTGACTAATAAATTACACTGATACACTTTAAGTGTATTGAGTAGGATCATTTAGGTAAGTTCTTTTTGTACTGACTTAGTAAAAGAACTAGACCTTAGTTATTATGGAAGTGTGTGCTCTTAATCCTAATATAATAATAAGCACATATATTTAATATTTATTTCTTTAACTTATCAAAGGGTGAGGTTTTGCTCGATAAATCAATATGCCCGATAAGTTGAGAAATGATATTACTTATAGTGTGTGTTGTTGATTATAGAAGGAATCTGTGTCCTAGTTATCTAGGTTGGGAATGTCCCCAAGAGGAGCTCATAAGGATTGCCATGTTAAACCCTGCAGGTGGACTTAGTCCGACATGACAATGAAGTTGAGTGGTACTACTCTTGGAGCTAGATATTAATTAAGTGAGTTGTCAGTAACTTACTTAATCAGTGGGCATTCATAATCTTAAACACAGGGAGACTAACACACTCATGATAAGAAGGAGCCCATAATGTAATTTGGGATTGGTGCGGTAGTGCGGTAATAACTCTCTAGTGGAATGAGTTATTATCGATGAACTTGAGTTGTGTGTTCGGGGCGAGCACGGGATACTCAAGCTCATCAGAAGGCCAAAACCAATTTCTCCTCTAGGTCCCTGTCGTAGCCTCATTATAGCCTCAAGTCCATCCAAATATAAGGCTCTTCTTGGTGTCCAAGAAGTGGGCCGGCCCAATGCTTGGTGAACAAGCAAGGACCAGCCACATCCTCTTTATAGGGGCCGGCCCTATTGCTTGGTGACCAAGCATGTAGGGGTCGGCCAAGATTAATTCAAATATGAGGGGTGTTTTAAATTTTTAAAATATTCTATTTGTAGAAAACTATAAGTTTTAAAAGAGAGTTTTTAATTTTTAAAACTTTCCTTATTTGAATTAGACCACATGTTTTAATAGAGAGTTTTAAAAGTTTTAAAACTTTCCTTTTTTAATCATCCACATGGTTTAAGAAAAAAAAAGGAAGATAAGTTTTAAAATTAAAATTTTCTATCATCATGTTAAAAAAGAAAATTTTGTAAGAGAAGTTTTAAATTTTAAAACATGGTTTTAATTTTTAGAACTTTCCTTTTTTAACTCCTACTTTAGGAAAGAGAGCTTGTAAAATTTTATAAGAGTTTTCTTATAAAATTTTATAAAAAAATATATTTCTTTTTTCCCCTTGATGAGGTGGCCGGCCACCTTGCTTGGTGCCTAAGCAAGTGGTCGGCCATATTAAAATTAATTAAAATCATCACAAAATTAAAATTGGTGATTGATTCAATCAAGAGGAAAGAAAAGAAAAAATAAAAAGGAAAAAGGAAAAACTTTTGGATGATTTTATTTTTTGTAAAAAGTTTTTCCTTATTTGCCTTGGGCAAGTAATATAAAAGAAGGGGTGAGGGGACTTCATGAGATACAACTCTTATTCTTTGGCTTGGAGACTCTCTTGGTGGTCGGCCCCTCTCTCCCTCTCTTCTCCCTTTGCTCTCTTTTCTATTGTGGTGGTGGTGGCCGAATATTACAAGGAGGAGAAGCTCTTTTGGGTGGTGTTCATCTTGGAAGATCGTCGCCCACACGACGTCCAAGGCGAGGCGAGGAATACGGCAGAAGATCTTGAGGTCATTAGCTTACAAAGAGAATGTATAACTAATAATTTTCTTCCGCATCATACTAGTTATTTTCTTTGTAATAATTCTAAAAACAAGAGGCAATTAGATCTAGTTTTTTGAATTTATTTTTCGAGTTTGTGTTTTCTTCTTTTTTGAATTTGTGATTTGATTGTTCTTTTTGGTTAACCTAGAGTTATTTAAGGAAATTAAATATTAGCTTTCCTTAAAAGGCTTTGCCTAGGCGGTGGTGGTTGCTCCCATATCCAAGAAGACCACGTGCCTCGCCATGCAGTCCTAGAAGCCAATTTTGGAAATTAATATTTAATGAAATTAATAACTTAGGTAGATTTGAATCAATAGTGTTAAGTTCCGCTTACGATTCAAATCTAAACCATTAAGAACAGATAGGTTAAATTTGGAATCAATGATGTTAAGTTCTGTCTGCGATTCCTAATTTAACTTCTAAAGAACACAATATGTTATTTAAGGAAATGTTCGACACTTGTACAAAAAAATTTTGTACAGTGGAACCGGTACATTTTCCTAGGACTAACCAACAATTGGTATTAGAGATAGGGTTTGCCTCTGTGTGTTTAGAATTCAAATAGGTTATGCACATGACATACATAATTTAGGCAGGATAATAGTAGGATGTGCTAACTCTTTAGTTGCAGGCTCCAACTATTATGACATTTAGATATTGTGTGTGATTGGACCCTTGGACATGTCAAGGGCATTATTTTGTGTGCATGATTGTATGTATCAAATACAGTAGGAGTTGTATTATTTTTAGAATTTTATTTTTTGTTCGATCTAGAATACATGTACATTCCTTTATGGAATATAGGATCGATATTTGTAAAATTCTATATCTATCGCGGATCGTATCTTTGCGAGGCGTGGTGCTATTGGAGGACCAGAGGCGCAGCAGAATAAGAAGCAAGATAGATGTGACAACTCGACCCGATGGCGGTGGCTATAGATGACAGCAGCTAGGGTTGGAGCATACTGAAGACAGTGAAGGAAAAGGCCATAATAGTTGGAAAATTAATTTCCAAATTTATTGCTTTTATTTACTGTGATGTTTATGTGCATGTGATGTATGCTAGCATAGGTTAAAATCCTCATTTTTAAATAACTAAGTGGGAGAGAGATTTTAATAAATCCCATGGTCTCCATTACTGGTTTGTAAGTGATGCAACAAGCTTGCGTGTTGGCTCTGAGTGCCTCCCTCCACAACGGATGGGTGTGTTGCGGATCACTAGATCAAACTTCTTTTATGAATAGTTATAAGAAATTATTTAGGAGCGTGTGATCTTCTCCAACTAAAGGGGTACATTCCTATTTAATGGACTTAGTATCAAGTAATGATATACACTTAGACGCATTCAATAGTATCCTCCCCAACGGAGTCACTGCTATTGTTTTGTGTGACCAAAGTGAAACCAACTATTAATTTTATTTGTCATAAAGTTAGGATGACAAGATAATAAAATTAATGGGTCACACCCTCCTCTTATAAATGTTGAATTTGTATACGTCCACACTAACGTGGCATGCAATATTCACGGTGATTTGAGGTGTTGGTTAATTTAAAATAGTATTGTTTGAGGAATCAATATTATTCTAAATTTAGAGTCTTGACCAAAGTTTTTTTTTGTGATTCTTAGGATGACTTTCAACCCACTGGTCATTATACTGAAAGAGAACAAACTTACTGGTCCCAACTATATTGATTAGAAAAGAAACCTGGACATTGTTCTTACTGCTGAAAGCTATAAGTTTGTACTGAATGAGGCTTGCCCTGATGCACCTGATGGTGACTCTACCCTAGAAGAGATTGAGTATCATAAGAAATGGGTAAAAGCTTATGAGATGGCGCGGTGTTATATTTTGGCATCAATGTCAAATGTATTGCAACATCAGCATCAAGATTTACCAACAGCTTATGATATAATGAACAATCTCAAAGAACTCTTTGGGCACCAGAGTCGGACTGCTAGGCAAGAGGCAATGAGAAAGCTAATGATAGCCACCATGTCTGAGGGGACACCCGTAAGGGATCATATCCTCAAAATGATGGCCTATCTGAACGAAATACAAGTTCTTGGAGGAGAGATCGATGGGGAAACCCAGGTCGATATAATTCTCCAAACGCTACCCAGAAGTTTTGAGTAGTTCCGCCTGAACTATAACATGAACAAAAGAGAGTATACGTTGGCGGAACTTCTGACAGAACTACAGGTAGAAGAAGGTATTTTTCGTCAAAGTTCTCAGATTCACTATGCTGAAAATGATTCTACTTCTAGGTCGAAAGCCAAGAAGAAGAAGAAACAGGTCTTTTCAGCAAAGAAGGTGAATAAACCTCAGAGTATAGGACAGAAAGCTGGAATGAAGAAGCCGAAGGGCAAGTGCTTCATCTGCAAGCAGTCTGGACATTGGAAAGCGGACTGTCCTCGTAGGAACCAGAATAATAAAGATATATCTCATACTCTAGTAGTTGAAACATGTTTAGCGGTGTTATCTACCAGCACCTGGTGTGTAGATACGAGAGCCACTGATCATGTCTGCAATTCTTTGTAGGGGTTCTAGGAAACCCGGCGACTATTTGATGAAGAGATAACTGTCTACATGGGCAATGCTATTAAGGTGGCGGCTGTTGCAGTGGGAGACGTCTACTTATCATTTGATAGGAATAGAAATTTGATTTTAAGAAATTGCCTTTATGTACCCAGTTTTAGAAAGAATTTAATTTCAGTTTCTAAACTGTATTTGGATGGATATTCAGTTTCCTTTAGTAACAATGTCGTTATAAAGAGAAATAAGGTGATTATCTGTTATGGTGCATTAGTTGGCAATTTATACACTTTAAATCTAATTTCTCCCACAAAGCAAAATATAGAAATTAATAATACATCTTCTAACTTTAATAAGAGAAAAGAACCTTCGGAAATGAACCAAACGTATCTTTGGCATCTAAGGCTTGGACAAATTAACTTAAGTAGGATTCAAAGGCTTGTAGTTGATGGAGTCTTGGGTTCATTAGAGTTGGAAAACTTTCCAACATGTGAATCTTGCTTGGAAGGTAAAAGGACCAAGAGACCTTTTAAGGCCAAGGGGTATAGAGGCAAAGATGCGTTAGAACTTGTTCATTCTGATTTGTGTGGTCCTATGTCTATCCAGGCAAGAGGTGGTTATGAATACTTCGTCTCCTTTATAGATGATTATTCAAGATACAGATACATTTACCAGACGCGCCGTAAGTCTGAATGCTTTGACAAGTTCAAAGAATATAGGGCTGATGTGGAGAAACGTCTTGGTAAAAGTATCAAGACACTACGGTCTGACCGTGGTGACGAATACCTCTTTGGAGAGTTTAGGAATTACTTATCAGAAGTTGGGATTCAATCTCAATTGTCTGCACCTAGTACACCCAGCAGAATGGTGTGGCAGAACGAAGGAATAGGACTCTTATGGAAATGGTTAGATCAATGATGAGTTATTCAGAATTACCAAATTCGTTTTGAGGATATGCTTTAGAAATAGCGGTATACATTCTGAATATGGTACCTTCTAAAACAGTTCCTTCTACTCCCATGGAATTATGGAATGGGCGTAAGCCTAGTTTGAATCATATCCGGATATGGGGTAGTCCAGCACATGTGCTGAAGGGAGATACTGACAAGTTGGAATCACGTACAGAAGTTTGTCTATTTGTGGGATATCCTAAGGGAACGAAAGGTGGTTTGTTTTATAATCATAAAAATCAGAAGATCATTGTTAGCACCAATGCTCGATTTTTAGAAGAAGATTATGTAATGAACCATAAGCCCATGAGTGAAATAGTTCTAGAAGAAATTAGAGAGGACACGTCTACTTTAGTACCAACAGTACAAGATAAAGTACCACAAGAAACTGCAACATAAGTCACACATGATACATAGCCACAGACAGTGTCTCATCGTAGTGGGAGGGTTGTGAGGCAACCTGAGAAATTCATGTTTTTGGGAGAGTCTTTGGAATTGATCCCAGGTAAACATGAACCTGATCTCCGAACATATGACGAAGCACTCCAAGATATAGATGCAGTATCTTGGCAAAAGGCAATGAATTCTGAAATATAATCTATGTATTCTAATAAGGTCTGGGAGCTTGTAGAACCACCTGATGGTGTAAAAGCCATTGGATGCAAGTGGATCTACAAAAGGAAAAGAGGGATAGATGGGAAGGTAGAAACCTTCAAAGCAAGGCTTGTTGCGAAAGGGTATACTCAGAAAGAGGGAATCAATTATGAGGAGACTTTTTCACCAGTAGTCATGCTTAAGTCTATCCGGATACTCTTATCCATTGCCGCTCATATGGATTATGAGATTTGGCAAATGGATATCAAGACAGCTTTCCTTAATGGAAGTCTTGAAGAAAACATCCATATGAAGCAACCAAAGGGATTCATTGAAAAAGGCAAAGAGCATCTAGTATGCAAGCTCAATCGGTCCATTTATGGATTGAAGCAAGATTCAAGATCTTGGAACATCCGGTTTAATGAAGTAATCCAGTCATATGAATTTATTCAGTGTCCGGATGAGTCTTGTGTATACAAAAAGTGTAATGAAAACGTGGTGATATTTCTTGTACTATACATAGATGATATTTTGTTAATTGACAACAATGTCATGGTATTATCGGACGTAAGGGTATGGTTGTCCAAACAATTTGATATGAAGGACTTAGGAGAATGTGCACACATTTTTGGGATCAAAGTTATAAGGGATCGCAAGAAAAGAATGTTGTGTCTATCCAAAGCTTTATATATAGATACAATCCTTGCTCGTTTTAGCATGCAAAACTCCAAGAAAGGTTTCTTACCTTTTAGGCATAGAGTAGCTTTATCTAAAGAGATGTCTCCGAAGACATCAAAGGAGATAGAGGACATGAAGGCAGTTCCTTATGTCTCGGCTGTAGGAAGCCTTATGTATGCAATGCTGTGTACGAGACCTGATATCTGTTTTGCCGTGGACATGGTTAGCAGATATCAAAGTAACCCTGGACAAGGACATTGGACTACGGTAAAGCATATATTAAAGTACCTGAGAAGGACTAGAGACTATATGTTAGTTTACCAGGCAGATGATTTGCTCCCTGTGGGTTACACAGATTCGGACTTCCAATCAGATAGGGACAATAGTAAGTCTACGTCAGGCTATGTGTTTACTCTAGGAAGTGGAGTCATTGCATGGAGGAGTGTTAAGCAGAAATGCGTTGCGGACTCAACCATGGAAGCTGAGTATGTGGCAGCCTCTAAGGCAGCCAAAGAAGTTGTATGGCTAAGGAACTTTCTAATGGACTTAGATATGATTCTTGGTTTGCCCAAGATCATCACAATTTATTGTGATAATAGCGGTGCAGTTGCAAACTCGAAGGAACCACGAGCCTATAAAGTAAGTAAACATATAGAGCGCAAGTACCACCTGATACAAGACATCGTCAAGCGAGGAGAAGTTGTCGTCGTCAAGATTGCATCAGCAGATAACCTGACAGATCCTTTCACTAAGACCCTTCCGGTGAAAGGTTTTGATCGGCATGTGAAGGGGATGAGAATCAGATGTATGGCAACAAATATGACAGCTTAGTCTTTTAGTATAAGTGGGAGATTGTTGGAGTGTATACTAAAAGCCTAGCTTTTGTAAACATTTATTTTTGAAATAAAAGAATCACATTGGTCAATATCAGTATTTATTTGTTAAATGTAATTGCTTAATTAATTTATATAGTAGATAACATGGAGTGTGGTGTCACACTCAGAAGATCATGTTGTCGGTTCTCTATAAATTACAAACAGTAACTCACGACTAAGATGGAAAGGAACAAACCATCAGAATAGTCGTAGTGTAATTAAGTATTAGTTTATCTTGACTAATAAATTACACTAATACACTTTAAGTGTATTGAGTAGGATCATTTAGGTAAGTTATTTTTGTACTGACTTAGTAAAAGAACTAGATCTTAGTTATTATGGAAGTGTGTGCTCTTAATCCTAATATAATAACAAGCACATATATTTAATATTTATTTCTTTAACTTATCAAAGGGTGAGGTTTTGCTCGATAAATCAATATGCCCGATAAGTTGGGAAATGATATTACTTGTAGTGTATGTTGTTGATTATAGAAGGAATCTGTGTCCTAGTTATCTAGGTTGAGAATGTCCCCAAGAGGAGCTCATAAGGATTGCCATGTTAAACCCTGCAGATGGACTTAGTCCGACATGACAATGAAGTTGAGTGGTACTACTCTTGGAGCTAGATATTAATTAAGTGAGTTGTCAGTAACTTACTTAATTAGTGGACATTCGTAATCTTAAACACAGGGAGACTAACACACTCATGATAAGAAGGAGCCCATAATGTAATTTGGGATTGGTGCAGTAGTGCGGTAATAACTCTCTAGTGGAATGAGTTATTATCGATGAACTTGAGTTGTGTGTTCGAGGCGAGCACGGGATACTCAAGCTCATCGAAAGGCCAAAATCAATTTCTCCTCTAGGTCCCTGTCGTAGTCTCATTATAGCTTCAAGCCCATCCAAATGTAAGGCTCTTCTTGGTGTCCAAGAAGTGGGCCGGTCCAATGCTTGGTGACCAAGCAAGGGCTGGCCACATCCTTTTTATAGGGGTCGGCCCTATTGCTTGGTGACCAAGCATGTAGGGGTCGGCCAAGATTAATTCAAATAGGAGGGGTGTTTTGAATTTTTAAAATCTTCTCTTTGTAGAAAACTATAAGTTTTAAAAGAGAGTTTTTAATTTTTAAAACTTTCCTTATTTGAATTAGACCACATGTTTTAATAGAGAGTTTTAAAAGTTTTAAAACTTTCCCTTTTTAACCATCCTCATGGTTTAAGAAAAAAAAAGGAAGATAAGTTTTAAAATTAAAATTTTCTATCATCATGTTAAAAAAGGAAATTTTGTAAGAGAAGTTTTAAATTTTAAAACATGGTTTTAATTTTTAGAACTTTCCTTTTTTAACTCCTACTTTAGGAAAGAGAGCTTGTAAAATTTTATAAGATTTTTCTTGTAAAATTTTATAAAAAAATATATTTCTTTTTTCCCCTTGATGAGGTGGCCGGCCACCTTGCTTGGTGCCCAAGCAAGTGGTCGGCCATATTAAAATTAATTAAAATCATCACAAAATTAAAATTGGTGATTGATTCAATCAAGAGGAAAGAAAAGGAAAAATAAAAAGGGAAAAAGAAAAACTTTTGGATAATTTTATTTTTTGTAAAAAGTTTTTCCTTATTGCCTTGGGCAAGTAATATAAAAGAAGGGGTGAGGGGGCTTCATGATATACAACTCTTATTCTTTGGCTTGGAGACTCTCTTGGTGGTCGGCCCCTCTCTCCCTCTCTTCTCCCTTTGCTCTCTTTTCTATTGTGGTGGTGGTGGCTGAATATTACAAGGAGGAGAAGCTCTTTTGGGTGGTGTTCATCTTGGAAGATCGTCGCCCACACGACGTCCAAGGCGAGGCGAGGAATACGGCAGAAGATCTCGAGGTCATTAGCTTACAAAGAGAATGTATAACTAGTAATTTTCTTTCGCATCATACTAGTTATTTTCTTTGTAAGAATTCTAAATACAAGAGGCAATTAGATCTAGTTTTTCGAATTTATTTTTCGAGTTTGTGTTTTATTCTTTTTCGAATTTGTGATTCGATTGTTCTTTTTGGTTAACCTAGAGTTATTTAAGGAAATTAAATATTAGCTTTCCTTAAAAGGTTTTGCCTAGGCGGTGGTGGTTGCTCTCATATCTAAGAAGGCCATGTGCCTCGCCATGCAATCCTGGAAGTCAATTTTGGAAATTAATATTTAATGAAATTAATAACTTAGGTAGATTTAAATCAATAGTGTTAAGTTCCGCTTGTGATTCAAATCTAAACCATTAAGAATAGATAAGTTAAATTTGGAATCAATGATGTTAAGTTCAGGTTGCGATTCCTAATTTAACTTCTAAAGAACACAATAGGTTATTTAAGGAAAGGTTCGACACTTGTACAAAAAAATTTTGTACAGTGGAACCGGTACGTTTTCCTAGGACTAACCAACAGTAACGTTGGCAATGCTCCTAAATCCATTTAGAAGCATAAGTAATGAGCGGTATCTAGCAACACATTATTGTTGGTGCGGTTAGCACTAACGGTCTAACTCGGGTTTTGATGAATGACAAATCAGGTTAAGTTAGGTTTGTCGTGATCTAACACTCTGACCGAGTGTGCAGGCGAATTCCAAATAGGTCGACTGGCTGACCGGATGTTTGGCACGAAGTCCAAGCGGGTTGACGGGCTGACCGGACGCTTGGCGAGAAGTCCAGCTAGGTCGACGGGCTGACCGGATAGCTGGCGAGAAGTCCAAGCGGTTCGACTGGCTGATCGGACGCTTGGCGAGAAGTCCAGCTAGGTCGACGGGCTGACCGGATAGCTGGCGAGAAGTCCAGACGGGTCGAAGGGCTGGTCGGACGTCGACAGGTAAGTGAAGGTAAGTCACTGGAAGGGAGTGACTGTAACGACCCGCCTTCTACTACTAGGCTGTAAGGTCGAATCGCTACAGTTATGCTGTGCTATACTGTGCGGAAAGCTGGGCTAATTAAAATTTTGCTAACTATTATCCTTAAAAAAAACTAATCTGAATGTTCTAGGTGTACCTAGGAGTTGTACACATGCTAGGGGAGGGAAACTGAACATCCCAACTGAGCTAGGGACTAGAAACTAACCTTCCCAACTACCTACAAACCTGCCGATCGATCCACAAATCGATCGAAGCTGGGGATCGTTCTGTTCCCAACTGGATCGGTCGGCAGACCGATCCAGGTGTGGCTGGATCGGTCGGCAGACCGATCCAGACGTCGAATCGTTATAGTTATGCTGTGCTATACTGTGCGGAAAGCTGGGCTAATTAAAAATTTTTGCTAAACTATTAACTTCGGATTGGTCCACAAACCGATCTACTGATACTAGTACGGTAGGAAACTCCGGATCGTTCAACCGACCGATCCATAACTAGGCTGTAATTCTGTACGCTGCTGGATCGGTCTGCCGACCGATCCAGTCGGCCCCTGATCGGTCTGCTGACCGATCAGTGAACCGCGATCCAGCTCCTGATCGATCCACGGATCGATCAGAATACGAACAGAAAGTTGCTGTTCGCAGAAATCAGGTCCCTGATCGGTCTACCGACCGATTAGAGACTCCCTGATCGGTTTGCTGACCGATCAGGGGTTTCTGATTTCAAGCTGAAACTCTGATTTCAGCAGATTTCGTGCCAAGATCAGTGAAACACTCTACAAATGCTAATAACTATTCTATCATGCATTGGGTAACATTCAAGACATAATATTAAGCATGTTCACTAGTTCATACCATTAACCATACCAGGATGCGAAGCATAAGGGAAAAGAGACCAGACTTTAATAACTATACTTGCTACAAGTTCTAATGCGTAGTAAAATAAAACTAGATCCCTAGGATCTTCATTCCAGTTCCTGCCACACACACCATCCTTTGCATTGTCCTCCAGCCTCCACTGCTAGTCCATCTTTCCTTTACCTTTATCTGCAGTATAAGGAAAAGTAGAATCTGTAAGCTTAAAGCTTAGTAAGAAACCATCTACCTCACAAAAACATGCAACGATGCAAATATGATTTTAAATCATGCTATTTGAAAAGAACATACTGAATATGCAAGCATGGCATGGCATGGTATCGTACAAAGCATGGCATAACATAAGCTGAACATAAGCTATCATAAGGTATAAACAAGGAAGAGCTAAACTGAAGCTAAACTGATACTGAAATCAACCTCAACTAATATAACAAGTTTTGAGTTTTGAAAACTATTTCATAGTAAGTGAAAATACATAATCATGCTGTTTGGGCCCGGCAACTGTACTTGCTGTGCGCGCATCCCTAACTAGACCCGGGTTTGCAAGTCCCGAATTTAGTAGGGTTAACTAGGTTATCTAAACCTAGGGACGACTGTGGGAGTCCAACCCAATGGATATCTGATCCAGTACAGTGCCACTGAAAATAAAATACTGAAAATAGCTAACTGTTCTAACTTGCTGTTTCTAGGTTATCTGAATCTAGAGCTAGGTTGTCTGAACCTAGAGGTGACTATGGGAGCTCACCCATTGGACCGTAGTACCATATAAGCTAAAATACACTGATTTACTATTTTAAACGCTTCTAATGCATTTAACTGAGCTATTAAACATAACTGAGGTGGTATTTAGCTACACTAACATTTTACCGAACACTTGGTGTGCTCCAACTCTCTCCTCTAATAGAGAGGTCACCTCTAGGCACCCGACAACATCTAGAATCTCCAACTAAAGGAGAACAATGTGTCCGGCCCGTCTAGAGGTGCTCAACTAGATCCCTAATCCTCGAGGAGGGTTTAAACACACCCCAAGCGCCGGAAAAACCTGCATATAGCTAAAACTAATGCGTAGGAAATCAAACGGAGCTATTATACTACAGGTGAGGGGTTTCTTACCTCCGGTTCGTAATTTCTTACGATTCTATTCGCTAGAATTCCGGTGGAGATGACCTTCTCGACGATCCGCTCACATCTTCGCGTTCCTCTCGCGGAGACGAACCTCTTTCGTGTTGGAGTCGTCGCCGGAAAGTGTCCTTGGGGCCCTAGAGAAAGAACCCTAGGCTTTCCCTTGTTGTGGCGTCGAGAGAAGGAGGAGAGGGAGAGGTGGCGTCGGTGAGGTTAGGGTGAGGGAAAGTTGCCGAACCAAAATAAAATAAACCAAACCCTCTTTAAGTTTTTAATTTATATTAAATGGTTTAATGAACCCAACTCTAATATAAATATATTTGGTTCTCCTTTCTTTCAGCACGGCCCTGCTGGGTTCACTGGTTTCTAACATTATCCGCAAACCATAGGTCTCGGGTTCGATTCCCGCCTAAGCTATTTTGCGGTTCTAATTATTTTTGCTGCTTCCGCTACTCGGAAAATTTCGGAAAAATATCTAAAAATTCCAGAAAAATCATAGAATATTTCTAAAAATAATTTGAGAATTTTCGGGCGTTACAACTCCCCATACCTTATAAAAAGTTCATCCTCGAACTTAGAATAATTCTGGGTACTTCTGTCTCATGCTGGCTTCTGTCTCCCAAGTTGCCTCTTCTGCTGTGTGACTGTGCCAAATGACTTTGACTAATGGTACTTCCTTGTTCCGCAATTTCTTAACTGCTCGGTCTATTATCTGAATAGGCCGACTATCTTCGCGGATCTGTACCGACTGGGGCTCAATCACCGGTGGCATCGGGGTATGCTTCTTCACATAGAGACATGAAATACGTTGTGGACAACCGACATTTCTGGGTAGCTCTAGCTCATATGCTACCCTGCCCACTCTTCTGGCGATAAGGTATGGTCCCACATATCCGGGAGCTAGCTTGCCCTTCTTCCCAAAAGCATGACTCCTTCATGGGAGCTACTCCGAGGAAAACTGTATCCCCAATCGAAAACTCTAGGGGTCTGCGTCGTGTATCAGCATAGCTCTTCTGACGGCTCTATGCTGTCTCTATCCTCTGGCGAATCTGCTGTGTGGCTGCTGTGGTATCTGCTACTAGATTTGTCTGAAGCTCTAGTTCCTTCTGCTCACCACTCTCATACCAGCAGATTGGTGATCTGCACCTCCGCCCATAGAGAGCCTCATAAGGTGCCATGCCGATAGTGGCCTGATAGCTATTGTTGTATGCAAATTCTGCTAAGCTCAGATATTTGCACCAACTTCCCTTGAAATCTAGGGCACATGCTCGGAGCATATCTTCGAGTACCTGATTTACTCGCTCTGTCTGACCATCTGTCTGAGGATGGAATGTTGTGCTGAACTTTAACTTCGTGCCCAATGCTGACTGTACACACTCCCAGAAGTGTGATGTAAATCTGCTGTCTCTGTCTGAAATGATGGTTCGTGGGACTCCATGTAGTCTGACGATCTCCTGAAGATACAACTGAGCTAGCTTCTCCATGGAGTAGGATATCTTGATAGCTAAAAAGTGGGCTGATTTAGTCAACCTGTCGACTATTACCCAGATGGCATCAAAACCATTCGTGGTTCTGGGTAGTCCCACTATGAAATCCATGGAGATATCCTCCCACTTCCATTCTGGAATCAGTATAGGCCGCCTCCTGGTCGCTGATGTTCCGCCTTGACCCTCTCAGTGAGGCAGATGCTAACATATCTGGCGATGTCTCGCTTCATCCCGGACCACCAAAACGGTTCTTGGTCTTGATACATTTTGTGGAACTGGATGCATCGCATAGGAGTCCTGTGAGCCTCATCTAAAATCTGCCTCGTAGCTCCTCCCGATCCGGAACACAGTCCATCACCAAAATACAACACCCCGCTATCGGACACTCTGAATTCTCTACTCTCTGTTTCTGCTAGCCCTTGCTTGATTTTCTGAATTTCAGGGTCCTGTTCCTGAGCTGACTGAATATCACCAAGCAAGGTAGACTCTAAGGTCATAGTAGAGAGCTGTCCTACGATGAACTCGAGACCGAAATCTATGATCTCCTTCTGTAGGGGCGGTGACATGGCTGTAAGAGATAATAAGGTAGCACTGGATTTCCTGCTAAGTGCATTTGCTACCTTATTGGCTTTCCCTGGATGGTAGAGGATGTTTATATCGTAGTCTTTGACCAGCTCTAACCATCTGCGCTGTCGCATATTCAGATCCTTCTGAGTGAAGAAGTACTTCAGACTCTGATGATCTGTATACACTCTGCACTGAGCTCCATATAAGTAATGTCTCCAAATTTTGAGGGCGAACACTACTGCTGCAAGCTCAAGGTCATGAGTAGGATAATTCTTCTCATAATCCTTGAGTTGTCTGGAGGCATAGGAGATCACCTTGCCATTTTGCATCAGTACTGCTCCTAGTCCCAACTTAGAGGCATCACTATAGATGTCAAAGCTGCTGGTGTTGTCTGGTAGAGCCAAAATGGGAGCACTGGTCAACCTCCTTTTTAGCTCGCTGAAGCTGTTCTCACAGTCCTCTGTTCTGTTCTTTCTGGTAAGAGCTGTCAGTGGGGAGGCTACCCTGGAGAAGTCCTCTACAAACTTCCTGTAATATCCTGCTAATCCCAGAAAGCTCCTGATCTCGCTAACGTTCTTAGGTCTCTTCCAGTTACTTACTGCTTCTATCTTACTGGGATCTACCATAATACCATCCTTTGAGATGATGTGACCCAGGAAGGACACCTGATCTAGCCAAAATTCACATTTCGTGAACTTGGCGTATAGCTGGTTCTGCTGAAGGGTCTCCAATACTAGTTTCAGGTGCTCTGAGTGTTCTTCCTGAGTTCCTGAGTAGATAAGAATGTCATCGATAAATACAATAATAAACTTATCTAAATACTCCCTGAATACTCTGTTCATGAGATCCATGAATGTAGCTGGAGCATTTGTCACGCCAAAAGGCATGACTACGAACTCGTAATGTCCGTATCTGGTCCTGAATGCTGTCTTCGGTATATCACCCTCCTTGACCCTGACTTGGTGATATCCTGATCTGAGGTCAATCTTAGAGAACACTGCTGCTCCCTTTAACTGGTCGAACAGGTCATCTATTCTGGGAAGAGGATACCTGTTCTTGATCGTGACCTGATTCAGTGCTCTGTAGTCTATGCATAGCCGCATGCTTCCATCCTTCTTCTTCACGAACAGTACGGGCGCTCCCCATGGTGAGTGACTAGGGCGTATGAAACCCTTGTCAAGCAGCTCCTGTAGTTGCTCATGAAGTTCCTTCAGTTCTGCTGGAGCCATGTGGTAGGGCGCCTTGGAAATAGGATTGGTGCCGGGGAAAAGCTCTATCTCAAATTCAATCTCCCTGACTGGTGCTAGGCCTGGTAACTCTTCAAGGAAGACTGCTGGGTAGTCACATACAACTCGGACCTCTGCTAGTTGTTGGTCCTTGTCTTGGCTGGTATTGACTACATGTGCTAGGTACCCCGTACATCCCGAATCCATCAACTTCTGTGCCTTCATTGCTGAGAGAAATTTTCTGGCTTTTCTCTTTGGTTCTCCGTGGTATTCAAACTGTATTTCTGCTTCGGGTTGGAATACGACTTTCTGTTTACAGCACTCTATGGAAGCACCGTATCTGATCAGAAAGTCCATTCCAAGGATGACGTCATAGTCAGTCATTTCTAGCAGGATTAGATCGCAAAAGAGTTCCCTGTCTGTTATAATGACTGGCACTGCTCTGAACCAGTGCGTGGATGCCATGACCTCTCCTGAAGGTAGTGCCGTCAGAAACTGACCACTGAGTACCTCTGGGGATATTTCTAACTTTTCGGAGAACATCCTGGCTATATATGAATGGGTTGCCCCAGTATCAAATAGAACAATAGCACTATACTAAAAAAAATGCTAATCTGACCTGTGACAACTGTCGAGGCATTGGCTACGTCCTCTCTGGTGAGTGAGTAGATCCTCGCATTCGCCATAGCTGGAGGGGCTTCTAACCTGATAAGTGGACCTTCTAGAGCGGCCTGCATCTGATATAACTGAGCTGGCTGGCCTGCATACTGAATCTGCTGTGGCTGAGGAAGACCGGTCTTGTTCGGGCACTGCTTGGCCATGTGCCCTTCTTGTCCACATTCAAAGCATCCTCGTGTGCCCTTGCGACAAACCCCTGGGTGGAATTTCCCACGAGTGGCACACTTTGGATAACTGGGTCGCTTGCTGGATGATCCTCCTTTTGAGTCACTCCCTGATTTGCGCTTGCTGTTAGAGCTGTGGCCTTGCTGTTTTTGAGTGTGAGAGTTTCCTTGGCCTTTGGACTCTGAGGAGACTTGCTTCTGCTGCTTTATGTTGTTCTGGTAATGCTCTGTGGTCAAGGCACTGCTCACTAACTCCTCTGTGGTTTGTGGCCTATGTATGCCACCAGCCACGTTCACTGCTATCTCTGGCCTCAGCATCTTGAGCATCAACCGGATTCGTTCCTTCTCTATGCTGACTAGCTCTGGGCATAGACGAGCCAACCTGTTGAATTTCTTCACGGCTTCCTCAACTGAAAGGTTGCCCTGATGAAACTCTGTGAACTCGTTGTAGTGGCGGTTTGTAACCCGCATATGAAAGAATTCCTCGAAGAACTCCTTCTCGAAGTCAGCCCATGTCATCTGGTTCACTGGGCGCTTCGTTCTGATTCTTTCCCACCACATGCGTCTCCATAAGGAGGCACACTTCACCTTCTCGTGCTCCGGCCAGCTCCATCATGCTCTCCAGTGTTTTGAACCAGGCTTGTGCATCCCATGGTTCACTAGTGCACGAGAAGTTCTCTGGCTCTCTGCCACTGGATCGGATAGGCTTCCTTTCTTGGCTCATCTGCTGGGGCGCGGAGCTGGTGGAACCTCCAAGACTACCGGAGTAGTCAAATCGGTTCCGGGGTGACAGTATTCTGCCGATTAGCCTTTAAGGTGGCTATTTCTGTTGCTGCTGTAACTGAGCCACTAGTGCTGTAAGGTCAGGAGGAGGCACTGAACTGCCTGCCTCTTGCTGGGGCTCAGTAGCTAGTGCCCTTCTAGTTGGGCGTCCTCGTGCCATTTCTAAAGACATAGAGAACATAACATAACTAAGGTAATTGCAATTATATAACTACTGATATCATGTTAAAAGACTAGCACAGACTAACAGGCAATAGACATATAAACATGAACTGTAACTAGAAAGCAAGAAACAATAAAGAGAGTAGAGGTATCCTTACTTGGAAGCTGCGGGTACAATGTTGATGTGTGTGTAGAAAGTATGGAATACTGCTCTGATACCACTCTGTAACGACCCGCCTTCTATTACTAGGTTGTAAGGTCGAATCGCTACAGTTATGCTGTGCTATACTGTGCGGAAAGCTGGGCTAATTAAAAAATTTTGCTAAACTATTAACTTCGGATCGGTCCACAGACCGATCTACTGATACAGGTACGGTAGGAAACTCCGGATCGTTCAACCGACCGATCCATAACTAGGCTGTAATTCTGTACGCTGCTGGATCGGTCTGCCGACCGATCCAGCCGGCCCCTGATCGGTCTGCTGACCGATCAGTGAACCGCAATCCAGCTCCTGATCGATCCACGGATCGATCAGGGAACGAACAGAAAGTTTCTATTCGCAGAAACCAACAGAAAGTTGCTGTTCGCAGAAATCAGGTCCCTGATCGGTCTACCGACCGATTAGAGACTCCCTGATCGGTCTGCTAACCGATCAGGGGTTTCTGATTTCAAGCTGAAACTCTGATTTCAGCAGATTTCGTGCCAAGATCAGTGAAACACTCTACAAATGCTAATAACTATTCTATCATGCATTGGGTAACATTCAAGACATAATATTAAGCATGTTCACTAGTTCATACCATTAACCATACCAGGATGCGAAGCATAAGGGAAAAGAGACCAGACTTTAATAACTATACTTGCTACAAGTTCTAATGCGTAGTAAAATAAAACTAGATCCCTAGGATCTTCATTCCAGTTCCTGCCACACACACCATCCTTTGCATTGTCCTCCAGCCTCCACTGCTAGTCCATCTTTCCTTTACCTTTATCTGCAGTATAAGGAAAAGTAGAATCTGTAAGCTTAAAGCTTAGTAAGAAACCATCTACCTCACAAAAACATGCAACGATGCAAATATGATTTTAAATCATGCTATTTGAAAAGAACATACTGAATATGCAAGCATGGCATGACATGGTATCGTACAAAGCATGACATAACATAAGCTGAACATAAGCTATCATAAGGTATAAACAAGGAAGAGCTAAACTGAAGCTAAACTGATACTGAAATCAACCTCAACTAATATAACAAGTTTTGAGTTTTGAAAACTATTTCATAGTAAGTGAAAATACATAATCATGCTGTTTGGGCCCGACAACTGTACTTGCTGTGCGCGCATCCCTAACTAGACCCGGGTTTGCAAGTCCCGAATTTAGTAGGGTTAACTAGGTTATCTAAACCTAGGGACGACTGTGGGAGTCCAACCCAATGGATATCTGATCCAGTACAGTGCCACTGAAAATAAAATACTGAAAATAGCTAACTGTTCTAACTTGCTGTTTCTAGGTTATCTGAACCTAGAGCTAGGTTGTCTGAACCTAGAGGCGACTATGGGAGCTCACCCATTGGACCGTAGTCCCATATAAGCTAAAATACACTGATTTACTGTTTTAAACGCTTCTAATGCATTTAACTGAGCTATTAAACATAACTGAGGTGGTATTTAGCTACACTAACATTTTACCGAATACTTGGTGTGCTCCAACTCTCTCCTCTAATAGGGAGGTCACCTCTAGGCACCCGACAACGTCTAAAATCTCCAACTAAAGGAGAACAACGTGTCCGGCCCGTCTAGAGGTGCTCAACTAGATCCCTAATCCTCGAGGAGGGTTTAAATACACCCCAAGCGCCGGAAAAACCTGCATATAGCTAAAACTAATGCGTAGGAAATCAAACGGAGCTATTATACTGCAGGTGAGGGGTTTCTTACCTCCGGTTCGTAATTTCTTACGATTCTATTCGCTAGAATTCCGATGGAGATGACCTTCTCGACGATCCGCTCACGTCTTCGCGTTCCTCTCGCGGAGACGAACCTCTTTCGTGTTGGAGTCGTCGCCGGAAAGTGTCCTTGGGGCCCTAGAGAAAGAACCCTAGGCTTTCCCTTGTTGTGGCGCCGAGAGAAGGAGGAGAGGGAGAGGTGGCGTCGGTGAGGTTAGGGTGAGGGAAAGTTGCCGAACCAAAATAAAATAAATCAAACCCTCTTTAAGTTTTTAATTTATATTAAGTGGTTTAATGAACCCAACTCTAATATAAATATATTTGGTTCTCCTTTCTTTCAGCACGGCCCTGCTGGGTTCACTGGTTTCTAACATTATCCGCAAACCATAGGTCTCAGGTTCGATTCCCACCTAAGCTATTTTGCGGTTCTAATTATTTTTGCTGCTTCCGCTACTCGGAAAATTCCGGAAAAATATCTAAAAATTCCAGAAAAATCATAGAATATTTCTAAAAATAATTTGAGAATTTTCGGGCGTTACAGTGACTGTGAGGATGCGTTCCCGGGAAGGGAACATTAGGCGTCGATCCAACTTCGATCCATTTCGAATATCTAATAAGTCATGATCGTGACTAGATTCCGGTCTCGGATAGACGGAATCTAAGTCATACTTTTTATATTAAACCTATAAAATGTGCTAACACTTTGTTTTGCAGGATATACCTTATCTATTTGCCTTGGACTAACTTTGTCTTGCAGGAAAGTTGTCTTCTGGAGAAAGGTGGTCCGGGCGCCCGGTGGGGATCCGGGTGCCCGGGAGGTGAATTTTATCCAGATTGCGCATCGCCATGTGGAGCTCGTTGGTTGGACCTGCCACGTCTCACCAGGGCGCTCGGAAGGGATCCGAGGCGCCCCGAGCCTCATATAAAAGGAGGGTCAGAGGGGAGCTTCAAAACAACAACTGAAAGAAAGTCTTCTACTGCTTGCTCTGCGCTCCTGCGACGCTAACAAAGCTCCGACAACACGCTCCTTCCCTGTTTGGTTAAATTCTTGTCGGTAGTTGCTTTATTTCCATTAGCATTCCTATACTTTAATTTGTAACAATTTTCGAACTACTAGTGATTGCCCACCGAAAGCACCCTTGTGTGCGGACCTTGGAGTAGGAGTCGACACAGGCTTCGAACCAAGTAAAACCAGCTTGTATTAGCATTGTCCTTTTATTTCCGCTGCACGTAACTCTTTTCGAACGATTTTGTTTATCGATATTCACCCCCCCCCCTCTATCGAATCTCATGGTCCAACAAGTGGTATCAGAGCAGGTACCGCTCTAATTTGGTGCAATCACCAATCAGGCAGGTACGCCTTTCGTTTTTTCCCTCCAAAACTGTTTTTGAAAAATACATCGTCATCTCTTCACCATTGTTTAGTATTGAAAAAATATTACATTTTCAAAAATTTGAAATAATATTTTTTATTAATATTTTAATAATATTTTATTATTTTTTCGAAAATAGTGAAATATTATTTTTTTTTCAGCACTGCTAATCCAAGACCAAGTCTTGGGATTTTTTGTTTGTTTCTCTGTGTGCAAGAATAATGACTCTTTTAGAAGGACGGAACCCTCATGAACCACCGCCATACGATCAAGATTTCAACTACTGGAAGCGATTAATGGAATGCTTCTTAGGAAGCTTAGATTTTGATTATGTACTAATATTGAGGAAACCTTCTCGGGACTCGGAACTGAACAAAAATGTAAGTAAAATCATTTGTAATGTTTTACCTAACAATATTTTATGCAGACTAGAAAAATACAAGAATGCATATGAGCTGTGGACCCAGTTGATCAAGCTTCACGAGACGCCGATGGAGCTAGAAGATCAAGTTAAAGTCGAATCCGGACTCGAGTCAGATCCAACGGAAAAGCCTAATGAATTAGGGGTTGCGCTAAAGGTTAGTAATATTTACCAAAACACCCTTGCTAGTAGTAGTTTAAAATATGTGCATGTTAATTTGGATATGCCTGAAAGTATATGTGAAAATAATGTACATGACAATACTTGCAAAAATACCCCTAGGATATTTTCTGATAAAACAAATATAATTAATTCAGAAAATACAGAAAATCTGAAAATAATTAATAAATCTAAAAATTCGAATTTAAACATAAACAAATTTGAAAATTCAAACAAAAAAGATGACAAGGTCAATATTGATCCAGATAAAATTAATAAATTTTTTAATCTAGACAATATTAATCTAGAAAGTTTTATCCAAACTCAAGATAATCTAATTAACCAAAAATTAAATTTTAATGATAAGAATAATCTAATAAATTCCACTAATTATATCAACTTAAAAAATAAAGAAAATATAAGGATAAAATCAAACACTTTGATAAAATCAAAACTAAATTTAACAAAACTAAAATTAAATGTTAAAAATAACATATTAAACAAAGATAATCTGAAAAATTCAAAATTAACAATTAATAAAAGGTTAAAAGATAAACCTTTAAGGAAATATAATTCAAACACTTTAATTAATTCAAATTTAAAAATTAATAAAAATTTAAACATTAACACTAATCTATTAAATAAAGCAATTAACTTAATAAAATTAAAAGAAAATTCAAATATTAAATACATTCTCTTAAAGAAAGATAATTTGACTAATTTAATTAATTCAAAATTAAAAACTTGAATCTAAATTAAAAATTAAACATTAAATTTTAACCAAAACTTAACTATAATAAATCCAAAACTAAAAATTAAATTAATGGTCAATAATTCAGGAGGGACTCCAGAATAGCTAGCACCTCCAAAACTAACTTACCCGACAGGGTAACCCTAACCAACCTACCCGACAGGGTAACCCTAATCAACCTACCCGACAGGGTAACTATGACTAGTTAAAAAGGGTTCAAGTTTAACTTGAAAAATGGTACTAGTGAATTTTTGGATGATAGTATGTTAGGGAAGTTTAGTCTATGCATGTCTAAGAAGATATGACTTCGACCTGTTGGTGCAACCTTAGGTCAAGGTTGACCTGGGTGACCCGACTCGAGTTGACCTGACTCAAGGTATATTTTGATGTTTGACAAGAATAGAGAAGTTATATTTTGATGTTTGACAAGAATAGGAACTTGGGGGATTGTGGGTGCAACCTTTGGTCAAGGTTGACCTGATTGACCCGACTTGAGTTGACCTGATTCGGGAAAAGTCCAAGTATGGAGACTTGGCACGGAAAGGTCCAAGCAGGGAGCTTGGCACGGGAAAAGTCCAAGTATGGAGACTTGGCACGGAAAGGTCCAAGCAGGGAGCTTGACACGGGAAAAGTCCAAGTATGGAAGCTTGGCATGGGAGGTCAGAGAGGGTTCGGTAGCTCGTTCTCTGGACTGGATGGAGTCGGAGAGGGCTCGGTAGGTCGTTCTCTGGACTAGGTCAGAGAGGGCTCGGTAGCTCGTTCTCTGGACTGGATGGAGTCGGAGAGGGCTCGGTAGCTCGTTCTCCGGACTAGGTCAGAGAGGGCTCGGTAGCTTGTTCTCTGGACTGGATGGAGTCAGAGAGGGCTCGGTAGCTCGTTCTCCGGACTAGGTCAGAGAGGGCTCGGTAGCTCGTTCTCTGGACCGGACGTGGAAGTCAGAGAGGGCTCGGTAGCTCGTTCTTTGAACTAGGTCAGAGAGGGCTCGGTAGCTCATTCTCTGGACCAGACGTGGAAGTCGGAGAGGGCTCGGTAGCTCGTTCTCCGGACTAGGTTAGAGAGGGCTCGGTAGCTCGTTCTCTAGATCAGGAAGGCTTTAGGTTTAAGGCTGGGAAATTGGATCGGTCTGCTGACCGATCCAGTGATACTATGGGTATCTGGATCGGTCTGCTGACCGATCCAGTGATACACTAATTCTCACTGTGGGTCATCTGATCGGTCTGGTGACCGATCAGTAACCAAACAGAATGGAGAAGGAATAGGAGGGATCGGTCGGTGGACCGATCCACCTATGGCCTGATCGGTCCACAGACCGATCATGACTCGGCAACCAACTCTCTGTGAGAGTTGGGATCGGTCTGGGGACCGATCATCTTAGGGCCTGATCGGTCCCCTGACCGATCAGATCCATCCTGGACCGATCAGGGTGGAGCCTGATCGGTCCAGGCCTAGCCGTTGAGTCACAACGGCTAGATTTCTGTGTCTTCTTTCTTCGCAGGTTCAGGTTATAAATCGAGGTTGAAGGCCTCTACAAAAGAGATTCTTTTGGAATTCTTCTTGCTCCTGCGATCTGAGCTTTGCTGAGCTCTCCATTACTGAAGCCTCGTGTGAGCTTCCCTCGGCTGGGTCTCCAACTGAACAGTTGCTGCTGTGGTTGGCATCCGTGAAGTTGCTGCTTCATCAACAGTCGATGAGAAGGAAGAAACGAGAATTTGGGGTCGGCTATTCACACCCCCCTTCTCTAGCCGCATCCGAAGGTCCTAACAAGTGGTATCAGAGCGAGGTCGCTCTTCTTCGGATTAACACCCGGGGGAGCACGAGCTAGAGAATGGATCAACTTGGAGAAGACGTCATGATTCCACCCTTCTACGATCGCGACGACTTCGCGTATTGGAAGGTAAGAATGAAGTATTTTCTTATGACTAACCTAGTAAATTGGAATTGTGTACAAGTAGGTTTTATTCCTCCGGTGGATAAAGAAGGAGAACCTCTCGAGAAGAAGAAGTGGACGAAGGATCAAATCCACCAATCCATAATCAACGACGAGGTAACGAAAATCTTTGAATTTTCATTACCTAATGATATCTTGTGTAAGATAGGTAGATACAACAATGCCAAGGAGTTGTGGAACAACTTGGCTAAGTTCCATGAGGAGAGCTCCAATTCAAGTCATGAAGAGGAGTCAAGTGAGCCAAGTAGCTCACATCATGGAGGTATGGAATTAGAAGTTGAGGGCTACTTAACATCTAAGGAAGAAGGGGAGGAGAGTTCTTCTTCAAGACTGGAGCAAGAAGAAGAAGCCTCTACCTCCGGAAGGGATGAAGGAGAGAGCTTATATCCATCCTCAACCCTAGGTAACTCAAGCAACTTAATTTCAAGTAAATTACATATAATGTGCTTTGAGTGTAGGGAATATGGGCATTACAAAAGTAAATGTCCAAAGAGGATTAGGAAGACTCCACCAGCACCAAAAGTCAAGGAAGCCGGAGTCCCGATACGCAAGGGCAAGGAGCACGTGGTGTGCTTCCAATGCAAGCAAAGGGGGCATTATAGGAGTCAATGTCCAAGGGGGAGGCAACCTCACAAGGACAAGAGACCAAGCACATCTATGGTGGGAGCTAAGGCAAACCCTAAGGTATCCTTTAAGGCACATTCTTGCATTTCTAATAAGACACATGCTAGTAGTTTTATTGCAATTGTCAATAGTGATAAGCATGATAACCATAGAAACCGATACATGTCCTTAGGTGCCAAACATGTTAGCCTAGATAAGGACAATGCTAGAAATGTCAACCCTAGAGTTAACTCATCTAAGGTTAAGGAAAACCTAGATAGGAATCCCAAAACAACTAGACATATGCCTAGGAATACCTCAAAGAAAAATGGAAAATTAAAGCTTGAGGTATTAAAGAAGGAAAATCAAGTCTTGAGGTCAAGACTTGACACTTTAGAAAAGGCTCTTAAGAATTTGGAGAAGTCAACTCTAGGGTCTAAGGGTCAAAAATCAAAGCCCAAGGACATGAGAGGTTTAGGTCACAAACCTAAGTCTCAAGTGGTCAAGACCGCTTACCATAATGTTCCATTCGATTATGGAACAAGACCTAGGGCTAAGAAGACCATCACCAAAGTCACAAGGGGAGTCACCCCTAGAATTGATCTTGATGAGTCCCAAATGACCAAGGCTTTAAAGCCTAGGAGGGTCATTAGGAGGGTTGCTAGGGAAGTCATCCCTAGTGAATATTTAGTGAACCCAATGAGCTCAAATAGGTATTGGGTTCCTAGGAGCGTGATCCCTTCACGCTAGATGGTTTAGGGTATGCCAACCTTAATTGGATAGGTAGTTAACCTACTCATGGCAAAAGGTGGCATTTTAGGAATTTTCAAGGTGTAATCAAGCCTTGAAAATGAAATTAAAAATTATTCCTAAGGTGATTAGGATGTGCCAACCACATTTGAGGAGTTTTCTAGGGTCAATCTAATTGGCACATAGTGATCTAAAAATCTTTAGTATATGATTTTAGGTCTATTACACTTAGGAATATAGAATTTATGGTAAAATGATCAAAATTATCAAAAATGGCAACTAAGGCTAGAATTAGGTATTTTCTATACCTTTATATGTTATTTGCCATACATTGTTTGTCATATGTCATGTCATGACATCATATTTATTTTATTATCATTTGAAATGTCATGATAATGCGTAGGTTAGTTATATGTCATGCCTTATTTAAGTTTCATACTTGATGACATGACATCATGACATTGGCACATATTTCCACTTATGATATTATTTTATGCCATGTCATCATCTCTTGCATTTATGATCAATTAATTTGATTTAAGGAGAGAAACACAATTTGATATGGAGATCAAATTGTTGTTTAGAAAATGCATAAGAACTTAGCTTAAGATGACCTAAACTCATATCTCACATCAAAATTGACTTGGATGTGTTTGATACACCTTAGATGTGTGTGAGATATTAGGATTATGAGTTAGGATCAAGGTGCATAATTCTTGTACCTAGATGAGCCTAATTCGAATTTGAGGATCATAGGGAAAACTTGTGTACAAGTCATGTACATTTAGCCCTAAGATTGTGGTCCTAAATTGAATGGTTTAAGATCATTTCAAAATTGATTTGAAAAACCTTGATGAAGCTTTTCTAGTGATAGCATTCATCATTGAGCAAGTTGATACAAAGATGGATTAACCTTGAGCTATTTCAAAGTATTTCGAACTTTGTATCAAGATTAAAAAATGGGAGTTATTTTCATAGAAAACTATTTTTCCATGATAATATATGTTATGAGGAATGTATTCTCAAAATTTTACAATTTTTGAAATTTTCTGTAATTTTTTAGGGGTTTCTTAATTTCGGGAGAAAAATCAGAAATCCTTATCAGAGAGTTGTGGACTGATCAGAGAAGATCCTGATCGGTCCAGGGAAGTCTGGATCGGTCACTGGACCGATCCAGGGCAGTGTGGATCGGTCTGGTGACCGATCCAGTGGAGTCCTGATCGGTCTGGAGACCGATCAGAGCGTGCCAAAATGCGGTTTTCAATTGTTGTCTAAAATTTCAGCTATGGAAGTTGGTGCTTTAGATTTCTAAAGGGTTGAAACTCTCCAAAACATTGTTGGTGCAATGGTCAAGGAGGAGTTGAACTTTAGGGGGAGTTTTATCTATTGGTCAAGGAGGAGTTGACCTTTAGGGGGAGTTTTACCTATTGGTCAAGGGGGAGTTGATTTTTAAGGGGAGTTTTTACTCGTCAAGATTTCTGAGGATGAGTGATATGGGATTATCACTGAGTTGATTGTTGATTTTAGTATCAAGGGGGAAATTAAGGGTTTCAATGAAAGGTATGGGACTTTCATTAGGAAGAAACTCTTGACCTTGATTCACCCCTTTTGATGTGTGTCAAAAAGGGGGAGAATGTCCAGAGAATGTTCAAGGAAGAACATTGGAGATTGGGGAGAATGTTCAGAGAATGTTCAAGGAAGAACATTGGAGAACTATTGGAAAACCTAAGTTAGGTTATCGGGTTAACCTAACTTGATTATGGTTTTTGTCAAACATCAAAAAGGGGGAGATTGTTGGTGCAACCTTAGGTCAAGGTTGACCTGGGTGACCCGACTCGAGTTGACCTGACTCGAGGTATATTTTGATGTTTGACAAGAATAGAGAAGTTATATTTTGATGTTTGACAAGAATAGGAACTTGGGGGATTGTGGGTGCAACCTTTGGTCAAGGTTGACCTGGTTGACCCGACTTGAGTTGGCCTGATTCGGGAAAAGTCCAAGTATGGAGACTTGGCACGGAAAGGTCCAAGCAGGGAGCTTGGCACGGGAAAAGTCCAAGTATGGAGACTTGGCACGGAAAGGTCCAAGCAGGGAGCTTGGCACGGGAAAAGTCCAAGTATGGAGACTTGGCACGGAAAAGTCCAAGCAGGGAGCTTGACACGGGAAAAGTCCAAGTATGGAAGCTTGGCATGGGAGGTCAGAGAGGGCTCGGTAGCTCATTCTCTGGACTGGATGGAGTCGGAGAGGGCTCGGTAGCTCGTTCTCCGGACTATGTCAGAGAGGGCTCGGTCTCTGGATCGGATGGAGTCGGAGAGGGCCTGAGCTGCTCTCCTGACTAGGCCGAGAGGGCCTGTAGCTCGTTCTCGGACCGGATGGAGTCGAAGAGGGCTCGTAGCTCGTTCTCCTGACCAGGTCGAGAGGGCCTCAGCTCGTTCTCGGACCGGACGGAAGTCGGAGAGGGCTCGGTAGCTCGTTCTCGGACTAGGTCGAGAGGGCCTCGTTCTCTGGACCAAACGTGGAAGTCGGAGAGGGCTCGGTGGCTCGTTCTCGGACTAGACTGCAGAGGGCTCGGTGAGCTCGCTCTAGATCGTGAAGGCTTTAGGTTTAAGGTCGGAAATTGGATCGGTCTCGACCGATCCAAAGGATATTATGGTATCTGGATCGGTCTGCCGACCGATCCGATTATTCGATTCTCATGTGTCATTTGATCGGTCTGGTGACCGATCAGTAACCAAACACAATGGAGAAGGAATAGGAGGGATCGGTCGGTGGACCGATCCACCTATGGCCTGATCGGTCTACAGACCGATCAGGGCTCGGCAACCAACTCTCTGTGAGAGTTGGGATCAGTCTGGGGACCGATCAGCCTAGGGCCTGATCGGTCCCCTGACCGATCAGATCCATCCTGGACCGATCAGGGTGGAGCCTGATCGGTCCAGGCCTAGCCGTTGAGTCACAATGGCTAGATTTCTGTGTCTTCTTTCTTCGCAGGTTCAAGTTATAAATCGAGGTTGAAGGCCTCTACAAAAGAGATTCTTTTGGATTCTTCTTGCTCCTGCGATCTGAGCTTTGCTGAGCTCTCCATTACTGAAGCTTCGTGTGAGCTTCCCTCGGCTGGGTCTCCAACTGAACAGTTGCTGCTGTGGTTGGCATCCGTGAAGTTGCTGCTTCATCAACAGTCGACGAGAAGGAAGAAACGAGAATTTGGGGTCGGCTATTCACACCCCCCCTCTCTAGCCGCATCCGAAGGTCCTAACACGACCTGGTGCATTTGGCTAAGTGGAATTAGCCGAAGGTACCCCTTACGGATCCTAACCAGTTAGACCAAGGTTCAGTGGATAGGACTATTTGGAAAACCTCGAAGGTATGATTACTCTAATGATGTCCAGGTGACTCACCATAGCCCAGAAGTTTATCCAAAAAATGTCTATTTGTTGAGCCCAAAGCTAAACTAGAATCTAACACAAAGTTAAACAAAACCTTATAATTAAATCAAATTCATCTCATAAAAATATAGGATTCCCTGATTGAAAATTTAGATCGGGTGAGATGATTAAGGATCAAAATTAAATTTTGAATTAAATTTAAATTTAAATTTAAGATTAAAATTAAAATTTAAAATTAAATTAAAATTAAAATTAAATACTGAAATTTAAAAATTTATTTTAAAATTAACTTTAAAATTTTATTTTAAATTTAAAAATTTATTTTAAAAATTCCTTTAAAAATTCTTTTAAAAACTTGTAAAAATCATTTTAAAAATTGTTTTAAAAAATTATTTTAAACATTTAAAAATCATTTTTAAAAAAATTCTTTCAAAAATTATTTTAAAAATCATTTTAAAAATTCTTTAAAAAATTCTTTAAAAAACTTGTAAAAATCATTTTAAAAATTTTTTTAAAAATTTATTTTAAACATTTAAAAATCATTTTAAAAAAATTCTTTTAAAAATTATTTTAAAATCATTTTAAAAATTCTTTTAAAAACATTTAAAAATCATTTTAAAAATTCTTTTAAAAATTATTTTAAAAACATTTAAAAATCATTTTAAAAATTATTTTAAAAATCATTTTAAAAAATTATTTTAAAAATTATTTTCAAAACTTTAAAAAATCATTTTAAAATTTCTTTTAAAAATTATTTTAAAAAATCATTTTAAAATTTCTTTTAAAAATTCTTTTAAAAACTTGTAAAAATCATTTTAAAAATTCTTTTAAACATTTAAAATTTCTTTTTAAAAAAATTCTTTTAATTATTATTTTTCACTTTAATAAAATTTTGTTAACTCAAAAAAAAATTATTTTTGTAGATTATTTTAACTTAACTGAAAATTTAAACTTAAATTAAAACTTAATATTGAAATTACAATTAATATTTAAAAACTCAACTTAAACTTAAATTAACCACTAATATTAATTTAAATCTAAAATCAAAATTGAATTAAACATATGTTAATATGAAAATCATTTTGAAATCCTTTTAAATACTGTTTTAGAAATCTCTTTAAAAATAAATAAATAAATAAATAATAATAATAATAATAATAAATTCTTTTAAATTCATTTAAAACTTAGACGTCTATCTTAAAAACTTAAATTCCGTTAACTTAAACTTTAAACTTAATAAGTAGAACTTAATTGTTTAAGTCTAACTTTATTTGAGAACTAAAATTGACTTGAACCTTATTTAACTGTGTTTAATAATTTCAACTTCATACTAACTTCAAACTAAATTAGTCCTACTTAAAAGGAAGTTAATAAAAAAAAAAATTATTAACTAACATTTTCATTGACCAACTCAATCAATTAATACGAAATTTACTAAGTATTAAATCAAGTAAAATTAATCAATAAATAATTGATAATGGTTAACTGTTACTGAATTAATAAAAGTTAATCCTATTTAACCTTAAACTGAACCTTAAGCACCTGAATTTAATTATTGATTAATCAAACTCAAATAAATAATTAATTATGTAAATAATATAAGTGTTACTATATCCCCTAGAACACTCAGGTAGAAAAATGTGTTAAGGTTTTGAAATTTAATTAACACATCCAAACCTTAGCATTATATTAAGGGGGAGTAATAAAATAAGGAGGATTAATAGATTAAAGGAGTATCAAATTCAGGGGGAGGTTTATTTTTTTAATTATCTCCATAAATGTTGTTTTTTTTTAAAAAAAATCTCTTTAGAAAATTCTACCTCAATCTATTAAAAAAAAAATTACTTTGAAAATCTTATATTAAATATTCTTAGCAAAATTTTTAATAATGTCAGGTTTAGGGGGAGAATTAAATCAACACTTAACACCGAAATTATTTTCTCAGCTTTAAAAATAATATCTCCTCTTAAAATTTCTTTTTAAAAATCTGTTGTTTGGAAATCCAATTTGATATATATATTTTTGAAAACTAGTTTTTATAAAACTAAGCTTTTAAATTGGATTTTATAAACTAAGTTTTTAAAAATTGAATCATTTGCAAACTTAGTCTTAATTAATTTTGAAATTCTGGTTTTGAAAACTCATTGTTTCAAAGTTGAAACTTATTTTGAAAATTTAAACCTTAATTTCGAAATTTTGGTTTTGAAAACTCAGGTTTGAAAAATGTTTTAAAGTTGACACTTATTTTGAAAAATCTACACCTTGATCTTAAAACTTTGATTTTGAAAATCATGTTTGTAAAGCCTTCCAAGTTGAAACTTATTTTGAAAATTTAATCTCTTGAAATTTGGAACTTAATTTTGCCAAAATTATCTTTAAAAAATTACTCAAAATATACTAAGCTATGTTGCTAAATTAATTATTTTTCAAAACTTAGTTATATTACAAAAGTTAAGTTACTATATAGTGAAATTTAAAAACTCTCCCAAGTTAGCTTGACATTTTCTACAACCTTCATTCTGCTTGAATCCTGTATTGGTCACGTGCTTATGTCCCTATTTGATGAATGTCAAAGGGGGAGGGGTAGGTGGTTAAGTTAGGTTAAGTTAGAGCAACTAAATGAAAATTTGAAAAACTAACTTAAACCTTAAAAACCTCAAAAATCATGCTTGGTTTTTTTCATATATTTTTACTAACTTAACCAGGTTGTCATTCCATCAAATAGGGGGAGATTGTTGGTGCGGTTAGCACTAACGGTCTAACTCAGGTTTTGATGAATGACAAATCAGGTTAAGTTAGATTTGTCGTGATCTAACACTCTGACCGAGTGTGCAGGCGAATTCCAGATAGGTCGACGGGCTGACCGGATGTCTGGCACGAAGTCCAAGCGGGTCGACGGGCTGACCGGACGCTTAGCGAGAAGTCCATCTAGGTCGACGGGCTGACCGGATAGCTGGCGAGAAGTCCAAGCGGGTCGACGGGCTGACCGGACGCTTGGCGAGAAGTCCAGCTAGGTCGACGGGCTGACCGGATAGCTGGTGAGAAGTCCAGACGGGTCGAAGGGCTGACCGGACGTCTGGCAGGTAAGTGAAGGTAAGTCACTGGAAGGGAGTGACTGTGAGGACGCGTTCTCGGGAAGGGAACATTAGGCGTCAATCTGACTTAGATCCATTTCGGATATCTAAGTCAAGATCGTGACTAGATTCCGGTCTCGGAAAGACGGAATCTAAGTCATACTTTTTATATTAAACCTATAAACTATGCTAACACTTTGTTTTACAAGATATACCTTATCTATTTGCCTCGGACTAACCTTGTCTTGCAGGAAAGTTGTCTTCTGGAGAAAGGTGGTTCGGGCGCCCGGAGGGAATCCGAGCGCCCGGAAGGGATCCGGGCGCCCGGGAGGTGAATTTTATCCAGATTGCGCATCGCCACGTGGAGCTCGTTGGTTGGACCTGCCACGTCTCACCAAGGCGCCCGGAAGGGATCCGCGGCGCCCCGAGCCTCATATAAAAGGAGGGTCAGAGGGGAGCTTCAAAACAACAACTGAAAGAAAGTCTTCTACTGCTTGCTCTACGCTCCTGCAACGCTAACAAAGCTCCGACAACACGCTCCTTCCCTGTTTGGTTAAATTCTTGTCGGTATTTGTTTTATTTCCATTAGCATTCCTGTACTTTAATTTGTAACAATTTTCGAACTGCTAGTGATTGCCCACTGAAAGCACCCTTGTGTGCGGGCCTTGGAGTAGAGGTCGACACGGGCTCCGAACCAAGTAAAACCAGCTTGTGTTAGCATTGTCCTTTTATTTCCGCTGCGCGTAACTCTTTTCGAACGATTTTGTTTATCGATATTCACCCCACTCTATTGAATCTCACGGTCCAACAATTATTACTACCCAAGTTACAAGAATGTTGAGATCCAACATCACCTTGTGACTACTAATTGTGACCCTTTATAATATATGATAATGTCCTTCTATCTTTGACATCTAGATTGATCAAATGAGGCATAGACCGTGTCATCCTCTAATCAATCTATATCTTGAACTCCAAGTAGACTCACTCTAATCAAATGAGCTCAATATCTCATATTGACTCATTTGGGCATGACCATGAACTTAGTGGTCTCACTCTATCAAGAATGATGATGTCACTCCCGTCATATAGGAGGGATAGATCCCATCTACATCACTCACATCCCTCCGCATAATTTGTTACATACCCAGTAATCGCCTTTATAGTCCACCTAGTTACGGGTGACGTTTGACGAAGCCAAAGTATGCAACTCCTTATGTAGGGAACCATGGTGACTTCAGGTCCAAGGACTGATAGTCGCACTAATAGTCACATGAGAAAGTATATGACACTCATATAACGATCCATGATACTTTCTCATGGCAGGTCATTCAGTATTCATTCTCCAATGCATACCCATGTGTCAACTTGATATCTCTATATCCATGACTTGTGAGATCAAGTCATCGAGTTGACCTACATGCTAGTCTCGTCGCATTAACATTGTCCCTGAATGTTAATACTTGACTAGGAATGATTAAGAGTAGTGTTCTCTATATCATCTCACTATCGATTCAACCAATTGATTGATATAGATAAAAACCTTCTACTCATGGACGCTATTATACTTAGTTATTTGACACCAATACAAGTAAGTATAATAACCATAAAAGAAATGCCTTTATAAACATATAGGAATATGATACATCGAGTCCATACAACAATCATCATATGATTGGCTCTAGGGCTCTGACTAACAGTATCTGCACCTCTTCTTTCTCTTCATAAACTAGAGTAGGAGGTTTTTCGGTTATGGCGTTTACCTCATGTCGAGGAGCTTTCCGAGCGGACTTAGCCTCCGCCTTCACCATCTCGAAGTAGCAACGCCGAGCAGCCAGTTGATCTCCTTTGACTTCCCCAACCTGGTCTTCTACGAGGAACTTGATCTTCTGACAATAGGTCGAGACTACCGCCCAGAATTTGTTGAGGGTTGACCTGCCCAGGATGACGTTATAAGCTGACGGGGCGTCCACGACGATGAAGGTGGTGGTCCTGGTCCTTCGGAGCGGCTCCTCTCAAAGTGATATAACCAACCTTGTCTGACCAATCGGCTGAACTTTATTGTCGGTAAACCCGTACAAAGGGGTTGTCATTGGTAGCAACTCAGCCCGGTCTATCTGGAGCTGGTCGAAGGCCTTCTTGAAGATGATGTTGACCGAGCTTCCTGTGTCAATAAATATGTGATGAATAGTGTAGTTGGCGATTACCGCACGGATGATGAGGGTGTCGTCGTGCAGTACTTCGATCCCCTTAAGATCCCTAGCACCAAAGCTGATTTCGGGCTCGTTCGCCCTCTCTTGGCTGCATCCTACAACATGGATTTCCAGTCATCTGGCATACGACTTTCAGGCTCGCTTGGAGTCTCCGCTGGTCGGTCCACCAACGATGATGTTGATTTCACCCCGAGCGGCGTTGCTTTGGTTTTCCTCCTCCCGAGCGGAGTGCCCGACTCTCCCGCGCGGGGCCGGAGTGCGGTCGTCACTCCTTGCCTGATGGTGGTGACGCTCGGGTGACCTTCTGGTCTCCTCTCGTCGTCCAGCACTCGCCCCCCGATATCGTAATTCGGGGGAAGGTGATCGACGGCGATAACTCCTGGGAGTAGGCTGGGCGACCGTCGGAACTCTGCGGTAGTGTCGGGTGTTGTTGGAGACGGACTGATGGAAGGCACAGAAATAGGAGTCCATACCTTTCCCTTGGGCCTTGGGAGTTCGACCGCCACGTGTTGGACGACGTTTGTGTTGGGACCGAAAAGTAGCTAGAGGGGGTGAATAGCTCTTTGCGTTCTCGTCGTCGGCGTTGCTCGTTTCTTCAGAGATATGCAGCGGAAATACAAGAAACAAAAGCATACAACGCTAACAAATGGATTTTACTTGGTATCCACCTCACAAGAGGTGATTAGTCCAAGGATCCACACACGCACGCACCCTCCACTATGAATAACCCTCCTTTATGGTAACAACCAAAGGCGGAGAAGCCCTACAATCTCTCTATACAAGAAGAAAGCAAAGGGAAAACAGATACAAGAAATATCTTACAAGATAAGCAATGAAAACCCCTAGCTTTTCTTCTTGTTGTGTTCTCGCCTCTTGACTTGGATGTCTCTCCAAGATCCTTCAAGAACTGGCGATCTGAACCTTAAAGAGTTGCTGTGGAGATGTTGTAATGATCGGAGATGAATCGGTGAGGTTCTCCTGAAGGAAACGCTCGCCTGCAGCTAAATACGACGCCAACGGTCGGATCCCGATCGATTGGAATGCTCCCAATCGATCGGGGAGGCTTTGGATCGATCCACTGATCGATCCAGAGCGCCTCTGTGCTCTTGGAATTTGCCTGGATCGATCGACTAATCGATCCAGGGCTTAATCCCGCGAAGTCGCGGCTCCCAATCGATCCACTGATCGATTGGGACCTCTGGATCAATCCACTGATCGATCCAGCAGGCTTCTGTGCGCTCGCGGCTGCCTCCCAATCGATCCACTGATCGATTGGGATGAAGGCTTCTCGCGGGACACCCCAATCGATCGACCGATCGATTGAGCTCCAGCCAATCGATCGGCTGATCGATCCAGCTATTGGTTTTTACCCAAAACAAAGTCTCAAAGCCCCCAAACCAACATCCGGTCAATCCTTGACCTGTTGGAATATCATGCCTAGAATCCGGTCACCCTTGACCTGCTAGGACTCCCTCACCAAGTGTCCGGTCAATCCCTTTGACTCACTTGGACTTTTCTTCATCTTGCCAAGTATCCGGTCACTCCCTTTGACCTACTTGGACTTTCACCAGATGTCTGGTCAACCTTGACCTATCTGGATCTCCCCGTGCCTGGCTTCACTCACCAGGACTTCCCTTCTGCCTAGCTTCACTCACTAGGACTTCTCTTCTGTCTGGCTTCACTCACCAGGTCTTTCACCTAGCTTCACTCACTAGGATTTTCTATCTGCCTAGCTTCACTCACTAGGTCTTTCACCTGGCTTTACTCACCAGGATTTTCCTTTTGCCTAACATCCCAGTTAGGACTTCTCAGTCAAGTATCTGGTCAATCTTGACCTACTTGACTCTTTTTCAATCAACCTGATCAGACCCTGATCAGAGGGGAATTGCACCGGACAATCTCCCCAAATGCACAACTGCATTGTCAAACATCGAAACTCAAACCAAGACTCAAGCTTGGTCAACCAGGTCAGCCTTGACCTGAGGGATATTGCACCAACAATCTCCCCTTTTTTGATGTTTGACAATACCACCTTTAAGTTAGGCTAATCCCATAGTCTCAACCTCCTTCATGCCACTAGGTAATGAAAGCATAAGTTAAACCCTTCATTCTCCTCCTAAGAAGGCAAACTCCCTCTAGGTAATGAAGTCCTAACTTAAACCCTTCATTCTCCCCCTATTGGCACACATCAACCCCACCTTTGGGCACACATCAACAAATTCACTTGTTGAAAACTCTCCCCCTGAAGAGTCGCTCATCATTGTTCACAACTTCACTCGTTATGATCAACACGATAATGAAGGTCCCATACTCTTCATTATCCTTAACCCTACATTTTCCCATTAATGTAGTCAAATGCCCATCTCCGAGCATTGTTAACTGAACCCACTTGAACCACTTGAACAATGAGGATATCCACTCCCCATTAAAGTTCAAACGCTCAGCCTTGAGCATATTCTGAAAAGAAGGTTAACCACCTTCCAAGGTTCATGAAAAATAGTTTTCATGTCATTAAAGAGTCCCTCCCCCTAAAGACATGGTGGTAACTTCTGCCATTGCACCAACAATAACTTGGAATCCCTAAACCTTTAGGAAACCCAAATTTAGAAGTTTTGATGTTCAGATGTTCAAAATTTGATTCAAACCTCAAACTTAACTTCAATTTAGTCTTCCTTAACCAATCCATCCTTGTTTTCAACATGAAAATATCCTTTTTGTGTATACAAATGTATTTTGAGAGTTTGGAATGGTTGCATAGACTAATCATGGTTCAACAATGCTGAAATCAGGCTTTACCAACCAAAATCAGCATCTTGGATCGATTGGAGTTGGGTTCCAATCGATTGAACCAGCTTGAATCGATCCACTGATCGATTCAGAAGGGATGGATCGATCGGTGGATCGATCCAGCGAGCTTCTGCTCGCGAGATTTGCCTTCCCAATCGATCGCCCGATCGATTGAGGCACTCCAATCGATCGGATGATCGATTGGAGTTCTGATAGTTGCTGAAATTCCATTTCAGTCAACTTCAGAAACCCCTAGAAAAATCTACAAAAATTCAAAAATTGTGAAAATTTGTGTAGACATTATTTAGGGCATATATTATCATGGAAAAATAATTTTATAAGAAAATACTTTATATTTTTCAAGATTGACACAAACTAGAGAACTTGCAAAAACTTGAGTGTTTTCTTCTAGTTTGTGCTCAACTATTCAATGATGATTACTATCAAAAGATAATCTTCATCAAGGTTTGCCAAAAGCAATTTACAATGATTTTCAAAACCAATATCCCACCATGTTCCTTGGGCTTAATGCACATGACTTGTACATTAGCTTTCCCAATGATGGGAAAACACATAACTATGTGTTTTGATGAATTTAAAACTCAAAAGAATGCACTAAATCAGCATGTCGAGTTTTGTTCATCATTCTAACATCTCACTTGTATCTAATGTGCACAAAACACATACAAGTCATCTTATGGGTCTTTGTGAGATGTAAAAATTGGTTTTGCCCTAATCTAGGGATCATGCATATCTATCTAGGCATTTTGTGGATATTGAACATCCACCTAGGATGTCACTTGTTGATACTCTTGCACCACTTGTTACAAAGACCACTTGTTGGTACAAGTTGATAAATGTCATTTGTCCTTAATTTTAAGGAGTTAAAAATAATGCATGATATGTTATGGCATACATCAAAAAGAAATAATTTTCAAAAGAAAATTTCCTATAACTACATGATGTATGTATGCATGACATGGTATTTTTGTGTTTTTCATCATAAGGTATGAATGCAAAAATAATCATGATGTCATGACATATAATGAGCAAACAATCATGGCAAGGTTTAGCATAAATAAAATACCTAGATTACCTATCTAAGTATCATTAATCTTAGCTAATCCTAAAACTTAAACCCCAGATTGCCCAAAGTGCTTCAAGAGAGTGCCAAAACCTAAATGGGCATTTCTAATTCTCTTGATTAATTTATGCCAATTGAAATTAAGTTTATTCTTTAAATATTGGCATATTTCATTTTTCCACAAAAGTAGCACTTTAAATTAAGGCTCAAATTGCCTTTTAATTTCCTAAGAACATACCAAAATCCCAACTTGGTAGGTCTTATGATTTTCCAATATGTGCCATTTTAAAATAAAACCAAAACTTCTCAAATTTTGCACGTTTTGCTCTTTCAAGGAGTAAATCATAAATCCATTTCATTTTCAAAAGTTGATAATAACCTTGAAAATGCTCCTTGAGTGTCAATTTCTTCAAAGTTGGGTTTACTACCCTTCTTCTTAGAGTTGACACTCTCTAACCCATCTATGGGGTAGAGAAGATGCTCCTAGGAACCCAAAATCTATTGGTGCTCCTTGAATGCTCTAGGTATTCACTAGGGATAACTTCCCTAGATACCTTCCTAGTGACCTTGTTTGGCTTCTTAGAAGCCTTGGTCACCTTTTCTAGGTCAACCCTAGGGATTGCTTCCCTTGTGACCTTGTTAGTGACTTTCTTAGCCTTCTTAGAGGTCTTAGTCACGTTTGTCGTTGCAAAGATACTTCTAGGGATAACTTCCCTTGTATCCTTGACTTGACCTCTAGACTTAGGGTTGGTTCCATAGCTATATGGAACCCTATGGTAAGTAGGTACATCCTTTTTTATTTTAGGTTTGTATCCCAAACCTCTATGGCCCTTGGATGACCCTTGTAGTGCTCCTAAACCTAGGTTTTGCTCATTTTGCCCTTTTAGGATATTTTCCATCCTTTTTAGGGTTTTTTCCATTTTATCAAGTCTTGACCTCAAGACTTGATTTTCTTCCCATAAATCCCTAGATTTAGGTTTTCTATTTAATCCTTGAACATTTTTATTTCTAGGCTTATAGTTATTGACCTTAGTGTTCTTGCCTAGATTTTTATCTACATTCCTAGCCCTAGGTGTAGTGGTTTTAGCATGAAAAGCTACATGATTTTCTTTAACTTTATCATGCCTCCTATTTTCATGGTAAATAGCATTAAAATAATATAAGTTAGTACTAGTATGCTCTTTACCATAATTTAAAGGGGTAAGCTCAATAAAAGTTACCTTTCTTTTTACCTTGGAGGCTCCCCCTTGAATTGAGCTTCCTCCAAGAGCCTTGACCACCTTCTTCTTCCCATTAGGGCATTGACTTCGGTAATGCCCCTTTTGATTGCACAAGAAGCACACAATGTGCTCCTTGCTCTTCTTTGTTCCGTGGATGGTCTCCTTGGGCTTCTCCTTGCTCTTCTTTGTTCCGGGGATGGTCTTCTTGGGCTTCTCCTTGCTCTTTTGTGTCACTTGGCCCTTCTTCTTAGCCAATTTAGGGCATTTACTTTTGTAATGCCCTTTTTCCCTACATTCAAAGCATATAATATGGTTTTTATTATTAATTGAAATTGTTATACCTTTGCTTATAGGGGTGGCATCTTCTCCTTTTGATCTGGAGGTAGAAGCTTCCTCTTGATCCGAAGATGATACTCCTCCGTTTGATTTTGCTTGACTTGTGGAGGTGGAAGCTTCATCATCCTCTTCTTCTTTTGACCCGGATGTAGAAGCTTCTCCTTCTTCTTGATCCGATGTCACCAAAGATTGCTCCCCCTCAATCCTAGAGGTGGAGGCTTCATCATCTTGTACATGGAACAAGGAGTATGCTCCCTTCTTGTTCCCTTCATTGCATTCCCTCGAAGATGAAGCTTCTTCTTGAACTTCTTCTTTGGAAGTTGAGCATCTCTCAACTTCAGAGTCCTCCTCTTGATCTTGCTCCAATGAGTCGTCCTCTTTGGATTCCTCTTAATTCGGTATAGTGGAGGGGATCTCATAAATGGATGCCAACTTGCTCCAAAGCTCCTTGGCATCCTTGAATTCTCCAACTTGAGCCAAAATATTGCTTGGCAATAAGTTGACCAAAAGCTTGGTCACTTTATCGTTTGCCTTGCTCCTTTGAACTTGCTCTTGACTCCATTTGATTTTCTTGAGAGGCTTGCCCTTGGAGTTTGTTGGAGCTTCAAATCCTTCCATGAGAGCAAACCATTGCTCTATCTCCATCATCAAGAAATTTTTGATTCTTGATCTCCAAGAATCAAAGCTTGTGGATGTGTACGGTGGAGCCACCCTTGTGTCAAATCCAAGTCCATCTTAGAATTGCATCTTGAAGTTGAGCCTTTTGATGAAGTCTTCGACTTGTAGAATTTCTTCAACTTCTTCACCCTCTAGCTTTGCTTGTTTTGTTTGCCCCTTCCGGCGATGATTCCGGTGAAGAGCGGCCTCGCTCTGATACCACTTGTTGGGACCGAAAAGTAGCTAGAAGGGGGGGGTGAATAGCTCTTCGCGTGCTCGTCGTCGACGTTGCTCGTTTCTTCAGAGATATGCAGCGGAAATACAAGAAACAAAAGCATACAACGCTAACAAATGGATTTTACTTGGTATCCACCTCACAAGAGGTGACTAGTCCAAGGATCCACACACGCACGCACCATCCACTATGAATAACCCTCCTTTATGGTAACTACCAAAGGCGGAGAAGCCATACAATCTCTCTATACAAGAAGAAAGCAAAGGGAAAACAGATACAAGAAATATCTTACAAGATAAGCAATGAAAACCATAACCCTAGCTTTTCTTCTTGTTGTGTTCTAGCCTCTTGACTTGGATGTCTCTCCAAGATCCTTCAAGAACTGGCGATCTGAACCTTAAAGAGTTGCTGTGGAGATGTTGTAAGGATCGGAGATGAATCGGTGAGGTTCTCCTGAAGGAAACGGTCGCCTGCAGCTAAATACGACGCCAACGGTCGGATCCTGATCGATTGGAATGCTCCCAATTGATCGGGGAGGCTTTGGATCGATCCACTGATCGATCCAGAGCGCCTCTGTGCTCTTGGAATTTACCTGGATCGATCGGCTGATCGATCCAGGGCTTAATCCCGCGAAGTCGCAACTCCCAATCGATCCACTGATCGATTGGGACCTCTGGATCGATCCACTGATCGATCCAGCAGGCTTCTGTGCGCTCGCGGCTGCCTCCCAATCGATCCACTGATCGATTGGGATGAAGGCTTCTCGCGGGGACACCCCAATCGATCGACCGATCGATTGAGCTCCAGCCAATCGATCGGCTGATCGATCCAGCTGTTGGTTTTTGCCCAAAACCAAGTCCCAAAGCCCCCAAACCAACATCCGGTCAATCCTTGACCTGTTGGAACATCATGCCTAGAATCTGGTCACCCTTGACCTGCTAGGACTCCCTCACCAAGTGTCCGGTCAATCCCTTTGACTCACTTGGACTTTTCTTCATCTTGCCAAGTATCCGGTCACTCCCTTTGACCTACTTGGACTTTCACCAGATGTCTGGTCAACCTTGACCCATCTGGATTTCCCCGTACCTGGCTTCACTCACCAGGACTTCCCTTCTGCCTAGCTTCACTCACTAGGACTTCTCTTCTGTCTGGCTTCACTCACCAGGACTTTCACCTAGCTTCACTCACTAGGATTTTCTATCTGTCTAGCTTCACTCATTAGGTCTTTCACCTGGCTTCACTCACCAGGATTTTCCTTTTGCCTAACATCCCAGTTAGGACTTCTCAGTCAAGTATCTGGTCAACCTTGACCTACTTGACTCTTCTTCAATCAACCTGATCAGACCCTGATCAGAGGGGAATTGCACCGGACAATCTCCCCAAATGCATAACTGCATTGTCAAACATCGAAACCCAAACCAAGACTCAAGCTTGGTCAACCAGGTCAACCTTGACTTGAGGGATATTGCACCAACAGTTTGGCCTCGCTTCCTGCTGTGAGCGTGCCATATTGGCTCGGGGCCCTCTTGGAGGATGATGGCTGGTTGTCGGCCTCCGTTCAACGTGCACAGCTGGTTCTTATGGCGCTTCTTTCCTTCGAGCCGCCTGAGCTTCCTCTATGTTGATATACTCGCTGGCCTTCTTTAGCATATGGTCGTAATCGCGGGGCGGCTTCCTGATGAGCGAGTGGAAGAAGTCCCCGTCGATGAGCCCTTGGGTGAAGGCGTGCATCATTGTTTCGGACGAGACAATGGGGATGTCCATGGCCGCCTGGTTAAAGCGTTGAATGTAGGTCCGAAGAGTCTCTCTAGAACAGATTGATGTTGATCTTCTGATAGCGCATGCTGCTCGCGAAGTGGTGGAGGAAGGTCGTCCTAAAGTCCTTGAAGCTTTGAATTGACCCGTCCGACAACCTTCAAAACCAACGTTGTGCTGAGTCGGACAAAGTGGTGAGGAAGATTCGGCACTTAACTCCATCCGTGTACTGATGAAGGGTTGTCGCGTTGTCGAACTTGCCGAGGTGGTTGTCTGGGTCAGTCGACCCGTTGTACTCGCCGATCACCAAGGGTGCGTAGTGCCTTGGCGAAGGATCCTGCAAAATTGCTTCGGAGAATTGCCAGTTGATCCGTTCGGGTGATGCGTCAGCGCGGGGCGCTTTGCCCTTTCTCGCATCCCGAGCGGGAGCTTCGTCTGAGGAAGACCGGTCTCGATTCACTTGCGCGATCTCAGAGGGCATCTGGAACAAGGCCCGATGGAATGAGATCAGGGCGGGCGGCGCCTCTGCCTGTGTGCCGGTCGGACCCTTGTTTTGACCCCATATGGAGAGCTGCTCCGGTCGGTCTTCATGCGCCGCTCGGCCTCCAGATGTTGAAGTTGCTTGCTGCGCCAGCCGCTCGGCTAGTTCCTTCTGTTGATGCTCCATTATCTTTGTTGCTCGTGCTTGTACCAGTGTGTCAAGCTCCTCTTGAGAGAGCGTCACAGTGTGCGGTCGTCCAGCTTCTTCCATCTCCTTGACTAGGATTCAGGTGCGTTCCTACAGACGGCGTCAATTTGATCCTGTCCGAATGCTGAGTCGATGGACACTGGGGATGTGGCGCTCCTATTGACTGGTCGAAGACTCCCAAGACGTAGCTCCTTTACCTCCGTGAACATGCAAACACAACGCCGAGCCGGGGAGGTGTTCCCGACGATGACCCTCCGACGCTCAAGTCAAATCTCCGACAGAAAGATGTAGAGCAAAGAAGCGAGAACTATAGCTACAGTAATGAAAATGCGCATACCTTCGTCGAAGTCTAGGAGTCCTTATATAGGGCTCTCCAGAGGCGCGTGCACGCTCCCCGAGGCATGCGCGCTCCTCAAAGCATACATGGAATGGATGTGTCAGAAAAGCATGTCCGACACCCTACCTTAATAGCACAAGCATATCTCTGACGTGACAGTGGAAGCTTCTACCGTACGATTCTCTGTCCGACCAAGTCACTGGCCATGCCTTTTGTTGGTGACACTAGTTCCCAGGAAGATCTTGCCACCGTCTCCCTTTGTCCTTTACCGGGTCGAGCGGAGGAACCGCTCAGCTAGCGTCTTTCCCGGGCCGAGCGGAGGAACCGCTCGACTAGTACCTTTCCCGGGCCTAGCGGGGGCCAGTCGGCTGAATGCCGCGTCTACCGTTAGCCGAGCGGGATGACCGCTCGGCTTCCGTTTCTTCCTACTTTGCCTTGTGAGCATCGGAAACTCGGCGTTAGGCCAAGTTGTCGAAATGCCGAGGTGGCCATTCTTCCTGCTGATCAGGAAGGTAATCCGCCTGGTCGAACGGTTGCCAGGTGTTGACCATTTTGACCTCCTGCCGGGCGGGTTCCCCCCTTTACCATCGGATCGTTACTTTTTCTTTACTTAATGCTAAATGATAGGAGTAAAAATGAATCAAGCCAATTCATAAGTTTTTCCAGTAAGATCGAAAAGAAATTTAATTCATACTGAAGTTGAATATGTTTGAATAATTTTTTTCAATCCCAATTCACACTTCTAATATTTGGTTCAATTATTTATGAGCCGCTCGTAAACTGAATTCATATCGAATTCTAATTTTTTTATAAAATTTTAACTTAAATATATTTAAATTAAAGTTTGAATAATTCCAACTGAATTCAATTTGAATCAAACTTGAGCTCAAATCTTATTTCGATGTGAGCTCGAGTCAAAATTATTTATATTTTTAAACTTCGAATCAAACTTCAAATATAATATATATTTTTTCATATTATTAAACTTGATTCAATTCTAATTATTTTTATAAAATTTTAACTTAAATATATTTAAATTAAAGTTTGAATAATTTCAACTGAATTCATTTTGAATCAAACTTGAACTCAAATCTTATTTCGATGTGAACTCGAGTCAAAATTATTTATATTTTTAAACTTCGAATCAAACTTCAAATATAATATATATTTTTTCATATTATTAAACTTGATTCAATTCGTTTTCACCTTAAGTAATGAAGGGTATATATATATATAATTTGCATAAAAATCTATTAGAGCCGAAGTAGAGTAATGGATTATCGGATCGGCAAGTCCGACAACATGGTTTGCGGGTCGGGTCGGGTCGGGTCTGATGTGATGATCTTCGTGAACACAGTGTGCTCATCTTCATTCTTCTTGAGCAAGAAGGCAGTGCTCTTCTTTTCTTCATGAACAAGGCGGCAACTCTTCAACGGCATTTCACTTCACTCATCTCCTCGTCGATCTATGGTTTCTAGCTTACTTCCTCGTCGTCCTAACTCGCGAATGATGGAGCTCCATTTGACTGGGTTTGAATCGTGTCCTCTGTTTCCCGGAGGCGTCGTCGCCGATCATGGCGAGAACCCCTTGGCGGCCGCTTCGTTCCAACTCCCGGCCTGTTCCGATGTGTGTCCTTGATGAATTTGTCCCTTTTTTTTTGCAATGGTTGCGGGTATATTTCCATCGTGTTGACGTCTTCATTCTTTCCTTTTGGTTCAGTTTGATGGTTTCCAAAAGGACGCGATCCAGATGATGAAACCGGCGAAAGGGACTACTACGCTCGCCTTCGTCTTCAAGGAAGGGGTTATTGTCGCTTCCGATTCCCGAGCCACCATGGGAGGATATATCTGTAAGTTTTTATCTCATTCATTCAGAACAATCGAAGCCATATTGTGATTTTTTTAGCTTCGAGTATACTATGGGGCTTTTTGTTCTTGTTTGCGTTCTCTGGTTGATCTGTAACATTTCCTAATCGGCTGAAGTACGAAGAGCGTTGCCCAACCTCGTGCCGTATAAAAAGTTAATGAAATTCAAACAGAGAACAAATTACTGTGTGATAAAATCCTTTTACCTGAATTGATCATCTTGAGCCGTTGTTCTTTCTGATTACTTTCTGAGAAGAAATTGGTACTTTACCTTGCAGCTTCGCAAAGTGTCAAGAAGATCGTTGAGATAAACCCGCATATGCTCGGTACGATAGCTGGAGGTGCTGCAGACTGCCAATTTTGGCATAGAAACTTGGGAATCAAGGTATAGCAGTTATTTTCTTCGAGTTATATATGTGCCTGTGTGCACACTCTATACGAGTAAATTTTATATCTTAGCTAGGTGACAAAAAGTGCCTGCAATACTGTAACTACTGATTGTGGGATTGTTTTCCTAGGAAATTTTGTTATTTTAATTTTGTTTCCTGTGTAGTGTCGCCTTCACGAACTGGCAAACAAGAGAAGAATCTCAGTCACAGGTGCCTCAAAGCTATTGGCGAACATACTTTACTCATACAAAGGAATGGGCCTTTCAGTAGGAACCATGATCGCTGGATGGGATGAAAAGGTATACAAGTAGGAATAGGCCCTTTCAGTATCTAATTCCCTTGCTATGCAAGGGTTTTATTAATTTTTATAGATTAGTTACGCTAATTTAAGTATGATAATTAATATAATATATTAATTAACAACATGACTGAAGGAAAAAGTTAATAGAGGAATATTTAATACTATTGGACCAAATAACTAACAAAAATTAATAGAAGAAAAAGGAAAACATTAATGGGGAAATACTTGATGCTAAGAGACCAAGCTGTTTATATGTATTGATATTTTTAATTGCACCTGTTATCTTGAGTTTAGGGTCCTGGGTTGTACTATGTTGATAACGAAGGTGGTAGGTTGAAGGGAACACGCTTCTCAGTGGGCTCAGGAAGTCCATACGCTTATGGTGTTCTTGATAGTGGGTATGAAACTGTTTTGCCTTTGGTTTGGTGTTTCTTCTTCCCCTCATGGTGGTTTAACCTTTAACTAATTTTTGTTCATTTTGTCACTCAGATATCAATTTGACATGTCAGTTGAGGAAGCTGCAGAACTGGCACGCAGAGCCATTTATCATGCAACTTTCCATGATGGAGCTAGTGGTGGAGTAGCCAGTGGTATGCCTCTCACGTTTTTGTTTTCTTTGTTGGTATTCCTTTCGTGCTATTGCATAATTATTAATTTGTCTGCAACAATGCAATGTTGGTTTTTCAACTTCACCTATTTATTCTACGTCTGACGAGGCATGAAGTTGCTCTTTGGAAAGTCTAACCCTGCCATTTCTTCCTTTTCTGTCGATGTAATGAGCTTTAGCCAGCCAGATAGCTGTGATTGATTTTATCTGCCTTATATGGAAATTGCAAATAATTGGCTTTGTTTTATTATCTTTGGTGCTACTAATTATTGGCTCTAAGATTAGGTTAATTTGTGTGGAAAATTAGGAGGATGGGGATAGATTTACAATATTACGCAGTCCATCTTTCCATTAAAATAAATCCTCCCTGATTGAACAAAATGTTTTTCATTCTTCTGCTATACTTGCTGTCCATTCATCACTCTGTACTTGGATCTCAATTGTCGATACCATTTTGTTAACACTTACATTTTCAGTTTATCACGTTGGGCCTCAAGGATGGAAGAAGCTCTCTGGTGACGATGTCGGAGAGCTCCATTACAAGTACTATCCCGTGATACCAACCCCTACTGAGCAAGAAATGGCTGACACTTCAGCAGCTTGATGCTCTCTCAATTCTCTCAGCCTGAAACATGTTTTGCCCAATAAAACTAAAGACGATATCAATGTAAAATATTAAATCTTCTTTCCTTGTCATCATTTAGAAATTCCAAATCAATTTCATATCATATTGAGACCCAAATAATTAACGTTAGATTGATGCCTACGATAGGTGTTCAATTCTGAATTCTGATGGTAGTAAGAATAAATGTCATCATCAGTCATCACTGGAGACAATTCCGAAAACCATCGAAATTTATCATTCAGTGGTTGTGTAGCTTTCAAGTATGTTTCTGGTACAGAAGTGGGTGCTGGTACCATCATCAGGTTTCCTTTACAACATTTGCAAGCATCTAACTGTCGTCCAACCCATTTGGTTACATTCAAACTGTACGTATCATGACAGATGCAAATCTTATTAATGAAATATCAATATCATTGCAAATTAGAGGCTGTTCCGGTTCATCGCTGGAAAGTAACTTTATAGGATTATGCAAAAACCCAGTAATACGGTATGCTTGTCTACTAATCCATGAACTTTAGTGGACTTCCATCACTACACCTGGGTCCCAACGATTAAATTTGGGCATTGGGTAGCTCATGATGCCAATGAAATTTACAGGCAAATAGACCAAAAGTTAAGGAGTATCAATGGAACTGGTAGTGCGAGCTGCTTCTTCTTCTTCTGTTTAGACACATCTAGTAATGGTGGCTACGTAGAAAAAGAAAAAGTGCCTTGGCTTTCATGAAGTAACAACCAAGTTAAAGCGTACTCCCCCGCTTTGCTTCGCCTCTACTCTCGTTCCGAAGACGCCTAAGCTGCCCCCCATTGATTCCGTGTCCCGCTCACAACTGATGCCTCCTCTCGGTTAAATACTCCGAAGCCTGTTATAAGCCACGCACTGCACTGCAAGCGGCTAGCTGCAGCAGACGCGATCGCTGCTGGCTTGATGAAGGGCAGCATCAGCAGGTCGTGCTTTTTTGCCAGCATTTGTTGCATAATTCACATGATTGAATTGGCCAGGAGATGCGCGTCGTTGTCGCCGGACGGGCTTATCTTGCTGGCTTTTAAGGCCGCGGTCTCCGACGACCCCTCGTCGGCGCTAGCCGGTTGGAGCGAGGCCGATGACCACCCCTGCCTGTGGCTGGGCGTCTCCTGCGCCAACGTGACCGGTTTCGCATACCCCCGCGTCGTCGGGGTCTCCATCTCCGGCAAGAACCTCTCCGGCTATGTCCCGTCGGAGTTCGGCGACCTCCTGTTCCTCCGTCGGCTCAACCTTCACGGCAACCGCCTGTCCAGGGCCCTTCCGCCCCAGCTGTTCAACGCCTCCTCGCTTCACTCCATCTTTCTCTACGACAATCTCATTTCCGGGGAGTTCCCCGCCGCTGCGTGCAACCTTCCCCGTCTGCAAAATCTCGACTTATCCCGCAACGCCCTGGCCGGACCGCTCCCCCCGGATCTCCGTAACTGCCGCCAGCTCCAGCGCTTGCGTCTGGATGGGAACGGGCTTTCCGGCGTGATCCCCGCCGGGATATGGGCGGAGATGGTCAGTCTCGTGCAGCTCGACCTGTCCTCCAATGAGTTCGAAGGGCCCATCCCGCCGGACATCGGCGAGCTCGACTCCCTCAGCGGCACGCTGAACCTCTCGCACAATCGGTTCTCCGGACCGATCCCCACCTCGCTGGGGAATCTGCCGTCCACGGTGAATCTCGATCTGCAATACAATAACCTCTCCGGCGAGATCCCCGGGACGGGATCGCTGGCCAATCAGGGTCCGATGGCGTTCCTCAACAATCCAGGACTCTGCGGGTTCCCCCTCATGGTCCCCTGCGAGGCGCCGGCCGCACCGGAGGCGGAAGTGCCGGTCCGGTCGCGGGGGGAGGAGTTAGGCACCACGAGGGAGGAGGGTAGGAAGGGAATGCGGAAGGGGATGATTGTCCTCATATCGGCGGCGGATGCGGCCGGGGTAGCGCTGGTTGGGCTGGTGGTGGTGTGCGCGTACTGGAAGGCGAAGGACCAGGAGAAAGACACCGCGAAGCTAGGAGGGGGCGACGACGGAGACGTCAGCAAGCGGCGGTGGTGCGGGTGGGTGTGGGCACCACCGGGTAACGAGAAAGGCGGAGGCAGATCGTCAGTGGAGGAGGGGAACGAAGAAGAGGAGGTGAGCGGCGGCGGCGTGGAGGGGGAACTGGTGGCGATGGACAAGGGGTTCAAGGTGGACTTGGAGGAGCTTCTTCGGGCGTCGGCATATGTTCTGGGAAAAGGAGGGAAGGGGATCGTCTACAAGGTGGTGGTGGGGGATGGCACGGCTGTGGCGGTGAGGCGGCTGGGCGAGGGCGGCGGCGGCGGAGGAGGAGGAAAGTATAAGGAGTTCGCAGCGGAGGTGAGGGCGATGGGGCGGGTGAGACACCCCAACATCGTACGGCTGCGCGCCTTCTACTGGGCTCCTGACGAGAAGCTCCTCATCACCGACTTCATCTCCAACGGCAACCTCGCCGCCGCTATTCGAGGTCATCACCGTCTCTTTCAACCCTCGTAGAGAAAATGACACTTTGCTCCCAATATTTTCAGAACTTTTCACTTTGCACCTAGTATTTATCCAAAATTGCATAATACTACTCCGGTGTCTTACTCTGTTTCGTCTCCATCCAGGGCGGTCGGGGCAGCCGAGCACGGTGGCGTGGCCGGTGCGGCTTCGCATCGCGAAGGGCGCCGGCCGCGGCCTAGCCCACCTCCATGACTGCGGCCCCCGAAAGTTCGTCCACGGCGACCTCAAGCCTTCCAACATCCTCCTCGACGCCGACTACAACCCCTACATCGCCGACTTCGGCCTCCTCGTCCTCCTCTCCCTGACCACCTCCTCCTCCCACGTCCCTTCCTCGTCCTCCTCCTCCGCCACCGCCCTCATCGGCGGGGCGCTCCCCTTCACCTCGTCCTCCTTCTCCGGCTCTTCCAAATCCGGCCTCCTCGACCGCCCCAACCCCTACCGCGCCCCCGAGATCCGCGCCTCCGCCGCCGCCGCGGCCCGCCCCTCGCAGAAGTCGGACGTGTACTCCTTCGGCATGGTGCTGCTGGAGATTCTGACCGGGAAGCCGCCGGAGACGGCGCCGTCGACGTCGGGGGAGCAGCTGGCGCCGGCGCTGGTGAAGTGGGTAAGGAGAGGACTCGAAGAGGCGAGGCCGCTGTCGGAGTTGGTGGATCCGGTGTTGCTCCGCGACACGCACGGGAAGAAGGAAGTGATGGCGGCGTTCCACGTGGCGCTGTCGTGCACGGAGATGGATCCGGATGCGAGGCCGAGGATGAAGACGGTGTCGGAGGAACTCGACCGGATCGGCTCAGGGAGGAAGTGAGCACGCGGCAGGCGAGGAAAATTAATCGCATATTTGAAATCTTTTGCAAAATGAAAAAAAAAAATCCTATTACACAAAAAAAAAATCGCAATTATAAATAGATAAAAAGAAGTTAATATCGGAGTTTTGAAGTGTCTGGGTAGAATATAAATAGATGGTTGAGTATTTGTACTATATATATATTCTTTGTGGTATTAGTTTATCTTTGAAGTAATTAATGTGTTGATGGAAAAAACAGAGAGCTTCTCCTTAAGAATTTTCATGATAATGGTAGAAGGGCTTTGATCATGATTTATGTTTCACTATGAGTGATCTCTTCATGGTAACTTTGTTTATTAAAAAAAGTTGGAGATTAATTCTTTGGTTAATTGAAAAGCGAGTCCATGTTGCTATAATTGAGCTTATTGAGTTGCATTTTTTTCTGAACATTTTCTAATTTATTTAGTGGATGGAATGTGAAGTATAATCATCTACTCTAAAATTAATCAGGTTATATATATAAAATTGAGCTTATTGAGTTAATATAAGAATAAATTGTCTTAAAATTTCCAATCTCAAGTTTAACTTTGCATATAGTTCCTCATGCCCAAAAAGCTTTATTTCACTAAGGCGGTAAATGAACCAAGTGTTCATAAACAAGTTTGATGTTCTTTTTGATAAGAGCTTATTTATGTTCATTCGATATACACCAAATTAATTAAATAAACAAATTTGAATAGTTCGTTAAGCTAAACAAATAATGTTAAACACATATGTGTTCAGTTAGTTAACGTTCGTAAACAATATGAGTGAACAACGTTCATGAACAAATCATATTCATTAATAAAGTTCTTTTCAATATGTTAAATAAATAATAAAATAAATAAATAATTTAAATTATCAAACTCAATAACCAATCAAATAACTAAAAGTTTCAAACAATCAAATAAGCTTGAATTTGAGAGCTTGATAACATTTAAACAAATCAAGCTCGAACCAAGTTCAAGTCAAGCTCGAACTAAGCTTAAGCTAAGCTTGAATTGAGAGATTCATAACATCTAAACGATTCAAACTCAAGCCAAGGTTCAAACAAACTCAAGCTGATAAAAAATAAACTAAGAGGGTGTTTGGCTAAGCTTATAAGCTCTCTAAAACAGCTTATAAGTTGTTTTGGAGCTTATAAGCTCTTCAAATTTGTTTGGTAAATTTTTTTTCAAACAACACATAAGCTGTCAAAATAAGTTGTTTTGGAGCTTATAAGCTGTTTTTAAAAAAGTATGGAAGACCCTACTTTTTAAAAAAAGATCTTATTTTAATAATTTATTTCTCTAAAATATCCTTATATAATTTCATAAATCCCCATCTTATCCTCCATAAATTTTTATAAGCCTAATATCTTTTTATCTCCGCCGACTTTTCTTCTAACGTTGTGTCATCTTCTCTGCCAACGCCTCTTTCTAATTTTCTCTCCCTCGGTGTAGAAATTTACCCAAAACCCTCTATTAATAAAAATCTCAAAACCCTCTATTAATAGTATTATACCCTTTTTGGTAATTTTATTAATAAAAAGATCTTATAATACCAAACACATCAATATCTTTAAATTGATTGTAATAAGTTCACCCAAACACTTAACAACTTATTTTTAAAATAAGATCTAATAACTTATAAGCTCCTAAAACACCCTCTAAGCCAAGCTTGAACAATTATTTCAAAAACTTGGTTCATTTTAAACTCGGTTCGGCTCAATTACTTTATCAAACAAACTTGAACACCGAAAGCTCAGCTCAACTCAACTTGTTTACAGCTCTAATTTCCACTCTCTGCGTTCAAAGTTGTGCTCCCTCATGCAAACATCACTACTTAATTGTCCCTCATATTTTTTAGATAATAAAAGTCCAAAAATGAATATAATTTCTCTTAAATTCAACACTTTACTCATTTTAAAACTTTTTTACCTAAAAAATAGAAAGGATAATTAGGTTAATTGGTGTCCATTATATTTGATTAGCGAGTGGAAATAAAATTTTTTAGACATGAGGACTACATGCAAAATTTAAATTGTGATTGAGACTGCATGCAAATTTAGATTAAATTATCTTAAAATCACCATTCACAACTTCAACTTGCATGCAGTCCCTATGTTCAAAAAATTTTATTTCCACTTCTGCTCCCTTATACAAACATCATTACCTAATTATCCCTCATATTTTTTAAGTATAAAAAGTTTAAAAATGAATATAATTTCTCTTACATTCAATACTTTATTTATTTTTAGACTTTTTGTACCAATTAGATATATTGGTGTCTCTTATATTTAGTTAGGGATTGAAAATAAAATTTTTTGGATATGAGGGTTACATATAAAATTTAAATTATGTAAATTTTAAATTGTGATTGGAAACTTATTTGCAAATTTCCCCTTAATATAAAACACCAGTTTTTTTTTTTTTTTTTGACGTACAAGCACTAATAGGCACTATAAAGGGTCTAGCACTTTTGAACACAAGCCTGAGACAGAAGGGTTCCACTTTAGAAGACAAAAGGACTCGACTTTGGCTGCATCCCTGACCTAGAAGGAGCAGTCGATGATATTCACATGGAAAGCGAGGGTGTCTAATGAGTTGCGGGCCCAAGTCGATCAAGTTATGATTGAGATATGCGGTCTCGAGCATTCTTAGTAGCTTCACTTGAGGCACAACATGAGTCTAGCCAAACTCTATAGCTTTGCCCGAGCCAGACATCGAGAATTATGTCACACTTAGATCAAGACGAGCCGAGCCGAGCCGAGACGAAACGGCCTAGTCAACATAACACCTCTATGTAAGAGATACATCATGTTTATAAACCAGAACCATCTAACCGATTCAACTAGCTAGATCGGAGCACATGAGGCGCATCAACCCTATAACTCTTGAGATTTGCATAATTTAATCATACTCGTATGCTTCTATCTAGTTGACTCTAATTTCTGTAAACAATACTTCGATACAAGGTCCGTAAATAATCAATACAACGTTTTTTATTTCAAATTTTCAAGCTCTGAAAACTTCGAGAGGTCTACACCGCTTAACGGAAGCATGCATCCCTATGCAACTCAAGTTGATAAAAAAGGCATATTATATACATGAGGAGAATAAGTGACTACTCATCAATTCTCCAAACCTCACGGAGCAACTGGTATCTGATAGAACTGAATTTGTCATTTTCTTTGTTCCCAGATTTTGGACTAGGGGACTTGCCATTGATGATGGAGGATAGAGGTGAATCGAATTCTTCGAGCTCATCGTCGCTCTTGTGACATTTTCGGATGACAGATGATCCAATCCTCGTAAGTGAGTTGATTCTTATTTCTCCGATAAAGCTCTCAATTGAGGTAGTTGATGGGGGAGAGTAAATTATAGGAGATGCATTGTTTGGAATGTTTCTTATCTCTTCCTGGCTGCTCTCAGCATATTCCTGATAAAAATTGCAGATCAAGTATAGTATAATAGATTTCTAGGTAAAATATACTGATCTGAGTTAGGATGTTAATATACATGGTATGCGATGATTGCAATAAATTTTTCGAAGTTTTCTTCATAACTAGATTAATTTACATTTAGTAACTAGAAGTGCTAGTGGAAACATAATTGATATACAATTACAAAATACTTCAAAATCTACACTTGAAGCACGACATTGAAGAGAAAGTATACATATTTTTCTTCATTGGTGCTAAACGAACTTCAGGAATCGCAAAGCAGAATAGTTGATGAATTTGACTTACTAAATGAGATGGACTAGTCTATCGCTGATAAATTTCATATAAACACATTCAATGACAAACAAAAGATCAATGTAATTGCAGATCGACATAAATGGAGAACTGAGGATGAGGAAGTTTTTGATAACTAACCTCAGATTCCAGTGCTTGAAGGACATCATTTGGAACTGGATCTGGACAAAATTCATCTGGCAGGAATCTATTAAGAATATGGCTGATCACGTTTGGACTAAATGTTGAGCATGCCTTCAAAGATAAACAAGAAATAGGATCACATTTTCCAATAATAACTTATAGGGTCCCTAACAAGTTCGAAATCTCTGCGGCTAAAAGGATGGTAACAAAGTATGGGCAAACCTCTTTTCGGATTGACTTTTCTAAAAGCATATCCTTTGGAAGCATTAGAAGATCACTAAGTGCATTCAATGAATAGAAGGATTTAAATGATTTTGCAACTGATATCTTTTCGTCTTGACTGTTGCCATCAGCATGAGATTCATCCACATCAATACCAAACAAGTCTGTCAGCCATCTAGACCAATTTCCAATCTATAATGAAAGCAGAGATCAAAGACTATATATTAAATGTGGCTACATAAGAATGATGTATCTAAAGATATTTATATGTGCTCTACATTGTCACCAATAACAAATGAGAAATACATAGAACAGAACAGTTTGAACATGCAATGATTTAATTATCTTAAATGCTTTTGCAGAACATTTATAAGAATGTAAATTGTGTATCTACAGATGTGCGCTAATATCACTTACGGCATTTTTAAGTTGAGCTCCAGAACCAAAGCTTAATGAACCAGTAGGGATAGGCAGAACCTTCGAATCACCGATGGGGTCAGACATTGGGTCTGTAGGGATCTCATCATCTGATTCACGTAAAATAGCATTGAACATAGCTACATCAAGTCTTGCCACACATTGTTCCATGACCTGGGAAGAAATGTATCTTAGGATTTCAATTTTATTAACTGCTATAACAGATGCTGCAAATTGTAGTCACGACAGTTATCATGACTATAGAAGTATATACCTGATTACCGTAAGCAGAATTTTCATGGAAAGAAAAAAGAAACATGGCTTGCATTGGCAGGAGTAGATTGGGAAAACAGAAATATAATGAGGGTTTCAACAAGTGGTGGACGACTTTCACTTCTGGAGGGACAAACTAATTAAGATGAATTATATGTAGAAGTTTGATGAGGTAAGTGGAACTTCTATTTAACATAAAAAAAATGTATGAGTTTCTAAGAATTTTTAGCACCAAAATTTTGGAGATGCAAAGTAAATAATGCGTAAAAATTTAGGGGCAATTGTAATTATATATAAGACCACTAAAATCAATCCATTTTGGCTGTTAAGATTATGTAAGACTCAAACATGTTTTCTGATATTTGTGAAAGTCACTCAACATACTTAAAAGCCTTGATATATATGTGAACTTCCTACAAAGGTTTGAATATAAATAATTAAATGGCACATCTATTTTTCTTTTTAAAAAACATTTTTTTCATATTATAATAGATGGCTACCAATTCCTTTGAGAAAGGTTAAGGATCTCTTATGCATCCGATGAAAACACGATGCTGTTGCTACTTCATTTGGTGGATGCTACCCAATTACTAGTAAATCAAAACTCATCATCCGAAGATGCAGTATCTCATGTGAGGAGAAACTATATATTTATATACTAGTATAAACAAATCCTAGTAGGCATACTTTTCCGTCATATCTAGTAGATTAAATAATTGCTATCAACTCGGACTTAAATAATTGCTACCAACTCAGACTTAAGTTCAAGGTTTCAATTTGATGACTTCCTCAAAATAAGTTTTCAATTTAATGAGAATCACAATTGCTATCAACTCAGACATAAGTTCAAGGTTTTAATTTGATGACTTCCTCAAAATAAGTTTTCAATTTAATGAGAATCATGGCATATTTTAAAGCCCAAGCAGAAACCCAACCAACCCAAAATGACAAAGCAACTTAGGTGGGGTCCTTTTGGTATGTAAGCAATTTCACTTAAGAATGTGGAACTAATTGGCGGCATTTCATCCTTTCCTCACATCCTTAATGTCTTCAACATGTCTAGTTAAATATACCCCTCAAGGCCCAACATTGCAAGAAGTAAGGGACCAACTTTGATGTCATGTTAAAGCCCAATAGAAAGTCCAATCTAACCCAAAATATCAATGGAGCTGATGGTGAACCTTTTGGTATTTAAGCATACTTAAGTCTGATATACTGATGTAGGACTGAGAGGTGAAATTTCAGCATCTCATGCTCACTTCCTTGCTTTCTTTAACATGTCTACTACTAATCTACTATTGAGCATGCTTATCACATGATTATCTCCCTGACACAAACAAAGATGACATTGTTCAAAAGGATCCATGATAAGATACACTACAATCTACACTCGCTGACACAAACATAGATGGCAGCAATAAGAAGCAGCTTACACTTACCATTCTAGATAACATAGGCAAGCATCCACACTCAAGTCCTTCACTCCTAAGAGGGCAAAGCAGTTTAGAGGTATCTATGAAAGCTTTCTTCCAAATTTCTAGGGACAAATTTGTTTGTTGTGGATAGCCCATGCTTGGCTGCTTACCAAAGCTTTTGCTCGAGAATGAACCTAACTGCTGTGCACCGCCTACACGGCCAGACTGCATACATGGAGTGAAAATCTGTAATAGACACTGATGTCAGCCATCCAAGAACGCAAGTCTAACACTGGATAAATTACATGGTAAATCCCTGAAATTGATCATACAGAAATAAAGAATCGACCTGCCACCACACATATTCAATTGTTCGAGAGAATATCCAGCTTTCAATCTTTTCCAGTGCTGAAATGAAGGTGGCTGGGTCATCCCAGTCTCCAAAACTTTCAGAAAAAGAAAACTCTTCGTTCTTATGAGAGACAGATTCCCATTTCAAAGGGGAATGTTTGCTCCCAGGTAACTTCACAGATCCATTATATCGGAGCTGAGTACTAGCAGATTGCTTAGCGCCTGGGTATTTGATTGTTTCTGTCACAATGGCTCTTAAAACAATAGTGTTTGACAACCAAAAAGTCAACCTGCTCAAAGTAGAAATAAAAATTTTACTATTAATTGTAGCGAAGCATTAACTAAAATATAGTGAACTTGCAAATTCCAAATAATATCGAAGTTATGTAGTTTATCCATCAGATTACTATTGAGATAGGAACTAGCAATTGCATGACAAAAGTTTAGATAGGAGTTATGGATGGTAATCAGATAGTCTACATATTCTATTCTTTTTCTGCTAACAATAGTTGAATCTGTTAAAGAAAAAAGGAATATCCTGCATGCCTTGCCACATCATGTCCACATGCTTTTGCAACCAAAGCTAGTCCTGATGCAATACTCCTAGCAGCACTTGTCATCCTTTCTGTTGGCCATTGTCTTGAAGCATGCCTATACATCCTTGAAAGCCTTCTAGCAGGAGTGTGGACCTTATGTGCCGAAATCCCATGCTCAGCCAAAGAAGAGTAAAGGGCTATCTCTATAGCAGCAGCTTCTCTCAGCTCTGCTTCAAGTAACTTGACTCTAAGTTCCAATTCATGGACTTTGTCATTGGAAAGGATCCTTCCATTTCTTCTAGGAAATTGTTTTGCTTTACTTGAACCTGAGCTTGTACTTCCATTGTCATCCCTTCCATCATCAGTGCCAGAATTTGTGCTAGTATTAGATGCATCTTCTTGGATATCAACTTCTTTAACATATTCCTTATCCTGTTCATTAGCACCATATGTTATGCTTCCCATTGAGTGCGGGGGTGATCTTACAGAAAGCTTCATGGTCCTCAGCCTTTCAGTACTAAAAGAGCTATTGTGTCTCTCATGTAGAGATCTCCAGCTAGATAAGGTTGCATCAGTTGATAAAGGACCCTTACTTTGCTTAGTTTCTCTCTGCTGAATGATAGAAATATGTTCTAGAATTGCAGTTGTACCAACAGGACTTTCAAGGGCACCATTCATAGTTTGACTAATAGTAAGATGATCCTCATCCACTTCTGCACCAAATATTAATCCCATCTGCTTTTCCTTGAAAATATTGTCTGCAACATGCTCATTTATGCTTTCCTCTGAATCATTTATACTTTCTTCTGTTTTTCCATTCTGCTTTATATTTGGCTCTGATTCAGATATGTTAGAAACTTCTGCCTGGAGTGTGAAATCAGAAGATTCAACTATTTCTGTCATCAGACCATTATCTTCCACATGTACCTGGAGTTCTACAACATTTTCTCTGCTACTGCAACCTATTGATATTTCTTCAACTTCATGACTCAGAGAATTTCTATCTGTAGCATCTTTTGTGCTGCTAGAGCCAATCACTTCCTCTGGCATTTTCTTGGTTGAAGATGAAGATGAAACTGTGCTTATGATATTTGATTCCATGATGAGCAACAAACTAGTCTCTGACTCACCATGGGTCTTATTCATATTTTCTTGGCCCTTAGTAATGCTTAAAGAGCCTACTGACACAGACTCAGGTAAGGCATTGTTTTGATGAAGAGAAGCATCCTTTAGATGGGATTCATTTAATTCTGACCCCAGTTTTGTGGGCACGGATGGCAAACATAATTTAGATTCAGAATCACCCACCACTCCATTTGGATTCTGCAAAACCTAGAAGTCATTGCCCATCACAACCTCAAAAAACAAATTGCATATCCAAAATGAACAATTTACTGATATATAAATGTTTAGATTAACCATCAATATTAGTGACCCAGTTATTTACCTTCAACAAATTGTAAATATAAAATTGATGGCAGGCCATAACTGAATAATTTACTGATATATAAATTGCTTAAATTAACCATCAATATCCAATAAGGCAGGCCATAACCGAAATATTTTTTGTATGTTTGTATTTTGTATATAAATTTGATACGAAGTGTAAATTTCACTATATTTTTATAGCAAGCGCCATAGTTAGATATTAACCCAAAAAATAAGAAGAGGAAAATAGTCAAGATTATATATACACATCTTAATCCAAAAGTTGTGGATAATTTGCTAACTTTGATATTTTCATATAATGATATTTAATAACTACCTTGTTCTCTTCTGCGTCACTATGAAGCAATGTATCTGCTTTGACCTCTTGAGCAGATGAGTGATCAAGAGATGAAAGAGAAGAGACGCCATCATCAGTGAAGGATGTGATTTCATTTTCCTCAACATTCTCCTTATTCATCAACTCTGATACTGATTCCTTCACATCTTTATCCACGGGTACCTCCTTTGAGAGACTCTCTCCAGAAGTAGAACCCATGTCTGCATCGTCCATGGGTTGGATTTTAACGTACAACACTGGCTGCATTATATTTCTGAAGCTTCTCTTGCTGGTCAATGGGATGTTAGCAGTCACAGCTTCTTTTACTATGCCATATTCTGCCAAGTTGATTACTGCACTGCCCAAATGCTGCCCCTTAAACTTATCCCTCTTGGGTTCATACAAATTGAACTCGAGTGCATTCTTCTGAAATGTACCTTTTTCATTGCCTTTGCTTGAACCTTCTTTTAATAATGTGACTTGAAGCTTGAAGGACTCATTAAATTCAAGCTTCCCTTCTGCTGCACCTGACCCGAGGTCAGGGATGACAATGCACGTGGATCCAGACTGATGGTCCCCATTCTCCCAATGCAGGACCACGGAGTGCAGCGATTTCAGGGACTGGGATGGTGGCCATGGCTTTATTTCATGGATGTGGATTATGTACTCCACATGAACAGCACACTTCTTCTGCTTTGATCGCAGACCGAGAACCATGGCTCCAAGATTGGATTTCAAGGTGGGATACTATCTTTCAGTAATGCCACAGGATACTATCTTTCAGTAATGCCACAGACGTAGATCAGAGACTCTGAAATTTCAGTCTTGATAGCAGAAGTAAAATCCCATTAGAAAAGGGGGGAAAAAATTCAAGCTAGGATTCTTGTCACAATTACAGGAAAAAGGGAAAAGAAATACTAATCCCTATCTAGTGGATTCAATGAATTGTTCTAGACACAGACAAATAAGCAACTAACAATAAACTAAAAAATGAATTTTTTTATACTCTGGTATGCAGAAACTCTACATGGATCGCATAAACACGAAACAACAAGAGCGGCACAATGTGTCAAATTTTACCCAACCAAATCAAAGGGGAGATTTTAAAACTATTCTACATCAAAATAGTCGTAATTAACCGATAGAAAAGAAGAACAAAAAGGAAAGAACTCCAGCTTACTGCTTGGTCATTTAACTACAATGTATAGGCTGCTTAATAATTAATAGACGAGATTCACTTCTGAGGAAAACCACGAGAATCAACAAAATATAACCAAATCCCCGGTCCAAGCAATCCGAAAATAAAACCACAAGAAATCCACGAATCTGAAATCTCAAAGAAACCCCAAAATGTCACCAACATCTCAGAGACGAGAGCTCGCCTAGAAATGGTAACGGCGAGCAAGCAACTCAACCACCTTGTTGCTGAAACAAAAGGCCCAATGAGAAATCCAACAAAGGTCAAAATTTTCAGCAACCCAAGCTCAAAAAACAGTCTATACGAGAGATAAAACGCGAGGAAATATCACCTAGCGGCACCAGCCAGGATCTGGGCCGTCTAACCGACCTCCGAATGGCCCCGCCTCTCCGCATTCCCTCCGATTGAGCACCTCCGCTTCCGGCGGTGGTCAGACGAAGACGGCGTGAGTAGAGACCGCCTACAAGGGGTAAAGAACGACACCAGAAGAATCAGTATTCAATTTAAGGTTTAAAAGAGTAGAATTTTAATAAAAGCAGCAGCCGTCACCGGCCAATAATTTTTAGGGGATTTTTTTTTAAAAAAAAATGCTTCTTATTACCTTTTTCCAAATATCCCAAAGTTTTTTAAAATAAAAAATTGCTTGTTATTGTTTATTACTTGGGTAAAAATCAAAATAGCCTCATTTTTTTATTTTTTATAGTTACTACAATATTAATATTATTTAATAAGACAAGTCTGTATTATAATGAATCAACTTTGATAAATATTAGAGTAACTTTCATAAATATTGGAATAATTTGGCAAGACAAGTTTTAAAAATATTAGAGTAATTTTAACTAGAGACCTGAAGTAATTTTGATTAATATTTAAGTAAGTTTCATCACAATAATAGAGCAATCTTATCAATGTTAAATTGATTTTGACTAAAATTTTTTAAAAAATAATTTTGAGAGGAAAATTAAGAAAAAAACGTGTTTTTCATGATTTTTAACACGTAGCGCATTTTTGATGATAATGGAACAAATGACATCAGATGAAGACGAAAGCGGGTAACGGTTTTGTACGTACGTGCTGGCGTCGGCATAAAATCGTAAGGAGAAGTACACGAATAGAGCTATACCGTCCGATGGAGATCAGAGGTCCTTTATTGGCCCTTGATTACTCGTCAGGGCGAGCGGCATATGAGGGAGGGCCCACTCGGTGGTTGGGCTTTCCCGCGGCAGGTTCTCGCGCAGGACCGAGATTTTACCCGCCTGTGATAGGTGGCTCCTCCTAGTGGGCCCAACGCTTAGATTAGACGACGCTTTAATAGGTTCTGCTGGGACCCACCCTGATCCGGAAGGGACGAGCGGGTGGCTGGAGAGGGAAATGCGATCGAATAGAAGTCAACGCGGCGGATGTGCTGTCCCATCGTGGTTGGTGCGTCCTCAATTCTCAGTACAGCTACGAAATAACAAATGTTTGCAAAAATAAAAATATTGCTTTTTTTTCTGTTTAAATTTTTCATTCGTTCTACCTTTTATTTATAATTCAACCAAATTTGAATAAATTGCATCTTGAATAATTAGAGTAAGATTTCTACTATCTGCTAAAAATAAATATTTAATTTTTTTAATGTGTATATTTTATATTTTAAATTCATTCGATAATTATTTTTTTTTAAAAAAAACAACTTCAAATCTTGATGTTTTCATATCAATTATATTTTTTTGGCCATTAATTTAATTAAACTTGATCAACTTCACTAGCCAGTAGCCACGACGGTCCAAAATCAGTTGAGACATCAACCTCTCATGTCCTACAAGTTATATATATATATATATATATATATATATATATATATATATATATATATATATATATATATATATATATATATATATATAAAATAGCAACTTGCCTAATGTCTAAGCAAAAGATGTAGCCCGAACCAATGATGTAATGATAAGGGTATTTTTAAAAAAATTTTTAAAGTATTTAATAATTATTTTTTAAAAATATAAATCCACTACATTCATTTAATAATTAATTTTTAATTTTGACTAATTAATCGATAATTTTTTTAATAAATAATTAACCTGAAAAAATATGAAATCATCACATCAACGACCCCTAGAATCGATTTTACGAATATAGAGGAAGATAAATATAGATATACAACTGAAAGCGTATAGCCGAAACGTTAATCCTAAGTAATGATACTTTGAGGATCAAATCCTGGATCTTTTGGTCACGAAATCATATACCCTCATCTATGCTACGCTACGAGGATAATAAATAAATAAATAAATAACCTAAGAACATTAGACTAATGAATTCTAAATTTATCATATCTATGCTAACTAAAAAAATATAACCTTAACTGTGGTGCAATAGTCAAAACATTTTCACAATTAACCACTCAGCACTCCTAAATTTATCTTAATTATCGATAAAAAAAATTTCTTAAGATAACACTTGAAAACTATAAAATTAAGAGGGTAGTGTGAAATTTCTAAAATAAAATTTTAAAAAATGAAATATTTTAAGGATAAATTAAAAATTAGACTTAAGAATGAATATCAAATAAAGTTAAAAATCAAAGGATAAATGAGTAAAATAAAACATTTTCGTGACATGAGGCGCTTGTGTAATATGTTGAAAGGAATTTATAATTTTTTTTAAAAAAATAGAGGATATTGATGGATGCCAATAAAATAATTTTTAAGAATGAATTAAAAAATTATAATAAACCAATTATAAATTTTAAAAATCAAATCCCCATGAAATAGTAAAATAAAATTTTAAAATAAATATAAAAATTATAAGAATATAAAGACAAAAGGAATAACTTTGGTCAAGAGATATAATTTAAATATAAAAATTATAAAAATCAAATATAAAAAAACTTTGGTCACTATAGTTGGCAAAACCACCAAATTATCTCCCAACACTTTCCAAACATCAGTTTTACCCCTTAATTATTAACATATAATACATTTTCATAACAATGTTAGATAAATTAAAACAACTAATATGTAAGGGATACAATGGTAAAAGTTTGTAAAAATATGAAGTACATTTTCATAATCTTAAAACTCAAGATGAATCAAATTTAAATGATTTCCACTTAACCATCATTGGCATGGCAATGCTAGACTCAATGAGCATAATCGTTGATTCTGGACTAAACCATCAGCCAAACGTTTGAATCTTTTGTGACTTGCAAATGAATACATCCACTAAACCACATCCGAAATTGATCAGAGTCGAATGACGAGCATTCTGATCGCTTCTCAAAACAAAAGAAACCAACCAAAGAATAATCAGAAGGTTGATCTAACACATAAATAGATCCTATATTTGAGCCAAGAATGATCAGAAGGTTAACCTACACGGCCTGAACATCAAAAAGAAAATCTCATCTGCTATCAGAACCGAGAGAAGCTATAGATGCAGTTTAGTTCTCCACATGCACCCAACAACCTTTTTGGGAGCAGGATTATTTGGACCCTTGTCTCGCTGGCCAGATGTGAAATAAAGCTAGCCATTCCAGTAGCCGACCAAGGTGGTCTTGATGCGGAAAGGCATCCTTCCCAACACTGACCATTCCTGCATATTTAAGAAGAGAGAAACTTGATGATCAGAAATGCTTAATCCCAACAAATATAAGTTACTATGTACAACGCTTGCTACAAACTAAGTGTTAAAATGAATCATCTTTTCTGGATTTCCAAATTTACAAACATTTTCATATTTTACTCCAGTTCCTCTGCATCTTCTTCCTTTAGATTGTTCTCTTTTTAATTTTTAGTCCTCGACTTCTCAAACTGGTACTTCCTCTCTCGAACCAGATGCAGTCAAGATGGATGGCTTTGCTCACCCTACTCATTATAGGAAGATTAGCTCTGGGTCTGGACACAATGAGCGAAGGGTCAAAAACCTTGAGGATCTATATATATGTGAGCATGCGTGAGGCATGCTGATTCAACTTAGATAAAGATTGCCCGAGTTTAAGAAAACAAATCATGCTGATCTTACTGGCCATAGGATTCTTCATGTGTTAAAGAGTGTTACTTCTAGGATGCACACTTCCCAGGTTTGTGTGAGAGGAGACAAGTCATTAAAAGATGAATCTAAAACCAATATAATGTATTTGTGTCAGAAAGAGCAACATCAGCCCACAGATGAATTTAAATACCAATTGAATATAGATCCAACAACATAAAAGAGAAAGTAGGATAAATATCAGGTGGTATACGAAGTGGTTGGTAAAATCAAGTCTTCCTAGAATCTCGGGGTTCAGGTTAGTCCTAGATGGATCAACAATTAATAGAAAAGTGTATCAAGTTGTCCGACACACTCTCTTGCATTCTTTTCAAAGAAGGATTTCTTCCCATGCAATGAATACAGAAATAAAAAAAAATGATCAGGAGACTAGAGAGTCAGTATTCATCAAATAGATACCACTAACTAAAAAAAAGGATTTCTTCCCATGCAATGAATACAGAAATAAAAAAAAATGATCAGGAGACTAGAGAGTCAGTATTCATCAAATAGATACCACTAACTAAAAAAAAAGGATAACATTGACAATGCGGATACTATGATGCTCCAAAAAATTAATTTCTATGTAAAGGAAAAGGATTTCTACCAATTTATCCAAATTGAACTGAAACACTTCTCCAACTGGCACCATCTTTTTGGTTATAGGATACTTTTCTGTTGTGCCTCCAACAATTATAATTGAACTGTTAATGTTAACCCATGCAAATTCTATATGAGAATCTGGTTTCGGCATGGGCAGAAGTTCCTTCCATTTCATTACATTATCAAGCATGTAGACATCGCTGTACACAACCTGGATAAACACAAATGAAATTTGAGGACTATGGAAATATGAATGCTAAACTAAATCAGAGTTAAGAAAGAAGCCACTATGAAGTAAATATAAAACACCATAATATAAGTGTTGCAATGCGAATATCATGTCAGTAAATTCAAGGCCAGCATTTAGGTATGATTTTGAACACAGTCCATCAAAACTTATAAAATCAAAGAACCAAGAATTATATTACATGATTCTATAATCTTTAATGCTCTGATACATTGACACTTTAAATGGGCACTCTACATTTCTATTGATTGTGTTAGGAACCCAAAATTCAGAATGGAGGAACACATAAAACACAGAATTGTATTAAGGTTAACATAAACAATCTAGTAAAAAAAACTCTCTCCGCCAGCTGAAAGTCAATGCTTTCGTCAAAGCCAATGCTTTCTTCTCACAATAATACTTAGATCCCCTCCCCTCTTAACTTCCCACCAACTTATAACCACACATACTCTAAAACATGCTAACATAACTGCCACAAAGATATAACTGACTTTAAAATATAAACTGCCACTATATATTAATTCTGTTCAAGTCCCTTTTTGTTTCTCTCCTGAAATATACAAGTCATGTTTTGGGCTTGTTTCCCACCCATCATCCAACACTTATACCACATTTGGAACTTGGTTCCTATCATTACCACCTACTGCAGCTCTAGCCTTGTCCTCAAGGCTAAGATAAGAAAATTGAGTTCTAAGAGTGAAATCATCCACCCACATTATGTCAATCATGTTCTTGCCCTTCCATTTGACTAGCCATTGACGAATCACTTCACCATTATGAACAATGTCTCTACTAGCAATCACATATTATGATTCCACATCATCTTCTAGTGCTACCTCCAATCCATTGAGTAGATATGCTTGTACACCGTACTCTCTAATAGCTTTCTTAGAGTCGTGAATTTTGTTAGAACCTCGTCCTGTTGTTGTATTTGTTCTGTCCATTTGGAAAGACTGACCCAATTTCTTCTAAATCGAATTAGGCCTTGTATATGGTCGAAAATGGCCCAAACCAGAGCTACCTTGGCTGAAATTGCCCCATAACTTCTACTTCCCTAATGTCTTTTGTGGGATCACCCCTTCCTCTAGCAATTCCACTTCAACATCCTTTGCCATACGCACTAACTGCCTTCTAGACAGTGAATTCAACATTCGAACTCTTCTTCTGATATGAGGTAGTAATCCACTCATGAAATAGCCAATATATTGCTCTTGTGAAAAATACGGAACTAAAGAAATCAACTCAAAAGCTTCAATAAATTCTTCTACATTTCCATTATATTTTAATGCTGCCAATTCTTCAAAAGGATTCTCATGTCTACATCTTCCATAACGAGCTATGAGAGTGCGTTTAAATTTTTCCAAGTTATATTAACTTCGGTCTCCTTAAGAAGATTAAACCAATGAATTATAGTGTCTTTCATACTTACATGTGCCAACTTGACCATAACTTCGTCAGAAGTATTCTGGACTTCAAAATAAATCTCAACCCTAGTAATGCACACTATTGGATCTCAACCATTAAACATTGGTAATTCCACTTTCTTAACACATCTTGTACTCCTCCAATTGATCACTTTGATGTTCTTGAAGCTCAGATTGAGATGACTGATCAATAGAAATGGATGCCCCCTTCAATGGTGTGGCTGCAACTCTAATTCCTAATTGCTTGCTAATCTCTTGTAAAAGAGAACCATGTTGTTGTACTTCAGACAAAAATTGTTGCATAATACCTTTGATTTCTTCCATACTTCCTTCTTGCGTCCCCATCCTCTCTTCCAAAACATTTACCCTATCTGACATCTTTGGTATTCCTTCTAAGCATACAACCCCTCTTACATCCAGCAAGTTGAACCAATATTAGGAACCCAAAATTAAGAATGGAGGAACACATAAAACATAGAATTGTATTAAGGTTAACACAAAAAATCTGGTAAAGAAAACTCTCTCCATCAGCCCAAAGCCAATGCTTTCTTCTCACAATAATACTTAGATCCCATCCCCTCTAACTTCCCACAAACTTATAACCACACATACCCTAAAACATGCTAACCTAACTGTCACAAAGATATAACTGACTCTAAAACATAAATTGCCACTGTATATTAATTCTGTTCATACCCCTTTTTATTTTATCCCTCCTGGAATATACAAGAAATGTTTTGGGCTTATTTCCCTCATGATCCAACATGTTTCGCCCATGATCCAGCACTTGGTCCACATTTGGAACTTGGTTCCTATCAGATTGCGTAAAATTTATTTAGAAATATCCATAAACCGTGTCACACACTTAGGTCCACACTCATGTTGCATCTCCTATTGAAACCAACTAACAGTTTATGATGAATTTTTTGAGGTATTGACATAAGAATGATATCTAACCTCACTTCTTCGGACACACTTGAAAATTGGTGATCCAGGTTTGGCCATAAAATCACCCTCTTGACCACCAATGACAATAAGCTGATCATTGGCAACAACACAAGCCCTGGTAGAAAAAAAAAAGGTTAGGTTAGATGGAGGTTTGTTTCACTGTATTGATAATAACGTAACTGCAGAACAGAATTTCTAATCAATGTCTTAAAGTTTGACTTGATCTGAGATTCTTGGAAACCACAAGTCTCAGGCATATATTTGAGAATAATGGTCAATGATGTGATAATTGAGAAAACAAATAATTGAAAGGGTAGCTCTAACTGCATGGAGTATGGTCATGTTACTACAAGAACTAGTTGTCACTGTCATAAGGGGAAACAAACCATATTCAATCACCTGATAATTGGATAGCTACAGAATGCAGTTGAATGAAGGGGAGCCTTGGCGCAACAGTAAAGTTGTTGCCATGTGACCACAGGTTCGAATCCTGTAAACAGCCTCTTGCAAAAAGCAGGATAAGACTGCGTACAATGGATCCTTCCCCGGGACCCCGCATGATGGGAGCTTTGTGCACCGGGCTGCCCTTTTTTTCTTTTTTTTACAGTATGCAGTTGAATATGATTCATGCGATCCGCATTTTCAAGTACAAGAAATAGTTTGATTTGAACAATATAAACAACTAAAATACAAAGTGAACCTTGAAAAACACATGGAAAACAATTCCTCATGCTTCTATCTTGCACAATATGTATCTGATATACTATATACAAAAGGATGGTCTCATAGAGGAGCATTTTGTCTGACATGATGATCAATTTCATTTTTCTAATTTATTAGTTCTCTTCTGCAAGAGTTTCTTCCAAATCTTTGGACCATGAAGAAACAGCAGTGTTTAGGGTTAAATGCATGGTTCTCCTTTCTAATGTTTACAAGTTACATTATCCTTGCAGTGTTTATTGGCAATGCTTACAAGTTATGTTGCTGCTTGCAATGTTGATCTTATAAATTAAGTAAAAAATGCATATCTTCCTCTCAGCTAAATCTCAAATTAGTAGAAAAAAGATACGAATCTGATTGCAACACGTGAACATATCAGTAAAGGATGAATTGCTTATGTAGAAAATAAAAGGCACATGAAAATAAAGATATTGTTTGGCTATACCAGGATGGTGATCACGAAATTGAAAGTCAAGTGGAACTTCTAAAGTATAAATTCCACCACAGCGACAAAACAGGATATGTTATATAGGAGAAAGCTAAATTTTTTAAACAAATTTAGGTACTAACTTTAGATAAATGGCCCACAAACCTGTGGGGACCACCACAAGGTATAGGGATTTCACCCCGCCATTCTTTCTCCAAGGTCCTCCCATCTTTCACAACAAGACTCCAGTGTTCTAATCCAGGTTCGTGATGATCCTCCTTGCTTCCACCCATGACATGGAGTCTGCCTCTCCAGAGATGGGTAGCTGGAGCATACCTACAGATGCTACTGTTAAAGCTTTTCTTATAATAAAGCATAAAACCATGTTTTGAACAGAAGAAAACACCATCAAAGGTGGTGTTATTATGGTCCATCCTGAAATGATATTAATTCATGGGACTTAGAAGTATTTTTTATGTTAACCAATACTGAAAAAATTGAACATTTTAAGAGAAAATACGAAAACATCTCAAGATTTTAGCTGAATGCATGAAGATCAATGGGATATTATAATATTAGGAAAACCTTAACAACTTTTGAAAAATAAAAATTGTAGAGACTTAGAAAAGGACTCATCTCAACCTGAATTCCAAATGCTCATGCAATTTATATAAATATTTCGCTCTTTGAAACTATCTCTAAAGGACTCACCTAGGTACTAGCAAGGGTGGCAGATCATGCCACTCTTTTTTCTCTGTATCCAGCACAAAATTACGAGCAGTAGGACCTCTACATTGAGGACCATATTGTCCAGTCACAACATAGATGTATCTCCCATCCGTTGCCATTCCTAGATGAGAATGAGCCATTTCTTTGGATATGTCAAATCTTCCTCCCCATGAATTATCAGTAAAATTATATATATCTACATGAGAATGGACCTGCAATAAATTGCTAGTATGAAAGCTCTTCCAAAAAATGTAGAAAACAGAAGTTATACACTTGAGAGCACAAACAATTGTTAAAAATTATCTGCCAGACTTTAAATCATTTAGTTTAGTTTTGCCTTTTTTTTTTCTTGTTGAAACTGTTAGGACCAAAAGTAGCTAGAGGGGGGGGTGAATAGCTCGTCGCGTTCGCTCGTTGCTCGGCGTTGCTTGTTCCTTCAAAGATGTGCAGCGGAAATACAAAGAAACAATCACACAACGCTAACACGGTTGGTTTACTTGGTATCCACCTCACAAGAGGTGACTAATCCAAGGATCCACACCAACACACACACCCTCCACTAAATAAAACTCTCCTTTATGGTAACTACCAAGGGCGGAGAAGCCCTACAAGACTCAATACAAGAAGAGAGGGAAAGGATACAAGAAATACAAGCTTACAAGCTTACAATGAGTATAAACCCTAACCCTAGCTTCTCTTCTTGGCTTTGATCCGCCTCTTGACTTGGAAAACTTCCAAGATCCTTCAAGAACTGGCGATCTGAGCTTTGTGAGTGCTGTGGAGGAGCTGGCGAGAAATCTGGAGTGAATCGGAGAAGAGATGCTGCAGCCAACGCACGCCTGCAGCTCAAATACGACGCAACGGTCGGATCTCGATCGATTCGAATATTCCCAATCGATCGGGGAGGCTTTGGATCGATCCACGGATCGATCCAGAGCGCCTCTGTGCTCTGGAAAAGCGCCTGGATCGATCCACGGATCGATCCAGCGCTTATCGCGCAAAGCAGCCGCGTCCCAATCGATCCACTGATCGATTTGGACATCTGGATCGATCCACGAATCGATCCAGAGGCTCTCTGTTCGCTAGGAAAGGCCTGGATCGATCCACTGATCGATCCAGCTCCTGGATCGATCCACTGATCGATCCAACACTTCCAAGCCTCTCAAACCAACATCCGGTCAACCTTGACCTGTTGGTACATCATGCCTAGCATCTGGTCACTCCTTTGACCTGCTAGGACTTCCCACCAAGTGTCTGGTCAATCCCTTTGACCCACTTAGACTTTTCTATTCATGCCAGTATCCGGTCACTCCTCGACCTACGGACTTCCATCGATGTCCGGTCGATCCCTTTCGACCTATCTCAGATTTCCTCGTGCCAAGTATCGATCAATCCCTTTGACTACTTGGACTTCCCAACACCGGATGTCCGATCATCCTTGATCCATCCGGATTTTCCCTGCCCGGCTTCACTCACGGGACTTTCACCTAGCTTCACTCACTAGGGTTTTCCTTCGACTTCACTCACGGGACTTTCACCAGCTTCACTCACTAGGGTTTTCACCGGGTTTCACTCACCGGACTTTCACCTAGCTTCACTCACTGGGGTTTTCCATGGCTTCACTCACGGGACTTTCACCTAGCTTCACTCACTAGGGTTTCACCGGTTTCACTCACCGGGACTTTCACCTAGCTTCACTCACTAGGGTTTTCCTTCGGCTTCACTCACCGGGACTTCCCTGTCAGTATCCGGTCAACCTTGACCTACTGACTCTTCTTCAATCAATTTCTTATTGTCAAACATCTAAACTCAAACCAAGACTCGGCTTGGTCACCCAGGTCAACATTGGGATGTTGCACCAACAATCTCCCCCTTTTTTATATTTGACAATACCACAATAACACTTACAATACCACATGTAAGTTAGGCTAATCCTATAGCCTCAATCTTCATGCCACTAGGTAATGAACATATAAATTAAGCTCTTCATTCTCCCCCTACGAGGGCACACTCCCTCTAGGTAATGAAAGCCTAACTTACACCCATTCATAGGTCCTTTCATTCTCCCCCTATTGGCACACATCAACCCATGCCCCAATTTTGGGTACACATCAACAAATGCCCCAATGTTGAAAACTCTCCCCCTGAAGAGTTGCTCATCGTTGTTCACAACTTCACTCGTTGTGGTCAACACGATAATGAAGGTCCCATACCCTTCATTAACCTTAACCCTACATTCTCCCCCAATGTAGGCAAATGCCCATCCTTGAGCATTATCCACTTGAAGCCACTTGAACAATGAGGATATCCACTCCCCATTAAAGTTCAAACGCTCAACCTTGAGCATGTTCTTAACGGAAGGTTGACCACCTTCCAAGGTTCATGAAAAATAATTTTCATGTCTTTAAAGAGTCCCTCCCCCTAAAGACATGGTGGTAACTTCTGTCATTGCACCAACAATGACTTGGAATCCCTAAACCTTTAGGAAACCCAAATTTAGAAGTTTTGAGGTTCAAATACTTAAAATTTGAAACAAACCTCAACCTAAACTTCAATGAAGCCTTCCTTAACCAATCCATCCTTGTTTTCACATGAAAACACCCTTTGTATGTATACAAATGTATTTTAGGGGTTTGGAATGGTTACCTAGACTCAAAGAGGTTCAAAGATGCTGAAATCAAGCCTTCCCAGCCAAAATCAGCAACTTGGATCGATTGGAGTTGGGTTCCAATCGATTGAACCTTTCTGAATCGATCCACTGATCGATTCAGACTACCTGGATCGATCGGCTGATCGATCCAGCGAGCTTCTGCTCGCGGGAGACTTGCCTTCTGAATCGATCCACGGATCGATTCGGGCACTCCAATCGATCCATGGATCGATCGGAGCTCTGATAGTTGCTGAAATTCCATTTCAGTCAACTTCAGAAACCCCTAGAAAATTCTACAAAAATCCAAAAATCATGAAATTTCGTGTAGACATTATTTAGGGCATACTTAATCATGGAAAAATAGCTTTCTATGAAAATACATCATATTTTCAAAGATTGACACAAACTCGAAAACTTGCAAAAACTTTAGTGTTTTTCTTCAAGTTTGTGTCTAACTATTCAATGGTGATTACTATCAAAAGATAGCCTTCACCAAGGTTTTCCAAAAACATTTTAAAAACATTTTAAAAACCAATATCCCATCATGTTCCTTGGGCATAATGCACATGACTTGTACATTAGCTTTCCCAATGATGGGAAAACACATAACTATGTGTTTTGATGAACCTAAAGCTCAAAAGAATGCACTAAATCAACATCTTGAGTTTTGTTCATCTTCCTAACATCTCACTTATATCTAATGTACACTAAAACACGGACAAGTCACCTTATAGTCCTTGTGAGATGTGGGATTTTGATTTTTCCCTAATCTAGGGATCATGCATATCTATCTAGGCATTCTAGAGATATTAGACATCCACCTAGGATGTCACTTGCCAATAATTGTTGTTAAATGCCATTCGTCCTTAATTACAAGGAATTAAACTTAATGCATGATTATGTTATGGCATACATCAAAAGAAAATATTTTTCGAAAGAAAATATCCTATTACTACATGATGTATGAATGTCATGACATGGTATTTTTGGAGTTTTCATAATAAAACAATGAATTCAAAAATAGACATGATGTCATGGCATATGATGGGCAAGCAATCATGGCAATGTTTAGCATAAATAAAATATACCTAGATTACCTATCTAAATATCCTTAATCACTTAGCTAAACTCAAAATATACCACTTGTTTTAACTTAAAACGATACCACTTGTTTTAATTTAAAACATTAAACCTAGATTGCCCTAACTACTTCAAAGAAATGCCAAAACCTAAATTGACATTTCTTATTTCTCTTGATTTGTTTATGCCACTTAATAATTAAACATATCCTCAAATGTTGGCATATTTCATTTTTCCACAAGAGTAGCACTAAGAAAATACCAAAGTCCCAACTTGGTATTTCTTATATTTTTCTAATTTGTACCTTTTAAGATAAAATCAATTTTTCCACCAATAGACACATGTTACTCTTTCAAGAAGTAATCAATAGGTCCATTTCATTTTCAAAGGTTAACTAAAACCTTGAAAATGCTCCTTGAGTGTCAATTTCCTCAAAGTTAGGTTAACTACCCTTCTAATCGGAGTTGACACTCTCTAACCCATCTATGGGGTAGAGAAGATGCTCCTAGGAACCCAACACCTATTGGTGCTCCTTGGATGCTCTAGGTACTCACTAGGGATAACTTCCCTAGATACCTTCCTAGTGACCTTGTTGGGCTTCTTAGAAGCCTTGGTCACACTTTCTAGGTCAACTCTAGGGATAGCCTCCCTTGTGACCTTGTTAGTGACTTTCTTAGACTTCTTAGAAGTCTTAGTCACTTTGGTTGCAAAGATACTTCTAGGGATATCTTCCCTTGTATCTTTGACTTGACCTCTAGACTTAGGGTTTGTTCCATAGCTATATGGAACCCTATGATAACTAGGCACATCCTTTTTAGCTTTGGGTTTGTATCCCAAACCTCTATAGCCATTGGATGACCTTTGTGCTCCTAGCCCTAGGTATTGCTCATTTTGCCCTTTAAGGATATTCTCCATCCTTTTTAGGGTCTTTTCTAGTTTGTCAAGTCTTGACCTCAAGACTTGATTTTCTATCATTAAATCCTTAGGTTTTGGTCCATGAGCATTTTTGATCTTGGGCATGTGTCTATTTTCCTTAGTGTTCCCGCCCAAGTGTCTATCTACCTTCCTAACCTTAGGTTGGGTAGTTTTGGCATGTAGGGCCACATGTTTTTCCTTAAAGCCCTCATGCTTTCTATTCTTATGGTAAATTGCATTAAAATGATAAAAGTTAGAACTATCATGCTTTTCACCATAATGTAAGGGGGTAGGCTCAATAAAAGATACCTTCTTCTTTACCTTGGAGGCTCCCCCTTGACTAGTGCCTCCTTGAGCCTTGACCACCTTCTTCCCCTTGGGGCATTGACTTCGGTAATGCCCCTTTTGATTGCAAGAGAAACATATAATATGCTCCTTGCTCTTCTTTGTGTTGGGGATGATCTCCTTGGGCTTCGCCTTGCCCTTTTGTGCCACTTTGCCCTTCTTCTTGGCCAATTTAGGACACTTGCTCTTGTAGTGTCCATGTTCCCTACACTCAAAGCATATAATATGATTTTTATTTTTAATTGAAATATTTATACCTTTGCTTGTAGGGGTGGCATCTTTTCCTTTGGATCCGGAGGTAGAAGCTTCCTCTTGATCGAACCTTGATTCCCCTCCATTTGATTTTTCTTGACTTGTGGAGATAGAAGCTTCTTCCTCCCCTTCTTCTCTTGACCCGGATGTAGAAGCTTCTCCTTCTTCTTGATCCGGTGTCACCAAGAATTGCTCCCCCTCAATCCTAGAGGTGGAGGCTTCATCATCTTGAATATGAAACAAGGAGTATGCTCCCTCCTTGTTCCCTTCGTTGCATTCCCTTGAGAATGAAGCTTCTTGGATTTCTTCTTCTTCGGAGGTTGAGCATCTCTCAACCTTGGAGTCCTCCTCTTGATCTTGCTCCAAAGAGTCACCCTCTCCGGATTCTTCATGATCTTGTACAGTGGAGGGGATCTCTTCATGAAGCTTGGCCAATTTCCTTTGCATCTTCAAATTCTCCAATTTTGCAAAGGATGGTGCTTGGCAATAAATTGACCAAAAGCTTGGTCACTTTTTCATTGGCCTCGCACCTCTGGACTTGCTCTTAGTTCCACTTGCTCCTCTTGAGAACTTTACCCTTTGAATTTCTTGGAGTCTTGAAACCTTCCATTAGAGCAAACCATTGCTCTATCTCCATCATAAGAAAATTTTCAATTCTTGATTTCCAAGAATCAAAACTCGTGGAAGTGTATGGTGGAGCCACCCTTGTGTCAAATCCAAGTCCATCTTGGAATTGCATCTTGAAGTTGAGCTTTTTGATATCTTTGACTTTGACAATTTTTGCTTCAACTTCTTCACCCTCTAGCTTTTCTTGTTATGCTTGACCCTTCCGGCGATGATTCCGGTGAAGAGCGGCCTCGCTCTGATACCACTTGTTAGGACCAAAAGTAGCTAGAGGGTGAATAGCTCGTCGCGTTCGCTCGTTGCTCGGCGTTGCTTGTTCCTTCAAAGATGTGCAGCGGAAATACAAAGAAACAATCACACAACGCTAACACGGTTGGTTTACTTGGTATCCACCTCACAAGAGGTGACTAATCCAAGGATCCACACCAACACACACACCCTCCACTAAATAAAACTCTCCTTTATGGTAACTACCAAGGGCGGAGAAGCCCTACAAGACTCAATACAAGAAGAGAGGGAAAGGATACAAGAAATACAAGCTTACAATGAGTATAAACACTAACCCTAGCTTCTCTTCTTGGCTTTGATCCGCCTCTTGACTTGGAAAACTTCCAAGATCCTTCAAGAACTGGCGATCTGAGCTTTGTGAGTGCTGTGGAGGAGCTGGCGAGAAATCTGGAGTGAATCGGAGAAGAGATGCTGCAGCCAACGCACGCCTGCAGCTCAAATACGACGCAACGGTCGGATCCCGATCGATTCGAATATTCCCAATCGATCGGGGAGGCTTTGGATCGATCCACGGATCGATCCAGAGCGCCTCTGTGCTCTGGAAAAACGCTTGGATCGATCCACGGATCGATCCAGCGCTTGTCCAGCGTCCCAATCGATCCATCGATCGATTTGGACATCTGGATCGATCCGTAGATCGATCCGGGCTTCTGATGGAAGGCCGGATCGATCCACGATCGATCCAGCTCTGAATCGATCCATCGATCGATCCAACACTTGGTTTTGCCCAAACCAAGTTCCAGCCTCTCAAACCAACATCCGGTCAACCTTGACTGGTGGTACATCGTACCTAGCATCCGGTCACTCCTTTGACTGTAGGACTTCCCACCAAGTGTCCGGTCAATCCTTTGACCCACTTAGACTTTTCTATTCATGCCAAGTATCCGGCACTCCTCGACCTACTTGGACTTCCATCGGATGTCCGGTCAATCTCTTTGACTCCATCAGATTTCCTCGTGCCAAGTATCCAGTCAATCCTTTGACCTACTTGGACTTCCCAACACCAGATGTCCGATCATCCTTGATCCATCTGGATTTTCCCTTGCCTGGCTTCACTCACCAGGACTTTCACCTAGCTTCACTCACTAGGGTTTTCCTTCTGCCTGGTTTCACTCACCAGGACTTTCACCTAGCTTCACTCACTAGGGTTTTCCTTCTGCCTAGCTTCACTCACCAGGACTTTCACCTAGCTTCACTCACTAGGGTTTTCACCTGGTTTCACTCACCAGGACTTTCACCTAGCTTCACTCACTAGGGTTTTCCTTTTGCCTGGCTTCACTCACCAGGACTTCCCTGTCAAGTATCCGGTCAACCTTGACCTACTTGACTCTTCTTCAATCAATTTCTTATTGTCAAACATCTAAACTCAAACCAAGACTCAGCTTGGTCACCCAGGTCAACCTTGACCTGAGGGATGTTGCACCAACAGAAACAACCCAAATAGTTGGATATACAATTTATTTGAATATTATTAATGATACATAGCCTTGCATCAAGTTCAATGGAAAAATATATTTGAGTAGTCAACCTCAAATAGTTAGTGGCTTACTGTTGTTGTTGTTGTTATTTACAAGAAACAATTTCATGAATTAATTTATATGCCCTTCACTAACAAGCAAGTTAACCAATATTACACTTTCAGAAAACAAACTTGTAAGTTTCTCATGTGCCAAGTACTTTAAAAGGCAAAGGGCCATAGAATACAAACCAGCAACCGGCCTAGGAAATAACTGAACAAAGGAGAAGTATAAAACAACTGCTTCTCTATGACATAAACTCATGTAATCAGGTCACAGAACAGAAAGTTGAAGTCCTGACTCCTGAACCATGTGATTAAGGAACAAATCTTGAAATGTAATCCCAGGCTCCATCACATGGAAATTTTTTGGACCAATATTAAATCTGTAATCTTGGGTTACGCTAAACACAATAATCAATGTACTTTATTTGTGAATTGCAATTTAAAGTCTATTTCAACTCTTAGACAAATGTCAGATAAGCAAGTACAGTGCGGAATTATGCTCACCTTTCTATTGAAATCCAATAACTGATTTTAATTATTACTTATTACTTCTATGAAAATGGTTAATTCTCTGAAACAGTATTCTTAGAAGTCAAGTAATAATAAACTGCTTAAGAAAAATTCCTTTAAACTAATCTAGTCCTATGTAATTTCATTATCAAGATCGTAAGATCCATCAAGAAAATTCAACGCATAAATTGTCATCAAAGTGAAAAAAAAAACAAAATATTCAAAGTTACAAACTTCAATATACAAATTGCTCTGCCTGTGATTGCAAGGCACAAAATTGCAGGGCAAAAGATCCAAACCAAACAAAAGATAAAAGCAACTGAAAGATGTACCTACCTAATTGCAGGCTAGATTGAGAATTCTGAATGAGGAGGTGCATGTAACCTCCCTTATTTGGAAAGCTATATCAAGGAGAGGGAATCCCCACCCCATATTTCCTTTCAGAAACATTGTAGTAGCATTTAGTAAGATGTGACGTTACTTGATCACTGTTACCCACCAATCATCTGGTGTCAGGAGATGACCCTTTAAAGATCTTTGAGAACAGAGCTGGTTTACCAAATGCTTGATTCACTTAATGGTTAATACTGCTTGAACATAATACTCATATCATAAAAGGCCGTGAAAGGACAGGCATTGGCAGATTTCTTGGGAGCACATCTTCTACTAGAACACTTCAAATTGCAAGAAGAATTGTCTGACAAAGCAGTATACTGCACTGAAGTCCTATCAGGACCCATATAAAAAAAAGCTTGGGTGATGTATTTTGCCTAAGCCTCAAGAACAAATGAGAAAGGACATCCAACATGTGAATAGGGGTCAGAATCGTCATTAATACTCTTGAAGAAACATGATCCCTTTTTCAATGACTCATAATACACAGTTTTGATCATGGCAATGGAACTAGTTTGTGACATTGAAGTCCACATAGTATTTTTTTTTTGAACAAAAATCAATCTGATTTATTTTATATCCTTCGATGGATGAGAAAATAAGTCCTATGGGATCAACAAACCTATGGGAATCAAAATCAAATAAAGAATAAAGAAAAAAACATATATATATTTTTGAAGTATAACCAGTCAATGTCATTAAAACCAGGAGATCATTTTCCAGATAGGGTGTTCATATATATCTTTTGCCATATGATATTTTAAAACTTAGAATTCAACTAGACGTAAGAGACTAAATCTATAGAAACATGTAAAAATAAATGTTGATATCGAAGTCCATTATAAAACAGAACATGAGGGGCATGTAAAGTGTAAGATATTTAAGATTCTCACATAGTCGATTGTACCATATCCAGCAAAGACATATAAAAGATTTTTAATTTGTATAGCTGCACCATCTAGACGTGGAACAGGTGCCTCTGCCATCTCTTCCCATGCTAACTCTGGTGCTGGCAAGTCAGCAAAAGTTGCGTTCAACATTTTTGAATCTAATACTCTTTTATCCTTTTCCTCATCCTGCAAAAGGAAGATTCATTAGTGGAAACCTTGAGTCGTTAACCAATATACCTTGATCATTATGTAGCAATAGGCTGCTATAGGTTGATGTCTGATAAATGAAATTTTCAATCCATAAACTTCTACTCTAAATGGAATAGAAAATTGACAAAGACTACTCCTACTAACAACCAATAAGCCCGTGCCTTACGCTATGCAAATTCAAATGAGCATATAGTCAAAGTATGTAAATTTTCTGTATGTTATTGTCGCATTCTTACGGTTCCATTTCTTTCTCACGATCTCTTTTGATCATCTAGCGTGAGGAGGGCATTAATCATCAGATACGCTACTCATTTCCAATACATAAAGCAGCAAAATCAGTTGCCAAACAGATAAAGGATGACGTATAGAAGAAAACGCATCAAAAACCTAACGTCGACACATCAATAACTAAAAGCACAGACTCACCGCCGACTCGGAAGCCAGATCGCCCGCACCGGGAAGTCTCTCAAGAGGTCGATCGAGGTTTCTGGACCAAACGAGCGAAGAAGATGCGGAATTTGAGTAAGCCCAGAGGGAATCCACGACAAGGGCGACCCCTGGGCGACAGAGGAGAGAACCAAGACGAACCTCCCCGACTTGTTGGATCTCGCCATTGAGATCTCCGAGGAGCGAGGATGAAACCCAAGTAGGGGTCTACTAGAAAGTAGTTATAGTACTAGAAAATATTTTAAGAATATAAGATATATATTTATACAACAATAATAATAATAATAATAATAATAATTTAATTAAAAACAAATGAAAAGTATATGCGGCCCAATTTAAAGATCGAATGAGTAAGATTTTGTAAACCTAAAAAAAAATGTTGGCGGCTTTGAGATCGAGAGCTCTTGCCTCGAGCTCTGGTCATCCCCTTCTCCATCATCATGGACCATGGAAGCTTCTAGAGTTCCTTCGTCCCATCTCTTCGTCGTCGTCGTCGTCGTCGTCCTACTCCCGCAAGCCGAGCTTATTGGAGCTGGAGGAGATCGAGAAGATCCTTGGCGAGGTGAAGGCGGACGACGTGAGGGTAATCCCCGTAAGGAACCAGTGCGATTGGACGGACTTCATGGTCGTCGCCACCGGCCGGTCCACCTGGCACGTTCGGAACATTGCCCAAGCCCTAATTCACAAGGCGGGTTTGGCCTTTCTCTCGCTTATTTTATGTTATCGCATAGTTACCTACATTTGCTGATATAGAACGGAGTCTATCGTATTTTGAAATTGATCATTGACTGTTGAATTAGTTTGAAGAACAAGATTTAAAGGCTTTTGTTATGTTGAAATCAGTTTGTTTTAGGCGATAATAGTTTCTTTTATTGAGCAAAGATTACTTCGAAACAGTAAGTACAACCATTGAAGAGACATCCAGGAGAAGTGGAGAACGTGGAAGAGTATATATAATATCTTACTGATTGCTCTGGTCATGACATACGATTAACAGTGAAAGAAACAATACATAAGAGCATTGCAAAGGTTTTGTGATGTATCTAGAAATATGCCCTTGGGTTTATCTTCTTGCCACGATAAATGTCCAACCCCATTCCCCTCTGACAGCTGTTTTCCGAAAACTTTTCATGCATGTCAACTCCAGTAGGGTTTTAGCTGAGTTATCCTGGCAATTTGGCTGCACTATAGAAGCTTACCTAGCTGGCATTTGCCTGGCCACTTATTATCATCCTTGTTTTCTCTAATGCGTGTAAAATGAGATGCATAGTCCAAAGATTAAGTTTGTTCGATTTCACAGAAAGTTATGCAAGAAGATTGCTTGACCTTATAGAAAAACCTAGGTGAAAAAGCTTATTCATTTTTATAAACAACTTAGAAAAGGAGTTGATTCAACACTAGATACCGTAAATAAAACTCATTAGGCCTTTCTTTGTGGTCCCAGAAGAGATAATTTGAATTTGTTGTTTCAAGTTAGCAGCCAAATAACTATACATCGACATAATCATGCATGCCCTTCCTTCTTAGCAAGAAGGCTCCATCAAGCTGTATGATTAGAAGTTGACCAAATTGTAAATATCCCGGGTTAGTTTTGATATGATCAATCGAGTTAAGTTAGACTCTAGGTATTTGATGCTTTATGTCTAAGTGTGTGGAGGGACTTAGGAATACAAGCAGTCGAGCGGAAGATGCAGTGAGTGAGAAGGATGACATGGGGAAACGAGTCGAGAGGCTGGGTGCATCCGAAGGACGAGGAGCTGCGAAAGAGTACATCGGTAGAGGAAGAAGGACATGCATGGCGCATTCGACGGACGAGAAGTTAAGAGGAAGTTTGTCGAGGAGAAGGTCGGAGTTGAGTTTGGATGAGCTCAACTCTTAATAGCCGAAGCATTACCCAAGCGAGTGCAAGGAAAAGAATGATCAATGTTGAGATTGACCATTCAGATGTATAGAGCTCGAGATGTCTCAAATTGGACGAGGCGCCTATGTGCAGCAGAGCATCTACTGCAAAAGAGACTTGAGGTGCTTGCGTTGACTAGAGGCGCCTCAATTCAGTTGGAGGCGCCTTCAATGAAGCAGAACGTTGTGACGCGAATAAGAAGCGAGAATCCACGTCAGCAACAATCGAGGCATCTCTGGTGAACCGAGGCAACTCCGTTACCGCCAAATCAATTTTTTGATCATTGAGTGGATAATATTTTATCCACTTGGAGGGCTTCCAACTGTTTGAGGCGCCTCAAATGGTCGCATCAGTGAAACGGTCACTTTGATTGTTGAGCTATAAATAGAGTCTTGAAGCCCGTTGTAAAAGAAACACCTGTCTTTAAACTTTAGTATTCATTTCTTGTACATTCAACTGTTGTAAGGGACTATTTTTCCTCTGATCTTGATCGAAGGAGTTCTTTTTAGTAAGTTTTTTACTGTCTTGAATTAACAACTACCTAAGTTGTAACCAACTAAATTCTGTCTCTTACTTTATTTTTTATGCTTATATTTTATTTGATTTAATTTGTGTGTCCTTGGCGCAACGGTAAAGTTGTTGTCATGTGATCAAAAGGTCACGGGTTCGAATTTTGGAAACAGCCTCTTGCAAAAAGTAGGGTAAGGCTGCGTACAATGGATCCTTCCCTGGGACCCCGTATGACGGGAGCTTCGTGCACTGAGAAGTCTTTTTTTTTTTTTTTGATTTGTGTGTCCTTGCTAAGTTAGAAAGCAAGAGAAATTAAATTTTGATCGCAGGTTGTCTAGTCATCTCCTCTAGCCGGTCCACCCATCCAACACAAATTAAATTAGTGCTCCATTTCCTAAATGATTCTGAATGACACATAAGCAATCAAATGTGCAGGTCAAATATTAGAGTAAATCCATTGCTTATGTGGCCATAAATGGATTCTTTGTTCCTTATGTGACCATAAGTGAACTTTGTGATTCTGATGCGGCCATAAGTGCACTTTGTGATTCTCATGGGCCAAAGGTGGACTTCATCCTTCACAGCATTAGTTTATGTGATTGGCTGAGCGGCTTAGGCAAAGACCTTTTAAAACAATCATTTCCAGTTTCAGTGTAGTTGATTTGCCAATGAAGATGTAATTGTCCTTTTTCTTTCACGGATGGCTCCTGTGGTGTATATTGTGTTGGATCATTCATAAAACTTTACATCAAATTTGAAGCAAACACAATTTCACAATGCAAATCGAGTACCTTTATTCCTTTGAGAAATGCTTATATCTGGCATTAACATTTTGTAATTCTGAAACCTGAAGGAAACTGGTTGTTGATAGATATTTAAAATATAATTATCTTTTATTCATGCCATGTTTGCTATATCTTCTAACAAGTAAATAAAGTTAACAAAGTTGAACATTAGAATTGTTTATTTCCATCTAATTGTTGATATGATATTAAACTTTCTCCGTTTGCTGACAAACTTATCTTTTCTGCATCATACTTTCTACAGATAAAACAAAAGCAAAAGAATGCTGAACGATTAATGCTTCCAAGTGTACAAGGTCATGGAGGAGGAAAGTGGATTGTGATTGATTCTGGTAAGCTGTACTCATTAGTTTAATCTACATTTCACTTCCTTAGTTATCCTTATCTTAATTTTTGTCACTTAAATCGAGTGTAGAAGATTATCCATTATATTAGGCTCGTGACTACTAGATAAACTAAGTCTCTAAACCCATCTGTTTTAGTTATTACACACCATAATTTCTTATTGTCCAGGTAGCATTATAATTCACGCCCTCGAGGAGAAGGCAAGAACTTACTACAATATTGAGCATCTTTGGACCACTGAGATGATTCCAGGAGGACCAAATCAGGTGATGTTGTCTCTCTTTATCATGCTTATTACTAGACTGCGCCGCAGTTTCTTTCAGAAATTTCTACAATTTTAATGTTTTTCTTGTTTTTTTTCATGTCTCAAAACGCTATGTTTGGTTCATTTAGCAATTTTTGGCAAAGTTGTTGGATATAGCAAAATATTCTTAAATCAAAAATTAAAATCATATTTGAATTCCTGGCACTTCTGGTAACACAAATATGGCCTTATTTGTTTTTATTGTGATCTATTTTGGTTCATAAATTGCTAGATGGACCAAATACATTTTAATCTTAAAAAGTAAAACCAGATTTGAATTGAATTCCTCAAATTTCTAAGGACAAAAGTATGGTCTTATTTTTTTCATTTGGAATTCACTTCGTCCATAAAAAAATAAATAAATCAATGCTATTTGATTGGGGTATTTAGGGAAGAAAAAGAAAGAAGGTGAGAGAAGGGCACCTTTTAGTCAAAAATTGTAGGCGCCCTATGAAAACAAAAATTAAGGGGTTTTTTTTTTTTTTGTTTTGCGGGAAATCTTCTGTAGACATAATTATGAAGAACAACGATTGTCATGGGCTTGTACATGTGCCATGGTAAAAAATAGCTTCATATACAAGAACATCGAATTAGTTTGTTGGAATTATGGCAGATTCAGCCGTAAAAGGTCATCACTTTTACACTATCGACCACAGTAAAATCTTAACCAATCAAATTGTATGAATGCTAAACAAATAAACTGATTTGCAAGATCAGATATGGTCCTTTCTCCTGAAATAGTAGATTGCAAAGAAATAAATCTGATTGTGTTTTGGGGTCAACTTGAAACGCTCTACGTATAGCTTTTCATTAACATTAATTGCAGCCCTTGTTCAAAAGCAAAAAATATCAGGTACACTTGCTGAGTCCTACATGATTGGTTGGGCTACCTTGGAGCATTTGCCCTATGCCAGGAAGATGGCCCATGGGCATCATGTGTAGATTAGGTCTCGTAAATATAGACATGATATAGAGCATGTCACTGGTTTTGGTATAAAGTTTGTCAGCGCAGGAGAATTCATATATTGATTTCTTGATTCTAAGAATATATCTGCTCGTTTTTTAGGCTTGTTTGTAGTCAAATTATATCTGATATTACCTTGACTTGTAGGACCTTTTGTTATTATATGTCCAATGATTTGCTTTTAAATTTACCAAGTTCAATTTTTTATTTATTATCAAATTATTTTTAAAAAGTTTTAGGTTTAGTAGAATAAAGATAGAATATATAAAATTTAAATTTAACAATATTAGACATAATAAGATAATTGTTAAGATAGGAGATGACGAGTTGTCCGGAACCGAAAACTTTAGATATTTAGGATCACTTTTGTAAAATGATGGAGGGATTGAGAAAGGTCTTACATAGAATGCAAGCAATATAGTTGAAATGAAGGAGAGCATCGGGTGTTTTATGTGATTACTTATAAAACTTAAAAGAAAATTTTATAAAATCATAGTTAGACCTTGTTATGTTATATGGAGTTGAATGTTGGGCTATAACTCGAGTATATGAGCAAAAGATGAGAGTTGTAGAGATAAGGATGTTAAAGTGGATGTGTGGATATGCGAGAATTGATAGAATAAAAAATGAGAGCATGAGAGAAAAAGTCGGAGTTGTATCTATTGAGGTAAAACTCAGAGAGACGCGTTTAAGATGCTACATGCATATACTTAGACGATCAATAAATGTTCCAGTTAAGCAATGTTAAACTATGACAAACACACGTATCAAATTAGGAAGAGGAAGATAAAAAAAAAAAAAGACTTGGTTAGCAACAATAAAACAAGATAAAATTTATTAACGATCAATAAATGTTCCAGTTAGGTAATGTGAAACTATGACAAACACATATATCAAATGAGGATGAGGAAGACCAAAATGATTTGGTTAGCAACAATGAAACAAGATAAAATTTATTTAAGTATAGATGATGATATAGTAGGAAATATAACTTAATGACGTAAAGGGATTTATATAGCCGATTCCACCTAATGGAATAAAGCTTGATTTGATGTTGATGTTGCATCACATTTTTTTTAGACATTCATTCCTCATGGTTTTTTTGTATTATCAATTTTTTTTCAAGCTAATTTCTCTGCAGGATTTGGAGAATTCCTTGGTAAAGATTCGGCGGAGAAACAAATCAATGAAGCCAATGAAGAGCGTTGAATGATCAACCGATTCGAATCTGTATGGCTTTTATTTCTGCTTGACGAAACAAATCCTTTTGCAATCTCAAGATCACTTACTATAAAACCTTCATGCTGTATGCTGCGTTACCATGTACTGAATGTGCAAAAGGCTTGCTACTATTATTTTACTTGCCAAGGAGTGATCATGCCCTTACAAGAATTGTAATCTGGCTGCCTGAAATTATATAAGACGTTATTGTTTTTTTTTATTAAATATAAGTTCTTTGTGTATGATACACAAATATATATATATATATATATATATATATATTTGCATTCTAAATATTTCATCTTCAAGTAGAATGAAAATGCTATTTGATGTGGTGATAAGGGGGCTCATCTTGGGAGAGGTCTTCATCATAATGAAGGTTAAAATTAAGACGGTTAGCGCCCTCTATCACAGGCCGAGCGGGTGAGTGGCTCGTCCGATCGAGATATGAAAGGATCGATCCAACTTCATCACTAGTTTGACCACCAGTTGATCTAAGACATTCAAGGCAGGGATGAACGCTAAGTGTTTGCAGAAGCAGGTCGAGCGGCTATCCCACTCGGCTTTACATCAATGATCAGAATCAGCAGAGAAGAAGCATAGCTGAGCAGACCACGCATGAACAACGGTAATACAATCGAGCGGTCATCCCGCTTGGGCAAGGTGCATGTATAGAAACTAGACAGTGGAAGTATTGGCCAAGCGGCTACCTCGTTCGGCCAAGTAATAGATTCAACAGCTAGACAACTGAGACTCCAGTCGAGCGGCCACCCTGTTCGGCCCCGCAGCGAACGCGAACGACACTGGGACAAGGAACTCTCAGCCGAGCCATCATCCCGTTCGGCTGAGCAACAGACACCAAGGGATATCCTTCAATATCTTTTTGGGAGTTAGTGTCGGCGATGGGCAGTATGGTTAGGCAGACGATCGTACGATGGAAGTTTTCACTGTCACTTTAGAGATATACTCGGCTCGTTAAGATATTGTGTCAGAGACACTTTACTGACATGACTATTCACGGAAGATTTGGGACAATGCATCCGCTTTAAGAAGTGTGCATACACGCTACAAGAACCTTATATAAAGGGGGGTTCGGGTATTGACAGAGGTATGCTTTTCTCGTGATCTCTACAGTTACGTTATAATTTTCGTTGCTTCTTCTTGCTTCGCCGGAGGTAGACTTGAGCATCAGAGGACAATCGCCCGAATCTTTTCCATGACTTGACACTGACATTTTTTGTATTGTAGGCGAAACAAAGTCCCTCAGAGGTCAACAGGAACGTCACGTCTTTAGCATCCACCTTCTCAACTTTATGATAAGATCACTATTTAATTATTTATTTAAGAAAATTCTTCAAATTTTCTCCTCATTTTCCCCTTCCACCTAAACAATTATCATTCTCTCTCTTTTCATAAGTTATTTGGGTCAGATAGATGGTTTTATTTTTTACTCCAATAAATTTTATGGATGTGTGAAATTTTTCATGATTTATTTTTTTTCAGATTGCATGAGGCAATTATATAACTTTTTAAATCGATTAATTTAAATTTTGATAATTATCTATCTAATTATATAAAAAAAATTATCGGTCACTAACCTAAATAAAAAAAATGCTAATGAAGGTCGATTCAAATAGCTTTAGTTCCATGATAATCGAATGATTGACGGTAGCGTGTGACCAATGAAAATTTATACGAATTGAACCGGTCACCTTGCTTAGTGCGATGGTTTGAGTTTGATATCTACAAATTTTTTATTTATTTATTTAACCTTTTGAAAACGAAAGAAAAAAACGGTTACGAAAATAGGTCACGTCACGCATGGAAGAAGAGAGGCTAGTTAAAGTGGGCTCGAACGGTCCACTGCCCTTCCTGTTTGATGAGAATCCAATCAATCGGCAGGAGCAACCTGTCGGGCTGCAATTGGCGGAAGTGAGATAGCAGATCTAATCTTTGTCAGCAGGAACCACGTGTTCGATGACGCGAGGTTTAATTGATTGGACATGAGCGTTGATACCTTTCGTGCTATAAATAGCTATTATCTTTGACAGTTCGTATATTTATAAATATTTATTTTATATAAAAGAATAAAAACGACTGGTCGACGCGCGGCTGATTTGATTTCCCCCCTTTAAACGGCATTCTAAGATTTGTATAGACTAAGCATACACAAATTCAAAAAATATATATATATACACCTTATTTAGAGAGAATCGAACTATTAAATAAATATTTCTATACGCTACTTTAAAGGATATTTCCTTTGCATAAATCAAATCTATGCAATGATGAATCAATTGGTATGGAATAGGCATGGAATGACATTCTTGATATATCTCATCACAATCTTGTTTGGGCTCCACTTGCCGGCAACACTAAACCTTAAATTTCATTTAAAATGCTTCACCTACACCTAATTTGATAGGTTTGGTTGAACCCAAATTGACGACAACTCTTCGTGCATGATCAACTACTCAACCAGTCCCCATTCACCAGCTCGAACTTCCCACCCAAATTAGTTTTCTCATCACTATCCATTAGAAACCTTGATCACCTTTCATTAAAAGTGTGAAATTGGTGAATAGTTTTTTGAAGTTTTTAAAAATTGTTTGATGAATAAATTTATAAGAGCATGTGAATGTAGTCATAATTTTATATTATTATTTTAACTGTTAGAAAGCCAATCGTAAACATCATTATTTACCACTGAAATATTCTAATGGTTTTTTTTAAAGAATTTTATGGTCAAAATTAGGAAATAAATGACATGAGTGGATTTGCGAGAGGGTTATGGGTATAATGATGCCCTGATATTATTATTATTATTATTATTATTATTATTATTATTATTTTGATTTTTTTAAAAAATTATTGTGTTTTTCAAAAGTAATGTTAAAGAAGCTAAAAATGATGATGGTGATGCTTATGATTTGTACCTTGTTTATTATATATATATATATATATATATATATATATATATATCATTCTAAATTAACGATGGGAGAGTAAATTAATGTAAATTCATTTACATGATTTTTTAAAATTATTATTTGAGTTATCACATCACTTTTTCACTTGCCTCACTAAACTATCTGACAAATCTCAGCAACTCACCTATCATATAGGAGGTAGCTTCCACGTTTCCGCCAGTTCATCCAACTGCCAGGCGAGTAGAATGTGGGTAGACGATTATTCCCTAGACATTCAAAAAGGAAGCACCCTTAAAGATTCTGGTAAAACGTCTATCATTTGCGTCCTCCGATGCCCACGTCGCCTTTTGCCGCCCACGCGTCCCCTGTCTGTTACTCTCCCACGATTCTTTTACCATAAAAGGCTACCCGTCCATCCTTATCCCGGACCCAAATAGCAACAAATAATCCACAGTGTCACGGACCCCCACCCCCCAGGATTCCGGTTCGCTCCCCCTAGGCCAGTCTCCTTCCTCCACGTTTGCCATTGTCCTCAGCTTTCCCACGTGCTCCGTCGCCCCCTCCTACGGCCACCTGCCCTCGCCAATGGCAGCCCGAGACGGACTCCGCGATACGTGCGGAAGCGGACGCGCGTCCGATTCCCTGGGCAGTATTTAAACCCCTCGCTCACCGACTCCGACAACGAGTCAGAACAGGCTGCAGCGGAGTTATTCACGAGCAGCGGAAATCGATTCGGCGGATCGGAGGGCGGAGATGGAGCGGAGGGGCGGTTGCTGCATCGACGTGTACGGCAGAGGAGACGCCGCGGCGGCGTGGAGGATGGGGCGGATCATGCTCAGGTTCCGCCCGATCGCCCCCAAGCCGGTCGTCGATTCGTCTTGGGCCGCCTCGGCCGCCACCGCGGCGGCGTCCTCCGTCGGAAGGAAGACGACGAGGCGGAAGGGCTCTGGCGGTTACCGAGGGAGGAAGACGAGGAAGGTGGAGACGTTGCGATCCTCGTCGTCGAAGGATGATCCAGCCTTGTCTTCGCCAGCGGCGAGGACCTCGCCGTCGACGATCGTGACGCTACCGCTGATGCCAGAGATACCGGAGAGAAAGGACGACAGGGCGTCGGAACGGCGGTGTCTTGGATCTGGACAACCGCTCGCCACCGCATCGACGCCGGCGTGGATGGACCCAGTGCGGGCGGACGAGACGGCGGGGTTCGCTTGGCCGGCGACGGCAGTGGGGTCTTACTCTTGGGTGACGGTGGAGTGCGTGGTGGACGTGTGGAAGGAGGAGGAGGTCTCGTGGCGGAGCGACGAGGCGGTGTGGGCAGCGCTGACAGCGGACGACTGCCCTGGGTTCGTGTCCGACGTGTGGGACAGAGTCACTTGGACGAACGAGGCATACCGGAGGATGGTGGCCGGCATGCCTCTGGAAGGCCGGGGGGCAGAGGAAGACGTGTGGGTCGGGCTGATGACTAAGGGTGCGGTGCCGGCGGAGGCGTCCCGGCCGTTCACTTGCAGGGTAAGGGTGCACTACTCGAGGCGGCCGGGGAGGGGGAAGGGGGCCAGCTGTTCGTCGTCGCTGGCGGCGCCGTGCGACGTCTGGAGGCTGGCCGACGGCGGGAGCGCTTGGAGGCTGGACTTGAAGGCGGCGTTAAGCCTCAGCCTCTAGCAAGCAGGAATTAAGAAGGCGGCACACCGACGGCCTGTAAATATAAAATGTGCAAGTAAATACACGGATTGTCTTTCTTCTGTGTGCTGTAGAAGATTGCTGCCAAGCTTTCTCTTGTGCTTGTTTAGATTATGCCGCTCCCGTACTGTTTTTGCTTACTTTTTTTTACAAAAAATAAAAGAGCAGGAAAAAATATCGTCAGGCACAAATTCGACACTTCTCATTTAGACGATTATAAGAACATTAAGTTCTAAAACCTAAGAAGAAGAAGAATGTGGCATTTTTTCAAAGAAACAATTTTCCCTTTGTTCCTGACTTTGTCCTAATTCCTTTTTTGCTTTGGTCTCAAGTCTTTATTCTTTTTCTTTATTCCCTTTCTTTATTCTTTTCCGTCTTTCTAAATAATACTATCTTGAAGAGTCTCTGGGATGGTTTAATTTACAGACCCACACAACATTATGGACGTTTGTGCTTTGGACGCCCACGCAGTCCCTTGGAGGTTCACAAGTCAACATAGAACTGATACGAATAATCAAACGATGATCGATGCACGATTAAATCAATTAAAAAAAAAATCAAAGGTTGCAATGAATCAATGGCCCTATTTATTATATTGTTAGAAAGGACAGACTTCAAAGAAACGTATACGAACATAATGTACAAATTGGAAGAGATGAGCTGTTCTATTCAAAATTTCATGAGGAACGTATACTATCTACACTATCGTTGCAATCATATGTATACTCTCACAATAACTGAAGTTTAAATGCCCAAAAAGGAACAACTAAAATTCTAGAATATGGCTGCAGCAAAACACGGATCCATCATAATTTGGCAAAAGGGCATACGCTCCCCAATAAAATTGTTACGGACACACCATAATAATCCTCGATTCGAACGATCCAATAGATTTGTCATCCAAAATAGAAATAAACAAATAAAAAAGACGAACTCAATCACTGGTGGTCAAGAAGAGCACAATCGGGGAATAAAGAATGGGGTATAGATTTGACAGAAAAATATTCGATGAGGAATTTCAGTTATCTATGAGAACAATCAGGATGTCAATGTAATCGCAAAAATGTAATAGTGGGATCAGACCTAGTTTGGCTTATTTGCTAAATAATTAACACAACGAATCAATAAAACATGAGAGCATACTAATTTACTCGTGTATACAATTTATATATTTTTCTATTTAGTTCCATATAGTTTACGGTTTTGGATTATGTATGCTCTCGAGATTAGATCCTCTGTCCCTAAAATCGTCTGTCTCTGTGTCCCACTCGTCGCCACAACCCATCGCCAGCGGCCTCCGGCCGTCCTCCCAATCAGTACTATAATCCTTAGGGAAGGTGAACCCAGGAGGATCGTTATCGACACGATCGGCGCTGGAATCCGACCGGATCTGAGCAAACTTTTCTCCACTGTTGATCTAAGCCCCTCTCACATCCGACCAGATTCCGGCGTCGATCGTGACGATGGCGACGTCCCTTGGGTTCACCTTTCCCAAGAGTTGTAGTACTGATCGGGGCAATGGCCGGAGGCCGTTGGCGGTAGACTGGAGCGACGAGTGAGACACCGGGACAAACAATTTTGGAGACAGAGGATCCGATTTCGTATGCTCTCACCCCTGCCTACATGGATGAAATGCTAAACAAAATTATGATGTTTGGAATTGAAATTTGACTTACTTTTATCAGGCGAAGACTGGATGGCAGCCATCAACTGTCTGCAAAGTGAACATATCAAAGCAACTTCAGCATATTCTCAAAAAACAATTGTGAACCAGAAATGTTGACTGCATAATTCATTTTAAAGACAAAGATGCAGTCTACTAGCCAGAAGAATAAATTCTATTTGAATTGGATCTGAAATAACTCACGTAAAAATAAAAATTAATAAAAAGCGGTTCCATTTGAAGAGCACTTCAACTGGCATCAAAGGTTGTATAGCAGTTTCCATAAACTAAAACCAAGCAAAGAACAAGTGGAATTATTGCTCTCGCTGACAAAATTAACTTAGATTGCATCCATAAAAAAAATCCTTAATCTAATTTTGCTGCCTCAAAGACCAGTGAAGCATAAACATCCCAAGGCAATAAATGATATCAGTTACTGCAAAATACTTATCTCGTAAATTAACTTAGTGGAATAAGACTTGGTTGTTATTGTCACCATTGTCTGAGACATTTTCCTGTCACACCGATGGGCTATGATATATAACACCAATTGTAGAAATGTTACTGCCTCAAAGAACAACGGAGAAGATGCCTTAAGCCAAAATTATCTGGGTGCAGCAAAAATATCTTCCCATCAATTAATACCTTGATTTATAAGTAATAATGTAAAAATAAAATAATATTAAAAAACAACAACAAATGTGAAATCAATTGAGAAAAATGACGCACACAGAGTAATCCAGAAAATCAATCTTACTCATAATATCAATGGAATGACCGTCAACAATATATTGTCAATATTAATGGCAAATTAGCACAATAGTAAAGTTGTTATTTTGTTACCAAAAAGGTCACGGGTTCGAATCCTAGAAACAACTTCTTGCAAAAAAGTAGGGTAAGGCTGTGTACAATGGATCCTTCCCCGGGACCGTATAGCTGGAGCTTCGTGCATCAGACTGTCATTTTTTTTAATGGCAAATTAGTTTTAGATGTACACATACGTCAAACTTGCTAGCAAAGACAATTGAGTGTAGTTGTGCTACAAAAGACAAGTGATACATGTAAAAATCAAAGACAAGTGATACATATAAAAAAATCTATGGAAAGTGCTCATAAATATGCATGTGACATCTTTTCTTCCAGCGATTTGCAGTAAAAAGCAAGTGTATTACTCTGTCATCCAGTTCCCATACATTTGCAAGATAGGCATATACCAGTTGACCAATACTCCAATAGAAGCACTCCTATCAAGAAGTCCCCATGATTCAATTAATAATCCATTGCGTTTCAAGTATGAGACTAGTCTATTAGCCTGTGAAGTTTTCCCACTGCCACCTAATTCTTTTTATTTAATGAGAGAACCTCTTGAATTATACTATTTCATCTAATCATCTTAATTTGCCTGAATGAACTCAATATTGGACAATAATAAAAGATCTCAAGTCGTTGTAGATGTCCTGCAACTTGAAAGTTCTACAAGAAAATAACCATCCGATCATAACATTATTGCTCTAGAATCTATAAAGAATGTGGTATGCATCATATAAGGAGAACATGATGGAATGTAAATGGTATAATATGTGAAAGAAGGACCCTTCGATCACCTATATACAAAAGTTCACATCTCCATAGACAAATATTTTAATGGCGTGATAAAATTCACTCTAAACCAGGTAAAGTCACACGGTATCTATTTCATACTATTGGCAGGTAAACGAAATGGTTTCCTTGACCAACCCAAGTCCTGCAAGCAACATGTATGAAACATATCCATTGTTAAAGTTGTAAACTTCAACTCATGGGAGGATAAAAAGAATACAAAAAATGTCAGCCAGAAATTTGTGATTGAAATAAAATATGAATTCAATAATTAGATACCTCAAGAATCTAGTTGGCATTGCTGTGGGCTGTGGCAGATGGCAAGTCCTGTTATTTAAAGGGAGTGTTGCAATACGTATCATCCTCTTCCCCGTACAATCCACAGGATAACATATATAGGGAAAATGCAAATCATTCTCCATACAGGTAAATCTAGGAAGGCATATCCAGTTTATATAATCTACCATCAGCATGCGTTCCCGTGAGGAAACATTTGTTCCTAATTTGCAATACTATGGAAGCAAGGAAATACAATCTTTGTTAGTGAAATTCTTCCAACGAGAAAATCAAGTAGCCATGGAAAAGCAAAATCGCAATACAAGAAATGGAAATGATAGCTGGATTAAATTGAATTTCAAGACGATATTTTCAATGATTATCTACAAGGACAAAAATAAGATAAAATAAAAATGATCTGCTACGTGTTCATAACAGAGACATCTATTCACAATTCATCTAGAAAATAAAGGAAAGCGTACCTTCCTGAGGGCTAGGATTAAAACTTAGGGAGATGGGTAGAAGGGTGCATCTGTCCCCCGTCGCCAACAGCGGTTGATGGCCAATGAGAATTGTGATGGAGAAGGTTGAGGTCGTTTGGAGTCTTCGAGACAATGGTGGTCCGGTGATGGCTGAAACTGGATCTCACCGTCTCGGGACTCACCGCCGTCACCGTTGTCGCCTATGGATTTACTGCAGAGTGGATTGTAGATCCTAGATCGCCGAAGTTTTATCGAAAATCCGAATGCGTCGGGTTCTAAAGAGATTGGGGCAGCGCCTCGTCGGAGAAAGAAGGCCGGTGATAAGGGTTTATGCCGATCCACACGATCCGTCAGCATCATGAAGTAGAGTTGTTTATTTTTAAAAAAGGGGATCTAATCTAAACATGTTTCTATGGAATTCGGATCCCTGTTACATCGGATAAATATGACCGTTCGATCTTGGTGCTCCTCCAATTTCGATCGTCCACTTGAATCGCCTAGGTACGCTATGCGTCTTCGAATTCCTTCCATAAGCTTCCACGCGTCGACGTCAACTCTCTTCGCCTCGGCTTCCATAAGAACTCGCCTCATCTCTTCTGATCTCGTGCCAACCCTCTCGTATTTTTGATTAGGGTTTGCGCCTCGCCGACTCAGGGCTCATCAGTTATCTCACCATCCATGGCGACCTCGTCGGTGCAGATCCATGTACTAGGCTCCTCCTCCGGCGCCTTCCCCTCTTCTAAGTTGCCGTTCTCCCGCCTTCCTGCTTCTTCCAATTCCCTCTTCTTCGGCCTCCGCCGACCGACTGGAGTTCGACTCGCTTCAGGGCGTCCGGCTCATGGGACTGGATATAGGCCTTTGCAGGTGGTATGCGAGAAGGTGGTTGGGATCGATCTTGGCACCACTAACTCGGCCGTCGCCGCCATGGAGGGAGGCAAGCCGACAATAGTGACCAACGCTGAAGGTCAGCGAACGACTCCCTCAGTGGTGGCCTACTCGAAGAATGGAGATAGGTTGGTGGGGCAGATTGCCAAGCGCCAGGCAGTTGTCAACCCCGAAAATACATTTTTTTCAGTGAAGAGGTTCATTGGACGGAAGATGTTGGAAGTGGACGAAGAGTCGAAGCAAGTCTCTTATCGGGTCTTGAGAGATGAGAATGGAAATGTCAAGCTTGATTGCCCTGCCATCGGAAAACAGTTTGCTGCTGAAGAGATCTCAGCTCAGGTGATTTATTATGCCCTGTTTTGAAGAATTATTTGAATGTTGTCTTTCATGTGAAGTATTAGTTAAAAAAAAAGAAGGTTGTAACTCGTTTGTAATGTAGGGATCCTTTGAAAGGATCATACACGTCAAATTATCAAAATGTTGATCATTGAATGAATCTCACCATCTTTGCAAGTATTAGCGATTAAAATAATGGCTACATAATTGCTGATGGTGCTAGCTTAGATTAGGCTTTCATTTGTTATTTTGGCCTTTATTATTGAAGTCTCCTTTTTTTTAACCCTTTCTCAGGTTTTAAGAAAGCTCGTGGATGATGCATCCAAGTTTTTGAATGATAAGGTTACAAAAGCCGTGGTTACTGTTCCTGCTTACTTCAATGACTCTCAAAGGACAGCTACAAAGGATGCTGGGCGTATTGCTGGTTTAGAGGTCCTTCGTATCATTAATGAGCCAACAGCTGCATCATTGGCTTATGGATTTGAAAAGAAGAACAATGAAACTATCCTGGTATTTGATTTGGGTGGTGGCACTTTCGATGTTTCAGGTAACTTGGCTTATTCAAGTCTATCTTATTCTCTGTTGTTTATCTAATTTCATCTTCAGGAATTCGTTTATATTTTTCTCATGGCATTTTAGTCTTGTACTTCAGTATTGGCTTATTAGTGGTGTGCACATATTTTGACTACTTAAAGCGATTCTGAGAACCTCTTGAAAACCTCACTTTTCATGATAAAGATGAAAAAAAACTATTAGAATTTCAGACTCTAGTCATTAATATCTGTATGTTTATTACTTCTCATGATATGAATCAATTAACAAGTTATTGAAGCTTGTTCATCCGTCCAGTTTCACCTTGCCAGTGCGATGTCGTAGTCCTCAACTTACTATGCTAGTTTATTTTAGTTAGTCCAAATCTGAAATGTATTATTCAGTAACTATTGTATGGAAGTGTAGGATTTTGCTATTACTTTTTTTTTTGTGAAAGTTAATTATGGTAACCTACAAATGAAAAGGATAACTTCTTTAAAGTTGTGTATGTGATAATTTGGCTAAACATTAGCATAGGCATAGCACCTGTTGGGTGATTACAAAGGTATTGAAGAAAGAATACATGAGTTCAATGGCGGTTGAATGTGTTACAAGCATGCTTGTTGTGAGAAGATACTGAATCTTTGTCTCATTTGGTATTGGAGTTTCTGTTTTCCATACTATGGAGTTTGATAAGAGGTATATCAAATCCACGATTTGACATTCATGGTTCATGTGATTTGAGGGATTATCATCATCACCAAGTTGCATTTCTCTCAACCTGATTGGATGAATTTTACCCCTTTATTGAGCTATATGCCAAGCTATATCCTAAATATCAAATCAGTTAATTCATTTTTAGTATATTGACTGATTGCATTTTATTTGTTTTTTCTTTACCTCTGATATCTCCACTTCATTTGGATAAGTCTTTTTACAACAAAATCATTTGGTTGTCTTTGAACATGTTCAAAGCATTGAAATTTATGTTATGCCATTTTATCATCTTTTAGAGTTATAAATAACTGCTCTTGTATATTAGCATTATTATTTTGTTTTTGTAATAACTCCACACATCTATCTTAACATTTTCATTGATGCTACATGTGTTGCCTATTTGAGACATTTGATGATATTTAAAATCCTGTGCAGGGTGGATTGTGTTATTAATTTCCTATGACACAAATGGAAACAGAAAAAAAAAAATCCTAGGAATGTGATTCATATCAATTAAATTGACAAAAATGTGAAATTGATAGGGTCCTTTCTGACACATTTCCTATTTAGTGTAATTCATGAACCAATCATTCCAAGTTGTGGAAAAATGAGATGCTTTTTTTTATCACCAAAATTGTATCTGCAGTCATGCAAATTGGTTGTGGACCTAATATCACCAACATCCACTACTGTGCTTACATTATTGTTCTTTTCATGTAAAATAGTTTGGCTATCATTTCGTTCTTCCCCAATGGTGATCATGTTTCTTGCTGTCTATGTGATTCATGCATCTTTTCCCACTTCTCAGTTTATCCTAACATCAGTTTACCCCAATCCATTGCAGTTCTAGAGGTTGGAGATGGTGTTTTTGAGGTGCTTTCAACATCTGGGGACACACATCTTGGTGGTGACGATTTTGACAAGGTTGGTTTTCCAACACGAAAAACTTTGCGTTTGTTCTTCACACATTCATGAATGACCTTGTTTTTTTTACATATATTTCAAAACGAATCTCATACTTCTTGCCATTTGCCTACTTATAAAGTTATAATATGATGTGTGGTTGCTTTACCTCTATTCATTTGATATCTGCTAATATATATATTTTTTCAGACCATCGTTTGAGATGTGCCCAGTTATAAATATTTCATCCAGTAGTTTTTTGCTACCTTTTATGCTAGGAACATTTTTATCCTATTTGATGCTTAGAAATTCTATCTTCAAAAGTGTTTATACTGCATTTGTACTACCCACATGGTTCCTAATAATGAAATGTATCAAAGTGTATATATTTGTTTTGAACATAATAAAAAAATATGGCATTATCCCAAGAGCAAAAATTTGAAACTTGTTTTTATTTACTCCAAATACTACTACTAATGATAATATCCTTTTCCCATGCGGATGCACTTGGGGGGGATTTGAATTTGGTAAACATCATTTAGAAAAACAGACAAAAATGAGATAATGAGAAATTGGCGAAATTAAAAAGTAAGCAAATCTCTTTTCTTTTCTTTTTTCATAATGCAAAGGAAACTTAGTCTAGTTGATGGTATTAGGTCATCTGGATGCTTCTTGTGGGAACTTTACCCTCTAATCCTTGTGGAAGCCAGTGGACATGCTCATTTTATAATGTAAACATTAACAATAATTCTCAATCCTATCTAGGCAAATGAGACCATTTAGTTGCATGTCTGTTTTATTGTTACACATATGACTTTATACAAGTATATAATGCTCCACATCATAAACAAGAAATGAAAGGTGACCAGCTTTTCTACATTAGGCCATGTATATCGGACAATGTTTTAGGATAGGATATCACAATTGACTCTTTTGTCCTTTAGTCTCGACTCTCAAGCCTTTGAGGAAGGATATCTTGTTTCCTATGGAACTTTGTCTGCATCTAATTGCACAAATCTTTAAACTGTTTAACTTTTATTACTTCCTTTGTATAACACTACTAGTTATCCCTTGGAAAAGTTGGCATCGTTGATGACCAAATGCTCTATTATAGTCATAGTCAAGCATATTCAGACTCTTCTGGTTCTTGTAATTATACGTCTCTGCTCTTCTTTTATTAGTACTGAACTGGCACATTCTAGTAGCCTGTTCTTGTTAAATTTAATTTAACTATTTTTTAATCATTCACTGTACTGCTTTGGGAATATGTGTTTGTGTTTTGGCGCATAAAGTTTTGATGTCATGTATTTTTATAGAATGGCATAGGCAACATTGGATCAGAATCTTCCACATAGCAGTTGGCACTTGCCAACTTTTATTTTGAATTTGTGAACCATAGATGCATCTTGAGATAAATATGTTTGCCAATAGTGATTTATGAATTATCATTAACTGACCATATTTGTCTTGATTATTTGAGATTGACTATAAGAATTTTATTCCTCTAATGAGTTCTATACATGATCATATCACTATTCTACTAGTTTGTAAATTAATCAAATTATATCTTTATATTGGCTAATAATTTCTCTGTCCTCTCTCTATTGCCTAAAACTCACTCTAAGAAATTCAACTCTTATAACTATAGAATTTTGAGTAATTTTTGGACATATTAATACCATCCTAACATATTTTCACTCTTTAATTGTCTAATTGAAGCTACATTTAATTGCTCTTGATTATTGGTAAGTTTTTTTTAATCCATTCTATTAAGTATACACTCATCTTAGCATTCTCATTTCTACTACATTAATATATTATGTTCTACATTCTAACAACAAAACACTTTAGTCCGTGAGATATGGTCCTTTTAGCCTTTTTTTTCCCTCCTTTTTTTATGTGGTGTGGTGATTTGGATTGAGTGAGTGAGGGAGGGGGCATGACAAGACTCCAAAAGCCTGACCTCATCTCTCATTGTTTATCATATTGATATCTCCTTTTTGTGGAATAATAAATTCATGATATCTAAAGCTCTTAGGATTTGCCAATTCATCTTTAACTATTCCATTAATTCTTTTCCTGTTGCTAAGATTACATCTCCAAATCTTTAATTTCGAAGGTTTCTCTGAAGCATGATTCATGACAATTCATTGATTTTGATGGTCATTTTCAATTTTTCTTAGTACTAAAGTAAAAGTTGTTTTGATCAGAGAATTGTTGACTGGCTTGCTTCTGACTTCAAGAGAGATGAAGGAATTGATCTTTTGAAAGACAAACAAGCCCTTCAGAGATTAACTGAAACTGCTGAAAAGGCTAAGATGGAGTTGTCCTCCTTGACTCAAACAAACATTAGGTGAGTTTCTGTTGCTTCTACTTTATTATTTCTGTCTAGATACACCGTTCCAATCTGATTGTGATCTTGATCTTTTGCTAGTTTACCTTTTATCACGGCGACTGCTGATGGTCCCAAACATATAGAGACAACAATTACAAGAGCCAAATTTGAGGAACTTTGTTCAGATCTTCTTGACAGGTTTGTCAAATCTTTATTACTCGATGTCAATATATAGCAAGGCAATTTAAATACACTAAAGTAAAGCTTCTTTCAGATTCTTATGATAGAAGAGGACAAATTATTATACTTTACGATTAGCATTTTTTTTCTTGATTTGGTTATTAAAGATATCTGGTAGTTCTGTGTTTGGTAACATATTTGCATGTTTCATTTCTGTTTTCAATTGATAGTTTGATACTTAATATCTTCTCTTATACTTGCATTCATGTCTTATAGGCTAAGAACCCCTGTTAATAATGCATTGAAAGATGCAAAACTCTCATTTAAGGATTTAGATGAGGTAATCCTTGTTGGTGGGTCAACTCGTATCCCAGCAGTTCAGGAACTTGTGAAGAAGATGACTGGGAAGGATCCTAATGTCACTGTCAATCCTGATGAGGTTGTTGCTCTTGGTGCTGCAGTGCAGGTCTGGATTAGAAAACCATTATATTTGACCATGCAAATTTGTATCATATCTACTTTTAGCAATAATTGTTTTTTTAATTAAGCGTGATTGTTTGAAAATAAAAAGAGGACATAAAAGATTGATTAACATCTCATGAACACAAACGATAAATATATAAACTAATGAAGATTGAAGACTTTGTGGCATAAAATAAGACTTCACTCATTGCTTTTTGCACGTGTATTTTGCAGGCAGGAGTATTGTCTGGGGATGTCAGTGATATTGTGCTTCTTGATGTCACACCGTTGTCCATTGGTTTGGAGACATTGGGTGGGGTCATGACAAAGATTATTCCGAGGAACACAACATTGCCAACATCCAAATCAGAAGTCTTCTCTACAGCAGCAGATGGTCAGACAAGCGTTGAGATAAATGTTCTTCAGGGAGAAAGAGAGTTTGTGCGAGACAACAAGTCGCTCGGCAGTTTCCGTCTTGATGGGATCCCTCCAGCACCACGAGGGGTTCCTCAAATCGAAGTCAAGTTTGACATCGATGCCAATGGAATCCTGTCTGTCACTGCTGTGGACAAGGGCACTGGAAAGAAACAAGATATCACCATTACTGGGGCTAGTACTTTACCTAGCGACGAGGTGGGATAAGCTTTTCTCTTACATTTTAACCTTTTCTTATCATGCTTTGTATATTATGGAGATTTATTTTGATCAAGAGGAATGATCTAAATCTGTTTCCATACTTATTTTCTAGTGTTTATTTCCAGTTGACTTGATTCTCGAACTTAATTCTCCAATTGCAACTATGTGAATGTATACAGGTGGAAAGAATGGTTAATGAAGCTGAGAAGTTTGCCAAAGAAGACAAGGAGAAGAGGGATGTCATTGACACAAAGAACCAGTCTGAGTCTGTTATTTACCAGACTGAGAAACAACTCAAGGACCTGGAAGATAAGGTGCCTGCTGCGGTCAAGGAGAAGGTTGATGCAAAGCTCAAGGATCTCAAAGATGCAGTTGCAAACGAATCAACACAGGGTATGAAGGATGCAATGGCTGCTCTGAACCAGGAGGTGATGCAGCTTGGTCAGTCACTATACAACCAACCAGGTGCGACTGGTGCTGGTCCAGCTCCTGGAGCTGATGCTGATTCTGCAGGAACATCTTCCAAGGGAGCTGATAATGATGATGTGATCGATGCCGACTTCACAGATAGCAAGTAAAGGTTGGTCCAGATATATCAGAAGCTCAATGGATCAATGGATTTAGGTTACTAAAATTCAAAATTTCTACCGTCCATGAGGTACATATACGTGCATTAAAAAGGTTGACTATGCTCCAGCAAATTTCCTGCAGGGGCATTCCCTGCAAATTATTTAATCCGGAAAGAGCAACTTTAGGAACACTTGGGTTATTTGCCAACAGAATCTGTGGGGTTTGAGCAAAACATATGCACTTGATGCATCGCACTGATTGAAATTATTCTTCTTTTGATAGGAAATGTTGCATACTACTCTTGACGTACTTTTTATTTGTTTCAAATATGATATTTAGTAATGTATCGAAATCAAACTCCTTCCGTTGAGGTTTAATTTTCTTTAATGGATGAATAGCAGGAAATGAAACAAAATAAGGTAAGGAAAATTTTACCACATTTTTGTGTGTTCATTTCTCTCACCATCTAATGCATTGAGTTGAAATAAGCTATGCAAGGGTGGGTGGAATCCGTATGTAGCCGTGCCGTGTGTTTGCATGTGTCCTGCTGTGGCAAGCAATTCATCTGTTTCTTCTGGTCCAATCCTGCATGGTTTATATAGAATAGGCTTCAGTTCTCCGTCATCAATCTTGTGCAGAAGAAGAGCAGTAAATAACTCCCAAGCCACCTACAATTATGAACTACCTTTTCTGTCACCCCTTATTCTGTCAAACATGGGATCGAACTACCTTTTCTGTCAAACATGGTATCGAACTAGGCAGTTGTCAGAATATAGTTTCTTCCTTGATGTTGTCAATAAAGAGAAATTGAAAGTTCAAACTAGAATTAGCTATTTGATCCTGATCATATAGGATAAATTAAACTTGGACTAGAAACTACAAACTTCTTTAGCAACCACAAGTATAAGAATGCAAAGACGAGACTAAAATGTTAAACATAACTGCATTGTGAATGGCAATGCATTATTTGTATTTATTTACGTCTGACTTCATTAACCATCGTTATATGTGTTCGCCATTTCGGTTTCCAAGGCATGATTTCTGTGGCCCTTGTATAGCTTAGGAATCATAAGCCTCCACCAAACTTTCAGAATGTAAAAATGTTTTGACATAGTAATAAATTTATAGTTAATTATTTTTAGATATATGTTTCCTCATTTCAGCAAGTAAAATTAGACCGTCTGTATAGTTGAGCTCTTGATACCTTAGCCCATAGGATAAATCCAATTCACTTAGTATGGTTGACATTTCCAATCCAGGTTTCTTGAGCTGCAGTAGTATACAGAACAAAAAAAAGTTAAGAAAACTGTGATAGGAAGAACATGACACCATACAAAACAATCTACACTTAATCTGGGCTAAAAGTCCGAGAAATGTATCATACAAAACAATATAGAATCTCCCAAAGTAGGAGCAAGCAAAATACTCCAAGCATTACATAGAACACTTTGCTGAAATTACTTCAAGATATGGCACACCTACAAATACACTGATCTTGCAGTTCTAGATGATGTTTATTCATAAAAGCACCACCTAGAGACGAGGTATTAGTCTGTATTATATGGTATTCTTTTTATTTTTTGGCGTACAGAAGGAAGAGTTTGAGTAGAAACATATATATTAAAATAACAGATTTATTCTTAAATAACGACTCCTCAACATGAAATCAAAAGTTTGAACGTGACATAGGTGGTACAATCTATGTAATAGTTATCGCAATGCAAGACCCTGCAAATGACTTTATATATGCCTAAGAATCATATTGAACGTACTGTTAGTTTCATATACAGGACCTCTGATAGTTGCAAACAAATGAGGAATTCATTTCTCGCTTGCTTTTGACCTTGCACATTAACAATGATAAATTCAGATAAAATATACTGTTCTAAGTTAATTTGTAGAAACTAAATAAAATAGTGAAAGTTAACTAAGACAATATGGTAAAAGTATCAACTATACAACACTATTCAATATAGACTTCTACACAAACGGTCTAAATCTAATTGTCATCGAATAATTGAGGTGCTTTAACCAGAGACTAATTAACAGGAGCTTATAAAAAGATCATTGAGGATACAGAGTAAAACTAAAATTAAAATGGCACACATTTGAAGATATCCCCAGGAACATCCTTAAATTGAACATCAATTTCAGCTTTCCTTTCCTGCTGTTCACAGCTTTTCCTGGCTTTAATATAAAAGGGACGCCTGTATTGCATCATTATTAAGTGTCAGTGACTTGTAAAGGAACAAATATTCAGAAAATCTTGTTCCAATATCTTGCCATGAATTTAGATGGTTACTGCGGCAATGGTAAGACTATTGAAGTCAGCATCATCTGCCTTCACTTTATGCGAAGTCAACATCCATCACATTTATCAGCTTCCTTAGAAGATGATCAAATTATCGTCACATCATCGGCATCAGCATCAGTTCCCTTGGGAGACAATCTGTGAAGTCAGCATCATCTTTATCAGCTCCTTGGAAGTTGATCACATCATCAATGTCAGTTTTCTTGGAAGATGTTCCTGCAGAATCATTATTAGCTCCCTTCGAAGATGTTCATTATTAGCTCCCTTCGAAGATGTTCCTGCGGAATCGGCTTCAGCTCCAGCCTCCAGGAGCTGCATCACCTCCTGGTTAAGCGCAGCCATTGCTTCCTTCCTACCTTGAGTTGATTCGTTTGCATCCTTGACCTTTGCTTCAGCCTTCTCCCTCACCGTATCAGGCACCTTATCTCCAAGCTCCTTGAGTAGCTTTTCTGTCTGGTAAATCACAGACTCAGACTGGTTCTATGTGTCGACGGCATTCCTCTTCTTGTCCAAAGATTTAGATCATTCCTCTTCATCAGAGAAAGAATCTCCATAATATGTACGAAGCATGATAAGAAAAAGTTAAATGTAAGAAAAAAATCTTATCCCACCTCGTCACTAGCCCGATATCTCGGTTATTTCCAGTGCTTTCAACCCTCTCGTATTTTTCTATTAATGTTTGCGTACTTGGTTTCAACTGTGCATTTCCAGTTAACTTGTTTCTCGAACTGAATTCTTCAATTGCAACTATGTAAATCAGTAAATGTGACCAGGTGGAACTGGAAAGAATGGTTAATGAAGCCGAGAAATTTGCCAAAGAGGACATGGAGAAAAGTAATGCCATTGGCCCAAAGAACCGGTCTGAGTATGTGATTTACTAGACAGAGAAGCAACTCAGGAGCTTGGAGATAAGGTTCCTGCTGCAGTCAATGAGAAGGTTGAAGCCAAATTCGAGGATCTCAAAGATCAGCTGCAAACGAAGTAACTCAGGGTAGAACCAACCAGGTGCGGGCTGGTGCTGGTCCAGCTCCTGGAGCTGATGCCGATTCCACAGGAAAATCTTCAATTCCAAGGGAGCAATACAAGCAATTCGTCTGTTTCTTCTACCTGGTTTATATGGTCCACCTCATGGACTGGGCGAAAATTTTGAATTTTTGTATCCTAAATCCATTAGACTAAATTTCAAGACGATATATTTCCAAAGGCTATTTGCAAGGAAAATAAAATAAAATAAAAATGATCTGCTACGTGTTCATAACAGAGACATCTATTCACTATTCATCTAGAAAACAAAGGAAAGCGTACCTTCCTGAGGGCTCCGATTAGCCGTTCAAATCTCCTGTCCCTAAATTTTTCTGTCCCCATGTCCCCTGTCGATCGGACGGATCAGATTACATCTCAAGACATCATGACATCCTTAAGATGTGTGCAGTATTCTCGTAATGTGCAAGACATCCTTGAGATGTAATCTGATCCGTCCGATCGACAAGGGGACACGGGAACAGAAAAATTTAGGGACAGAGGATTTGAACTCTCCGATTAGAACTTAAGGACATGGGTAGAATGGGTGAATCTAAGCTTGAGGCCTAAGTGTGGATGAAATTTGAGGTCGTTTGGGATTACAAGAAAATTAAGATTTTATATTTAAAATATAATATTTTTTTAAAAAAATGTTGTAGTTTTTTTTTAACAATGCTTTTAGTAAAATGTATTGTCTATTTCTTTATTTTTTTATTAATAAATAATATTTTTTTAAAAATTGTTATCTATTAATGATTTTTTTATAATAATAATATTTTTTTAAAATATTGTCTATTAATAATTTTATTAATGTATAATGATTTTAAAAAAAGGTTGTTTTCATTTAAATCTAGGATGATATGAATTAGAAAAACCCTATGTTTCACTATGTATCCACCAATCTCCCCAATACCTCCATAACCCCTCTCACGTCTTCATCTCCTCCCCAACCCCTCTCACCCGAACATCATCTCACGCCCTCTCAGTCCAACTCCTCTCCGATGAACCCCTCTCCGCAAACCTCTCCTCTGAACTCCTCTTCGTCGAACGATACTCTGTCGAAGCCGAGCGACAGTTCCTTTCCCATTTTCTGCGACATTCATCTTCCTCAGGTTTGTATCCTTCGTCAACCCCTTCTCCCTCGACCACCAATGTGCTGCCTCCGAAGGCAGCGAAACCCTAACCCTAGATCACACCATGGCCGTAGAGCTGTAAATGAACTAACCGTTCGTGAACAAGCTTGGTGTTCGGCTTGGTAAGAGCTTGTTTATGTTCGTTCAATATACATTAGAGTAATTAAACAAACAAGCTTGAACAGCTCGTTAAGCTAAACAAACAAGTTTGAACACATATGTGTTCAGCTCGTTAACGTTCGTGAACAACGTTCGTGAACAATGTTCGTGAACAACGTTCGTGAACAATGTTCGTGAACAACGTTCGTGAACAATGTTGACGAACAATATTTATTAATAAAATTCTTTTCAATATGATAAATAAATAATAAAATAAAATAAATAAATAAATTTAAATTATCAATCTTAATAACCAATCAAACAATTAAAAGTTTCAAACACTCGAACAAGCTTGAATTGAGAGCTTGATAACATCTAAACGAACAAAACTCAAACCAAGCTCAAGCCAAGCTCGAACCAAGCTCAAGTCAAGCTTGAATTGAGAGCTTGATAACATCTAAACGAACCAAGCTCAAACCAAGCTCGAACCAAGCTCAAGCCAAGCTTGAATTGAGAGCTTGATAACATCTAAACGAGCCAAGCTCAAGTCAAGCTTCAAACAAGCTCAAGCTCATAAAAAATAAACCAAGCCAAGCTTGAACACTTATTTCAAAAGCTTGGTTCATTTTAAGCTCAGCTCGGCTCGGCTCGGTTATCTTATTAAACAAGCTTGAACACCCCAAAGCTCGGCTCGGCTCGGCTTGTTTACAGCCCTACATATGGCCTAGTTCGGAGGCGCCACCCCCTGCGTGGTGCCCGAGTTGATGGGCAGTGGCGGCGATGGCATATTCCGAGTGCCTATCTGCGCCGTCGTACACCCCGGACGCCCTCCGACACTCGAGGTGCGCCCCCACCCTCTGAGCGAAACCCAGGCCGGGTCCTTCCTTGGCGCCATTGCCTGCCCCGGGTCGCAGCTCTAGGCCGGACAGGAGTCCGACCTATGGGTGTGGACCTCAAGGAGGTTTTTGAGAACTGGGAGCCCGGCGTCATGGTAAGGAAAGGCGATGAGAAAAGCAAGCCCTTTAACGAGTTGTGCCGCGCGTCGCCGATGCTGTGCTTGGCGGTCAATGTTGCTAATGGCTTGATCTGGAGCGGTCACAAGGATGGAAAGATCAGGTCTTGGAATATGGAATTACCCATCACTGCCGATGCTGCTTCGGATGATCGTGGCTCTTCTTCGTCCTCTACGGGCAGTAGTAATGGTCATGGTGGTTGCCCTCCATTCAGAGAACGTCTTTCATGGCAGGTGCACCATCAATCTCCAGTTCTATCCATGGTTATCACATCTTATGGTACTTTCCTTCCACCCCTTGTTTACCTGTACAATTTGTCCTATTTTCATTTGGTTAAAAAGGATCAAATGCGTCCGTAGCCAATACAGAAAAAGATCTATAAATGTAAGGTTGTAGAACAGTTATTTTTCATTTCTCCTAAAATTTAAATCAATTATAATCATAAACATAACTAAATTTAATTCAATATAATTTATAAAATTATAAGCATGTATCTGATTGGTATTGTAGCATCAGAGGTTGGATTAATTGTTGTTGGATTGCAAGAGGTGGAAATGGGGGCTGGATTCCTTGCAATGACGGTTGCTAAAGAAACTGTAAGATATATATCCCTGTATTTTCTTTTTTTTTTTCTCATAGAATCCAGGTTTTTTTTTGTCTGATCTATTCCTTTCTTACAATATTAAAAGCAAAGGGAAGGTAGAATATTTTTCCATCAGTTTTGACTATGCAAGATTTTTACCTTTTTTTCTACCTTACACAATTATTGTGTTATGAATGTAATGGCGAAATTGATCTCTTTCCTATTTGCTTAATCTTTTGTATAGTTGGTCATCCAATCAAATTTAAACAGATTATCCTCTATTAATTCTGCTAGTGACACAGTTATAAACTGAAGGGTTTGTTCATGGTTTGAGTCAGATCACTCAGTTGGCTCATTCACAAAAGATGGAGAGTGCTGAGAATATAAAGCAAATATTGAATATTTTCTAACATCTTAAAGCTTTTGGGACAGGTTGTCAACCAATCTAACCTATCATATCCAACCTAGAATAACAATTGAGCAAATTTCTATCCTTAAAAATGCTTTCAACTGAAAACGACAAAATAGTAATCACCACTTGTAATTCATCACTATAAGTATTTATTTAATTATGTAGTAATCACCATAGCTGGCCCACCTAGTAGGATAAAACTTGGTTTATTGTTGTGTAGTAATCACCACTATTAAACTGTATTCAATGTTTATGTTAAGTGAAAATAAAAGAGGTTTGCTTCACTGTCATTGTGTAATATTATTTGTTAGAACTATTCTCTTGTCTAATAACTTGAGCATTTACATGGGATAAGTAAGATCTGAGTAGGAGGTTGTGTTGAATCTTATTATCTATAGACATATATATTTATATTTAAGTCAACATACTTGTTGGGCTAGAGTCAGTTGTCCAGTCTTTCTTCACGATGAATATCAGCAAAACAGATAACAATTCAGATCTTTCAAGATAAATGATTAGCTCAATATCTTTATTCATATATGCATGAATTTGCACAGCAGGCACACGTTATGACTCCAATATGATGACTAGTTATCAAGCATATTGCTAGACCTTAACTAGATTCCTGGATCAATTGAGGGAAGCACTTGTTTGCATTTTGTGCTGTTTTTTAGTTCCATTAGTTCTTTGTTAGATTACATGTGCTAATATACATGTATAAAAGAACAGAAGGCTTAACCTTATGCAATAAAACATGAATTTGTACAGGCTGTAGATGCTTAGACGTGTATGCTATTTTGGAAAGTATCTTATTGTAAAATATTTTCTTTGTTTTAAGCTATAGAAGAACTATGTAACTCAGCAGTCAGCATTATCTTGTCCATATCAACTCGTTTGTAAGTTGGATGAAATTTTGTAGAATCACTCCTGGCAATATATTTCTATGAAATTTGGTTCCTTTTATTTAATGACCTTGTGTACAGAGAAAAAAAAAATCATATTTCTATTTTGTTTCTAAGTTTATCTGGTGAGAAATAATTATGATCTTCTGTAACAATATTAGCTATTTAGATATGTGCTTAGTTATTTATGCTGCAGAGATGTTTTCACTCTTCATGTCACTTGGTAATGATTGGTAGTAGCAACAGATGTAAATATAAGGCGAACACTACTGTAAAATCCTAGGTGTGAAGGACCTCCCGTTAAGTTTATAAGTTCAACTTGGGTGCTGAGAGTTATTTCTGCTAACTTTTCTGAATGTATGTCTAATTTCCAAGGACATATTTTCAATCTTGTGAAATATAACTTCTAGACTGATGATACTGTCTCCAAATTTGTGACTACTCTAATGATCTTAGGTAGGACTTGAGGGGAGTGCTAATGGGCAATGGTGGTTGAATGCAACTGGCAAGACCTTAGATGAAGGATCTTCTTTTCAACGTGTTGGCTCTAGGCAATTAGCAGGGTTACTCATTGCTGCATGGTATGTACTCCATCAATAATTTTATGCTACTTAGAAATTTTTTAATTTGATATGTTCAAATTAAGAGTGAAAATTTCTTTTGCATAATATGTTGGTGCAGCGGAGGCCGGCAAGAGGGGGGTGAATTGCTGAAAACACAAAATAAAAATACCCTCCTCGGATTTCAACTCAATTAATGCAATAGTAAATAAGTAAAGGCAGAAATAAAATTAAACTAAGCAAGGAAATAGAAATTAAGTAGAAAACAGGATTTAACCTGGTTACAACCAAGGAGGTTGTTAATCCAGGGCAGTAAGAAAAAGCTCAGTAGAAAAATCTCCTTTGCTGAAGGCGGAGAAGCCTTTTACACTTTGGAAGCTTAGAACTATTGCTAGGAATGGCTACACAATGATTGCTTGAGTTGTTGTTGAATTCCTAGCTCCAGGGCCTTTTTATAGCTCCTGGAAAGTCTATCTCGAGGGCCCAAGGCGCCTCCAACTCGATCTGCGGATAAAACTTTATCCGCAGTGCAAACGGTCAAACTGGACTGCTCAAGGCGCCTTAAACAATCATTCAAGGCGCCTTCAATGTGTTCAAGGCGCCTTCAATGTGTTTAAGGCGCCTTCAAGGTTACTGCTACAGTAATTTCTGCTACAGTAATTTCAGCCTCTTTTGTTTTCTTTTCTTCTCCTCTTTAGCTTCCGAAGCTCCGTTCTTTTGGGTGATTGCGACCAACCGGAATAGGGCTCACCCGAACCCAATTCCCGGCCTTCTCCTCGAGCAGCCTTCCGTCCCGGCTTAACGTCCCTCGAACGCTGCGCACGCTCTTCACGCCCACCGGAGTACTCTTCCGCAGCTCTCTCGTCCTTCGGACGCACCGAGCCCGTCGGCTCTCTTCCCGTGCCGTCCTTCTCGCTAGCTACATCTTCCGCTCGACTTCCTGTGTTCCTAAGCTCCTGCACACTCAGACACAGGGATCAAACACAGCAGGACCTAACCAACTTGGTTGATCGCATCAAAACTACCACGGGGTCCAACATAATATTGATGGTATTGTTTTATGTGACAGATACATAGTGGTAGGTGTTTTGTCTCAGTCTCAAGCCGACAATCCTTTTTGAGTGAAGCTAGTAGAAGTAAACATGCAGATTATTGCCTTCGAGACTAGCTAATTATTTTGTGCTTTTTTTTTTTAAAATTTGAATGTCAATATCTACTTTGAAAAAGAACTATTTAGTCTTTGAAATCATTTGTTGAATTCTACTTTGTAGCTTAATTCTCCTATAAATACCAATATATACTTTGTAGTTGAATTCTATTATTTTGGTTGAATTCTATTATTTTGGTTTGAACTTGAAATCATTAGCCGAATTGATTAATTGTCATTATATGTCAAATTCAAATATGGACATGGTAAAAGAAAAATAATAATTTTGAAAATATAAAAAAATGATTTTATAAATAGATTTTTTTTTTAATTTTAAAAAGGTAACGTTTTTAAAGTGTTGTCTTTGTAAAAAAAAAAATACAACGCTTTTAAACCGTTGCAATAGCGTTGTTTTTGCAAAAAAAGGACAACGCTTTTAAAGCGTTGTCTTTATTACAAACGACAATGCTTTTAAAGCGTTGTCGTTGAGTGGACTTTTAATAACAGTACTTTTAACAACGTTTTTTCAAGTACATAGATAACACTTTAAAAGCATTGTTTATCAGCTTTTTTCTTGTAGTGTTCCTAAGATACAACAATCAATCATGATCTTCATTCTTTCTTTACTCAACCTCCTCCTTATAAAGGAGTTCAATCTTTAGTTATATAAATGGCCGAATAAAGGTTATTTACTATCATTAACTTGTCCGTCTAGAAACGTCATATATATGCATTTAATCAAGGTGGAATGGATTCCCCTCATCACATGATCAGGCTCCCGCCGTTCTGATTGGAAATGTTTTAATTAACTACTGAGAAAAGTCAAAGAAGCTCACTTGGTTGAACTTCAGATGTGATAGTAGAAGATGCTTTTCTACTTAACAACACTCACACTGGCTCGGTTTGATCCGATAAATAATCAAACTTATTTAAACGTTCCTACTATTCTATATTTCCTTGAAAAAGATGCTCGACCAACAGGAACTGATCGAGGGCCCTCACAGGCATGTTGAGGATACTATTGATGTTCAAACCATCAGTGTCAGTGGAGGCAGTTAGTCCCTTGGCGACCGACTAGGGGGGTGAATAGTCTGTACAGTAAACACAAACAAAACCCTTTCTCAAACTTTACAGCTTTATTTGTCTAACACTTGCATAAAAAAATAAGAGATTGAAAAAGAAGAGACACAAAAGAGTTACTTAGTTTGCAATAAGGAGATTGCTAATCCAAGAAAGTTGAAGCTCACTAATTAATTTCCTTCAGGCGGAGAAGCTTCTTTCAGTAGTTGAATCACTCAATTACAGAACAAAACTAAAGAGAAATCAATTATAAGTGTTGTTCTGACCTTCTTGGACTAGAATTGTATTGATAGCTCTGGTCGGGGCGCCTGGAAGGGTTCCAAGCACCTGGAGGGGGATAAAGTTTTATCCCTGTCGCAACGGAACGCGTCACGTCACGTTTGGATAAAATTGCTGGTCCGGGTCTTCCGTTCCGATTCTGCTCACTTGGGTCTGAGTCTTCTGCTTTGGTTCCAATCACTTGGGTGATTTCAGCCATCCGAAATATGCCCCTGAACCCATTTTTCGGTCTTTTCGAGCAACCTTCTGCTCCGGCTTCTCGTCCCTCGGAAACGCTGCACACCTCCTTCTCGTCTGTCCGTGTACTCTTCCGCAGCACCTCATCCCTCAGACGCACCAAGCCCATCGGCTCTCTCCCGTGCCATCCTTCTTGCTAGCTGTGTCTTTCATTCAACTTCCTGTGCTCCTAAGTTCCTGCACACTTAGACATAAGAGTTAAACCACAATAGGACCTAACCTGACTTGGTTGATCACATCAAAACTATCTTGGGTACTAACAATCTCTCTCTTTTTTATGTGAGCAACTCTAAGTTAGTTAGGGTAAATTATAAACAAATAATAATTATAAATATTTGCAAGTACAAAAATTATATAAAAAAAATTGTACTACCCTCCCCTAGACAATTTTCACTACTCCCCCTTTGATCATATTAAACATGTGGTATTTTAAAATGCTACTTGGAAGGTCTAAACTGAAAAGTCTAAGAGAACACTCCAAAAAAAACTAGATCTATAAAGTTTAAAAATAAAAGTTTTGAAAAAATTTGCTTAAAAAAAATTAGATAGAGAGAAATGACTCTCGAGATAATTTCTAAATTCAAAAGTATAAAAAGTATAGTAATAATGCGTTAAAAAAATTTGAAAATTTTTCTTTAACAGAGAATATGATATATTTTCAAAGAAAAATAAATTTAGCTGAATAATAAAAAAATTTAACATTCAGAAAAAATTTAAATTTTTTTCTACAAATAAGTGATAAAGTTATCTTTTTCAAAAAAAATTAATTTCTAATTAATTTCTAACCGAAATTTTGACAAACACTTGGAAGCATTAGTTAACAATTAAATACTTCACAGTTAGTAATTAAATATTTATTTCAGTAATTGACTTCCAAGCTGTAGCGAGGCACTAAACCTTCTTGGTTATTGGAACAACAACCACTTCTAGATAAAACCTTTAATGAAAGTAAATATTTAATTTTCTCTTTGAAAGTCTAAAATAAAAATAATTAATCTAAATATGATTTTGGAACCCAAAATATATTCCTTCCTATCGGATTAATCAAAAATTTCTTAGGAATATATTTCTGTGATATTTTTTTAATTTAACCCTTATTGTATTTAAAATGCAATTAAAACCATTATATCTTCCAACATTTTGAATATGTGAGCATGCCCGATCTTTCAAATATTCTATATCTATTTTTAATTTTTAATTTTTCATTTTTATTTTGTCGAGATCTTCTAATCGACAAGATATAGCTAAGGTTGATTTTAACACTTTATTTTCTTTTTCTAACTTACAGTAATTTTTCGATAATATTTTAACGAACTGAAATAACTTATTAGGAGGAAGAGACCGTATCTGACTTACCTTGTCAATCCCATAATCTGAAGCTCCTCCTGAAGTGTTGCTTTCTTTTGATGCCGCTCCCCCTTCATTGATGTTCTTGATGCTCATTTTGGATAAACTTGCTTCGTCTTCATTTTCTTGGTGACTTGCCACTAGCGCAAGTCCGACGAGGGCTTTTATCTCTGATTCAGATGACATTTCATTCCACATCACCTTTAGATTTTTATACTTGTCGGTTTTGTTAGTGCAATTGACCTTTAGGGTTTTGAGGTTTGACAATGCACCCTAGTCTGGTCAGTTTGACCAAGAGTTAATCCAAACAGGACTTGACGTTTGGAATGTTAGGATCCTTCGTATGGAGGCTAGAGAGGGGGGGTGTGAATAGCCGACCCCAAATCGTCGCGTTTCTACAAACTAGGGTTAGCGCAGCGGAAAATGACACGTAGAAACGAAGGAAAAGAAGACAAACCTCAAACAAACCGATGTAACGAGGTTCGGAGATTAGGGCTCCTACTCCTCGGCGTGTCCGTAAGGTGGACGAGTCCAGTCAATCCGTCGGTGGATGAGTCCCCGGAAAATTGGCTAATATGAACTCCTTCTGGGTGGAGAAACCTCGCCACAAAACTTGCAACAACAAGAAGGAGTACAAGAAATACAAGTAGAAAGACAAGAACAATGTACAAACACTAACTCGCCTTCTCGTCGACTGCAACAACAGCAGCAGCTGACCGTTGACTGGAAGCTCACACGAAGCTTACTGGGGAGAGCTCAACAAAGCTCAGATCGCAAGCAGCAGCAAGCTGGAAGAAGGAGAAGAAGAAGCATAACTAGAAGAAGAGAGGCTCGCAGCAGCAACCCTCCTTTTATACCTGCGGAGAAAGAAGCACAGAAGAAATCTAGCCGTTGCGTCGCAACGGCTAGTGCCCTGATCGGTCTGTGGACCGATCAGATCCATCGATCGGTCCACGCATCGATCAGGTACTTCCGATCGGCCCGGGACCGATCAGTTTTGTGCCGATCGGTCCCCGCATCGATCGCCCTCTCTGCGCCGCCTCTGTTCGGCTTCGATCGACTCCTAATCGGTCACCGATCGATCGTTATCACTACTGAGTGTAATCGATCGGTCACCAGACCGATCAGAATATTCGCGGTATCACTGGATCGATCACCAGATCGATCCAGCTCATGGTTTTCGCCCAAACCAAGTCCAGACCAACATCCGGTCAACCTTGACATGTTGATTCATCATTCCTAGCATCTGGTCACTCCCTTGACCTGCTAGAATTCTCCACCAAGTGTTCGGTCAATCCCTTTGACCCACTTGGGCTTTCCTCTTCGTGCCAAGTATCCGATCACTCCCTTGATCTACTTGGACTTCCCAACACCAGATGTCCGATCACCTTTGATCCATCTGGATTTTCCCTTGCCCGGCTTCACTCACCAGGACTTTCACCTAGCTTCACTTACTAGGATTTTCACCTGGCTTCACTCACCAGGATTTCCCGACTGCCTGGTTTCACTCACTAGGACTTTCCAACTCACCTAGCTTCACTCACTAGGACTTTCCCTTGCCTGGCCTCACTCACCAGGACTTTCCGACTGCCTGGCTTCACTCACCAGGACTTTTCCCCGCGCCAAACTCCCTGTTTGGACTTTTCCCGTGCCAAGTCTCCATACTTGGACTTTTCGCGTGCCAAGCTACCTGCTTGGACTTTTCCCCGTGCCAAGTCTCCGTACTTGGACTTTTCCAGTGCCAAGTCTCCATACTTGGACTTTTCGCGTGCCAAGCTACCTGCTTGGACTTTTGCAGTGCCAAGTCTCCATACTTGGACTTTTCACCGAATCAGGTCAACCTTGACCTACGGTTGCACCAACAATCTCCCAAACATCTATTCTTGTCAAACATCAAGAATACAACTCTCTTCTCGTCAAACATCAAAACACAACTCGAGTCAGGTCAACTCGAGTCAGGTCAACCAGGTCAACCTTAACCTAAGGTTGCACCAACAATCTCCCCCTTTTTGATGTTTGACAAAATCCAAAATCAAGTTAGGTTAACCCGATAACCTAACTTAGGTTTTCCAATGTTCTTCCTTGAACATTCTTCCAAAACCTACACTCTCCCCCTTGGGGCATCTCTCCCACTTTTTGACACACATCAAAAAGAGGGAATCAAGGTCAAGAGTTTCTTCCTAATGAAAGTCCCATACCTTTCATTGAAACCCTTAATTTCCCCCTTGATACTAAACTCAACACTCAACTTAGTGACAATTCCATATCACTAATCCTCAAAAGTCTTAAGGAGTAAAAACTCCCCCTAAAAGTCAACTCCCCCTTGACAATTAGTTAAGACTCCCCCTAAAAGTCAACTCTCCCTTGACCATTGCACCAACAATGTCTTGGAGAGTTTCAGACCTTTAGAAACCCGAAACTCAATTCCCACAGTTGAAATTTCAGACCACAGTCGAAATTCAGCAAATTCAGCGCGCCTGATCGATCACCGGACCGATCAGGACCCCTCTGGATCGGTCCGTTGGACAGATAACTCGAGTTCTGATTTCCTTCTCCCGAAATTCAGAAACTCACAACAAATTCCAGAAAATTCCAAAAATTATAAAATTTTGAGGATATATTCCTCATAACATATACTGTCAAGGAAAAATAGTTTTCTATGAAAATAACTTCCATTTTCAAATCTTGATACAAAGTTCAAAAGTCTTTGAAATAGTTCAAAGTTAACTCATCTTTGTATCAATTTGCTCAATGATGAATGCTATCACTAGAAAAGCTTCATCAAGGTTTTTCAAACCAATTTCAAAATGATTTTAAACCTTTTAATTTAGGACCACAATCTTAGGACTATATGTACATGACTTGTACATAAGCTTTCCCTATGATCCCCCTATCTCTTGAATTAGGCTCATCTAGGTACAAGAACTATGTACCTTGATCCTAACTCATGATCCTAATATCTCACACACATCTAAAGTGTATCAAACACATCCAAGTCAATTTTGATGTGAAATATGGGTTTAGGTTATCTTAGGCTAAGTTCTCATGCATTTGCTAAACTACACTTTGATCTCAATATCAAAATGTGTTTTTATCCTTAAATCAAATTCATTGATTATTAATGCAAGAGATGATGACATGGCATGAAATAATATCATAAATAGAAGCATGTGCCAATGTCATGATGTCATGGCATAAAGTTTGAAACTTAAAAAATATGACATAAACCTAACATAAGCATTATCATGACATTTCAAAAGATAAACTTAAATATGATGTCATGACATGTGAGGGCAAACAATCATGGCAAGATTTAGCATGAATAAGACATACCTAGATTACCTATCTAAGTATCCTTAGCCTTAGCTAATACTTAAGCTTTAACCCTTGATTGCCCTAATATGCCAAAATCCTAATTTTGACACTTCTTGAACTCTAGATTCATTCATGCCACTTAAAGATCAAATTTATCCTCAAATCTTGGCATGTTTCATTTTTCCTCAAGAGTTCTCTAGATTTTCCCAAATTGTGCCAATTGAAATTAACATCATCATTTTCCATTATGACACATTTTACTCTTCCAAGGAGTAAATATTAATGATTGTTCCATTTCATTTTCAAAGGTTCCCAAAAACCTTGAAAATGCTCCTTGAGCGTCGATTTCCTCAAAGTTGGGTTAACTACCCTTCTAATCGGAGTTAACACTCTCTAACCCATCTATAGGGTAGAGAAGATGCTCCTAGGTACCCAATACCTATTTGAGTTCATTGGATTCACTAAATATTCACTAGGGATAACTTCCCTAGCAACCCTCCTAATGACCCTCTTAGGCTTTAAAGCCTTGGTCATTTGGGACTCATCAAGATCAACTCTAGGGGTGACTCCCCTTGTGACCTTGGTGGTGGTCTTCCTAGCCCTAGATTTTGTTCCATAATCGAATGGAACATTATGATAAGTGGGCTTGACCACTTGGGACTTAGGTTTGTGACCCAAACCTCTCTTATCCTTAGACTTGGGTTTTTGACCCCTAGACCCTAGAGTCAAATCCTTAAGAGCCTTTTCTAGAGAATCAAGTCTTGACCTCAAGACTTGATTTTCTTTCTCTAATACCTCAAGTTTTGATTTATCATTTTTCTTTGAGGTATTCCTAGGCATGTGTCTAGATGATTTGGGATTTCTATCTAGATTTTTCTTAGCCTTAGATGAGTTAATTCTAGGGTTAGCATTTCTAGAATTGTTCTTATCTAGGCTAACATGCTTGGCTCCTAAGCACATGTATCGATTTCTAGTGTTAACATGCTTATCATTATTGACAATGGCAATAATACTACTAGCATGCATCCTACTAGGATTGCAAGAATGAGCTTTAAATGTTATCTTAGGGTTTGCCTTAGCTCCCCCTATACACGTGCTTTGTCTCTTGTCCTTGCGAGGTTGTCTCCCCCTTGGACATTGACTCCTATAGTGTCCCCATTGCTTGCATTGGAAGCACACCACGTGCTCTTTGCCTTTGCGTATCGGGATTCCGGCTTTCTTGACCTTTGGCGCCGGTGGGGTCTTTCTAACCTTCTTTGGACACTTACTCTTGTAGTGCCCAAATTCCCTACACTCAAAGCACATTATGTGTAATTTGCTAGAAATTAAAATGCTTGAGTTACCTAGGTTTGAGGATGGATGAACGCTCTCTCCTTCATCCCTTCCGGAGGTAGAAGCTTCTTCTTCTTGCTCCGAGCTTGAAGAAGAACTTTCCTCTTCTTCTTTAGATGTTGAGTGGCCCTCAACTTCTAAATCCATTCCTCCATGATGTGAACTCCTTGGCTCACTTGACTCCTCTTCATGACTTGAAGTGGAGTTCTCCTCATGTAACTTTGCCAAGTTATTCCACAACTCCATGGCATCGTTATATCCACCTATCCTACACAAAACATCATTAGGTAAAGAGAATTCAATGATTTTTGTTACCTCATCATTGATGGTTGATTGGTGGATTTGCTCCTTGGTCCACTCCTTCTTCTCTAGGGTTTCTCCTTTCTTGTCCATCGGAGGCTTGAAACCTAATTGAACACAACTCCAATTTTCAAGGTTAGACATAAGAAAATACCTCATTCTTACCTTCCAATACGCGAAGTCGCAGCACTCGTAGAAGGGTGGAAGCGTAATGTCTTCTCCGAGTCGATCCATTCTCTAGCTTGTGCTCCCACGGGTGTTAATCCGACGAAGAGCGCTCCTGGCTCTGATACCACTTGTTAGGATCCTTCGTATGGAGGCTAGAGAGGGGGGGTGTGAATAGCCGACCCCAAATCGTCGCGTTTCTACAAACTAGGGTTAGCGCAGCGGAAAATGACACGTAGAAACGAAGGAAAAGAAGACAAACCTCAAACAAACCGATGTAACGAGGTTCGGAGATTAGAGCTCCTACTCCTCGGCGTGTCCGTAAGGTGGACGAGTCCAGTCAATCCGTCGGTGGATGAGTCCCCGGAAAATCGGCTAATATGAACTCCTTCTGGGTGGAGAAACCTCGCCACAAAACTTGCAACAACAAGAAGGAGTACAAGAAATACAAGTAGAAAGACAAGAACAATGTACAAACACTAACTCGCCTTCTCGTCGACTGCCTGTGAAGCAACAACTTCTCGGACAACAGCAGCAGCTGACCGTCGACTGGAAGCTCACACGAAGCTTACTGGGGAGAGCTCAACAAAGCTCAGATCGCAAGCAGCAGCAAGCTGGAAGAAGGAGAAGAAGAAGCATAACTAGAAGAAGAGAGGCTCGCAGCAGCAGCCCTCCTTTTATACCTGCGGAGAAAGAAGCACAGAAGAAATCTAGCCGTTGCGTCGCAACGGCTAGTGCCCTGATCGGTCTGTGGACCGATCAGGGAATCTACTGATCGGTCCACAGACCGATCAGCCCCTCTTGCGCGTCGCTCCTGTTCGACTTCTGATCGACTCCTGATCGGTCACCAGACCGATCAGTTATCACACAGTATGCTACTGATGTGTTACTGATTGGTCACCAGACCGATCAGAATATTCGCGGTATCACTGGATCGATCACCAGATCGATCCAGCTCATGGTTTTCGCCCAAACCAAGTCCAGACCAACATCCGGTCAACCTTGACATGTTGATTCATCATTCCTAGCATCTGGTCACTCCCTTGACCTGCTAGAATTCTCCACCAAGTGTTCGGTCAATCCCTTTGACCCACTTGGGCTTTCCTCTTCGTGCCAAGTATCCGATCACTCCCTTGATCTACTTGGACTTCCCAACACCAGATGTCCGATCACCTTTGATCCATCTGGATTTTTCCTTGCCCGGCTTCACTCACCAGGACTTTCACCTAGCTTCACTTACTAGGATTTTCACCTGACTTCACTCACCAGGATTTCCCGACTGCCTGGCTTCACTCACCAGGACTTTCCAACTCACATAGCTTCACTCACTAGGACTTTCCCTTGCCTGACCTCACTCACCAGGACTTTCCGACTGCCTGGCTTCACTCACCAGGACTTTTCCCCGCGCCAAACTCCCTGTTTGGACTTTTCCCGTGTCAAGTCTCCATACTTGGACTTTTCACGTGCCAAGCTACCTGCTTGGACTTTTCCCCGTGTCAAGTCTCCGTACTTGGACTTTTCCAGTGCCAAGTCTCCATACTTGGACTTTTCGCGTGCCAAGCTACCTGCTTGGACTTTTCCCCGTGCCAAGTCTCCGTACTTGGACTTTTCCAGTGCCAAGCTACCTGCTTGGACTTTTCCAGTGCCAAGTCTCCATACTTGGACTTTTCACCGAATCAGGTCAACCTTGACCTACGGTTGCACTAACAATCTCCCAAACATCTATTCTTGTCAAACATCAAGAATACAACTCTCTTCTCGTCAAACATCGTCAAACATCAAAACACAACTCGAGTTAGGTCAACTCGAGTCAGGTCAACCAGGTCAACCTTAACCTAAGGTTGCACCAACATGGAAGAGAGTAGTCTAGTCAAGACTAGATGACTAGCAAGGATAAGTCCTAATCGAAGGATAGGCAAATTAGAAGTCCTAATTAGAGATTAGGCAAGCGGAAGTCCTGGTTAGTGAAGGCAAGTCCTAGTGAGTGAAACTAGGTGGTGGAAGTCTTGGTGAGTGAAGTCAGACCTTAGTGAGTGAAGCCAGAAGTCCAGTTGGGTCTGCGGACCAAACAACTGGCAAGTTGGTAAGTTAAGGTAAGTTACTAGAGGAGAGTGACCTTATGAGGACGCGTCCCGGTTGAGGGGACAGTAGACGTTAGTCCAATTTAGGTCCATTTTGGATCCCTAAATTGAGACCTTGACTAGTTTCTAGTCCTGAAAGGATAGGTACTAATTACTCCTTATTATTATTGTCTTAATACTTGTTTTGCAGGTTATTTGGGCTAACATTATTTTGCAAGATAAAAGGAAAAATTTTGTCTTTGGATGAACAGTATCTGAAAGTGCTTCCAGTGAAGGCGTCTTCGTACTGTTTATAGAAGACGTCTTCTATGGCTATGGAAGACACCTTTCGTAGAGTGAAATTTTGACCTCGCCGTGGATAAGTGCTGGGTTGTTTGGGATCAAGTTTAATCCATTGGAGGTGCCTTCAGTAGCTATGGAAGGTGCCTTCCATGCCTTATATAAGGTAGTCTCGAAAAGACATTCACACAACACTGATATACAAGCTACCGTGCATCCTTTTGAGCTTCTAACTGCCCCAGGCTTTTGCTACGACTCTGTTGCAAAGCTACTATGCCCGACAATTGCTCCAAGAACTTTCAATCGTGGCTGTTAGACCGACACATGAGTGCTCCTACTTCTATCTCTAAAAGTGTCGGTAACATTTCATTTATGTACTTTGTTACTGCAAAAGGACAAGTGCAGTGTGTTGCACTTGTTCGAACTTTCTTTGTACTCGATTTCCTCTTCCGGAGGTACTGGAAGAGGCCTGTAGTGGATTATCCATCGATAGGTCTGCGGGACTGGGGTCTTGGAGTAGGAGTCGTTGAAAGCTCCGAACCAAGTAAACCGCTTGTGTCTTTCTCGTGTCTTTTTAATTTTGATTTCATATGTACTTTCTGCTGCACATACTTGTGATTTCAAAATTGACAAAACGAATTTTTGAAAACCACGTGATTCCCCCCCCCCCCCCCCCCCTCCCTCCCTCTTACGTGGGATCTATCCAATAGGTTTGAGCCGACTTCTTGTTCTTTTCCTTGTCCTTGTCCTTGCTCTTCAATTTTGAGCAATTATCTTTCACATGCCCTTCTTCATTGTAGTGGTAGCATCTTATTTTTCTTTTTCTTCTTATACTCTACACTTGATTAAATTTTTTAGTTTTAAATAAATTTTTAAATTTTCTTACCATGAGTGCCATTTCGTCGTCATCAAGAGAAGATTCAGAATCTTGTTCTTCCATTTTTGTCTTTAAGGCAATGTTGTGCTTTGGTTTCTTCTTCAAATCTGCACATTTTGTTTTATGGACTTCAAATTTTGAAAATAATTCCTCTAAAGTACTTAATTTTAGATCCTTAGATATATAATAAGCATCTATTAATGATGCTTGATCCGGCGGTAAAAATCCGGAACTCCATAAGGAGTCAACGCTGAGGGGAGGTCAAAGGGTCCAGTGGCTCGCCGGAAAAGGGCGAGCCGACCGGACTCAGAAGAAAAGGAAATCTGATAGTAAAAGGCACCATGGTAGGGACCAGGGGTCCGACGCTCAAATAAAGCAGTGCGTAATGACCGAGCGGAAGGAGGTGCCGTCCGGACGGCGCAAAGAATCAAGGCCTTCCGGACGACGTTCATCGCCCGCCCGGCGGGCCGGGCACCCCAGTCAGACGGTGGGTAAAAGACGGGGACATCTTCTGACAGCCGTCAAGTCGTATGGTTGTGCCATACTTCTAGTCTGACAACGGGTGGTCCTGCCGTCCCATCAAAGAACATGCTCGGACTATGGCAGCATGATGTCAGGTAAGCTCTCTGACAAGTGCATACCGTGGTATGGGTTGCTGACACGTACGCACCTCGGTGGGCGTGCATCAGTTCCTTCTCCGTCCTATATAAAGAGGCTATTACTTCGCCAAAGGTACGCATAATACAAATTTGGCATCCACTTTCTCCACCGCTTACCTGACTTGAGCGTTGGAGGACCGTCGCCGGAGCTCCCGGCGTCTACGCGGAGCCAACAGAGAGCGCCACGTGCCCAGCTTTCATCGACTCTTGGTTCGGACAGATCAAATTGGCGCCGTCTGTGGGAACGCTCCTGCATTCGAACAAGAACAATGGACGGGCTGGACGACAACACACGGTGGCGCTTTTCAGGAAGAACTCGACGCCAGAGTCAAGAGAGGCCAAGCTCATGGAGCAAAAACAAAAAGCATCCGCCGAGCGGGCGGAGCAACAAGCAACATCTGCGTCTGGTGGCCGAGCGGAAGCACCTCCAGCCACCGTCGCATTCCATTGGGCCTTATTTCGCACCCCTGAAACCGTACCAGCCCGAAGAGATAGAGGATCTTCCTCAGATGAAATGCCAAGGCGGGATGACAGGAAGGGGAAAGCTCCCCGAGCGGACTCCTCCCCCGAGCGGATCAATCGCCAATTTTCGGAGGCTATCCTACGAGACCCTCTGCCCAAGCACTACGTGCCTCCGACGATCGGCGAATACAATGGAACAACAGACCCGGATGATCATCTTGGTAAGTTCGATAATACAGCCACGCTCCATCAGTACACAGATGGAGTAAAGTGTACAGTCTTCCTTACCACCCTCTCGGGATCGGTTCAACGATGGTTTCGGAGGTTGCCGGACGGATCCATCACGAGCTTCAAGGAATTCCGAACGGTCTTCCTCCACCACTTCGCCAGTAGTCGGCGTTATCAAAAGACAAGTGTCAGCTTATTCGCCATCAAGCAAGAGCCGAGAGAATCGCTTCGAGGTTATATTCAGCGATTCAACCAAGTGGCGATGGATATCCCCACGGCCACATCGGATACGATGATGAATGCCTTCACGCAAGGCCTTGTGGATGGGGACTTCTTCCGGTCGCTCATCCGAAAGCCGCCCCGAGATTATGATCACATGCTACATCGGGCCAACGAATATATAAATGTGGAAGAAGCGCAAGCCGCTCGGAAAAAGGAAACTCCAGCCGAGCGCGCACCTGTGCATGCCGAGCGGGCCACCCAGAGGACCGAGGGCCGAAGCAATTCGATCCCTCACGCCAGATCGCACGTACAAGAAGTGGCTGCCGCTCGACCCAAGCCAAAGAAGAGGTGGACCCCTATGTTCTGCAGACGGATACGCACAACACGAGGGATTGCCGAAGCCTTCCCTTTGTGTCCAATCCTTTTCCCAGGAAAGCCGAACGACGGTCGCCTCCCATCGACAGGAGACGTAGGACTCATGAAGCTGACCGGACCCGCACCGAGGGGCGACATCAGCAGACACCCGATCGGCACCGATCTCTGAGGTGGGAGAATCGCCGGGCGTCCAGAGAACGGTCACGACCGTCCGCTCGGGAGGAGGAAAATAGGAGCAATACTTCCCGGGGCGAGATCAACGTTATTGCTGGTGGGCCGACCGGAGGAGACTCCAACCGAGCCAGAAAGGCGGGCGTCCGGCAGCTGCAGATCCACGCGGTCGGCTGCAGCCAAGAGCGGGCAAGTGGATCGGAAATCACTTTCGGACCCGGGGACTTAGAAGGAGTAGAAGTGCCCCACGACGACGCGCTGCTCATTAAAGCGGTAATAGCAAATTACACCATCCACCGCATATTTGTTGACACAGGGAGCTCGGTCAACATCATATTCAAGAAGGCGTTCAATCAGCTGCAAATTGATCGAGCCGAGCTGCTGCCCATGACGACCCCGCGGGCAACGAAGTTCAGCCGGTCGGACAAATCCGGCTGGCCACCTCGCTGGGAGAAGAGCCGTCAGGAGGACCAGGACAATAAACTTCGTGGTGGTCGACTCTCCTCATCCTACAACGTCATTTTGGGACGGCCGCTCGGCGAATTCCGAGCGGTTGTCTCAACCTTCCACCGAAGATAAAGTTCCCGTGGAGGACAAAGTAGGAGAAGTGCGGGGAGATCAGCTAGTCGTCGGTGCTATATAGAGATGATCCGAGCGAAAGCTTGTAGGCGCCCGAATTGAGGTACACGTCATAAAAGCCTCCCGCTTTAATTTATGATGAAAAGGAGGAAGTCCAGATCCATCCGACCCGATCGGAGGCCACGACTTTATCGCCTCCGATCCGGGGAAGAAGCAGGAGAAGCCGATTCAATGTCTCCAACGAAATCATGATGTCTTCGTTTGGTCGACACATGAGTTACCCGGAATTTCGTCGAGCCTAGCGCGGCATAGAATTGCATGTCCACCGGACTCGGCGATGAAGCAGAGAAAGGGACTTGGCGAGCGAATGCCATTATTCGGAGGTGGAAAAACTTCAAGGCCGCCACATACGCGAGGTGCGGTTCCGCTGGCCGGCCAACGTAGTCTTGGTCTCCAAGCCGAAGTGGAGAGTGTGCATCGACTTTCGAGATTTAAACAAGGCATGCCCCAAGGATTTTTATCCTCTCCCGGATAGATCAGTTTGTGGCCGGCTGCGAATTAATTGCATGCTTGACGCCTACCAAGGATATCATCAAGTGCCTTGGGAAGATCAAGAAAAAGTAAGCTTCATAACGGCCGACGGCACATATTGTTACAATGTGATGCCGTTCGGATTGAAGAATGGGGCCACCTATCAACGCTTGATGAACAAGGTGTTCAAGGAGCGGATCGGGCGAAATCTGGAAGTTTATGTGGGCGACATTCTTATCAAATCCGTCCGAAGCGGCCGATCTTTTCAAGGATATGGAAGAAACCTTCCGAGCACCGTAAATATGGAGTCAAGCTAAATCCCCAAAAGTGTCTGTTCGAGCCAAAGGAGGCGTTTCTTGGGATACATAGTGACCGAGCGGGAATCGAAGCAAATCCAAGAAAGTAAAAGCAAGACATGCCGCCCCAAGAAATACAAGAGAAGTGCAAAGGTTGCCGGTTTCGGATAATCGCTTTATCGATTCATCTCCGAACCGCCCGGAGACTCGCCATTCTTGAGGATCTGCGCGAAGGCCACTAAGTTCCAGTGGGATGAAGAATGTGACCGAGCATTTGAAGAGTTGAAGACATATCTTAATTCTCTACCAGTGTTAGCCAAGCCGGTCGGGGGTGAGTCACTTTATATGTATCTGTCGTCAACTAAGCATCTGTAGGCTCAGCACTTGTGAGGAGCGGCGAAGAACAACGGTGTATTTTCTAAGCCACATTTTAAAAGATCTGAATCTCGTTACATTGGGCTCGAGAAGTTGGCCTTTGCTTTGGTTCTAGCCGCTCGGCGCCTTCGATCGTATTTCTTGGCTCACACCATCATTGTCCGGACGAATAGTCCACTCGGAAGAGTATTGTTGAATCCAGAAGCGTCCGGACGACTCATCAAGTGGACAACAGAACTAAGTGAATTTGACATCCAATATCAGCCCCGCTCGGCGATCAAAGCCCAATCCTTGGCTGATTTTGTGACCGAAGTGCAAAGGCCAGAGCCGGAAGCTATGTGGAGAGTATATGTGGATGGATCCTCCACTCGGCTCGGAAGTGGGATCGGAATATTACTACTCTCACCTCAGGAAGAAAAGATGCACCTATCCGTCCGGCTAGATTACAAAGCTACTAACAATGAAGCAGAGTATGAGGCCCTCATAGCCGGATTGCCCGGCATGTGGGAGGCGGTCGGGTGACACTCTATTCGATTCACGGTTGGCGCCAAGAACTTTCCGGCACCTTTGAAATCAAGCGTGTTCGGCTCAAACTCTACTGAGGCCTTTGAAAACTTAAAGCTACTTTCCGAGAGGTGCTTATTCAGAAAATCCCACGCGGAGCGGCCGATGAGTTAGCCAAACTCATGAGCTCAATAACGCCGGTCGCCATTCAGCAACCAATTGAAAACGCTGCTGGTGGCGCATGTCGATCGGATGCAAGGCCTCGCGTTCCCAAGTGATGGAGGACACCTATTATAGAATTCCTCCGTTCGGGCACCACACCATCCGATGAATATGCAGCCCGGCTCCTCGGAAGAAGAGCCGGTCGGTTTACACTCATCGGAGATCGGCTTTACAAGAAAGCTTTCTCGCGCTCCTTTTGAAATGTGTAAGCTCGGAGGACTCAACTTATCCTCCAGAAGTACATCAAGGATCATGCGGGGTCATCCGGGGAGGACGCTCATTGGCCAAGAAGATCCTCTTGGCCGGATACTTTTGGCCAACTTTACAAACAGATGCCGCTCGGACGGTATCTACATGTCTTTCATGCCGAAGTATCATAACTTCTCCCACCAACCGGCGGAGGAGATGAAGGCATCAACCATCTCATGTCCGTTCGATCAATGGGAATGGATATTGTGGGTCCATTTCCGATGGCGACCGGCAGAGGAAATTTTCACTAGTGGCGGTAGACTATTTCTCCAAGTGGGTGGAGGCCGAGCCGCTGGCAAAGATCACATGGTTAAAAATTCATCCGGCAACACATCATTTGTCGGTTCGGCATCCCTCGCCGACTAGTGTCCGACAACGGGCGGCAGTTCACAGGAAGATGTTAGAGGATTGGTGCAAAAGCTACGGCATTGAGCAACACTTCACGTCCGTGGCCTATCCTCGAGCAACGGTCAAGCTGAAGTCGCCCAAATTCTGCGCGCTCGGCTCGACCATTTGGGAGGAAGTTGGCCGGATGAAGTGCCGAGCGTCTTGTGGGCCATCCGAACGACGCCAAAAGAAGGGACCGGAGTCACACCGTTCCATTTGGTATATGGCGGTGAGGTTGTCATACCGGTCGAAGTCGGCGTTGAGTCAGATCCGGAGCTATGATGATGACAACGCCGAACGAAGAAACATGGAGCTGGACTTGGTAGAAGAGGAGAGGGCAAAGGCGTCCGTTCGGCTGATGGCATACCGTCAGCGGATGAAGCAAAACTACAACCGGCGCGTAATTCCCGGATCGTTCCATCTTGTCTGGAAGAAAGTCAAGCCGGTCGGCGACGTCGTCAAGCTTGAAGCTCCATGGGCAGACCCTTTCAAAATCATCGAAAAGCTCCGCTCGGGCGCGTATTATCTGGAGGACGAGGACGAACGGCAGCTAGATAGGCCGTGGAGCGCGAACCACCTCCAGCCTTACCGGGCGGGGTGAAAGGTGTATCACTGTAAATCACCCTGTGTATTTCATTTTTCGACTAAATACTTGAAATGCAGAGATGAAAAGTCAAAAGAGCGAATATAAGGCATTATCATCGTAACCCGAAGGCCCCCTAGCCGATCGGCCGGGAGGTTTATATCCGAGCCAGGGGCTCGAACCTGAAGGCCTGAGCCGCTCGGCCAGGTACATTTTAGCCGAGACTACCTCGGGGAGGATTATATACGAGCCAAGCGCTCGATGTGAAGGCCCGAGCCGGTCGGCCGGGTATATGGTTTTCCGAGCCAAGCGCTCGACGACGAAGGCCCGAGCCGTTCGGCCGGGTGTGTAGTCTCACTTGGAAACCGACGAGCCCCGTCGTTAAAAATCGAGAGCCGCGCCGACCGGCTATAAATATCCGCGCCGTCGAGCTCCGACGATAAATATCGAGAGACGAGCCGGCGTCTATAAATAATCCGAGCGGACGAACCAACGAGCCCCGTCGTTAAAAATCGAGAGCCGCGCCGATCGGCTATAAATATCCACGCCGTCTAGCCCAGACGTTAAACCGTAGAGCCGCGCCGATCGGTTATAAATATCCGCGCCGTCGAGCTCCGACGATAAATATCGAGAGACGAGCCGGCGTCTATAAATAATCCGAGCGGACGAACCGACGAGCCCGTCGTTAAAAATCGAGACGCACCGATCGGCTATAAATATCCGCACCGTCTAGCCCAGACGTTAAAAGAGAGCCGCCGATCGGCTATAAATATCCGCGCCGAGCTCCGACGATAAATATCGAGACGAGCCGGCGTCTAAATAATCCGACGGACGAACCGACGAGCCCCGTCATTAAAATCGAGAGCCGACCGGCTATAAATATCCGCCTCGAGCTCCGACGATAAATATCGAGACGAGCCGGCGTCTAAATAAGCCGAGCGGACGAACCGACGAGCCCGTCGTTAAAAATCGAGAGCGCCGATCGGCTATAAATATCCGCTCCGACGAGCTCCAAGATCAGAGCCGCGCCGATCGGCTATAAATATCCGTCGAGCTCCGACGATAAATATCGAGAGACGGCGTCTATAAAGAATCCGAGCGGACGAACCGACGAGCCCCGTCGTTAAAAATCGAGAGCCGCGCCGACCGGCTATAAATATCCGCGCCGTCGAGCTCCGACGATAAATATCGAGAGACGAGCCGGCGGCTATAAATAAGCCGAGCGGACGAACCGACGAGCCCCGTCGTTAAAAATCGAGAGCCGCGCCGATCGGCTATAAATATCCGCGCCGTCTAGCCCAGACGTTAAACCGTAGAGCCGCGCCGATCGGCTATAAATATCCGCGCCGTCGAGCTCCGACGATAAATATCGAGAGACGAGCCGGCGTCTATAAATAATCCGAGCGGACGAACCGACGAGCCCCGTCGTTAAAAATCGAGAGCCGCGCCGACCGGCTATAAATATCCGCGCCGTCGAGCTCCGACGATAAATATCGAGAGACGAGCCGGCGTCTATAAATAATCCGAGCGGACGAACCGACGAGCCCCGTCGTTAAAAATCGAGAGCCGCGCCGACCGGCTATAAATATCCGCGCCGTCGAACTCCGACGATAAATATCGAGAGACACTTAATGTTGGGACGAGGGAAAAATTTCTTGCTAAAATAGAAAGGAGCAGAAGATTATCTAATATGCAAGCCAAAAAAGTCATTACATAGATAAGCGGGGCCGAACGGCGGGAATTCAAAAAAGTTTACAGAAACGCTCCTCACACATCGAAATCAAAAAGAGCGTCGGGGATGGCGTCCATCACGCTCGCCAGATCCTCGGGGGGGATAGTCAGCTCGGTAGACAGGTGACCTTTGGTCTTCAGATAGCCCACCGCCGCCTTGATGGCCTCCTCGAACGTGAGGGATATCTTGTCGGTAAACTTCTCTCCGAAGCCTTCCGAGCGGAGGAACGCCTTCCTCACTTCGTCCGAGCGGGCCGACTCCCCCTCTTGATACTCCTTGAGCGCGGCATGGGCAGCGTCGCTAGCAGCTTGGAGATCCTTCAAGTCTCCATCGAATCTTTGGAGCGGCTCTCTTTTTCGGTGGCCAGCAGAGCATCCAGGTCCTTGATGCGTTGCTCCAGCCCCCGGATCTCCACCTTCATGTGGTCCATATCGTTAATGGCTTGTTGCTTCCGAGTGATCGCCGTCTGGATCTCCTTGTCTCGCTGCTTAATCATTGTTTCAAGCCGAACGACCTTGCTCGCCAGATCAGAGGCTCGTTTCCGTTCGGCTTCTAGCGATTTCTTGGCCTTCTCCGACTGCCTGGCGTCCCCCGCTGTTTTTTGTTTCTTCAGTTCCTCCTCCAGCTCGGCCAACCGATTGCTAATGGTGATCTGCTCCACCCAGTTCTGCTAGCAAACACGAACAGGGTAAAAACTTCAAATAAGAGAGAGAAGAGGGGGAAGGGCTATACCCCGGTGGCTGATTGAAGGTTGCTGTCGCCGAGCTGCCCGGGAGTCAACTTAGCTATCCGACTCCGAGCATCTATCCAAGCTTGTGCGAGAGGGCCCGTCAGGGTGATCATCTGCTCAGGAAACACCGGCCGATCGGCGGCAGCCATGTACGCCTCTGAAGGGAGGCGCAGAACGGTTTTAAGTAAATTCTGGCCGCTCGGCCCGCTCTGAGATGGCCCGCCAGCAGAAGAGGTGGGTAGCTCGCCTAAACGCTTGAGACGTCGTCGAGTCCTCGAAGGGCTGGACGGCGGCACTTCCAAGCTGGCCCTCGGAGAATCCTGAGGGGTCGGGGTACTCTCGAGAGAAACTGTTCCGGACAGCACCGGCGCATCTGCACCCCGCTCAGGTTGTGACTCATCAAGTGTAGAGGCAGGTGCGGATTCCGGTCGCCGGCGTTTCTGAGTGCGCAGCGGCACATCATCGGCCGAACGGCCCTCCACTTCAGCTTCACTCGCAGGTTCTATATTGCCCGTGGCCTCATCAGGAGGGGCAGGGGCGTCCGGGGCTTCTGGGACCGTTGGCGTCCCCTCACCTTCTTCGCCGGCCGGATCAGCCGGAGCAATGCCCCGTTCGGCGGCCTCCTGGCTCGTCACCGCCTCAATCCGAGCGGCCTTCAGTTTGAGCTTCTCGGTGGCTCTGGCCCGCCACATGACCTCAGCTGCAGAAGCAGAGAATAAATCAGTTAGAACAAAATAAAGGGGAAGATAGGGAAGCTTACTCATGCTACAAGGCAGATCGGCTGGTGTAGAAGACAAGCCGAATATATGCATTACTCCTGGGAGAAGCATCTTGTCAATGTGGTAGCACTGACCGACTAGCTGTTCGGCTGCATGGAGATAGTCTGCGTCACCCCTAAACTTGCCAAGCTCCGGTTGCGCAGGCATAGCCGTCTGCCACTTGGTGCGGAAAGTGGGCCGCTCGGGAAAGCGTATATAGAAAAAATACTCCTTTCAGTGTTTGTTGGAGCTCGACATATTATCGAAAAGGACGAAGCCTATCCTAGATTGGAAAACAAAGGTGCCCCACTCGGCTTGCTTGGGATAGTAGAAGTAGTGGAAGATTTTTGGGGTTAAGGGAATGCCGTTCAGTTTGAACAAAACTACCACTCCGCTCAGCAACCTAATAGAATTAGGAACTACTTGGCCGAGCGGAATGCGGAAATAGTTGCAAACTTCTAAGAAAAACTTGTGAGGAGGAAAACGTAGTCCGGCCAGGAATTGATCCCGGAAGAAGACAACAGTGCCGGGCGGAGGATCGTTAGGCCAATCGGAAGGCGTGGCTAACACTATTTCGTGGTCGGTCGGTAGGTCATATACTCGAGTGAGGCGCATGGCGTCTTCCTCGTCGAACCGACTTTCCATGCTCGAGTACCAAAGACCCGGAGCACCGCCGGTTGACTGCGAGGTACTGGTCATGATCGAAAGGCCAGAATGCGGGATAGAAGAGGATGGTTCAAGCAATGGAAGAAAACCGGCTGAAAAGGATGATTAACAGAAAGAAGAATGCGTCTGAAGCGAGAAAAAGGCTCTTACAGGCGAGGAAGATGACCGGAAGAAGCCGTGTGATCGTCGGAAAGTCTGAGAACAAAGTCGCCGGCGAGAGGGGGAATGACAGAAGTTTGGAAACGAAGAAGACGAAATGCGGCGGAAACGAAGTCAAGGGTCTTATATCGCCGCCCGGAAACGATCTCCACCGTCCGATCCAGGTCGTCGATATCGAGGTTGTCATCAGATCGTCCATTTCAAACGGCGGCTGTCCCATCGGAAGTGACGTAACCGCCATACTCTGACAAATGCACGGTCGCCACGTGTCAGCTGGTTACTAGCCGCATTTAATGAGCTCCCCTTACCGTGCGCAGAGCACGTGAGGGGTAGTGTGGGAGAACAACGGACATCGATTCCCAGAAAATACAAGGCATGGACAAAGTATCGCCGGACAGACAGATATCGCCGCACGGATGAGCATCTTTATGCCTGGCCGAGCGGCCTAAGGCAATGATCATTGTTTGACAGATCGGCAGTCCAGTCAGTCGGACTTTGCCTCCTTCGACTAGACTCGAGAGGAAGGCAAGTGATCCGGCGGTAAAAATCCGGAACCCCATAAGGAGTCAACGCTGAGGGGAGGTCAAAGGGTCCAGTGGCTCGCCGGAAAAGGGCGAGCCGACCGGACTCAGAAGAAAAGAAAATCTGATAGTAAAAGGCACCCTGGTAGGGACCAGGGGTCCGACGCTCAAATAAAGCAGTGCGTAATGACCGAGCGGAAGGAGGTGCCGCCCGGACGGCGCAAAGAATCAAGGCCTTCCGGACGACGTTCATCGCCCGCCCGGCGGGCCGGGCACCCCAGTCAGACGGTGGGTAAAAGACGGGGACATCTTCTGACAGCCGTCAAGTCGTATGGCTGTGCCATACTTCTAGTCTGACAACGGGTGGTCCTGCCGTCCCATCAAAGAACATGCTCAGACTATGGCAGCATGGTGTCAGGTAAGCTCTCTGACAAGTGCATACCGTGGTATGGGTTGCTGACACGTACGCACCTCGGTTGGCGTGCATCAGTTCCTTCTCCGTCCTATATAAAGAGGCTATTACTTCGCCAAAGGTACGCATAATACAAATTTGGCAGCCACTTTCTCCACTACTTACCTGACTTGAGCGTCGGAGGACCGTCGCCGGGGCACCCCTCCCGGCTCAGTTTTGTTGCAGGTTCGCCGGAGCACTCGAGGATCCAGCAGAGAGCGCCACGTGCCCAGCGTCCGCTGACTCTTGGTTCGGACAGGATCAATGCTCATTCAGTAGTCTTAGGAAATGCGTTAAGCGCGTACCTTAGCGAATCTCGGTTGCTTACCTTTTCTCAGAAATTCTGAGTCCGATGATGAGTTCCTTTATTCTTGAGTGAAGGTGTGCAATGGTTTCTCCTTCTTTTAATTTGATGTTGCTGATCTGGTTTCTGAGCAGATCCTGTCTTACGAGTTTTGCCATAGAGGTTCCTTCGTGTAGTTCCAGCAATTTATCCCAAAGCTCCTTGGTAGACTCATAGACTCTAATCCGGTTGACTTCTTGTGGCGATAAGACGTTCAGTAGATAGAACTCTACTTTATCGTTTGCCATGAAGTCGGCTTACTCCTTCGTCCATTGGTGCTTAAAAGTCTTCGGATAGTCGGCTTACTCCTTAAGCTGTTGGGCTCTGATACCATTTGTTGGTTCCTTGGCAACTAGCTAGAGGGGATGAATAGCCTGCATAGTAAAAATAAACAAAACCCCCACCCTTTTTCGAACTTTACAGCTTTATTTATCTAACACTTGCATAAAAAAAATAAGAGGCTGAAAAAGAAAAGACACAAAAGAGTTACTTGGTTTGAAATCAGGAGATTACTAATCCAAGAAAGTCGAAGCTCAATAAACAATCTCCTTCAGGCGAAGAAGCATTTTACAACAGTTGAAGCACTCAATTACAGAACAAAACTAAAGAGGAATTAATTGCAAGTGTTGTTATGACCTTTTGTGACCAAGGTTGTATTTGTAGCTCTAGTTGGGGCGTTTGGAAGTGTTCCAGGCACCTGGAGGGGGATAAATTTTTATCCCCGTCACAACGAAACGCGCCACATCGTGTTTGGATAAAATCGCTAATCAGGGTGCCCAAACCAGTAAAGTCAACTTTCTATTGACTTTTTGGTCCGGGTCTTCCGCTCCGGTTCTGCTCGCTTGGGTCTGAGTCTTCCGCTCTGGTTCCGCTCGCTTGAGTCCGAGTCTTCCACTCCAGTTCCACTCACTTGGGTGATTTCGATCATCCGGAATAGGGCTTATCCGAACCTATTTTTCAGCATTCTCGAGCAACCTTTCGCTTCGGCTTCTCGTCCCTCGGAAACACCGCACGCCTCCTTCTTGTCCACCCGCGTACTCTTCCACGGCACCTCGTCCCTCGAATGCACCGAGCCCGTCGGCTCTCTTCCATGTCGTCCGTCTCGCTATTTGTGCCTATTCTCCTAAGTCTTACACACTTAGACACAAAGGTTAAACCACAATAGGACTTAACCTAACTTGGTTGATCACATCAAAACTACCTTGGGGTACTAATAGAGACATGGATTCATTCTGAGTTCTTATGCCAAAACAATATCCCTAATTGTCTTACCGACTCGCTGTATGTTGTGTACAACATAAAGATAATGACCAAGGAGCTATGAGAATTCTCAGACAATAAGTACAAGATGGAGGATGTGGGGGTCAAGAAATTCATTGTGAATTAATTCTTGGACTACAAGACAGCTGAATTCAAGATAGCGATAGGCCAAATTCAGGAGCTTCAGGTGACTATGCATGAGATTCACTTAGAAGACATGGTGCTGAGCGAAATCTTCAAGGTGGCTGCTATTATTGATAAGTTGCCTCCTAGTTGGAAGGATTTCAAGAACTATTTGAACCATATGCAAAAGGAGATGAACGTGGAAGAACTCGTTGTTAAACTTTAAATTGAGGAAGACAACAAGAGTTCCCACAAAAAATTGTTCTCTTAGGCTACTGTGAAAGTCAACGTGATCAAACACGGTCAAAACTTGAAAGAAGAATCCCAAGTCTTCCAAGATAGGACCTAAATAAGGCATAAGAAAAAAGAAATTCTTTGTGAAGTGCTTCAATTATGACCTAGTCAGTCACAAATCTGTTAGAACCCCAAGGTGTTTTGATGTGATCAAACAAGCTAAGTTAGGTCCTGCGTTTGTTTAACCCTTGTGTCTAAGTGTGCAGGAGCTTAGGAACACAGGAAGTCGAGCGGAAGACGCGGCTAGCGAGAAGGACGGCACGGGGAGAGAGCCGACGGGCTCGGTGCGTCCGAGGGACGAAGTGTCCGCGGAAGAGTACACCGGTGGACGAGAAGAGCGTGCGCGACGCTCGAGGGACAAGAAACCGGGAAGGAAGGCTGCTCGAGGAGAAGGCCGGAACATGGGTTCGGGTGAGCCCTATTCCGGATGGCCGAGATCACCCAAGCTAGTGGAGCCGGAACAGAAGACCCGGACCGAGACGAGCTGAACCGAAGCGGAGCGACCGGACGGAAAAAGTCAACCAGAGTTGACTTTTGGGGTCCGGGGCGCCCGGAACCATCTGGGGCGCCCGGAACTATCCGGGGCGCCCGGAACGAGGTTTTTGACTAGATCGAGTCAAACTCGATCTGAACGTTGGGGGATAAAGTTTTATCCCCCCAGGGCGCCCGGAACCCCTTCGGGGCGCCCCGACCAGTGCTATAAATATAGCACTGGTTTGCACAGATCAATATAACGAACTTGTAATCAATTCCTTCTGTGCTTTCAGTTCTGTTCTTTTCATTTGTGCTGTCAACGTTGTAAAGAGGCTACTCCGCCCAGATGAGAATCAGATAGTGCGCTTACATTCCTTGGATTAGCAATCCCCTGATTGCAAACCAAGTAAAACTCTGGTGTCTGCTTTTCTTTACTTAGTCTCTTTTATTTATTTATTACAAATGTTTATTATATAGTTGAAATCCGAGAAAGGTTCGAATTTTATTTTGTAGGGCAATTCACCCCTCCCCTCTTGCCAGCCTCCAAAGGGACCAACAAGTGGTATCAGAGCAAGGCGCTTCAGGAGGACTAACCGTCGATCGAAGCAACAAGATGGCCGGACCGAGCATCGTTCCACCAAAATTCGAGGGGAACTTCGCAGACTGGAAGCGTCGTATGGAGGTATTCCTAAAAACAGATTTTGAAATTCGGTTTATTATGAAATATGGTTTTGTAGCTCCAATAGATAAAGATGGAAAAGAAAAAGAAGAGAGCGATTGGACAAAGAAGGAGCAGAATGAGTCGGTAGCAAATAGCCGTGCGGAACATCACCTGCTGAGCGTGTTACCGCCTCAAGAGGTTAACCGCATCGGAAACTACTTATATGCTAAAGAACTTTGGGAGAAGTTCTTGGAACTCCACGAAGGCACGTCCGAAGCAAAGCTCGCTAGAAGGGACATCCTCCGCAATAAACTGATGAACATCCGTCTGGAGAAAGGTGAGAAAGTAGCCGGTCTACATGCAAAGATAAAAGAACTAGTTACTGGTCTCGAAAATCTTGGTGAAACGGTAACAAACCGGGACACTATACGCTACGCGCTCAATGCGTTTCCAAGAACTCTGGAATGGACATCAATCGTCGATGCTTACTACATCTCAAAAGACCTGAAGGTAAGTACTTTAGAAGAGTTGTTTTCTACCCTTGAATTACACGAAACTAGATGTGCAGAGATATCAAAGGACACAACCAAGACTATGGCGCTGAACGCAACCAATAAGAATGAACCCGAGTCAGACTCCGAAGACGATCAAGAAGCGTACATGGTAAGAAACTTTAAAAAGTTTTTTAGATCTAATAAATTTAAAATGCAGAATAACAAGAATCAAAAAGGTAGAAAAAAGGTACGGTGCTACCAGTGTCAGAAGGAGGGACACCTAAGGGAAGACTGCCCAGAACTCAAGAAGGTCAAAATGAAGACACCCAAGAAACACAACCTAAAAGCAACTTGGGACGACACTTCTTCATCTGAATCAGAAGCTCAAGAATATGCGGGGATTGCACTGATGGCAAGCCACGAAGGACAAAGTATATCAGAACCCAGCATCGATGAAGGGAGAGCGACCTCAGATGGAAGTAGCGAAGCAGGGGGAGATTCAGGCTTCAAGTCTGATATAGTAAGTGAGGTATGCCTCTTACCCCCTGATGAACTTTACTTTGGTATCAAAGCTATGATTAAATCCATGTATAAATTAGAAAATAAAAATGCCAAATTAGAAAATGAAATTTTAGAAATAAAGAGAATTTTGGCAAAATCATGTCTTATAGAGGATTTTGAAAAATTAAAAATTGAGAATGAAAAACTAAAAAAAGAAATAGAAAGATTGAAAAAAATCTAATGGTTCAAATATTTCTACTTTTAGAAATTATGGAGGTTTAAATTGGTATTATAGATTTCATCAAAATCAAATTAGAAATATATCAAAAATCTATATACCTAGGAAATACTTGGTTAATTCTGTAGGGAGGAACCTCTATTGGGTTCCAAAAACCTATTTAATTTAAAATTAAAAATTAGACTTAGCATTTTCAGCAAGGAAATTAAACAACTAATTTCTTTATGAGGCTTTGTCTAAGGAAGTGGTTGTTGCTCTAATAACCAAGAAGGCCTAGTGCCTCGCCACGACCTGGAAGCCAAGTATCGAAATGAAAAGTTTAATTGACTAACTGAAAAAGCATTAAATTAAATTACTTAATGCTTTAAAAGAGTTATTCAATTTATGTTAGAAAATATTTAAATTTTTTTTCTTAGAAATTTTTATGAAAATTGATTTAGAATTTTTTTAAAGTTATCGTAGAATTTGTTTTAATATTGCCTTATAATTTTTTTTTTTAAATTGACTTAGAATTGTTTCTTATGAATAATAACTTAGAATTTTTTTTTAATTGGAAAATTTTTACACTTAAAATTCTGAAGAGTGTCTTTAAATTGAATTTACCTTAGACTTATTTATAATCCCAATTTTTATGTGATCAAAGGGGGAGAAGTATGTTAAGTCTAGGGGGAGGTTATATAATTTTTCAATTGAAAAAATATTTGGACTTATTTGAATATAAATCGTTTTTATTGCATATGGTTACCCTAACTTAACTTGGGTTGCTCTCATCAAAAAGGGGGAGATTGTTGGAACCCCAAGGTGTTTTGATGCGATCAAACAAGCTAAGTTAGGTCCTGCGTTTGTTTAACCCTTGTGTCTAAGTGTGCAGGAGCTTAGGAACACAGGAAGTCGAGCGGAAGACGCGGCTAGCGAGAAGGACGGCACGGGGAGAGAGCCGACGGGCTCGGTGCGTCCGAGGGACAGCGTGTCCGCGGAAGACGGTGGGCTGAGACAGAAGTCCCAGAGAAGGAGTCGATCGCCGAGGAGAAGGGAACATGAGTTCGGGTGAGCCCTATTCGGATGGCCGAGATCACCCAAGCTAGTGGAGCCGGAGCAGAAGACCCGGACCGAGACGAGCTGAACCGAAGCGGGCGACCGACGGAAAAAGTCAACCAGAGTTGACTTTTGGGGTCCGGGGCGCCCGGAACGAGGTTTTTGACCAGATCGAGTCAAACTTGATCTGAACGTTGGGGGATAAAGTTTTATCCCCCCAGGGCGCCCGGAACCCCTTCGGGGCGCCCCGACCAGTGCTATAAATATAGCACTGGTTTGCACAGATCAATATAACGAACTTGTAATCAATTCCTTCTGTGCTTTCAGTTCTGTTCTTTTCATTTGTGCTGTCAACGTTGTAAAGAGGCTACTCCGCCCAGAGGAGAATCAGATAGTGCGCTTACATTCCTTGGATTAGCAATCCCCTGATTGCAAACCAAGTAAAACTCTGGTGTCTGCTTTTCTTTACTTAGTCTCTTTTATTTATTTATTACAAATGTTTATTATATAGTTGAAATCCGAGAAAGGTTCGAATTTTATTTTGTAGGGCAATTCACCCCTCCCCTCTTGCCGGCCTCCAAAGGGACCAACAAAATCTTCAGAGTGCAGAAAGTTGAAAAATAAACAGGAGGCCAACCTGAATGAGGGACAAGAAATGAATGACCTTGGCACCGTGGTCTTTGAACTGTATCCTGTAGGTTTGAACTTACGAAAATGGTGGATCGATACTGGTGCCACTAGAAATATATGCTGCAACAGAGAGTTATCCTAAACACTCTTCAATCATAGTTGAATATTCCTATACAGAATGGCTAATTTCTTGACTATAAGATGGTTGACTCTAAGACAATGATCAACCAACTCCAGGAGTTTCAGGTGATTTTACGTGAGATTTACACAGAAGGTATGATGCTGAGTGAAACCTTCCAAGTGACAACAATCATTGAGATGTTGTCTCATGGCTGGAAGGACTTTAAGAACTACTTGAAGCACAAGCAGAAGGAGATGAATGTAGAAGAACTCGTTATTAGACTTCGCATCAAAGAAGACAATAAGAGTTCATATAAAAGGTTATTTTCTGATACTACTATAAAATCCAACGTAGTCGAGCATAATCTTGTCAGAGATAGAGAGGGGAAATATTCTAAATTTACAAAATTAAATTCAATCTTATCTGTTGAGTAGTTTAAGCGGATAATTTCAAACTGTCAATGAGTTAGTGCGACCGAGTCTGAGTCTGTGGAGTGCCAAGTCTGCCGAGTACACCGAGAGGTAGAGTGAATGCAGAGTGCTCCCGATTGGAAGCTGAGTGCTCCCAAGTAGATGTCGAGTATTCTCGAGTGGAAGCCGAGTGCTCTCGAATGGATGCTGAGTGAAAGACGAGTGGAAATCGAGTGCTCCCGAGTGGATGTCGAGTGGAAGCCAAGTGCTCCCGAATGGATGTTGAGTGAAAGCCAAGTGGAAGCTGAGTGCTCCCGAGTGGAAAAGAAACATCTCTGACTGATCCTGAGTGGAATTTGAGTTGGGAAAAGAAGATGTAGAAGTCTGGTTTCAAACAATTTGCTTAAAATAGATTTGCCCCACCTTTAGATGTGTTTCGAGATTATATGGATCGTTTGTTTCCTAGGATATAGTGGCAGACAATGATCACCATCAAGCACTGGTGGATTACAGTAAACTAAGAATGCACCTGATTGTTATCATAGGTAATTCTACTGAGCGGGTGCATGACAGAAAGGAAGAATGAAGAAACGAAATGGATGAAGTTTCTTTGCTTGAGTGTCTCACTCCATTTTGCTCAAGACCATGGTCTTCTTATATAGGAGTGTCATCCCTCATCTGCATTGAATGTCGAGCAAAGGTCATTCAATGCTCAAGGCATAATGATAGTCGTCGACCATTACTATTCGAGAGTTTACAAAATCACCATTAACAATAGTTAATGCTTCCGTTACACTCTTGAGCAGCAAACAAAATTGAATTTGAGTGATAAAACATTGGTTCATTCGCTTGGGCAAATTTTGCCCCAACTTATCTAACATTCGACACTTGCAGGTCATACTCACACATGAGTTAACTTGGCTCAGTGTAAATCTGAGCCCTAGATTTGAACTCATGCTTGAGAGAGAGTTTTTCCCCATGCTTTTGTTTATATCATTCATGCATGTGCAACAATATAAACCAATCAACTAATCATAAAACTCCTAATATAAGACTAAAATCCTATGGAATCTCTCCCTTCCATCCACCTATTTTCCTTTCAAATTTCCAATAATTGGGAGTTTATATTTCCAACAATATTTCCCCTCTCTATCTCTTATCTTTTGATATAACAAATACTATCAGAGTCATGGTCTAGACTGGATGCTTGAGAAGATTTGGAGTAAGTCAAGAGTAATCGGATGTTTATGGGGAGGCTCGGAGTAGATCAAGAGTGACTAGATGCTTGTGGAAAGGACCGAAGCAGGTCAAGAATGATCAAATACTTAAGGGAGACTCAAAATAGGTCAAGAGTGACTAGATACTTGAGGGGAGATCTAAACCATGAGAGTAATGGTGATCCTTCATTTGAGGGGAGGATTGTTAAAAATACAATCAAAGTCTCACATTGAAAATACATGGAAAAGAGCTAGATGGAAAGAAGAGACTCCATGGAATTTTAGTCTCATATTGGGAGTTTTATGGCTAATTAGTTGGTTTATATTATTGCACATGCATGTATGATGTAAATAAATATATGGAGAGAGAATCTCTCTCACTCATGGGTGAAGGAGGTACAAATTC